>NW_027466177.1:642500-1242500 GCF_046127955.1 Nelusetta ayraudi | reverse complement strand
AGTCATGCAGAAGATTCTGTGCAGGATGCGCAAGTGCAAACTCTTGTCGCTTTCAATGGGCTGTGATCAACAACATTAATCATGAACCATTGTTCATGGCAACAACAACAACAGCAACACAGGACTATTTTGTTTGTCTGTTCAGGACATTAAAATTCCAAAAACGCAATCTTGGATTGATGGTTAGCTCAGGATTTAGGGAATGCAGTGGAAATGAGGCGAGCTCACACCAAAACATTGCCATGCCACAATTCCTGCGCTTCTTTTTACAAAACAGAAAACATAGATGAAATGTGACAGGAACACCCTCGGCATCAAACAGCAGACGGGCGAGTAGAACAGTCTAAAAGTCAGTTTCTTGCAACTGGGGTGCAGCCCTTGCACCAGGAATGCACCTGCGATGCTGTTCAGCTCGCCGTGTCCTCATGCTCTGATCGGGCGCCCTGTGGGGAGAGATAATGAGCAACGTGCTCCCCAGGACTCTACTTTTTAAGTGACTCCTGGGCGAGTAAAAAGTTGCCACTTCTCTCAGGGAGGCAGCTTGTGCGACTAGAGTTCCCTTGTTTTTCTCACAGTCACAGTATGACGGATTCTCCCGGCAGCATCGGCCACACGCAGTCAGGAGGAGCGTGATGGCTTCGGCAGCGACGGGGAGACAAGCTCAGGCATCGTACGAGAACCAGGGACACGTGACAGCGAGAGGCAGAGGCGCCTGTGCCTCACTCTGTGAGGTGGTGTGAATATACAGCCCGAAGGCGTGCGAGTGAGTGAGACTTCCCTGTCGGCCTCGCCACGTTCTCTGTGTCGTGCCATCAAACAGCGGGTCTCAGAAACAGGACGACCGTGCAATCCAAACATAAAAGATCTGACACAGCAGCAGCCATGATACAGTGTTTGAGGTATAAAGGCACCACGGGATTGCTGTGTGACCTTTTGGTTTTGGCTGGGATGAAATTGGGTGGTGTTTTGAGTTTTTTCCAGCTTCAAGATGTTGGAAAGGGACTACTTCCTCTTTTGCAGCTTTTCCCACTTTGTTAGTACACTGGTTCATCGCAGCAGTGCAAAGTGCAAATGCAATTAAGTCAGCTTTGGAAACTTCAGCTAAAAGCTAAACGAGATGCAGCGAGATACAATAATGATTCTGGACTTGTTTTGAAAATCCTCACACAAATGCATCATTTGGAATACGTGGCACAATTAAAACAATAATCAACTATGAATGCTGTCAGGGCAGGAGGACTTTCAGCGGCAGCCGAGAGCTGAGTCTGGCACAGAGCCTCTCTCTGAGATGTCTCAGAGCCCCAAGAGCGAGAGGGGATTATGTAAGTCAGTCCGTATACTGGGTCGCCCAATTGTTGTTGATGTGCACTACAACTGTGGAGCTGCTACACCCACTGCATAGAGATTCCACATTTGGTACATTTCCAAGTCAAGGCCGAACCCGCAATGCAAAGATGCTTCAGGCTTTTAGAGTGAAAAAATATCAAAGGTGACATGAAGAATATTTACACTCCCCTTATGCTTTAACTTGGTTAAAAGTAACCAATGTGAAGCTTAAATAATTTCACAGTAATATTTCTTTCATAAGAAAATACAGACTTAAATTATGCATCTTTACAGCCTTCCAATGGGTCCCAAATAAATAATTTTATCACCATTTCCACTGATAACATTAAGCCAACTCTTGAAACAGGTGCACCTGAATTTAATCAAGTGTTCTGCTTTTCAATAATAAAAAAAAAAAACCACACTTTTTGTTGGTTCCACATCTTTATGCATTTTGCATGGCCATAACTTGAAGGTCAGTTTGAGTGAGGGAGTCCAGACAAGCTGAACAGAGCAAGAGTGGGACCAGGTAGCCAAGCACTGCTGCGCAACACAGGCTCATTGTTTACAGAGTAGCATCATATTACACCCCTGGAAGGACAAAAGCCAGCTTGTTCCAGAAAAGACCATTTGAAAAAGTTCAGTTAGCTTAAGTTTTCTTCTAAATTGAAATGCTTTTAAATGCTGTTGTACTATAAGTAGTCAAACCTGAGTGCCTATTTCCCCTTAAAAATGCACCTGCTAATATTGTTGGATTAAGTTTTCCACTAATACTCAAGTTAAAACCGGATGTACGGCAATGTTAGCTTAATAACAAAAGGACAATCAACGTGCTAATGGGTCCCTAACGTTGTTTACTTGGGTTGTGGCAATGAGACCAGAAACGCTTATGATTTTAGGCTGTTTGGTGAAATTTATTATGAAAACAATTTGGTTGGGAATACTTTATTCCCATTTAATTTTATTTTCAGCACTCAACCGGAAACTGCAAATCCTTCCCTTCCTCAACTTCACTCATCTTAGCATAGCGATGCTACTGACAGCTGTCACGTCCATAACTACTGGCAGGCTTTTCCAGTACATTCCAAATAAAAGATGTGGCTCGTCAATGACAGTTATAAGTAAAAGAAAATATTATTTTTATTTTTTTAAAGAATGTTTCCCCACCACTGTGTGCACCGAACGGGCACGGCTACTGTTGTATATCAGGAAGACACGAATATTACACTTTTACAGGGCTGGGTCCGTAAAAACGAACGTTTTCTCCACCTATATTTGACGTTTAACGAAGGCACTGCAGGCTAGGCTACATGCAATATCGACGTAAAAGAGGGATACGGCCGTAAACAACTTTGTTTTGTCGTCCGGTGTACGGCCTGCTTTCACACCGCCACTAGTTTCGCAGCATCGGTGGAGCGCTGCGAGCACCCACCCCTCCTGCACCATTTCCGTGTTTCATACCGAATCATCTCCAAGGAGCCCAACGCCACGTCGATTTTATTTATGTCGTTCGCAAAGGGGGGAAAAACACACTGCAAGACAATAAGCGCAGATAGAGTGAGGTTGAAAAAAAGTCACCTGTGCTGCCAAAACACTGCGCCAGTGTTGCAGAATAACCGGTTAATAAGTGAAAGGGGCTGCATGACGTGTCTAAATCAATGAGTCCTAAGACACTACCAACAAAAATAAATAAATATATATATATATTTATATGATGTCAGAAACAGCGTAACTTACCCAGTGCCACCTCGCAGGCTTTGCGCAATTGAGAATGGTGAGCCTTTTTCACCTCCTTGTCAGCTAGGATCTTTTCCAAAGCCCGTGTCAGGAACATGTTTTTCGTCTTTTTGCCCTCAAACATGTCGCACCGGAATATGGGGCGAGGTGTGCCTGGTCCCAAAAGGGGGGTGGTGGCTGCTGCCGCCGCGAATGCAAGATGTATTCCTTTACGGATGTCAGACCGCGGAGCCCCCTAACAGACAAACATAAATAAACACAGAAGGTGGGGTAAATCCCTTAGATTTCCATTAACGACCTGCCTCATGCGCCATGTTGGAGAGAGGAAACGACGTCACGTACGTTCGAGGACGGCCGCAGTGAGGCAGCAGCGAGGGAGAGGGAAGTGGGAAGAGAGCGGGCAGGGACGGTGTTACGCCGAAATCTGTGACCGGTAGGAATCTGTGACTGTAGGGGCCAGTGTTGCACGTAGCGTGGTCGACGTAAACATAACACGAGTATTTATTTATTTATGTATATATTTATTACGTCTACGGTGGTTGACGACTGCCAAGGAGGAAAAGAGCTTTGTCGGTGTCAAGCACTCAAAGTACTGTCTAAAAGTAAAATACACGAAGCTAAACGTAGCTTCGTGTATTTTACCTTTAGACTATGGACCAAAACATTAACACATTAACAACCTATAACACTACGTCCTATTTGATAATATATAAACAATTAATGTGCTTTTATGTGTCTGTCTGCATTAATTACATTTGCCATACCCTATGTACTTTTTTTGTTGTATATTTTTAAATGTAATTGAGTTGACGTCAATGGAATACTTCTCTCAATTATTTTTTTTTACTGATATTTTGGCCGTCGGTAGACAGGCATTATGAGGTGAACAATTGAGGTCAACCAATTAAGCCAAAGTGGACCAGCTGCTAATTTACATTATCTATTGTTAATTAAAAGTGTTGTAACCGTTCTGAAAGTCCAGGGATTGAGGGAAATAACCAAGCAGAAAATATGCCACCTAAGTACAGACTTTTTTGATTATTGAATTTTTTAAAAGATTAGATTAACACTTAACATGCAATAATTAAACTATTCAAACATCAGTTATGTACTGAATATGCCACTGCTTGTTAGCTACTGTATGCTTTTTACGTTTTGTTGAGGTAAATGGTCTCTAAATCCTCTTTTTTGTTTATGATGTAAACTACACTGTATATGTATTTTGTACTGCTGTGATTGCATGATGCCTCACCTCAGTCTTGGAATTTGTCTGGCACCCTCTGCAGCCCTGAATATCACACAAACGCACACACCCAAATTCGAAGCAGAAAATGACAACCTGGAATTTGGGCAATTTGACAAGATGTATTCAAATGATGCGGGAGTTGGGGTTGACTTTGACAAGTTTAGTTTTCCAGTACCACTGCCTCTGAATTCATAAATAACCAGAAAGAGATAGGATTCGGTGGAGGCTGTATTGCAGGGGCTTAGATTTGAAAAACTATGTTCAGAGAAGCTATTTTATTATTAACCAGAGGATGTGTCATATTTAGAATCAGGAATTTTAAAAGCATTCTGAACAACTTGTCTATAAATGTATACAATCCATAAACACCGTCATAATGGAAGAAACTTGGTTTCTGGGCATGAAGCAAATATAAAATATTTTTTCAAAACATACATTTACTGGAATCATGTACAAAGCACATAAGTTGTCAAAGTTAAACATTTCTGACTGACACTGAGTTATACCTGAGTGAACTAGTGATGTGAACGACAGCTCAGTTTAAACCCAAACAAGGTTATTATACACCAACAATCTTGCAGTAACACAGGCATGAAGACATTAACATTTCAATCAAATATCTGAACTGGCACTTGGGAGAGCTTATAACATGTTGATAAAAAGGCACCACAATAATAAGAACAAAAAAGAAAAAAACAGAAACAGGGTCAAATTCAAATTAAAAAAAAGTTCTTAAAAAGTTTGACACTGCAAAGCTTTTTGCATGGTATTCAATTTTTAGCTCTAACTTTCGATCTATCTCTCTCTTTTTAAAAAGTGCTGTTGTATCATGACAAGTGCTCATATGACACCCCTGCTGCCACTCATTTGGGAGGACAAAGGGTGCTTATTTTCTGGAAAATTCTGCGCTGAAAGTACAAAAGTTTGGGGAAAAGTTTCCAGCGATTCAGTCTCAGCACCTTGTGTTTTTCACAGAGCTCAAGATGGCCTAATGTTCTAGTCTGATGTTCTCAGACACTTTGGAAGATCTTCAATAAAATGTCTTTTTCAATAAATCGTTAAAGTATTTTTCATAACAGTTAAAATCTTTTCTTTTTAAATGAGCCAGGTGAACAACTTCAAACTTAACTGAATGCTTGTCAGCTCATCACCTGATCATCTCTGGGAAAGGCATTAAATCTCAAATGAGATTCAAAGTGTGAATGATTTATAAAGGCAGGGAGGTTGTAGCTGCATTGAGGTCATTTAAATGGAAATCTGTCCTTCTCTATCTCGCACTTCTTCAGCAGTCCTGATGAAATGGCTTTCACCGCCCTCATGGTCTCGGTGCAGGTGGGGTTGATGAGGGACTCGGGGAGGAGGAAGCCGTAGTATCCCGTGTCCCGCAACTCGAATGCAAATGCATACGGGATCCCGTTTCTGTAGGCCCAGTCAATGGAGCTGCCAGAACTGACATCTGTTTGAAAAAAAAGAGCAGAAATGTCAATGGAAATAAGTTTTAAATGGTTTTAAAATCTTATTTCACTGCTGAGTTGAATCCCCCCGATGGCCGCAAAGAACAGGGGCTCAGATGGAACAATCCGCTGGATTTAAGCTCATTTTAATTGTCATACCAGTGGGCTTTTTGGGCCTGTTGAGACGTTACAAACCTCTGAGGCAAAAGCAGAAAAGTGCCTGACACATTTTTGCTCGAGCACACATAATTTGGGGGTAATTACACGCATTCATTATGTCTATTTTAAGATTCTTCACATCTTGTGTGTTTTCCTTCAAAAGTTTTCGCAATATATTTAAGCAAGACAGTTTGATCAGTGGTAAAGCCTTTCACAGTTTTGTGTTTTTGCCACTGTTGCACATAACAAGCGTAGCTTTTACACAATGCTGAAAGCATTTATAAACCACATCCGCCTCTCATTTGCATTTTGTTCCACTTGCCAGACCCACTTATTGGCTTTAATAGGTGGGAAACTCGGACATGACATTTACAAGATACGGTGACGAGACGGCAGCAGGCTACTCACACAGCGTTGAGGAGGCGGGCCCATATCTGTATCTCACACCGTAGGCGGAGTAGAGAGCCGTCACTGCGTTGTGAGCTGCTGACTCCTGGGCAATAAAGGCACAAGGCCAAAGCATCAGTCATCCAGCACGTCCTCCACAGAAGGATGCAACAACATGACACCAGCGTGAACCCACGCAGCAGGGTGCTGAAGGATGAGCATGTCAAAGGCGGAGGTAGGAGGTCGATGTCTTACCACGCAGCTGAAGTTGGGGATGGCGGCGTACTTGTAGGAGTAGGGGTAGAGCAGCATCTGTGCGTAGGCGTGGATGGATATGTACGCCTTGACGTGCTTCCTGCGCTTGCGTAAGAACTTGGCGACAGCCTTGACCTCGGGCTCGGACTCCGGGTAGGGGCCGCAGTATGTGTCGTCGCACGGGTGGGAGGAGGCGCCTTCCTCTGGGGAGGGAGGACAGGAGGAAGAAAAATTCTGGTTGTGTTCGAAACGTTCTTCATATTGTAGCTTGTTAGAATATTCATCTCTATCCCTGAACTACACTGATCTTTCCTTTTGTCCCTATGTCTGCTATTTCTTCAATGTGCAAGATGGCATCATAAATCACAAACTGCTAACACAACACAAAATAAAGCACAATTGCCCTCTTTGAACTTACCACACCATTTCACCTTCCAGTTCCTGTTTGCGTCCACACCGCGGCAGTGGAACTTGTGATTTTTGGATCGTGTTTTCCTCCAAAATCGATCCTTGCAGGTTAAAATTAAGAGAGTGATCAAATTCTGCTCAAGTAATTAGAGCTTCTTCACACCGAGTAAGCCAATTCGCAGGAAGTAGATGCATCAAGAACACTTAAACTTTACCGTAGTCCAGCTGAATTGATATCCGTCCACGTTGAAGACAGGCATGATGTAGAAGTGGAGCTGGTTGAGCAGTCGTCTCATCACAGAGTCATACTGGTATGAGTTGATGGCCTTGAATTGGGAACGCAAACGTAATCAGCTTATTATGCCATGCTAGTCTATGGGGTCAAAAGTCAACTTTGTCCTAGAGACATGGGGCCACTTGCAGGTTCATCAGGATCCCTCAAGACACAGCCACGTCAAATTTGGGGCTTCTAGCCCCAATGAAAAATGAAATTTTTTCTTCCTCCGAGGTGGGGAGTGAGAGACAGTTTGAGAACCACTGGCTTATTCTCAGTACGTTTCAAAATGCCACTCTGACCCCTAGTGGTCAACGTGGCTCACTGCATGAAAGACGCTCTATGAGTCCACAACTGAACTGTGGAAATTAGAGTCAGTGTTTCTTTCTCTCTTCTTCGGCTAATGAGGTCAGTTTTCACCACCAGCATATTTAATAACCACTTTCTATTGTAGCTGATGACTGGAGGCCAGTGAGATAGTCAGAGTGCAGGTGTCACTTGTCATGGCAGCTGGTAAAAATTAAATAAATCAAAACATTTTAACAAGATTCCGATAGGAGCCTTTGAGCCCGAGAGTTTTTCCTTGTCTCGGTCGCGTGAATTCTCTGAATTTCGCGTTGCGCTGCCAACCAGGACCCATCTGGCAACTAAATGAGCTGCAAACGAGACCATTTGAGGTTTTTGCAGTTATTGTTTTGTCCTGGCCTGGTACCGCACGTACTAAACACATCAAGGCTGTGATGGAGCAAAACATCTGGGTCATGACCACCGTCTAAACAATAAAGCTTATTATTAGGTGTGACAAGCCGACAGATGTTTGTGTTTTTTCCCTTGAGGACCCCAGAGAAGCAAACGTGTTTGACTGCTCCTGTGGAAACGTGTCAATACAAACTTCAGACTATGAGCTGTAACACATACAATATTACCTCTTTGACAAACCACTGGCAGAAGGCGGGACCGATCCACTCTCTGGCATGGACGCCGCAGTCGATCCACACGGCTTTCTTCTGGTGGCGATTTTTCTTTCCTACCTGACAAGGCCAGAAACATCATGATCAGTCTGGAATGTGTGCCTTTGTTTGTTTGTCTCTGTGGCATCATTCTCCCCGTGCGTCTTCTCATTATTTTCCCCTCATACCTGGAGCACATAAAGCTGTCTCCCCTCGTACGACTTCCCAATGGAGAACATGTCGACCAGGTGGGGCTGGGTTCTGTTCATTTCAAACATCCAGCCTTGGATCTAAATGGAAGAAGAGGACAGATTGATTTTAAAAAAAAACAACAAAAAAAAAAACAGTAAATTGGAACAGAAATCTAAACTTAATCTGCAATTATAATGTGACAAATCTTGTTTGGGCAAAAGTCACATCTTTGGTTGGTTGACGGAGAATTGGTTGTGCGGTCCTTGTGTTCACGTCCGCAGCCGCAAACACAAGCGCATGCGCACGCAAGCACGTGCTTCCAACGGGCAAGGATTTAAAAGCTCAGTTTTGTGTGGGTTCCCAGGATGGCTGTGTTGAATCTGTTCTGCTTAATAAGGCCTTAGCGAGAGACCGAGCGGGAGCCCTGACAGAGGTGGGAAAATAAACACTCCAAAGCTGTGAAGTGTTTGCAGTGGAATGGCTGCTCTGTGTCTCTCTCTCTCTCTCTCTCTCTCTCTCTCTCACACACACACACACACACACACACACACACACACACACACACACACACACACACACACACACACACAGTAGCATGAGCATGAAGCAGGCGGAAAGAGAGAGCGGTATGGAACAGTGAGATTTTTTTTTGAGTTTTGCTGCATATTCATCTTGCGTGCACATTAGATGAAGGCAGGAGAGGGTGTGCGAGACAGGCGGTGTGTAGGTGATGGGCTTGACGTCTACCTCGGCCAGCGAGTGGTAAACCTCGTAGTTGTACTGGGACTCTGACCTCCGTCGGCGAGAGGAGCGCTGTCCCGTCTGCTTTTCGATTTCCTTCTGCAGGTTGGAGATAAACACCCTGCGGGTGGAAGAAAAGAGAGTCAGAAGGACAGCAAGATCCCAACAACACTGACATGTTGGCACGACAGAAATGTGCATTCTGGAGACACGGTTAACATTAAGGCCAGACAGGCTGCTGCTTCATCTTTTAAATTTTCAAATTGCAAGCAGCAGGCCAGTGGGTGAGCCTCACGGCAAAGACTAATTCTTGTGTGGTCTGGAACTTTTCCGCATTCTTCAACTCATCTGAAAGTATCTTTTCCTCGACGACGGTAGGGGACATTTTTACAAGCTTGAGCTGGAACAAAATTAGCAGCCCCGAGGTCGCGAGAGAAGAAAGTGAATGATACGGTCGTTATGTGAGAGTTTTTAAAAATAATAACAAAACAACAACAGCTGAAACGTATGAAAGAAACAATGGCACGCGGCGAGATTTAGCACCGAGCACAACACACGGCGCACGTGGCGATGGTGCTGACCTAGCTGAAAGTGATAAACACTGCATATTTTTTTGACACTGTATACAAAACCTCATTAACCTCAAAAAAAAGCCAAGCCGGGCCTTTCCAAAGATCGGCCCCTGCAGCCGAGGAAGCAGCCCTCAGCCCTCAGATCTAAAGCTGTTTTACCCCTCGGACAGACGGAAGATGACAACGCAATTGTTTCCAGCTGCTTTTAAAGCCGTCATCTCGGTCCTGATGAGGAATGGCGCTAAGATGAAAGCGTTGCTTTTTTGGACCAGCGGACGAGGGGAGACGGCCTCTGATGTGCTGGTTCACTGTGTGCTGCTCTGTGCGGCCCAGATTTTGAGCAAGTCAGAGATCCTTTGCATGCAAAACGAGCGCCAGCTCATGCATGTGCAAATCATATAGTTGGAAAAATGTGTGTGTGTGTGTGTGTGTGTGTGTGTGTGTGTGTGTGTGTGTGTGTGTTGGGGCGGGGGGTAGTTGTAAGACAATGGGCCCTCTCTCTCCCTGGAGGATCAAATCTTTGCTGATTGTGTGGCCTTTCGGATGTGCAATGTGGGAGTCATTAAGTTTGACAAAGGCGGGGCGGGGGAGGGGTGGGTTCAGAAGGGTGGTGTGGGATAAAAAATTAGGTGACTTTATTGCTGCAGCATGCATAACCCCCAATCCCCCAGAGTCCAAGATAGGGGCCCATTCATTTCAATGAAGTTGCTCACCTAGCGCATCCGCCGAAAACGTTTTTGACTTCCGCATTAATGGGCCCATAGAGCAATGCGCAGTAGTGTCACTTCCCATCATGCCTCTGTGACTCACATGATCTATTTGGCCAATCAGGACGATTCTGGAGAATGTTACTTACAGACACGTCAGGCAGCCAATCAGAACAAGCTGAGACACAGCAGCACGTACGTCACGAATAAACTCTTTTCTGCTGATTTTCTGGCCTTCAACGACTAACAGACCATAACTGAAAAATCTACAATAGAAAGATTTGCTATGAATCGTGTTTCAGGTCACAATCGTCCTGTCAGCTGTTTTAAAGACGTTTATTTCTGTATTGTGGTCTATGGGAAAATACTTTTCAGGCTGTTGCTGCAGTACCTCAAGTGGCCACTAGGTAAAATCGGCAAGTCGCCACAAAACATTAAGTGGGCCGACTTGCGACGTTGGAGGCCTCACCCGTAGTCGATGCGCTCCTCCTTGAGGTGCGCGTGCAGCCGCTGCGTGTCGTTGCGCTTCACGTGCACGTCCACAGTCGCATTGTGGCTAATGAGGGAAACGCCGTTGGGCTGCCAGAAGTCCACCTGAGAGAAACGGGCAAAGACGATAAGTGGTCAGACACTGGAGACGCTCAGAAAGAGGAGCTTAATCGGGTTTGCAGGGTTCTTGACTGATTAATGAGCAGCTGTGTCCATATTGTTGTAAATTCAATGAAGTTTTTTGATACTTTCTAAACAAAATCTGGACCTTGCGATCATGGAGACTTCTTCAGAGGTCAGTGAAATAAAAATGACGGTGCAATATACAGAATACGCCTTATCACAATGTAAACTGGCCTTCAGGTGAGGGTCTAAAAGCACGTTTTTTGGACCTCATTATCTTAACTCCAAGGATGTTGGAAACATCCAATTCTTTTGTTTCTTTTTTGGTGTGACCTTGGCCACATTCCTGTGGTCTATGTGTCCCGGTGATACACTTGACAGTGTTAAAAGAGGTGTGCCATTAACAACCTTCTGTAAACAGCCCTCCACTTGAATATTTCTCCCAAAAAAAGGAAAAAAAATGGTCTCCCGCCGCCCGTTATCAGGCCTCGTTCGGGCCTGTTAGCCGTTGATAAAACAGATTGACTTTGTGAGTCGGCTATATAAACACAGACACCATGTGGTAGCTGATAAAACAACACAGAAAGTGGATTTTTTTTCTGGAGCCGATATGAAGCGGCGGAGGGACAAAAGGCTACGCAGCCGGGGAAATGTCAGCCAGTGCGTTCACGGTTCCTGCGTCCGCCGACGTGTGAACGTCCTCCAATGGTTTTCATCTGCACAGTGATGCAGCGATGGCGCTGGGCACAGGCGCCTGATAATGTGTCGAATTGGTTTAATGGTTCACAGAACGGCGTTTAATTGAACTTGGTTCAGAGCCAGAAGGGCACACAAAGAGTGTGGTGTCCGTGAGTGTGCTTTTATGGCGTTTCCAAATGGTTTACGCCCGGCAGATGTTTCGGAGCACCGTGTCTCTGTAAGCCAAACAAATCCAAAACACGTCAGACTAAGAGGCTTTTAAACACCTCTGATCAGGTAACAAGGTCCCCCGCAATTTGAAAGATGTGTTTAGGAGCCTTGGAGACAAACACATGGTTTGATCCTCTGTCTTCTGTTTTTTTTCTCTGTTTCAAGCAATTGCTGTTTTTAACAGGTGAGTGTAAAAAAAAAAAACAAAGTCTAATGAAAAGCCTGTGGTGTAAATATATGTTGCAGCCAGCAGCAGCAGGTTATCAGGGACCAGCACGAGGAGCAGAAACATGTCCATAAGGCAGCGTCTCTCTGCGACTGCTTCTACTTCTACTACTACTACTACGTCCCGCTCATTAAATCTTCGAAAGTGGTTCCTCAAAGTTGTTTCAAGTTGTGGGTGGCTCGTTCGCCGGATTATTTCCTGACTGTATTCAATGATTCCCTGATGTTCCGTTGTCGACATAAAGGTTGCCAGGCAGTAAAAAAACCAAACAAAACCAAACAAAACGAAAAAAAGGCAAGACCCCTTCTTTTTCAGCCCTCGAGCTCTGCTGCCACCAAGCATTATATTTTCAGCACAGCTCCAAAAATAGCAAGAAAAAGTTATTTTAATGAACTTGTTCTGGGGCAAATTGTTTTTAAATTGTCTTGAAAAACAAAGAAGAATCAACCAGCAAACATTTGGACGATGCCCGTCAAAAGTGGGGATGACTGAATCCCTTCATAGTGTAAAATACAACACTCCTCTCTCAAGCAGGGTGTTCTATTCACGTCATGTGAACGCAATAAATCTCGTCAACAACGGATCCGTCTGCAGGACAGGATGACAGCACCAGTGGCACAGCGACTTAAAACATCCGTCACCAAAGATTTAATGCCTCTGAGAATTTCAAAGAAGAACCTCCATGATCCCATAAGAAGACATTCACAAAATCTGCATCACTTCACTCTTCAAAACAAACCAACACTGGAGATTTCTGCAATCATCAGCACCACGCGCCTGGCAGAAACACCGCAGTCGTTAAAACGAGCGCGGCGTTTGCTGTTAATGACGGAAATGGCTCTTTTCGGCGCCTGCAAAGTGTTCCCCGGGCTCCGAGCGTGCCCATTCAGGTCATTCGAGTGACTCGTTTGTGAGTGAGTGCAACATGTGATTTTCTTATCTTGACAAATGCATGGCTTCAACGGGGGTATTTGCCTTGTGGGTGCATTCAAGGAGCTGCTGCGTTTTTTTTTACACAGCTGCTCAGGCTGGAGGAGCAAATCAGCAACCACCCGACACTGAGAATGCAAAGAAGAATAGCATTTCTCATAGGAAAACATAAGACTTGACCCATAAAGACGACTGAGGAATCAGAAGTTGCTATACAGTGGCTATACTGACTGACCTGGGGTATTTATTATTTAACCTCACGGCTAGAGAGGTTTTGTTCTGGCCGCGGAGGTATGGCTGCGTGGCTGAGCTTCTGAAAACACAATTCCGCAGCTGTCTAAACAGTAGCTGCAAACGCTCTGGTTGGCATTACGGTACAGCCAGTCTGCCTGGTCAGACACACACACACACACACACACAAACACACACACACACACACACACACACACACACACACACACACACACACACACACACACACACACACACATAAAATTCCAATCAGCTCCTTATCTGCAAACCATTGATATGCGACACATTGCTCATCGGGCCACCTGTTCTCGGGGCAAGTTGAGTTTATTTCAAATAGCTCTGGTCCCAATGCCTGATTGCAACACCAGAGCCATAAACGTTAATGGCACATGAGAGCGCGCAAACCCAATTCGACAAAGTGGACGAACAAGTAACAGCATCCAGCTGGAGTCAGCATCCGGCATCTGGCACTGGATGCTTCGCCGCACACGCTGGTGTTTGATTGCAACTGGTGGCAAAATAGCCTACTGCATGAAGCCATAGAACTGCGCGGAATGTTTTAGTTGCTGTTTGAAACGTTAGCTGTGCTGTGCAAACAACCTTTGCCACGGAACCTGTACTGATAGTCTAAAACTCTTTGCAAACTGGCTTCTGAAGCTGATAAATCGTTTTTTCCCCCAAGGGGAATGATGCCTTTGTCTCCTACAGGGTTTCTCTGGCTCACAGCCATCATGAGCAAATGCCTTTTTTTACCCCCTTTTATGCTGAAAAGAAAGCATAGAGCCAGAAACACTATCATCCAGACAGGAAAAGTCCTGACTGTGACAGATAACCACACTCCACTGCTCCCGTCGTCCGGATTGCTGAAACCTTGCTGCAGCCACTCATCAATAAGAAGAAGGAAGAGCATAAGAAACCTACCTTCATGTTTCCTAAAATCTTCTTAAGCATGTGGACCTTCTTCTCATCACTGGGAGTTATCCTGAAAACCTGGTCACTGTGTTGGAGGAAAAAAAGAGAAGAGAATCATCAGAGTGATGAAAGTGGCCAGGAGGGTTTTTATGACAGTGGAGTTCGGTCTTCAGAGAACAGCTTTGGCAGGAGGTTAAATCTGAGGGTTTATGCAGGAGACTGCAAACACAGGGCCAAATTGTTTTTTTTTTTTAAACTGATTTTTTTTTTGCGGGGGGAAAAAATTGTGCAAGGTTGCTCCACTTGGTCCTGTGAATGAAAAACAGCAATGTGAAATATTTGCTCCCTCCATTCTGTTTGCTGAGGCTGCATATTACATCTTTTCTTTTGAATCATGGCGTTTCCTTCGTTCCCCGCCGTCGTCCTGAAAGCTAGCACTGTCTTCGGAACCTTTAAGCCTCTCATTGTCACAGGCTGCGTGCAGAGTTACCTGTCTGTCTGACAGGTTTCGTGCCTTTCATGTCTTTGTGGAGCCTTGTCCTGACCTATACTCTCCCTCTGTGTCTTCCTCCCCAATGTTTCACAAATTTCAAAGAGGCTTTTTTTTTTTTTTTTTTACAATGTGCCACACAGGAAGTTGGGGCCCCTTTAACAAAGGTGGCAGTCGGCCACTCTGAGGGTTTGGGAACAAAAGGTTCCCGTGTGTCCCTCATGAGCGGGCATCCCATTTCAGTGAACACAACACAGCCTAAAAAACCCTCCCTGAAAATCAGCCTGTTGTAATGCACTTCAAAGCAAACAGGTGGCTGATAATGATCGTAGAGATAACCATTTATACATAAACCTTGCAATCAGTGTCGTAACATGGATTAAATTTAGACTGCATGCTGCAAATTTAACTTTAATCATCTATTTTTTGCTTAAAAACAAAGAGGTTAAACTAGATTGAACCTCATCTTTCAGTGATTTCGGATGATGACCGACTGTTTCTTGTTAACGGCCTCAGCTCGTGAAGGACCTTTTGCTTTGCATGGAGCAGCTGCGGCGCTCCCTGTGGTAGAAACTAAACCCCAAGTTGTCAGTCTGTTATTTCCCACAGGACAGTGGGATGGAGGCAATTTGTTTTAAAGGGCATGAAGATAATTCCCGGCACTGCCTTGGTGGTGAAATACCAAACCAAATCACGAAACTATTTCGATAGAAGATACACTTGTCTCCTCCTTCCTCTTCTCCTTCATTTCTTAACACCAGGAGAGAGACAGCGCAACACTGTGAAAATTTGATTGCAGTTTTGCTCTCCGCAGAATCTTCGGGGTGCATGTGTTTCTTAAAGGGGATGGTGGTGGTGGTGGTGGTGGTGGGGTTCCAGCAGACGCGGCCCCTCTCAGCTAAATTACATCAAAGGGGCCTTTTGAAAAACAAACCATAAAGCCTCGCTTGCCCCAGTCATGCCTTCTATGTATTTACCCAAATTACTATGTGTTTAGATCCAGATGGCCCCATTGGAGACCACATATTTGTCCAAATTTTCCAAAGGTTTTCACGTCCCAGGTCACATCTTGAGACACTTTCGGCGCCTGGGTTAGGTGTGTGTGTGTGTGTGTGTGTGTGTGTGTGTGTGTGTGTGTGTGTGTGTCTCATAGGCACACCAGTGAGCCAACAATGCCAAAGAATTGCTCAACTGTGCTCCGTGTTTATAAAAACAGAAACACACTTTGCAAAATGACATTTTTCTGCAATTAAACACTTCAAACAGTCTGACATGCCCCAGTCTGCTCCAATCGTGGGGGCAAATCGTTTGAGCGCGTCTCTCTCTGCAGCTCTGCAGGGCTGAATGAGACAGCAGGATCAGCAGGGCAGGCGGAAAACATCATCATTATGTCTTTAACGTGAACACAACCCAAAACAATGACGCCGGTGAGCATCAAGGCCCCCCTTTGTTCGAGGTTCGGCGCGTCTCTGGCGCGCAGGAAACTTCCCCTGCTGCCGTGCGCTCCTGCAGCAGTGCGCGCTCGGCTGGCTGCCCCTGCTCACCAAATGAATGAGGGGGCGAAGGGGGGTCTTTACTCACCCTGCGTAGCGGTTGTTGTAGAGGTAGGCACCGGCGGGACATAGCACGTTGCTGCAGATTATCACACAAGCCGGCAAAAGCAAAGCGCGAAACGCTACACCCCTGCGCTCCATCCTTGTCCTCTTTTTTTGTTTTTGGCAGCAGATCAGGATCAGGCTTGCGTTTCCAGGAGCGTCTGCGCAGGAACGAACGGTGGCAACTCCAACGTGCCGCTCTACGCTCCGGCGCACCGTCAGGCTGGCAGCGGCGTCGCTGTTTGCTCGGCTGCTCTGGCGGTGAAGGTGCCAAAGTCGGCCATGTGGCACCGGGAGGAGGGGAAGCGCGCCGAGCACCAACTCTGGGAGAGACGGCGGAGTGGCGGCGGCTCATTTTTTTTTTTTTTTTTTTTGAACGTGAGGAGGATCGGTGTCACGTGACTCGGTGTCGGCGAAGTCACCGACCCCTCCCCCGACTACCCCCCCCCCCCAGAAGGATATGCGATCACTGGTGCGCACACCCGTTGATCCGCAAGAAGAAAATTGTGATTTTTGTGTATTTGTGTCATTTGCCTTTGTGAAGAATGAAGATGAACTGAAGCAATGTCATTATTTTTTTGTTGGATGCACAGAATGCATTCCATCACTGGTTGATTTTGATTCGCATTGCATTCCTTCTTTCTTCACTCACAACTGTGAAAGCTGGTTGTTTACACCCCTTCAATCAAAGGTTACGAAGGTGAACACTTTGGCACCGCACTTTGTGAAAGAAAAGGGTGCGTCAGTGAGAGAAGAATTTGAATATATTATATTATATGGATATACAGTTCAAAAACAACAGTTTAAAAAAATGTTCTATTAAGGCCAATATTTCTCATGTATTCTTTGACAGTGTAATGCTTTGTCTCTCTTGGTGCAAATTTATAAATCACACCTTTTCACTGACTGCTCCACAGATTTGAACATACCTCGGAGTCAAATTAACAAATTGCTTGCCTTTCTGGAATTCAGCTCGAGGTTTTTGTCTTTCATGGTGAAGCAGCATTTAGCTATTATGCTGCACTCAAATGGAATAAGCTGCCAATAGAAGTGGTGGGTCGCTGGCCTACACGAAGAGACATGAACAACAATAAGCAAGACGGATTATTCATATTTACTATAGGATGTCACTAAGCTCTCAAATCTTCAGCTTCCTGTTCGTATATACTTTTACTGAGGTGATGTTTGTTTACTGAGCCTGTCAGTTCCCCCTTATGGAGCTCTATGTGCTCTCCTGTGTTATTCCAGCCTTTTTGTGCCTCTGTTTGATCCCCTCCTCATCGCCCGACACAGTGATTAAACGTCTAAAGTCAACTGCCAGTCTCTTCCTTTTATGACGGCAAGGCACGGCAGCACATATTTCACAAGCTTCTCTGCCGTGTCAACAACGTGCCACCTGTTTTGCACCCAATTGCTGCACTGCGGACCCCCAGACACTCTCCGAGACCCCTCCCCTCAACGTAGTCATAACATTAGGCAGGAGAAACAGGGTGTTGCTCCTGAAAAAAAAAGCCACAATTTTTTGCCCAACAGACATAGTTACAGTAGTCACAATAAGGCTTCTAATTAGCTGACGCCATAGTGTTTACACAACACTGGTGATTCGATAAGTAGAGGCTTAAACAGGTTGTCTGTTGTCGTTGTTGTACTTTGCTGTAACATTTTTTTAGATGTATGACATCAGAGTTTATTCTCACTGCTGTTTGATGCAAGTGATGTGTCATGTCATTTTTTGGTCGGGGCGTCTTGCTCAAATTCAATTCGTTGGATTTGATTTGGCAATTGTTCCTTAGAGGGGACAGAGGATAGGTGATAAATCATGTCAACAGAAGAGAGCACACTGCGTTGAATGAGCAGAAGGATGTTAGCTGTGACCGACACTGCACATTTGGTGTAGTGCACTGAAGCTGGGTGAACACACGCCTGACTTTGAAAGCCATAAGAAAATCCTGCTCCTCTCTGCAAAATTGCAAAGAGCTTGAATTAACACACGCGCCTCGGCCTCTCTGACGGATCTATTTATTTTGAAATAACAAACCCGAGAGTGTGTCTGAGTGAAGCGTTTTTCTGGAGCACACAGAAGCATATTCATGAAAAATGAAATAAAATAAATGCTCACTTCATGCGCTGTGATTTGCGGGTGAGAGTTGAAAAATGCTTGCGTGTTCGGGGCTGTTACGACGGTCGGTCAATTAAGCATGACATGTTGGGCACGGAGCTGTGGCTTGATGCTGGGCGCTGTGGTCTTGGCCTCATTTTTTTTTTTTTTTTTTGACAGACAGGAAAGCAGACCTAGGGAGTGTGGCACAACTTTTGGGCTGATGTGTGGGAAAGTGAAGAAGCAAGTATTCTACCCGGGGGTGAAATCTAATGCTGACCGTTTTCTCCCCCCTCCCATCCTCCTTCTTCTTCTCCTTCTTCTTCTGCTGCAGAGTGGCACCGAGGTGCAGTAAATCACAGAGTTGCTGTCTGAGTTTCAGACTGCGGCGAGGGCTTTGAATGAGCTCTTTGATGGTGCCTGCAGCCTGAGAGAGGGGCTCGCACTGGCTGTGGAGCTGGTGGTGGTGGTGGTGGTGGTGGTGGTAGGAGAGCGACTAACTGCAGCTCTTTGTGAAGGGAAGGATCTGAGAAACTTCCATTTGACCCCTTAACAGGGCAACGGGTGATGGCCCTGGACCCCTTTGACCCCGAAGGGAGAGGGAAAGACTGGGCGAAGCAGGGTAAGCTAAAGGATTGGGCTGGATTCATTAGAGGAATCATCCTGAATCCTTCATCCCCGGTGAGATCATGGATGAAACACAGGTCACAAAAAGCTTTGCTCAGACATCTGCGACCCATGGGCCTCTGTCTGTTCAATCGCAAGCAAAAGGCAGCAAGAGATATCGGCAAAGTGATGAAGAGAGGAGAGAACGGAAAAGACGAGTGACTCTGTCTTGATTGAACGGCGCAACCTCGAAGTGAGCTTTCGTCATCCGGCTGGAGAGAGATAATTTGTTTATTTCTGATGCGCCAACAACATTTGGGAGTTGTTTGAAGTTTTCAACACAGTCAAGTGTTGTCACTTATTAAACACCTCATCGGTCGAGTTGTGTTTGTTGCATTTCTTGTCAGGGCTGGACAAACGTGTCAAGATTTTTCTTGTAGCGCACATACTGTTTCCATCTGTATCTTCTTAGGGGGTGGAGGGGATCAGCAGGTCAGAGTTTTAGAAAGAAAGCATTTGATGCTGTGGTAATGGCCAGAAAAAAGAATTTCAGAGGTGGGTGGCATGAGTGTTTTGCACTTTTTAGGCAACCGCGACAAGCCAGCAAATGTTAGTTTTTTGGCTTTCATTTGGTGCCGTTTCCTTTTTGGACAACCTGTTTAAAAAATGTCTTAGGCTGTTGCCCATTTTTCCTCTCCAACATCAACAACGTAAAGTTTTGTTTATTTTACCTCTCTGTGGTGCAGCCACCTGGGCTCAAACATGCTGTGCTGTGTCTGCAGTGAAAACTCTAACTGCTACAAAAGTTTGAGCCGATCATCCTCATTGTGTGGCCAATTTCCTAATCAGGCCTTTCACAAAAGCGTTACAGAAAAAAGACAATTCCTCCCACCAGTCGTGGCACGTTCAAAAAGCAACACTGCCAATATGAAAAATCCTCACACAAGCCAGAAAAATCCACAACGAAATGTTACAGAGCAGTAAACTGCAAAGGTGTGGAGATGAAGCTGCAAAGAAGCATTGCGGATTAAAACTGTCACTTCAGTGGTGCACGCAGCTGGCATCAAGCTTTTGCAAGGACTTTTCTTTTTTCTACAGTAGAGGATTTAAACCTACTGGTGCGGATCGAAGCTCATTTTTAAACCCTGTTTTTGAAGCCCTGGATGATGGAAAACCTCGCTGCTGGTCTCACAACCAGCAGTGCCCTCCAGCGGCTGATAAGAAACAGTGCAGCAACCGTGCAGTGATCCGGGAGCACACCGAAAGCATGCAATGCAGTACTCACCTTTACCACCAGAGTATACTACATGTCAAGGTTTAGCCTGGCTTCAGAGCCACGGCCTCTCATCGCCTCAGTAAATGACTCTTAGCAGTAATGAAGACGTGGAAAAAAAACACTGACCAGCAGTCATTAGTCACCTTCTCTGTGGGTGGAAGTCTTTTCAAAGACTGAAGATTTAATGGGTCCAGAATGAAGTGAGACGATTCCACTTCTCAGCGTCCTGTTAGTCTTTTGATCATTGCTTTGTGGTGTGAAAGGCTCCACCAAGACTCCCCCCAAAAGAGGGCTTGCAAGCTGGCAAAACCCAGTTTAAGTGTCGGCTCTGTTGCTATTTGCCAGTCACAAAAATGATTTATTTTCCTAATTCAGAATGATTTAACACAATGCTTCTTCATTGGCTTTTCTTCAAAAGGATCAACAGCACGGAGCAGACGATTACAAGACAGAGCAATTAGACCTTTTGATTCTGTTTCTTAATTGTATCCTGCAGCCAAACACATTCTGACCGACTGTCTGACCATGCTTTTTTTGTGCTTTCAAACCTTTTCTGCATCTTTTTTTTTTCCACACTACAGTGGTTTTGCAAGAGCATAATTAAACAGAATGAAACGGGAAAAAACACACAACAGTGGCATCTGGCTGAATTTTGCACTCTGTTGCAGGTCATTCGTCTTACGGTATCACAGGAGGATAGGAGGAGGCCAAAGGTCGTCCTTTAAAATCAGCTTTACTCCAATTGTGGTAATGGCTGACACTAACAAGAAATAAGTTCACAATGTCCACCTATCTATCTATCTATCTATCTATCTATCTATCTATCTATCTCCCAAAAAGGATTTGCAGGACAACATTTGAGTTTTGTAACAATTCTTTAAAGTTCATTAACTAACCACTTCACTTTATAACATGGGGGATGGGAGCAGCAAAAATGATTCATAAATCAATGTTTGAGTAAAACTGTTTCAGTTTGAATTTTGAATTGGACTACCTGGAGGGTCAGGTATATTAAGCTCCCAGCTAACTTCCGTCCCCCTCCTTTCCGCTCCATTCATTTCCGTGAAGTGAAAATGAATGTAATATAAAACTGCAAAGTGTGTCATTTGCTCCTAAATGAACGCCATCGCGGCTTTAATAACTTACCCGGTCTGCAGCTGTGTCGGCACTCGAACAACTTTGTGAAGTTCGGCAGAATTCTCACCGGCTGGCGTATATTGTTGTTCCCTCCAAAGTAAAAGCATGAATTAAAAATGTTTCTCAAACAATTTGGCTATTAAAAAGTTAGCTGTGTGCTTGTTTTTCTAGTTTTCACTCGTAAAGTATTGACAATATGAGCCTGAAAATTAAAAAAAAAAAAAAAAAAAATCGTTCCACACGTTAATACGACTCGGTTTTGTTCCCCAGCAAACCTCGACGAGAAGTCGTAGCATGTTGTACGGCTAGCTTGACTCAGATGCTGCTCGCTCCGCTCGCGAGGATGCAGGCAGGGAGGTTGGCTGAGGATGATGACTTTTAGAAGTCACATTGGCTCAAACTATTGAAACTGGCGGCCAGTAGACGTCCGGTCCTCTGAGGGGAAAGGTGCACCACGTATTTTGCGCCCACTTCCACTGTCACCATATTCATTTTTCATTCAGTTTTACTTATTTTTCCTTGTCTGGATTTACTGTGCGGGGTCGAGCGGTGTTTTTTTTTTCTTTTTTTTTTTTTAATTGACTATGCCTCAAACTTTGCACGTTAGTGTCTGAAAATAAGTTGTTGTGTGATGTGAAAAGTTGTCACCGAGAACAACAATAACAAGAAGAAGAAGAAGGACTGACTCAAAATGACTGAGGAGAGCCGGAGCGAGCACCGAGCCGAGAGCGGGAAGGACCTGGAGAAGCAGCTCCGGCTGCGGGTCTGCGTCCTCAGCGAACTTCTCAAGACCGAGCGGGATTACGTTGGGACACTGGAGTTCCTGTCGGTGAGTTTGCGAGGCGGTCGAACGAAGTTACACAGCGGACCCGAGAAGGTGTAAACGAAGTAAAACTTGTAAAAAAAAAAAAAAAAAAAACAAAACCAAAAAAAAAAAAAAAAAAAAAAAAACACCAAAAAAACCGCCTAACAGCCCGCCCGTTTAGCATGTACGACGCGTCCGCCTTTCAAGTGTTGCATGTTAATCGCCGTTGGTACAAATTCTGAATTGGTTCATCCGTCAAATGCCCAACTAATCAACTTTTCACAGTGTTATCCCGTTGTACACTCAAGTTTTGAATCACACCTCGCACTGTCATCTCGCCGCAAGGTGTTTAAACCAACCTCAGGCTGACCATCATCATCATAATCATCATTATTATTATTTATTCGTCAGTTCTTGACCTTTTCAGATTTAAGTTTCAACAACTCACTCTGCCAATGTTTTCTTGCAAAGCTGTGTATGAACTCACCAGAAATTTCCAAAATGCCATCCTTTACTGCTACCTTTGCTTCTTTTTGGAAAGTACATGTTCAATGCAGACTTAAACATCCCTTTGTGACACCACAGAGGGCAACAACACCTCCCTCAAGGTTATGACAACAACTTGAACCACGTGTTTGGTCTGGCCTTTAAATCCACCTTTAAGTCCAGCTTCCAACCATCTTTACAATCATGTCGGACAAAAAAAAAAGGGTTTTAATAGGAAGTGAGAATTCAATTTATTTGCAGGAGGTTGTAAAAAGAGGGCTAAATACCCGGCTCTCTCAGTTTCATGGAAAACGAACGGCGTGAGGCTGCTCCGTTCGAGCCGGGGAGAAAAAATAAGCACCTGAAAGTGGCTGTAACGGGACCTTTAATTCGTCAAGGAATTCGAGGACACTCAAGCCTTTGCTCGAAGCTGGAAAACATTAATTTTTTACCTATAGAAGTCCTCAACTTCCAGCGCAGAAGGTAATAAATGCGGGGGTGGGCTTGCCAACTTTCTGATTAAATCCAAAAGTTGCAAGTGTTTTTTTTTTTTCCCGGCAGAAACGGAACAGGTGGACTTGTAAATGAATATCACAGGCTGCCCGAAACAACAATAATAACACAATAATCATATTCTCTGGTTTGTTTGGAGAGAGGCAAATTCTCTGATATAATACAACTGAGTTCAGGGTGACCTTCACCACGTTTGGTCTGCAAGTTCCAGCTTCTCACGCAGTTGGAACTTTGCCAGGAAGTTGCGCTGAGGCGGCTCTGTGTGTTGCGTGTGATGAAGAATGTCATCTCCCCACACAATGCCTTTGAAATGTGCACAGCTAAGACCCCCTTTTGCTCCACCCCGCCGCCTCCCTCGCCCAGATGTTTCCAATGGAGGACAGAGGGGAAGACGATGGGGATTGCCGCCGCGTCTGGGCCTCTCTTAGAAGTGGCATCACTGGAGAGACGGAGGAGGCGATGAGTGTCCCCTGTCCCACTGGTGGGTGGGTTGTTTGGGGAATGCAGCCGCTCCTCCTCCGTCTCCCCCTTGTACGTGGTGCTGGAAGTGGGATTCATTTCAAAAAAGCTGACTGATGATCCCTACAAGGAAACTCTGTTCCTGCTCAGGAATGTCGCGATGGCTGCGTGAGATATGGACCCTGACGGCGCAAGATAACTTTGGACGGCTGTGCATCTGATTTTTTTTTTTTTTTTTTTTTTTTTTTTAATGGTTTGGATGAAAAAAAATCTGAGAAAGTTGAGTGGGAGAGACAAAGACTCATTGTTATCTACTGTCTTATCGTCTGGGGAGGTCCTGGGGAGCATCAGGGAAGAGGATCAAAGAGGGCCCCACTGGGAAAGAGTGGCTGCGTTAAAGACTTTCATCTGACGGCCCTGCCTTCACTAAGTTTCCAGCAGTGTAGAGGTCAGATTAGAGAAGGGCAACTCCCCTAAGTCCCCCATGGTGGAATAATCCAGGGAGCAGCGTAGACTGGAGGGTGAAGCCGAGACCGGAGCAAGCATCCAGGCTCGGTGCCTTCTGTTGTAAACTATATTTCCTGCTGGAGGAATTCCTCCGAGGTTCGGAAATGCTGGGGAACAATGAGTCCCCGCTTGGAAGCTGAAGTCGAGCAGCGGGCGCGCAGAGATTGCTGCCGCTGATCTGCCCCCCCGCCAAACACAATGCTCCGAGCGAGCACATACCTCACCTTAAAGGTAGTGGAAAATAAGTACGATTACGAGTGCCAGCGCCCATTGTGTGGCCTCTCCAAACCTCTTGTGGGAAAAATATGCAGATTGCATCTCTAAAGGTCCCACCCCCTCCACCCCCCACATAGTGCAAAATTTGCCTTTCTTTGAATTGAAGTGGCACTTGAGTGCGGCGCAATAGCGATCGCACTCGCACGGTAGTCGGCGACCCCGAACGGAAGGCTTCTTGGGGAAGCTGTCTGAAATATCTCGGGCTTACATAATGAACAATTATAGCTCAGAGATAGTGGGCGCCGTCGAACAGTAGTGTTTATCTTGGACGGCAGCGAGCCAATAAAATGTCACTCTGAGAAACGACTGAATTGAGGGAACAAATCAAGAGCGAATGTAAACAGTCTTTGCTGTGTTTTTTTTTTTTTTTTTTTTTTTTTTTGGGTCGTTTGTGCAGATTTCTTCAATAAAAAGCGTCCAGAAAAATGCTTTCCTAGGTCTCTGCCATTGTTCACTGTTCGCCGAGACACCACAAGGCATTTAAGTTTTTGCGGCGCTCTTGAAGAGGCAATTAAAAGAAGGAACAAGGGAAGAAACTCTTAACCTGCTGCTGCCAGAGGCACATCTGAGCAACAAGCCGACTTCATAGTGTTCAGTTTAGGTGGTCCCTCAGCCGCTGCCTTCCTCATCCTAACTATGACGCATGAAGCACAGAGGGTAACACTGACAGATCTGTTGCATTTGTTCTCAAAATGTTAAGTTATTGGTCAACGATAAGTTACTCTCGAATCTTTTGTGTGAATTTTAATACATTTGCTGACGTCTTTGCAGAAATGACGATTCTTCCCTCCTCTCTCCTGATAATGTACAAGCGGTGAGCGGTCCTGAGGAGGTCAGGTCAGCGAGGGCACTTCCAGGGAGTCAAATGCTGCAGACAGACAGCTGATGACCCCGGAGGTTTCGACCTCTTGTTCTTATATCCCCTTCCTGTCTGTTAATCTTCAGGCTTCATGCCATCCCTCAGCCTAGAGCTGAGAGGATGGCCTGGAGTGCCCTGGTTTCAGACACACATACACACACACACACACACACACACACACACACACACACACACACTAACTGAGGAAAATGAAAGGTTTTCGTGTTGCATCACACACATAAGCGTTTCCTGTCCTGGGAAACCTCAGCAAAACAGACAAAAATGTGCCCTAGAAATACTAAAATCTATTTTATGCCTATTTCAAAAGTAAGTTCACTCTTCAGTGTTTTCTTTTTTTTTTTACTCCAAATCGAAATAGTCTATTAACATTTGTTCCGTCCAAGACGGAGGTCAAGTTTTTCTGCTTGTGCGTAATTTTTTCCTCCAGACTGAACTGCATTTGGTGATTAGAAGGTATTTGCTCATGCTGCTCATTTTCCCCTGTTGTCTCTCCTCTATTCCTTAATTATTCTAAATAATTCTCTTATTTATTCATTCTCACGCCTGCTTCTCGCCGCTCCTGCTCTATTTTGCTGTTTAAACAGCTCCCTACCCTTAGATCCGGATGGGAAAAGGGGAAATGGAGAGGGAAATTTGGAGTGATTTCACCTGGAGGGTTTTGTTGGCCCCTCATATTTATGTGAGTACAACGCTGACCACGATTTCAAGGGTGAGACTTGTTTTTTCTGCCTTAGTTGTGCTCATTTCCATCAAGTCTGGCTTGGCCTTGTTGGAGAGGCGATGTGTTTTTCTCCTTGACTCTTTTTAATTGGACCGGGACGTTCTCTCCTCCTTGGTCTCCGGTGGTCTGCACCCTCACCAGACGACTCCGTTGCCCACTTGCATTTCAATTTCGCACCGTGGGTTCACCCGCAAATTTATACCCATTTAAGTGCACCTCTTTGCAGGACGCCTGCTAGTTGAGAGGGGATTGAAAACGAAGGACGCGGTAACCGACCAATCAGTCGCGCAGGATTTAACACCGACCTCAGGTGGGCCGATGACCAGGCTCATTATCTCCATTTTGGCCAGGGGTTAAGCATCATTGGCATGACGTCTTTTTTGCATTATGGGATCTCTGTGTCACCACAGTCGGCAAGTCAACTTTAGCCCAGAATAAATCAAGAGCTGCTGCTGCTGCAGCCTCGCTGACAACACAAAGCAGGTTATTTTTAGAATAGAATGGAATAGCCTTTATTGACATACTGCTGCAGCGCAATGAGGCAAGATTAATGGTCAGTCCCTGTGTTTATAAAAGGAAGAAAAACGACCATAAAAGCACCGTTGGAGGCGCACTCGTGCACAATTGCAGGAACGAAAATATTTGGGTTTATTTTCCAGCTTGAAAGAAAAGCAGAGGGGGGAAAGAAAACTTTGAGCTTATTTCTCATCAAGAATACATCTTGATTGAGTTTGTTAATTTAATTTTTTAGAGAAATGAAAGGTTCAACTAACTCCCTCAAGCAGCTTCCCGCACTGTGGAGTTCTCCAGCTTTTGTCTCGGAGGGCTTTTTTTTTTTTTTTTTTTTAAAGCAGGATTTCCTTCCTTCCTTCCTGGCCCTCCCCGTCTTTACATTGTGCTGCATGTTTCCTGCCTCTGCACACACACACACACACACACACACACACACACACATACACACACACTCACACACTCACGCACCTCCCCCACTGTCTCCACCAGGCCAAGGGGAAAGGACATGTGCCCACTCCATAATGTATGTGTGCTTTGCAAGGGGAGAGCAGAGATCCTGCGTTTCAAAAAAAATCCATGGGCCTGGTTTGGCGGCGGCTGTCACATGGTCCGTACGTCTGATTAAAGTAGAAAGACGGGGGGGCGGGGGAGGGGGCGGGAGTGTTGGGGGGGGGGGGGGCACTTGCTGGGAGATCCAAGAGTCAAGAGTTCATCATCACAAGGGAGGCCCTGTTTCGGGTCGGCGTGCCTTCCCACAGGAAGCGCAGACGCTCGGTCGGATCAGATGCTCCTGCGGTGACAGTTCACCTTCTCTTCTGCTGCCAGCTCCTCCCATTCATAAGACACAAGTCCACCACTGATTAAGTTTGCGCGACAATTGGTTATATTCCGCAGCCCTTCCATTGTTCTTGAATCAGACATTTTTTCCCGACTAGGCATCGTCATCGGAATATGCTCAACGGGGTTTGAATGCTCTGTTTGTGGCTGCGGGTTAAATGGCTTTCTTGTATCCGTCAGTCCGATTCCAGAGACGGTCGGAGCTTCCCGCCAGGGCACCATGCAACACTTTCCAAATTATTCAATTAAGCGCCCGGCTAGACTGGTGAAGCCCCGGGAGTTGGGGACAAGTGTCTCTCTGTTTGGAAGCCTCCCCCGTCTACATCGCTCTCGTGTCTGTCTGCATCCTCTTCCCCCCACCCCCTCCTCTTCTTGCGTCTGCTGCCTTTGACCGACTCCGTAAAACACAAGACTGGATCGTTGTTGGCGGGATGGGAAACCAAAAAAATGTTCAGTTAACTTGTTTGCGCAGACGGTGCGTTGCGTCTCGTCTGCTCGGATTTCTCTTGAATCTTTTCTTTGTGATTCGTCTGACAGCTTTACTAGGAGCAGACTTAATGTGCGGTAATCTGTGGCTTTCCCTCTGAGCTCTGCATGCAGCTCGGCAAATTTTTCATGCATGCGCGTGTGAGGCTCCTTGTGCTCGGTACACTCGGATTGAACAAAGAGGAACACGATGAGCAGAACCCTGACAGGCGGGGGGGTGTTTGTACGGATGTTAGGATCCTTGAGACGTTTTGCCCTGGGAGGCCCGAGCTCGCTGTTCCTCCCCCCTCCCCCAGCTGACACAACTTGGCTCTGTGTGAGACTCGCTCCGCAGGTTTCCTCTCTTTTTTTCCTCCCTCCTGCCAGTCTGGGGCGGCGGGGGGGGGGTTGATGGCTTGGAGCCTTGACATAGTGTGCGAGCGTCAGGGTCTGCTCAGTAGAGTAGCAGACTGATGACTCTGCTAAGTCGCCGCGTGGATCGATACCTCGGTCCTGGCCTGTGGCTCTGACACGGCTGTCCGCATGGCTGCACGCGGAGATTGGGGGTAGCCGAGCAAGTTGGGTCTAACTTTTTGTAACTTCCAAAGCTGCCTCTGGCTGTAGGTCTCTCAAGCCAATCTTTCGCTCGCCGTGAAAACATGTCGTGATCAAGTGAAAATAATAATTAAATATTAATAATAATAAGAGATGCACGGAGACTCCACCATCATCGTTATTTTCCAATCTTCTCTCCAGCTTCTGCTCCTGCCGGAGAGAATAGGCGCAGGTATCTGGCACCGGGGTGAAGAATTACAATTCCAGCTGCGACTCGATACTCCGAGTGTCTGATCGCAGGTATTTTTCTCTACGTGCTTCAAAGAGTTTTGGCCACATCACCTTCCAAAAACTCTCACTCTCGGGAGATTGTTTCAGCTGCGGCAGCTTATTTGATTTTATTTGGAGGGAATCTGGCGCTAGTGCCGGCCAGAACTGAGTTCATGACAAGACAAATCAGCTTTTGTTCCCCTGGAAGAGCCCGACGGAAACGAAAAATAGGCACCTTGTCCTCCAATCTTAATTAAAACCAAAGGCTCTGATGTCGTCTCCCAAGACAGACTTATTAGCATTTCACCCCTTCCGCTATTTATAGCGTCCGCTTCCTCTGTACATTCCCGGCCAGAGAGGAGCGGGACGGCTTTTAGAAAACAAGGCGGAGACGCGTCGATGATGGGAAGAGCAGGCCGACTCCTGGAGGTGTCATCAGGACCTGCTGAGGACCAGGGTTTCCTCACAGAAGAGCCTCGTCTCTCGTTTCTCCCTCTCGCCGTCTCTCTCCATCAGGAGGGGAAGTCGGGGGTTTTTGTTTGCCAGCGATTTAATGCGTGTGTGCGCGCATGTGTGTGTGTGTAGGTGTGCGCGTCCCAAAGGCTGCAGCCCTGGAGGTTTAACCCTGTAATGTTGATTTCCGTTCTGAAAGCGGTTCTCCTCTGTGCAAAATCTGCACTGAAAGCAACATTTCCTCCCATCGGGGACGTCGGGGGCGAAGAGAGCCATGTGTCTTTTCCCACCCTTCTTCTCTCAGCTCGCCTCTGTTTATTTCTTTCTGTCCGTTTTTTTTTTACGCTGCGCTCCCACCTCTTGGCCTCACGCACAGACACACGCCTGCAGTAAATTTGGTCGAGGGTGCGGCGCCGCGCACCTGTCACCTGCTATCCTCCTATGGAGTCGTCCCACCGCTTGGCCTCTCTCTCTCTGACATCCAGGCGGACGCCTGCGTGACACACAATCACACGCGCTCAGAAAGACTGTTAATGAGCAGAACTTCACAGTCTGGTGATTTACCACAGGGAGGCTTTTCTTTTGCCTCCCCGCGTGGGAGAGACGCCGCAGCCCGCGTCTCCATCCCCGGCCCGGAACGCCCTTCTGTTTTTTTTCCCTAAAAATGTGTGGATTCTTTCTCAGCTCCTGATTTGGAACACATGGGAATACAGTACATTGTGTAATATCTCCCACACTCCTCGGTGTACAGTACAAACTCGTACAAATCGCTGTAAACGCACTCGCACTTGCCCTCCAATCGCGGCAACAAAGACGATCCGTTTATTCAGTGTATTGTCAGCGGACAAAAGAAGCGACGTGTCCAGCAGACTGTGGAAGGAGCATTCGGCTCTGAATGGGCTTCATTCTTATCATTGTCAGTGGCGTCTCGAAGAAAAGGCGCTCACTTGCAAGCGTGATGTAGAATGAGGTGTCAAATTGTCTGAAATGATATCACTGAGGTGAAAGGTAGGCTGAATGGTGGAATAATCAGGCCGATTTGGGGCATTTTGACAGAATAGAAACGTTGAAGATAAAATGAATAGCAACGCAATGATAGAAAATAGAATACTGGTTTCTGCGTATGCGCACTAGAACTAAATCATTTCATTTTCATTTTTTTTTCCTAAGGTTGGAGTTAGGTAAACGTTACGGTCATGGTTTGGGTTTGTGTTAGCAAAATTCGACAAAAGCAGCCAAAATCGAAAAAAAACAACAAAAAACAAACACTTTTCCATCCATTTGGATACCAACAAAGTTTATTTGTATGTGTGAGCACTCAACATGCCCTGAGTGGACGAGAGTATAATGGGATCATCATTTCATAGGCAATTGATGTGAGCAAGTGTGTTTTGGAGTGTGAAAGTGTGTGTATCAGGAAACACAAACACGATTTCAGCTTGCGTGCTGTTGTTGCCCTACAGCACGAGAGCGCATGTTGATTAATGGCCAGCAGCAGGCGCAAGCAGTGATTGAACCAATCCATTCATCACACCCACCTGCTTTGAGGACTAATGAAAACTTTAATGGGGTTTTAATGTGTGTCACGCCTCCAGCCTGCAGCGTTGGCAATCCGTGCGATTAAAGCTGAGCTGCAGCTGTAAAAAATGACTTTCTCTGAGGCCCCCCCTTCCTTGTTGATGTATGATTGAAGATAGTGGATGCACATGTGCAACAAGTAGGGGGGTGGAAACAGATGTTGGTGCAAAATATCTTTCAGCATGAAAAAACGCCTGCGTTCTTTAACTCGTTACGACTTTTTTTAATATCATAAATTGCAAATGATGACCAGATTATTCAACAACTGCTTGCAAAAACAGATGAAAGCCTCGGTGACGGCGTACTTTGCTTTTGTCACTTCATGTGGACAGTCTGACTGGGATATTGAGGCAGGAAACCCAAGTGACAAAAAGTGAACTTTAGCTAGTTAGCTAAAGTTATCTAGTTTTTTTCGAGTGCGGTTTCGAAAATGTGCTGTCTCCAAAAAATCTGTCGGTGTGTAAACGGCCCCTGGAAGCGGTCGATGCCGATTGAGTCGTAACAGTGGAGCATTAATTAGCTGTTGGGACTCTGCTGAGCTGCCAGTAGTTTGTTTGCCGGGGAAGTTGGATTCCTGCTAGATGGCACTCGCAGCCCCCGGGGCACCGAATGTGTTCCTCAGGAATTTGCAAAGACAAGCAACCGCCTTAACTGCATCGGCCCCTTTATTTAGTGTGATAGCGCAGCCTTCAGATTTAATTAGATCGCGAGCTTCTCTCTCTCCTCCCCCCCCTTTCACCGAGGTCTTCACACCAGCGACAATAACTTTTTTAATTATGTTACAAATCCTGGGAGCTGTTCAGTGACACCGGTCGAGTTATCGGCGCACGAGCGCGGGAACAGTGGAAGCAGTCTTTCAGATGAGTAGCTTTGAATCTTGTAGCGTATTTTGAATGTGTGTGTGTGTGTGTGTGTGTGTGTGTGTGTGTGTGTGTGTGTGTGTGTGTGTGTCGTCTTTATTCACAGTCTGAAAGATGTTTTTATCACTCTCCTTTGAAGAAGTTTATCATCTCCATACACTAGATGAAGAGCTTCTGCTGTCATTATATTTTATGTACTTTTTCTCATTGAATTGTGTTAACTTGACGCACTGGGCTAATTTGTTGATTATTTCCTGTTGAATAGCCTTTTCTTCATTAAAACTGAGCAACTGGCTCCCTAATGAGTCCGTGTTTGATGTTAGACATCAATAATGGGAGGAAAGTTAGTTTTTTTTTTCTGATGTAAATCAGTTCTAGTTTTTTTTTCCGTACTGTAAGGCCCCCGTCAGGCCTTTTGCAAGGGTCTGTCGAGTTCCGCTCGGCGTTTGCATCGATTAGACTTGCTAATCAGATGCTAATGCTGGCGAGTGGCAGCGTTGCGAGGCAAGGAAGCTGCGGAATGGTAATCAAGGCGGCGCTGACCTCCTACAACAAAAGCGCTGCTTATTTGAGCCCCTAGGTTTGTTTTTTTTTTTTCTTTTTCCTCCCCCAACCCAATCACGTGCCCGCAATCAAGCGCTCACATGTGGAGGCTATTCTGGAACGTTTGGCCTCATCAGTAAATTGTAATAATAATGGCATCCAGAGATTACAGTGCGAGGAGGGGTTGGGGGGGGGGGGGGGGGGGCGGGGTTGGAGTTGGAGGATTTGAAGTGGCCAGAGAATTGGACTTCACTATATCAAGTCAAACTCTTCAATTAAGCATAAACAATTAAATCAGAGCTCCCTTCTTCCAAATGTATTTCCCATTCAGTTTTTATTTTCCCAGATTCAATTTTTCTTTGCCATTTTAGATGGAATGTTAATTTTTTCTTGTATTTCGATTCTTTTTTTTTCCCCAGGCGAATGGCACTTTCTAAACAGACCAGAGCGAAACATGTCCTCCACGTGACGCACAGGTGGTCCGGCTCATTAGCTTTGACCCTCCTGGGAACGCTCTCTCACACCAGAGCGTTTTCCTCAGAACACTTTCTTTCTTTCCCCCGACTAATGATCCATTAAATGAAATTCTGTGATAGAGGAAATCATAGGGCCCTGCTTGTTTACACGTCAAACTAACCCCGTGTGTGTTTTCTGTTTCGTTTTCGTTGTGTTTTTCCGGCTGTACGGCAGGAGCGTTGCCGCGCTGGGAGCAGATGGCATCGCGGCTCCGCTCAGCACGGCGATTAAAAGCGCTGCCTGCGTCAAGGGTCAAGTGAAAAAACAGATGTCGAACTAAAACTGCAGGCGCCGCATGCGCTGCTCCTCGGCGTGTGCAACTGGAACATGTGCCCGCGGGTCCGAGTGAAGTTGTGTCCGTGCCCTACGTTGGTATTTTGAAAAAAAAAGACTTTCTTTGGTCTCAAATCTTGTCGCTGTTGCAGTCGATCACGCCGGCCCTTTGTCTGTCCTCTGTGCCATTTCAGAAACTGAAAGGCCAGCTGAGCCAATGACAAAGGTTCTTCAGATGAAGCCAGCTTCACACTAGTGTGTGTTTCTTATTATGGTTTAAAGCCAAGGACATTTTTTTCCCCTCTGGTGCCCAACTTGCTTGACAAGTTTGACAGCAACTTCGCCTTCGTCTTTTTCAGAGTCAGAGCCATTGCTCATTGAGAGGTTTTGTATTCCAAGCCCTTGCTCTGGATTTCATCATGGCTTTCCCGAAGCTTTCCCAACATCAATCAAAACCAACGTGTTGATATGTTGTCTGCAGAGCTTCCTTACTGAAGACAAATCCCCCACCCCCTCTCCCTCCAGTCTGCTCAATCCGCGGCGAGAGCTCACATGAAAATAAATGTTCCTCCCCGGGATGAGTAAATGTTCTTTAAGAGCCTTTTTCCCCCCTTCAGTCGGAGTTCAGGACAAACAGCCAGTTCCCTCCAAGTCCCGTTTTTTAAGTAATCCGCTTGAAGCACACGCCGCCTTAATTTGCCATTCTGAGAAAGTGCCCTGGAGCGTTAAATGGCCTGTTGATGACTTGTGCGGCGGAGCAGCCTCGGGGACCCGCTGTCCTCGGGGGGGCAGGGGGCTGCAGAAAGTAAAAGCGCTTCCCGGCCATCTGTCTCCATTTGCACAGCGTTGGCCTGCCAGTTTGCCACCTCCAAGCCACTTAACACACCTTTGAAAAATCAGGCCGTGCCGATTTTTATGTTCTCCTCAAGCAGCGCGAAAGAAATAGTCGCAGAGTTGCAAGTCTTGAAATAAAAAATGTCCTTTTCGGAGCATCAAGCAAAAAAACAACAACAAACCGAACACGATTCTGCTGCTTTAACTGCCGCTTTTGCTTTTTTCAGGTTTTCCTCCACCGTCTCAACCAGTACGCGGCCGCCAGAGCGGACAAGAACATCACGGAGGAAACCGTCAAGGTGAGGGTCAAGCCGTGGGCCGTGGGACGACATAATGAGGAATCTGCAGGAATTTGACTTTCACACCGTAACCCGATCCATGAAAAGAGTGGAAAATTACCCTGCAAAGCAAATCCGGTTCGGGGCCGATCGTCCAACCTGAAATAGCAAAAAGTTCTCGGCGGAGAAAGACGTGGGCAGCGCAGGAAGCAGCTGTAAATATAATCTATTTATAAACGATTCAGGCTGTAGGATAATAAAGGATGCTCTCTCTCTCTCTCTCTCTCTCTCTCTCTCTCTCCCTCTCTCTCTCTCTCTCTCTCCCCCGCCCTCTCTCTCTCAGCACAAGCGCGTCTCTTTTCAATGAGCTTGCTTACTTTTTGAAGGTCAACACGCATTCAGCGCATATTTACAGCATGTCGGATGTTTTTGGAAGACGTCTGGCCGCCACGTGATTTTGTTTGGGAACTTTCTGTTCGGAGAGAGGGTCCCTTTTTGGTGAACTCGGGTCACCAGCGGGTTGAGCAACAGCAGTGCAGTGCAGTGCAGTGCAGTGATGTCACCAGGCAACTGATTGAACCGGACCAGGGGTTTAGCAGTCAGACAGCAGTTGCCTGTTCTCTGCGTTTCCCAGAACTGAGTGTGCAGTCTGGCCCAAAGTGTCTCGAAGTGTCCACCCAGTCAGCACATTGACACAGGAGGTGGAAGAACTCCCATCTCCTCTCTCATTAACCATCTCGAAGAAGCAAAACTTTTAATATTGTATTTACAATATGGTTTTGATGCTCATCAAAACTGGAATGTGTAATGGTGTGCAAAATGTGCACAATGTTTGCATATACAAATAACAGTGTATATTTTGGTGTTTATGTGGATACTGTAATAATTTACTCTAATATATTGTAATATATGGTATTAGTGTGTATAATACTTAATGTTAATATATAGTATCTGGAACGTGGTAATTAGTGTATATTATTTATAGTGTTTATATGTAGTACTAATAGAGTGCATGTGCATGCAAGTATAATCGTAAAATTCTGTAATATAGTGCTGTAATATAATTGTTGTAATGTGGTAGTTGGTTATGTTTATTAGCAACATGTGATATCTTGTTTTAATGCATTTTCATGAAGACTGCAATGAGATGCAGGTGAAAGCCGTAGTAAGTTTTGTACTTCTTCCGACTCCTTTTTGAGCATGTTGAGGTTTCTGGATATTTGTTTTCTTTGAGTATTAAGGCCTGCATTTTTTTCTTTTCAATTCAAAACTCTTCATCAGAGTGCTCAAGAACTCCCACCGTGTGCAATCAGCGTCTCCACACGCCAACCTCAGTGTCCCCGCTCTGCCTTCCAGGTTCTGTTCTCCAACATCGAGGAGATCCTCGCCATCCACCGGGACTTCCTGTCCATGGTGGAGGAGCTGCTGCAGCCCGAGCCTCACGCCAGCCACGAAGTCGGCCGCTGCTTCCTCCACTTTGTAAGTCGCGAGTGCGCTCTGGCCCTTTCAACTTTGAAGTTAACTACCGCTAACTACTTCCTGTTTGCTCACCCGGCCCTCAGCGGGGGTGTCGGATCTATTTTCTAATCTGCATAATCACTTTGGAGCAATAAATGGGAGTTTCACTGCATGGATATTACTGCTTTGCTTTTGTTTTTGCTTCCTCACCGGGATTGATCCGGATAAAGGAGTGTGTGTGTGTGTGTGTGTGTGTGTGTGTGTGTGTGTGTGTGTGTGTGTGTGTGTGTGTGTGTGTGTGTGTGTGTGTGTGAGAGACATGGGCCCGAGGCCTCTGATATACTGCTCGCCTCAGCCGTGTATATTTATATATCACCTGCCCAATGCGGAGTCCTGTGGCACACCCGGCGTATAATAACTTCCAAAGTATAATAAATCCCTGCCTGCACTGGCGGTGACCTGAAAGTGACTCTTCTGCCGGTCGCAGGTGACGGAGAGGTGACCCTGCGGCGCACGCGGCGGCACGGTCGGATTTATCGAGAGGAAGCTGCGTAAATCACGGCCGCCGTGGCCTTTTGAGGATTAATTTCTTCCTGCCTTTCACTTCTGATTCAACCTTTGACTTCAACACTCTGATCCTCACGTGTGCACCTCAGTAGAACCGGTTTCTTAAGATTCTTGAAGGTTGTCGGGGTTATTTTTTTTGCTACTGCTAAAGTTGCTTGGTTGTGAGCTGTGCGGCGGCTGTGTGGCCCCCGTCGCCCCACCGCTGCCTTTCAAATACGGCGGGAAATGAATTTCTTATGAAGCGCGGTGGAAGGAAGTCAGTCATATGGCCGCGAGGCAGGCGACAGAATATATGAGAAACTTCCACCGCATAAATTCGCTCTATACATAATGTATTGGACTGAAGCAGCGGGCACGCAGGCGGAATGTATGCCCTCCCCAAGCGCCATGAGTCATGTCTTTTCTGCCATTTTTCTTGATTTCATCACTGACTGTGGCTCGATTCGGTTCTTCACGCCCGGTTTTCATTCTGACTTTGTCATTTATTTTTTTTATTTAATGTTTTTTGACTGTCTGACTGCTATCGGTTTTCTCCCACTTTGCAGAGAAGCCGTTTCCAGATTTACGACGAATACTGCGGGAACCACGAGAAGGCCCAGAGGCTGCTGCTGGAGCTCAACAAGATCCGGAGCGTCCGCACGTTTCTACTGGTGAGGGTGCCGGCTGCCGGATTCAAAGCATGTACGCGCACACGAGCGCCCCTAACATCATCGCAGGTGTTCGCACTTCAGCTCTGGAGTCTCGCTCATTTATTCTGCCGACCTCCGACAACCTGAGAGCATCGTGCAACTTTCTTTGGCCTGCGATGAAACGAGAAATCGATCAAAAGTAAGATGAAGTAAAACGCGAGCTCCAATGTGAGCTGGCAAAAGCAGCATTTTTACATAAGAAGGAACATGAATGACAAGAAAAACACTGTCTTTTGCAACAAAAAAAAAGCGGTGCATGGTAGCTAGCATCGGGGGTGTTACCCTTAATTTACCCCTAATTTAGCGTTTCAGAAGCGACCCAGAAGCGTCAAAACGCGCCGCGCTGGGAAAGAATGCAGCCATTTATTTTTTCACACTTACGTAGCCACTGAGTCAATCGCAGCAGCTTGAATTGGTCAGGCAGGAAGGTAATGATGTAAAAACACGGTGGATCCGGTTGATTTTCATCATAATATACAATGTGCTGGATTTTGTTTTTCTATGCGCTGGCTTTTACTGTGAAACGTCAACGTGACACATCGGCTTCAGAGCTGTTCAGTTCGGCTGTCAAATAACAAAGCAGATTTCACTTTAAATCTGAAACTATGGCAAACAAAATGCATGCATACTAAAAATACCAGCATTAAATACCAGAGTTTTGTTTCACGGTTGTATTCTTCAAATACACACGAAACTACCTGGCGCCGCAGACGCTTTTTTGGTGCTGCAAATGTTCAGCATCGGTAGGACTCCTCGAGACTGAGACACCGCAAGTCCGATTGGTCTTCTCGAATGCGAAAGACAGAGGGTTCGTCCACCCATGCTCCAAGTTTGGACTCCCGGCTCCCTCCCTCAGCCGACTCTCTGGTGGAAAAGGCGCCGGCATGCAAAATAGTCCATGGAAATGTGCAGCGTCTGATATTAAGATCAGTTCCGTGAAGCACTTTGAACTGCGCCTGGCTGGACTTTTGCAAAGCAAATCGGTCACTGATTGCTAAAAGGTGGGGTCCGCTCACACGAAGACAATCCCCTGTGGGGATTTTAACTTAAATAAACACTCGGTCCCACACACACACACACACACACACATGACAGCTGCACGGACAAAACCCGGTACGTTTTGTTCCCGCAGCTGATGTGTCTCTGCTGCTCCCTGTGTGGGTGGACTGGACTCCCCATTTCCTGCCCCGACGCTTGGAAAGACTTTCTCTTTCACGGGAGGTGGGGGAGGTGGGGAGCGAACAAAAGATGACCGCATCCCTTCCAGCGGCTCGCCAGATAATGTCAACTAGTGCGGCCAACTAATCTGACGGTGTGGTCCCGCTGGTCCCTCTTGTTGTTGGGGCCACAGGTACAGATGTCGACTTCTGGGAAGAGGAAACTGCTTGAAATTAAGGTCGACATGCGCGCGCTCATATTGGACGGCCCTTTTCCTCTCATCCTATCAGAGACGATTGGCCCCCAGGAGCTCCGCCTCTGATTCATCGTCCATATGTGTGCTTTTAATCTAGGAGGCCCCCCGCTGAGAAGGAAATGATATTAATTAATTGTTATTGGACGCCGTCTTTACAGGCCTTGACCTCACGGCGAACCGGGTTTCACGTTACCCTTCCACCCCTCTCCCAGCTCCGGCCCAATATATCTCAGGGGTCGCCTCCGGCCTTGCACTGACCAGAGGCGTGAATATCCGCTAACGTCCACTAAACCTTTGGCCCCTCCGGCTGCTGTAAAGTTTGTTTTTTTATGATTTACGCGGTAACACAACACCTTGAGCAAATTTAAAGTGTGTGTGTGTGTGTGTGTGTGTGTGTGTGTGTGTGTGTGTGTGTGTGTGTGTGTGTGTGTGTGTGAGAGAGGGAGAGAGGTGAGAATGGATGTTGGTGGTTGACCCACCACATGTGGGGTGAGGGTCACTTTGATCACCCCAAGACGACATCAACCGCGCCGATTCAAGGTGACGTGACGCGGCCTTGTAAGAAGACGTATACGGCCCTGCTAATGATTCCGACTGAAAACTAATTAAAAAAAAAAGAAAGAAAAGAAAAAACAGCCAGCTAGATTTTGACTTTTCCAAACCTCTGCTTTTTTTCCACTCTTACCTAGAACTGCATGTTGCTGGGAGGCAGAAAAAACACCGTGGTCCCGTTGGAGGGTTACCTCGTGGCGCCCATCCAGAGGATCTGCAAGTACCCGCTGCTGCTCAGGGTGAGAACAGGCTTGGTACAAAGTCCAGCCGTTAGTCCAGGCTGCACTCTTTTCACGCCCTCCCAGCTCACCGCTGTTGCCACCTAGAGTTACTCACATGCTCTTTTGAAATACCCGGTGTCCTGATTCGACAAGAAACTTTCTCAAAGGCTATTTGAGTTTGCCCCAGCTCATTTGTCCCGATATGATCTGGCGCGTTCGCCCAGTCGCTCTCTAAACAGCCACCAGCACGGCGGAGGGATTTAGCCTGCTATAGTATAATAAGGTAACACGATGCTCTGCTCTTTGAAGTTCCGCCAGCTGTCGGAGGCCCCCCCCCCTCACGACAAAAACCTCGATAGCCATCTCTGAGAACGCTGGAAACCTGCTCTATGGTAACCAGCGTGCTCAATAAGTCAGTCTAGATTAAAGGCTCACTTTATGGCTTAGCACTCACTCGGCTATTCGATTCTTGTCTGCAGCTCTGCTGCGGCGTTAATCTGAACCAACATGCACGGCAGCTAGCCGGCGCGCACACGCACGAGACAGGTTTGTAGGTGACTTTTGTGTTTTCCGCTTCCAGGAGCTGCTGAAGAGGACCCCGAAGAAGCACAACGACCACGTGCTGGTGCAGGAGTCTCTGCAGGTGATGAAGGCTGTGTGCTCCAGCATCAACGAGGCCAAGAGGCAGATGGAGAAGCTGGAGATTCTGGAGGAGTGGCAGTCCCACATCGAGGGCTGGGAGGTGGGCGACGACCCCGAGCGTGCACGAAAAAAAAAAATTTAATCTCGGCCCCCGCAAGTCCAATTACTCTGAGCGGATGTCGTGAACTTTTTTTTTCTTTCGCCCCAACATCATGACTTGTTGAAAGTCAATTACCCCTCTGCTCCCAATTCACTGGGATTTATAGCGGCATGACTTGTTTGCCTTTTAATCTCCATTGCTCTCTGCGGGAACAGCTTTTATCCGCGGCGGCCAAATTGTTTCTGCCTCACGCCGGTTCTAAACTGGTGGGCGACCGATCTAATCGCCGTCTCGGGCCGTTGGCCAGCGGTTCGATAAGCTGTTGTCACTTCATTTGGGGACAACATGATGAAACATGTTGTGGAGTGATTACCAGTTTTCACTACCAAGAGCTGCAAAGTCATTTGAAAGGTGTGGGTACCGACAAAGTGGTTATGTGTAAGGACACTTGCAGTATAGCAGCCGACAGGACCTGTTGTGTCGGGTATTTGAAACGGCCTTTATGGAATTTGTTCCATGCTTTTCATTAACTTTTCTGCAAAGTGTTAAAGACGCCCTGAGAAACAGTTTGCCGTTTCATTTCATTATGTCATAAAAGAAAAAAAAGTGCGGCTGGTATGATCACATCGGTTGGCATAATGTTATTTCCTGCATAATGTTATTTCCTGCAAAATAAGTTTTTTTTTTTAAACCTCTTCTTCAGTTTCTCCCCTCCAAGCACACCTGCATTTTTGGGCTTCTTTTTTCCTTCCTCTCCTTGCTTTAATTGTAAAACATTAGCTCATGCTGGAGCTCCTGACTGAGCCTTGGCCAGAGAACCCCCCCTCCCTTGACAAAAAAGTTCCTTCTGCAGTTCTTGTGAAGGCGTTTGAGTGATGAGGAATGATTTTTGGAAGACCGCTGTTTTTTCCGCTCCCGCTCCTCCATCCAGGCTTGGACTGCCTTGTCGAGTCCAGGCGGCCCTGCAGCTGGCCGCCCTCGGGGCATCCTGGCAGGTTGACTGGCTGCTCGGCCCCGTGATTGGCAGCCCAAATGTTTTTTTGGTCGGCGTGTTTTGCCTCCTCCTTACCAAGTAAACAGCCAAAGTTTGGAGCGCCGCCTCTTCATGCCCAGTCGGAGTTTCCGTTCTCCTCCTGAGAGTCCCGTCAGTCCTCTTGAAGTACAATTAGCTCACCAGCTTGCTTGTTTTTGATGGTTTAATCTCAGAGGACTCCTGCTGTCTCGACAGGTTTTTCTACCACGGCTCTTCTTAATTAATGGCAATCTTTCATTGTCATTTCTATTTCATTTTTTTTTCCCCTTTTTAATCCTCTCTGCAGTTGTTATGTCTGGCAGTTGTCTGACAATTAAAAATCGAGGGCCTAAAACAGATGACTGAGGGTTTAAATTGGTGTTTAAATTTTGGACTGGGTGGCGGCTTTAGCTTCAGCTGAGTTAAAGGACAAAAAAAAATAAAATAAAAAACACAAAAAAATAAAAAAACCCTGCGGCAGTGAAAAAGGAAAAGGCCGCACAGCGAGAAGCACACAGACGCGTCACCTCAGCCATTAAGGAAATGCAGCTTCACAGTCCAGGACCGGTTATGGGTCTTCCATCTGTGTTGTGCGCCTGCAAATTAGTTTAACATCTGCTCATGAACTGCGCAGTGAACCGGCCCCTCTCAAAAGAAAAACAGAAAAAACAACGAGAAATAGAGGAAAAGTCTGCTGGAAGTTTAAAGGTGAGAGATGATTGAGACGAATAGATGGACAGGTCTCCAACACAAAGAAAATGTGCAGCACGTTTGTGCACGTGGAGGCTATTTTTAGCACGGAAGGGGTCGATCAAACGTGAACTCCCACAGCGCCAGCAGGCCGGTTGGGAAAAGAGAGACGCACTTTATCACCTGCGGCAGGAACTTGGGAGCGGTATGGCCGGCAGGCGCGACAATGCAGCGCTCAGCGTGACTGGGCAGGATGTTATTCTATAGAGGCTATTAACGAGCGTCCGCTTTTAAAGGTGTTTTCACAGAGCCCTGAGAGAGGGAACAGGAAAAGGCCGGCCGGCCCGCCGGCGTAATTCCCCCTCTTCTTCCGAGCCGCGATGTGTCCATGCTGGAAAAAAAAAAAAAGCTCCTGAAGCAACAAACACCGTCTCAGCATCTTTTTGTCACGTCGTTTTTCTAACCGGCTGCCTCTCGTGTTGCATCGCAGGGCTCCAACATCACGGACACCTGCACGGAGATGCTCATGCACGGCGTCCTCCTCAAGATTTCGGCCGGGAACGTGCAGGAGAGGATTTTCTTCCTCTTCGACAAGCTGCTAGTGTACTGCAAGAAGAAAAACCGGTGGGTTGTCCAGACCCATGCTCTTGTTTTCTTTGCCCCTCAAATAACAGGTCCAAAACTGAACGCTGAAGACGCTGGATTCTAGCATAGCAACTAGAGCTCGGACACCAGCAGAGTTTTCATGTTTTGCGAGTTAAAGGAAAAATGTTTTTTTTTTTTTGCATCCGCTGTTCTTTTTCCAGTCGATTTAACTGTCAGGCCTCTCTGGGGCAATCTTACTAAATAATGGCGCGGCCCCTGAAAATGGCCAGCCATTGATGATCTCCCGCAGACCTGCACGAAACCCCATGAAGACTTTTCCCGCAGACGGACGGCCGCTCGCTGCAGCTCAGATTGGCTTCCCCGATGTCTCGCTGCCCGATGCAGCTGCCCAGTAATTCCGGCAGACGATGTTTACCTGCACCAATAACCGAGCTGCCAGCTGTTCCAGTCACTTTCACTTTGCCAAAAAGCACGCACTCCAACATCCCTTTCATCGCTAAATTACATCAGTTTTTTGCAAAACAGTTGTGATGACATGCAAGTCTTAGCTCGACAGCAGCTAATGTCTGTGCTCACTGTTCTCTGTCCAAGGCGTTTAAAAAACAGCAAGACGGCCACAGAGGGTCCGCGATACCTTTTCAGGGGGAGAATCAACACCGAAGTGATGGAGGTAGAAAATGTGGATGACGGGACAGGTGAGTCAAACAAAATTTCCTTTCCCGTTTTTTTTCTTTTCTTTCTTTCTTTTTTCTTTTTTCTTTTTTCTTCAGTTTTTATTTTACCAACCCCCTGGGAACAGTCCTCTGCTCAAGCTGTTGCACAACGAAAAAAAAAACAAAGAAAAAAAAAAAAATCTCAGCACCTTCCTCAGGGTGAACCGGAGTGCTTACTTGTGTGTCTTGGCCTCGCGATAAGGCTCTGATTTTCACTTCATATTTTTTCAAGCCCCTCGTTTCGCCTCCAGCGCATGGAAATTGGAAGTAATATCGGGCCGTGCCCTGGCGAGTAATGGATGGATAAATGAACGCGGGTCCCAAAGACACAGGATAAACATGTGAGGGCCGCCAGCGTCAGCGACTCCTGGGTGTTCCGTCACAGCAGGCGGTAAATCTCAATCTGAAAATCCCAGGTGACAGGAGTGTTTTAGCTGCCGTGATGAAAGTGTGGCGCGCTTATTTCTCCCAAAACACCCGGGAGGCATTTCATAAAAGACACCAACACGCTGGAGATTCCTTCAGACGTGATTGCGATTGATGATTCGAAGAGAAAAATCAAAGGTCAGGCGGGAGGAATTTCTACGAAAGGGATGAAAATAATGGCAGAAAGTCATCCGTCAAGAGTTCTCTCTTCATATCGAGTTTTTTTTTTTTGTCTGGCCGGTCTGTTTATCCGTGCAAAGGTTGTGAAGTGTCCCCAAAGCGCTTTGAGAGCCTTCTGGAGATTTAGGGCGAAAAATAATGCTGATGGATGATTCTGCCCTCTGCATGCGTGTCGCCTTGTTTGTCTCATTAAAAAGCCAAGTATCTGTAATCAGTGAAGAGCTCGCTAGTGATGCAACGAAGCGATGAATAACGGCACAAGAGCAAGGCGAAAAAAAAAAACCCCAACAACAAACGTTTAAAAAACCATTTGCAAAAACTTTAATTTGCCGGGTAATGTCGCCGATCAATTCCCTGCCTCAGTTCTCTGACACAATATTGTTTTGCTCTGTTTCCTTCGAGCCCTCGGTCTCGGTTTGTTGCTGTGTTTATGCGGTAACCCTGGCTCGCTGCGAAAGCAAACTCCCCAACAACAACAACAACTCTGTTTACAGTGTCGTGATCAGTGCCACCGCAAATTGATGGCCCTGCCTGTACAACGTAAAAAGACTCAGAAAAAAAAATAGAAAAACACCCGTTCCGCCCCCCCCCCCCGCCCCTGTTCTCGAAGCTCATTATAAAAACCCCGGCAAAGTCAAAATTGTCCACTTGGTTGTTGTGCCTCGCAGCCGACTACCACAGCAGCGGGAACATCGTGAACAACGGCTGGAAGATCCACAACACGGCCAAGAACAAGTGGTTCGTCTGCATGGCCAAGACCCCGGAGGAGAAGCAGGCGTGGCTGGAGGCCATCATGAAGGAGAGGGAGCGGCGGAAATGTAAGGGAAAACCCGCCGGCGTTGCCGTTCACCTGTAATGTAACCAGCTTGGGAAAGTGTTTTTTTTCATAGACATCTGTCTTCAATCAGAAGGCTGAAAATAGATCGAAGGCAGGGCAGCGCAGTTAAAAGTGCAGTAACTGAAACTGAAACTCTGACTGATGGCGAAGGGTGAAAACCGAGGCAATCCAGCTGCATTGCCAAGGTTTTATATTTAAGAGCTTTAGAGCAGTGCTGACAAGTCATCAATTATTAAGTAATCCATAACTGTAACTAAACTACTTTTTTAATAACGCAGTTACGTAACGCGATTACTGTGGCAAAACTCGTAATTTTATCACAATTACTTTATCAAGTAACGAGTCCGTTACTTTTCCGAAATATTTTGCCAGCTAAAAATGTCCTGTTCACACAAAATGTCTGAAACTTAGAAAAACAACCGCAAACAACGATGCCGCAGATTATTTTAACAATATGGGCTGTGCAAGTTTGTTCTGTGAAATGTGCAGTTTGTGTTCAGAGAGCAAACATTGGACAGAAACAATATTTGTAATTGCAAAATTTGCATTGAGCAACTGTTACTTTATCTTTTTTTTTTTTTTTTAACTAAAGTTATTTGTAATAAGTAATTGATTACTTATGAAACAAAGTAGTTAAAGAAGATTACTTGAAGGAGTAATCAGTAGTTATGTTACTTTTATGGAGGTTTCCCAACAACATTGTTTAAGAGCGAGAGTTTAATTCTCTCAGGGGAATTTTTAAAAAAAAAAGTCACAGTCGCTCAATGACTTCACATGACGTCGGAGCTCTTTTTTGCTGCAGTCATTAGAACATCCAGCGTGGCCGCCGCTAATCACCTCCGCCAAACGATGCCGTGGAACTCCCTCCTCGGCGTTAATTAGCATTTAATGCCTTCGCCTGGAAACGCCGCAGCGCTGACGTGCCCGCCCAACCCCCCCTCTTCTTGCAGGCCTGCGGCTGGGCATGGAGCAGGACACGTGGGTGATGGTGTCGGAGAAGGGGGAGAAGCTCTACCGCCTCATGACCAAGGGCGCCCTCATTAAGGACCGGAAACGCAAGCTCACCACGTTTCCCAAGTGCTTCCTGGGGAGGTAAGGACCTCGCCGCTGACCCCCCCACTGCCTCCCTCCCTCTCTCCCTCCCTCTCTCCATCCTTCCACCCCTCCCCCACCACCACCACCACCAGCACGTGCCGATTACTGAGTTAGTGAGTGTCAGAGTCGTTCACAAAGGGCACGTTTCCAACTCAGCTCGGGTCGGCTCGGTGCTTTTCACTGCATCTCCGTATCAGCTCTGGAAAAAAATGTTTTATTCCATCTGCCATCACAATCCTGAACACTCTGAAATAAACACTGCATTTTTTTAATTTTTTATCTTATCTTATCTTATCTTTTCTCAGCGTGGGTGGAGTTTCCACATCAGGGTGGACTTAAAATGATTTTATTTTTTAATACTGTTGACTCGTATTAAAACGCTGTCCGAGCAGAGAGAATTTAGACGCTGAAACTATTACTTTAATCACAAAGTCCTTTATTATTTGATGAGCGTATCAGCGCAGCTTAAGTCCACACAAAGCACAAAAAAGCCACAGCTTGATTAAAAAGGTGTGACGTCTGTCTATCAGGCATGTGACAACCTCACAGTTTCATGATGCCTCTGCCAGTAGTGTGGTGCAGTATTCCAAAAAGGTGAAAATTATCAAGTGCTGTAAATGGATAGAAAAATCAATACAAATGCTGTTGTTGCACCCAGGGACGAGAAAAATGTCAGAATGATAATAATGATCCAACTTCACTTTTGTGTTTATTTTTCTCCCCACGTTGAACACAGTTATGCATTGCATGACAGCTACAATTGATGTTGGGAATGTCAAGGGCAAACATTTCTTGAAGAAAGATTACTTAGCAACAGTGCTGTTACATCTGATGGTCAACATGTGGCTAATTCCTGATTTCTCCTCATAAAAACTCTGTCCTGCCCTGCTTCCCACCTTTATCTCCACCTCTGAAAGCGGGAAAACGGGGAAGCCGTTCAGACCTTTGGAGCCTGTATTTGTAAGTGAAAATAAGGGCTTTATAGTCATTCTAGTCTGGCAGTGTCTGCAGGAAAAACAATCCCAAAACTGCATCTATTATCGGGTGACGGTGCGACACTTGGGGGCAAAACTCCCCTCCACTGTTCCATCCCTTCCCTCCGCTGTGACACTCGCGGCCCATCAAGCGTATCGCGTTTCACAGGAGATCCCGCCGCTCCCTTTGTTGTGAAATTGGCAAGGGGGGCGTGGGGGATTCTAAAGGCGACAGCTGCGAGTGCGTCCCTCAGTCATGGGAAAATCGAACGTGGCCAGTGAATCTTGCTTCGGGATTATCGGCGCTGCGTCCAGCGGAGGGACGATCGACCGCAGCGCTGGGAGGATCGCTCGGCGTGAGGGTCGGTCCCGCGAGGACTCTGCGCACTCGCGCCTCATCGTCCTTGAGTTTACCGCAGCTGTGCCGTGTTTCGGAGTGCCACTTTTGATGTGTCTCCACATGTTAGCGCACCCCGACTTCTGAGTGGCGCAGGGCTCTTCTCTCCAAATCCCGTCCTTGAGCTATTTTAAGCTATTTCTTTCTGTGTTTTCCTCTCATCCTTTTTTTTTTTTTTTTTTTTTGTGTAATTTGTTGCTGTCACGTCAACTTTGCAGGCCTGTGATGCACATTAATTAGCAACGCATTACACTTTGAACGCGACTCCCCTCCAGTCTAATCGTCTGAAACGCCTCGTGACCTGCATTAAACCTCCGCTCATGATCTTTTTCGTGACCTGCTGCGTTGCTCCATTTCACGTGTAATGCTTTGAGTCAACAGAAGAAGGAAGAAACGTGCAAACATGCCACAAAAGGTTGTTCGGGCCTGCTCTGATTCCTTTGGCCCATCTTCGTATTTTATAAACCCATCTGAGGGTATGAAATCCTATTTCCTGGCCATTTGAATAACCTCCGTTCCCTCCTGTTTATTTCAAGTGCTTCAAATATGTTTTGACCTGTAACAATCGCAGACATTTCCCAGAGCTTAAACAGTTATTCTAAAATCCCTGTTATGCTTTTAAAGCCAAAGGGAGTAGGAGGGGAGAAAAAAAACCTGGACCAGAAAAAAAAATCCCAGTTTTGCATAGTTGCGGCCGTGTTATAACAGATGGCGGTTTGGAATGAGGAGTTACTTGCTCCTTCAGCCCGCGCAGACGACACCAGATCCATTGTGGTCTGGGGAAGGAATGGATCTGTCAGCTAAATAAATTGAGAGGATTAAATGCTGGTCAGATGTGGGCAACCCCTTTGAGTCTGCAGAGATTGTATGGTGAGAAAGCAGCCCAGAGGCGCTTCCTCTCGCGGACGCAAGTCGGGCCGACACCTCGAAAACCATAAAATTGTTTCTACCTTCTCAGTACTTCCCCTGGCGAGGACGGCTTTGGGCTGGATTACGCATTGTTGGCGTAGTTTCATTTCTTTCCAGGATGTCTTTTTTTTGTTATTTGTAGGTTTATGTGTGAGTGTGAATAAAGGCTATTTTGGGTCTTGAACTCCTCCCTGTCACATTTGCTGGCGCAAGTTTAATTCTTCTTGAGAAAATATGCGGTGCACTCATCCAGATTGCCCGCACGCAGCGATAAATCAGCCGGGAAAAGGGTCGGCTGGTTGCCGGTCGCTTGGAAAGATGATGAAGAGACAGTTTTTGAGCGCAGCGACAGGGTTGGACATCCTGTGGAAATGGCCTTTACGTTGGCCGGCCTCTGCTCTTCAACTATGACTCCGCTGGAGACACACCTTGTCGCTCTGCGAGCATTCCGAAATGTTAAAAAGAAGCTGAATTAAAGGTTGGTGTTTTGTAGCATTTAAGGTAGACAGCGAGGCAGCTGCTGGCATATTAAGTAAGGATGCTGTCGCATTAAGTAAAGTAAAGTCATGTGTTCCCATTTAGGGACGTTAACAATTAATTGATTATCGATTAATTGTTGATTAAGAATTTAATCGATTAAATTAAATTATTCCCAGTGAATTGAACTTTTTTTTTTACATGGGTAGTTAATATCATTATAACAGTGTAGAGGCAGGAAAGAGCAATTCATCTGAAATCTTAAAATATGACCCATTAGAAGTCAACTTAAAGTCAGAGGATAAATGATTAGAGTGGTTTCACTGTTCTCTAATGTAAAAATGGGTCACATTGGACCCTCAGCATGATTTAAGAGTTAAATATTGAGTTCCACATCACGGACACCAGCACGGAGATGCACATTTTTCATTGTGACAATTTGGTTCTCAGGAAAGATCTCCCCTTATCAATTAATCGTTAATCGATCGATAAGGTCAACCAACTAACGATTAATGGATTAATCGATAATTTGCATCCATAGTTCCATCCGGAGTACCTCGGCTCTGGTTGAACACGGGGACACTTTACCGTCCACTCCAATGCGGATCAGCGTCGAACATCTTTATGACGAATCGCAAACACAACATTCTTGTGTTTTCCGAGGCATCGGGCTGTAATTTCCTCGCTCGCGAAGGTCCAGAGGGTGACAAATTGATGCCGCCGCAGTCTGGTGTTTGTCGCCGTGGTGTGCAGTTGAGCGGTTGGGTGGGGGAGGGGGGGAGGAGGGGGATTGAGGCGGGGTGCCGTTTGCTCGCTGGTTTCTCCGAAATCGATGTAATTGGCCCTTTCGGCTGAATGCCGACACCGGGCCACGTCCATCACGGCCTGGGAAGTGAATTCCTTGCGGTCCCACTGCCGGCGCTTGTTTGTCTTCTTTGGGCGAGACCAAACTCCAAGTGTGCAATCGGATCCAAATTTTGCTACTGCAAATCTCCCTCGGTCTGTTTTTCCTTCCTTCTTTCTTTCTGTCTTCCTTTTTTTTTTTTTTTAAAACCCATGCGATCAGTCTTCCCTCCAGGTTGTTAAATTATGGGGGGCATTATCCAATTGAGCTCATTTGGTGGCTGCCACGTGTTGTTTTGGAACCAAGCTTGTTTTGCGCTTCTCTTTTCTTCTGCAACATGCAGACGACTTCATGAATGAATCATGAATTTCCACGGCCCACCCCTTATGCTCCTGCAAATATGGGCGAATGAGTGTTTTAGCAGACTGACTTTTTTTTTTGGACAGATGAAACCCATTCAGCATTGTGAAATAATGACTGTTTGAGGATTCTTTTAGGTTTTATTTTCATTTTTATTTTTTCCTCTGTGCAGCGAGTTTGTGTCCTGGCTGATGGAGATCGGTGAGACGGGCAACCCGGAGGAAGGCGTCCACCTGGGCCAGGCTCTGCTGGAGAACGGCATCATCCACCACGGTCGGTCCTTCACCTCAGCCTCTTCCCTCCTTCCCTCCTACCTCGTGTCCCGTTGGTGTCTCCCCAGCTTGAGCCTGCAGCGTAGACGCAGCTGCCTTATTTATATTTCCAGCAGCCGTTCCTCCCAACGCAGTGTTTGGGTTCCGGAATCTGTTTATGAATCTCCTCTTTGCTCCAGCGTTTGTTCTCCGGCCCCTCTTTGTTGTAACAAGTGTTTACGGCGCACGAGGGCTTAAGCGGGCTGACGCTCAGCATTCACACCGAATGCCTCAGACTGCTCAGCATGCAAGTTTCTTTTTTATTTTTTTATTACTTTCTGAAAGGAGAAGGGCCCCCAAGCTAAGTTGTATCCTAAATCATTCATGGCTGCTTTACTGCTTCCTCAAAGGGGGGATGGGACTGGGCTTTTGACAGAGCGAGAGAGAGAGAGAGAGAGAGAGAGATAGGGATAGGGAGAGAGAGAGAGAGAATGTCTCAGAGTCCCTGTGCCCTGTACACCAAGAAGTTGCTGTGTAAAAGAAGAGGAAAGACGGAATATCTTTTCTTAAATAACCATTGAACAGAAGCGGCAGTGCTGCAGTCGCGCGTGTGTGTGTGTGTGCGCGCGTGTGTGAAAAAAGTTTGACTTCTCCCTTTTGTCTGGAAAGCTTGTTTCACCATGCAGCCCTCTTTAGCCTGAATATGTTGCTAAAACCATTTACGCCCTCAGACTTCAAAATGACGACTAGAGCTCCTTTAGGATTTCTGCCTTTTTTTCTCCTCTCTTTTATTCGCCTTTCAAAAACCATTTGCGTTTTTTTTTTTCTTCTTCTTCTAATCCAGTCACGGACAAGTACCAATTCAAACCCGAGCCGGTCCTGTACCGCTTCCGCTACGACGACGGCACCTACCACCCAAGGAGTGACATGCATGATGTCATATCGAAGGTGATGCAGAGTGCGATTGTATAGGAGACTCTTTTTTTTTTTTTTTTTTTTTTACAATCACACAACTGACACAACTTCTTTCGTGTGTTTTTCCAGGGTGTCCGGCTCTTCTGCCGCCTTCACAGCCTCTTCACTTCCGTTATCAGGTGGGGCAACACGACCACGGCATTTTTAAAGTGACAGAGTTTTAGGTTTTCACACCTTAATCTTTATTTCGAGTCACCTACATCACATGGTGATTATAAAGGGGTCTTTCTTCTTGGTTTAAAAGTTGTTTTGGATCGTTTGCCCCTACTATTGGCTGGATAAAGGATTACGTAACTTACGCCTGTCTGGATTGGGCCAGTGTTTAAGGTTGCATAAGGTTGCTGGACTAAAAAGGAGCCAAGTGTGGATGCTAAGATTTAATTTTTGATTTCCCACATGGGCAGTATTATGGCTTCAAACAACTGCATGATCCAGGACCCTCAAAAGTTAAATAAAACTCACCTCCGTGCAACCTCTGGGAATGATTTTTCCAAAGGAAAGCTCTCCAATTTGCAAGGTTTGCGCCTGAAAAAATTGCGCAAGTCACTGTTGGACTGCAACTCTGAAGCCGTCCCTTTGACCCGCCTGCCCTTTCTCTTACTCCTGGAGACGCAGCTCCTCTCACGCTGGCAATTTGGCCGCACGCTGGTCCGCCGTTCACCCTCCCAATTTGTCAGTGTGACAGCCTCTCTGAGTGCCAGCAGCTGGAGCTCCAAACCTCCAATATCCCGTTTTGTGAGGGGGGGGGGAAGGGAAAAAAACAAGGTTCTTCTCGCCTTGTCTGGCCCAGGCGGATTATTCCGTGGCGAGGGCAGGGCAAACATGCGTCACTGCTAAATACCAGCGCGAGGGTTCCTCATCGCGGGGCATTTTAAACGCCGGTTACACAACAACACAAATTTCCACTGGCGGAGGGCACGGCTCAACATTTGGCCCCCGCCTGGAGTTTTCGCTCTCTGAATGACTCCAGACAGCTGAGACGGGACTTAAATTTGGCCCATATGCCACGCTGGGCTTGCCTGATTTGCGCGCGTGCGCTCGTGCAGATGTGGGCGCGCGTGCACGCCGCAGCCCCTCTAAAAATGGGGTGGGGGGGGGGGGGGGGGGGGTGACCAGTGGTGTTTCCGTGGGAAAGTCACGGCTCCGTTTCGGACGGGCATTCCCAGGGTCTGTGCCGAGAACAGCCACACCTCGATGACACGGGTCCCCCCCCCCCCCCCGGTCCCCACCCCCTCGCCCCCGCTTGCCTCCTGCATGACTCGCTTGTTCCCATGAGCGTCGCCTCGGCAAGAACGGAGGTGCACGAATGAGCGGCTGCGTTGCTTTTTGGCTGGAATGAATCCGTTTAAACAGCATTGTGTTGCGATAATATAAATAATTTCAAGAAAACATGATTCATTGTGGGGGTTTTGATTTCCATTGGCCATGGACACGGCTTAGATTGATATGAAATTTGTCTTTGTCTGCAGAACGCGGGGAAGGGTTGCAGAATTCTTGCATTTAAATGATTTATTTCGATCCATCAGTCACTGTGCGTGAATACTCCCAGTAAATCCTGTTGTACATGTTTCCAGTCTGGCTTTTACATGCCTGTCTGGGAAAGCAGGTGCTTGAACTTTCCGTCCCTAATCTTCTCTGTCTCATCCAGGGATAAGGACTACCATTTGCGGACCTACAAATCAGTGGTGATGGCCAACAAGCTGATAGACTGGCTCATTGCGCAGGTAAGAGCCATGAATCTCAAAGCCCCGCCAGTCTAATTGTTCTGTCATTCTGTTTGGCTCATGAACGTGAAACTTTCGATCAGTTTTATTCTCAGGTTTATTCGTGTTTATTTATGGCAACGTCCCTTCTAATGGACCAAAGAGGAGAGTGAGCGAGGCAGAAGACGCATTGCTTTTTGCTTTTCGCAGCCGAAAGGAGAAAACGAAATCCAGGGAGGCAGAAGTGCCTCGGCAGCTCAGTCTTATTGGCCTTTGAGTGGAGGCTTTGCTGTCGACAGATTGATGGGCCGCAGCGGAGAAATGAAAAGTATACGGCGGGATTCATATGGCCGCTCCCTCGTATAACGCTTGGCCGTATATGTGACGCACGTGGCCGTCTGTTGTGGATGTGTTTGAACCAAGGACCTGCAGATTTCACTCTGCACTTCATCGTCTTGGCACAATTGTGCTTTCGCAGGCCTCGGGGCTTTTTATCTGAAAAGGAACCCAGGCAGGGAACGACGAGGTCTCCAAGCACATTTCCACCGTCTCTCACTTATCGTTTGTTCGTCTTTCACTGATTGACCCCGTCTGCCGCCTTCGCTCCGATCTGTCTCCACTCTGTCCCCCGTTCTCATTTATTCACCTTCCTTCTGCTGCAGGGGGACTGCAGAACCAGGGAGGAGGCGCTCATCCTGGGCGTGGAGCTGTGCGACAACGGCTTCATGCATCACGGTACTTGTGCCACTCGCCGCCGCCGAAATGCTTCACCCCGCGGTTTCCCGAAGCCGTGGAATCCCTCCCCGTCATTGGCTAATTGAGAGTCGGATGCCTGGCATTTAGCATCCAGCTCTGCAACACAAAGGCTCATGTTCTCATTCCTTTTTGTTTTTTGGGGTGTTTTTTTTTTTTTTTTTTGGTTCGACATGCTTCAGAAAAGGAACACTTATTAAATTCAGGATTTTTTTTCTTCCCACTACCACAGATATATATATATATATATATATATATATATATATATATATATATGTATGTATATATATATATATATATATATATGTATGTATATATATATATATATATATATATATATATATATATATATATATATATATGTATATATATATATATATATATATATATATATAATATATATATATACACTACCAGTGAAAAGTTTGGACACACCTTCTCATGCAATTTTTTTTAATTTTTTCTTTAAAACTTTCCGCACTGCAGATAGATACTGAAGACATCAAATGTATGAGCAAGATATATGTAATTATGCTACAAAGAAAAGTAGAAAAAATTTAAAACGTGTTTCAATCCCATGTTTATTCATACATAGTGTTGATGCCTTCAGTGAGAAACTGCAATGTCAATAGTCTATGTATATATGTGTGTATATATATATATATATATATATATATATATACACATATATATATACTTTTCTTTTTTTTTTTACCACCGTCACACACCATTATGTGCATTTACTGACATTAATTAAGCGGAACAAAAGCACACTGACAAACTAGCGGATCAGCCCGGCGATCAATTTGAAACGCTTTCTGGTGGCCATGGCGACAGCTTGTTTATGCCAGCCGGGCCTCGTTTTCAGCCCCACGCCGGGGCCAGCCGGCCGCCTGCCAGGGTCCACATCATCTCATGCCCGCGACCGCGTGACTCACGGCGATTCTCTACACCCCCCCCAGCCCCACATGCGTCTGTGATGCAACTGCCGCGGAGTAGCCGTCTTCCCACAGCCTCGGGGGGGTAGTTTTAGTTTTACCGTTCGTGCCAGTGAGTTATTTGGCCGCCTGACGCAGCCATTAAAACTACTGGCGCTGAATCTGATCCTGCGGGGAATAAAAAACGAGGGAACGTTGGATGGAAACTCTCACCCCCCGAACCGCCGCCCCTGGTGAGGGGAAGAAACATTCACGACAGAATTAAAGGCGTTGTGTTGCTGTGGAGATTGGCTTTATTTAAAAGCAATATCTTCCAAACAAAAAATGCCGCCTCCCTCCCCCCCTTTTTTTTTGACACCATGCTCCCAGGATTCGTTTTAATACACGGTTTTAAAAAGCTTGGCCATGCTCCATCTGGCATGTAAAAAAGAGAAAGAAAGAAATAATGCCTAAATCTCTTAGCGCAATACAAAATCCCTAAAGTTCAATGGTTTTTTGTGCCACATCAAATTATTTTGAAAGTTGCCAAGAAAGAAATAGTAAGCTGAATCGGTTGTTTTGTTATCTTTTATAATTTGTATTGTCTTTATAAATTCAAATGGCGAAATATATATACATACATTTATCTTTTTCATTCCCAGTTATGGCAATCCCAGGGTAAACGTTCCATATTTTACTCATTTCTGAATCTTACATTCATCCCTGGGAATTCCAAACCCGACAAGTCAAAAAAGAAACAACTCAACACAACACAATTATTAAACGGGTTTTCATTTTCAGTGTTTTATTTGTTTATTGCCTTTCAATCATTTACCCCCAAACTTTCCTGCGAATCCCCTCAGTCTTGGAAAAGAGCGAGTTCAAGGACGAGCCGCTGCTCTTCCGCTTCTTCGCCGACGAGGAGATGGAGGGCTCCAACACCAAGCACAAGCCCATGAAGCACGACCTGAAGATCGTGGAGAACGTCATCACCAAGTGTCTCCTGGCAAGTGTGCAGTCGCAACGCCTAATTGATGAACCCACTGTCTGGAGTGTTCGATAACCTGCTTGCATGCAAAGAACCAGTCCGAATGCCTCGTCAGACGCTTGCGCAGCTGCGAGAGGGAAAAAGTCGGAACAGCGCAAATTATTTTTAGCCCTTGCTAAGCATTTTTTTTTCTGCAGACTGACCAGTTACCATGTCTCTCTGTTGCAGAGTCAGCTTTAGCACCGTGCACATTTGCTTTGCTGATGGTGACGTGCTGTATTTTTACCCAGATACGACCCAGCGATGGAGGCTACGGCTTCACCCTGGAGGAGAAGAACCGGGTCCCCATCATCAAATCTGTGGAAAAGGGCTCTCCGGCTGAGGTGGGAATGTGTACACACACACACACACACACAGTGGAAATGCTGCTGATTGGGCTGAACGTGACATAGCAACACAGTGAATTCCGTCGCTCCCACAACGAGGGCTTTGCAGCAGCGGCCGCTCTGTACGTGAAAACCTGCAGATCCAGCCAAGCGCAACAATGCAGCGGAATGAAGTCGTCTCTCGGAATCCCTCCGCGCGACATTGTAGCGTGCAGCAAATCCAATTAGTCTCAGCTGCAACACTGTGGGCCCCCCTCCCACCCTTTCAGACGGTGGTTCTTTACTGAATTGAATTAAGCTTCCCTAAATTTACTTTTGCAAAGCTTGGCTGCTTTTTTTTTTTTTTTTTGCCTCATTAGCAAAGCTGTTTTTTTTTGTAGAATAGTCTGTTTGCTTCACCTAAGAAAGAAACTACTTGTGCTATGCATATAACAATTTTGAGATGCTGCAGCTCGGGTTTGATTTCAGTCTTTGCTGCATGTCATCAACCAATGATGGATCACAAATTCCTGTGGTGTCCACCTTTGATTCACACATTACAAATGGGACACAGGAGCGAGAGGCAAAAGTGATGAGGACTCACTTAATGAGCTGCAATTCCTTCCAGTCCTGACCCGCCTCATGAATGCCGGTAATGGTCTGGATGAACTGGGTCTGGGATTAAACAGTTTCAGTGTTCAGTCTGGGACAATGAATTTCACTGCTGGATCCAGCTGCTCTCTCATATGACTTTCAATCTCCTGTATTATATGATTTGCATTTTCTTCCCAGTTTCCGGTGGAGCAGCCTCAGACAATTATTTAACAGGATCATCTCAGGATAACTGCTTATTTATCTCTTTCTTCATTTTTTTGCACAATTTGGAACCTTTTCCCACACTTTCTATTTCTGAACCCTACTGCACGCACTGCAATTCCCTTGATTCTGTGCAAATATGTGACGTGTCTAAAACAAGGCTCTGTCTTCAGATGGCCGGCCTGGTGGTGGGAAGGAAACTGTTCGCCATGAACGGAGACCTGGTCTTCCTGCGGCCGTTCCCCGAGGTGGAGGCTCTCCTCAGGCAGTGCACCAACACCAAGGGACCCCTCAGGGTGCTCGTGAGCACCAAGCCCAGAGAGTGCGTCTGGCATCTCACCTTGTTGTGTTTCACCAAAGTTCTCGTCCTTCATCTTTCTTATCTGCTGCTCTCCTGCCCCCCAGGACGGTGAAGATCCCCGACTCGGCCGACGGCCTGGGATTTCAGATACGCGGGTTCGGCCCGTCGGTGGTGCACGCTGTAGGGAGAGGTAAGACTCAGCCATTGTGGCAGCAACAGATTCTTGAACTGCCTCCTATCAGGGGAAAGGAAAGGGGGGGGGTGGGCTCCTGCCACCTTTTCTGTTATTGCCGCACAGCTGGTAAGCAGCTGCCACGGCGAGCTCAGAGGGTGTGCGTGACTTGGCCACACGGGGCTCATTTTCCCTGCTCATGCTCTCCATGTGGCCGGGCCCAGTTATTAATGGCGCTGCTTAAAAAAAAAAAAAAACAGGCGTTATCTTGTTATCGCTCACCTTGTCCATTTTTTTCATTATTCCCCCGTGTGTACTGGAGAAGTGCTTTTTTTCTTATTTCTGATCAGCACACAAATATGACCCAGTGTCAATAACAAATAAGGCCTCGTCTGTTTCTTCTTCAAGCAATCTAAGTGGAAGACCGTAGTTCAGGTGCGGGCAAGCTTTTTGATTGGTGGGGCCACAATGGGTTCTAAAAGCTGACAGAGGGGCTGGAGAAGCAGCAGATGGATGGAGTGTTTTGGTGAGCCACCTCACAGGAGGAAAAAATAAGGAGAAAACGTGCTTGAATGTCAAATTACAACAAAATCAGTGTCTTCGAAGCCCCACGGTGCTCAGCTCTTTCTTGAAATGGCTCTTAAAACACTATTTCATGACTTGCTTACTATTAATAAGCAAGTCATTAAAAAGTCGGATTAAAAAGCTTCACGGGTCGCATATGGCCCCCCCGGGTCGTAGTTTGCCCATGCCTACCGCAGTAGAAATGTGTGATTTGCTTGTGTGTGAGAGAGCTGCCCTACGCCGCCCTGATGAGGCGGTTGCCTGGGAGCCTGCTGCGTGTCGAGGTAGATGCGCTGATCCAACAAGATATTGCCGCTGGTGATGAAGGAGACGTCTAATCCCTGAGATTGCCAGAGCAGCTGCTGTCCCCCGTCGGCTGAAATCGCCGGGGTCGCGTCGCGACAAGGAACAGGCAACGGGAGGCGAGTTCATAGTTCAAAGCAGCTGTTTCTATGCAGACATGGGACATCAAGTTTATTGATAAAACACAGGAGTAACGGAGCCCTAATTATGCAAAGAACATGCAACAACAAGTTTCCCCGGCACTTGATTCCTCAGAACAGTGAGTCTACGGCCACTGCGTTTTCCTCCGACCACACTCAGGAATGCAGATCTGTACGTCGCAGTGTAAGGTATGCACGCTCAACGGGCTGCCAAAACAAACGGCAGGAATATTTAGTCTGGCATGTGCTTCCTCCCTCTGATAGCGGTGAGCCTTGAAGTCGGCTCACGGTCTGGATCGCGTCCCTCGCAGATAAACACTGTCCCTCCTCTCTGTGCTCCCTCTCACACTCATCCTGCCTCGCTGTCCAAACAGGGAATTTAAAGGTCCCGTGTTATGCAGAACTCGCTTAATTCCTTAAAATAATGCTTTAGCATTTTAGTTAGGCTGCCATACGTGACGAGGGTCCATCCTTGAATTGCTTTGCTTGCCCCACCCTCAAAGTGTGAACTGAAACGTGCAGTTTGTGATTTAACGAAGTTTAAACGAGTATTTCATACAGGAGGCTGTAAACAGAGGGCTAACTATGATGCAATCCAAACATCCACTGAACTTTTTCGACAATCACTCAAATGAGGCTGCTCGAATGGAGTACAGATCCGAAAATGAATATGATCCGGGCCGTTTAAGTTGCACACGCGTTGAAAAGAAAAGATGTTGGATTTGTTCTCCTTTTTTCGTCCTTGCCTCGCTCATCAGTCGTCTCCCGCCAGGCACAGTGGCCGCCGTCGCAGGTCTCCACCCGGGCCAGTGCATCATCAAGGTGAACGGCATCAACGTGAGCAAGGAGAGCCACGCCAGCGTCATCGCTCACGTCACCGCTTGCAGGAAGTACAGACGGCCAACACAGGTCAGCAAAAAAAAAGCTTTCATCATGCGGTCAACACAAGTTACCTTTGGCCACTACAAGTATCTGTATGTATAGAAGTAGTTTTGGTCTATTTTATATAAGAATGAGTATACATCTCTCCACAGTCACGCTTGAGTTGGTCGACACGCGTTCCTTTCCCACGACCTCGTTCACTGTTTTTTTAAAGACATATAATTAAATGTTGGAGATCATATAAGAGCATGCAAAGGGCTTGGAGATGAAGCAGCTGACTGTGAGAAAATCAACACCTCCTCTCTCCCATATACCTCCATATCTTTATTCCTCTCACCCGCCGGTCCCCTTTTTCTTTTCACGAGTCATTACGCAAAAAAAAAAAAAAAAAACAATAATAGTTTTGGCTGCTCCAGCTCTGACCTCTGGCTCACAGCGGCGGTAATCCTGCTGTGGGAGACTGGCGGGCGGGCTGGCGGAGGAACGGAGGGAGGAGGAAGAAGTGAGGAGATGGCAGTTTTTTATTGTCCCTCGTCTTGGGAAGCGGCTACCGGTGGACGAGTGCGTGTGAGAAAAGTCCACCTGGTAGAGCCCTGAACCCTAGTGTGTGTGTGTGTGTGTGTGTGTGTGTGTGTGTGTGTGTGTGTGTGTGTGTGTGTGTGTGTGTGTGTGTGTGTGTGTGTGTGTACTTGATGTAATATGTCAATCTAATTGAGCCCCGATTTGACTCTGGGGTTAATGAAGCACTTCAGGGTCTCACTGCTGGAGCTCTGGTTTACATCGCGCGTGGGCACAGAAGGACGGCCCCTTTTCTCTCATAGGCAGGAAACCCAGTGCAGCCGAGTCTGTGCAGGGAGGAGAACAGATTCACAAAAAAAAAAAAATACAAATTAAAACTGTGCACGATGTTGCCTGGCTCACTGGACGGAGCAAATCAGGTTGTCACGGTTTTGATTTTGCGTCCGTAAAGTTAAATTTTTTCTCCCCTCTTGCGTTTCACGTTGTTGCCAGAAAACCAAGACGTCCAAAAGAAAACAAGTTTTAACTTTTCGGTTTATGTTAATATTATTAATAGTTAATATTTAACACTTGGAACAAAATCCTTCTGTTAAACAAACACTTGTATCTGTCTGCATAACAAATTCTGACACTGTTTTGGTTTTTCTTCCTCGCGCAGGAAGACACCATCAAATGGGTGTACAACAACAGCGAAAGCGCCCGGGAGGACAATCAGAAAATCGAGCAGAAGACGGCGGCTCAGGAGAACGGGGACGGCTTTGAGTGTAAAGTAGAAGGTGGGTTCCAAGTGGTCAGGTCTAATGGAGAAAAAAATCTTTGCATAAGAAAATTATTGCAGAAAGGAAATGCAGGTCATAGACCAGGATTCACGCTCATGCGCTCTCCTTGTTATCGGTCCGATTTCAGAGGTGATGGACAAGCTGAACACGATAGCCATCATCGACGGCAAGAAGGACCACGTGAGCCTGACGGTGGACAACGTCCACCTGGAGTACGGCGTCGTGTACGAGTACGACAGCACGGCCGGCACCAAGTGCCACGTGCTGGAGAAGATGGTGGAGCCGAAGGGCTTCTTCGGCCTCACTGCGAAGGTACCCTGACAAGTACCGGTGACGTCTGTCTTCGCTGGAATCCAGAATGAAAATTGAAGCCAGATTGACGTCATGCAGGGCCTTCAATCTGGTCGGGTTTCGCTTCTTCAGAATGTCGAGCAGAGTTGGTGGCACCTCAGTCTATTTGCCGTTGCTTGATCCAGTGTTTGATCGATTCCGGCACCAGATGTTTGCGCTCTGTGTCAACACTGAGCTTCTGCATCTTATGATTTAAACTGAGGTTGTGGTCAAATGGAGTTTAGCAGTTTGCATCGTGCAGTCCGAGAAGATTGCAGAGAAAGACACAGAAGCAAAGCTGCGTTGATTTAGCTTGACTGTTGATCGTAATCGTTGCTACATGAAGGTGGTCAACAAATCATGAAGATGCCTCTGTTGCCCGTTGAAGCGAAACAAAAGAAGGAGACAGAAACTTTGTCCGCCCTTGCTCATCCTGCAGCTCGCTCTGGAATTTTTCCCCCGCACGGAATTTTTTTTTTTTTTACAATGCCATCCTCTGTATTTCGACACGTTAATGAAACCAAGACGCAGCCTGCTGCCTCCCTGCTGTGAGCCTGGTCAAAATTGACACTTTTATTCTAGTCATTTCAGCAGCCCCCGCTGTGCTAAGTGCACGCTTTGTGCGTTTGATGTAAGACATGCGGAGGAATAAAGGTTGCACAAACGTGCTGGCATGGAATGCGGTGGAAAATGTTTGATTTTCAAGTCCCTTCTTTCTTTGCTCCGGTAATATTCCAGAATGATGGAGTAATAATGCATCTTCAGTGTATCTGTTTAAAAAACGACATACATGAAGATCAAAGCTGCTGCTTTTCCTTGACGCTATCAGCAGTTTTCTCCAGTAAGTAAGTGCAGTGTTATTCTAAACGTCTGCCCCGGCGGTCCGCCCCGTCCTCTGAGACCTTTGCGCAATGATGAATTTTAATATTGCGCTTCCCTCTGATATTGCATTTCCTGTCCTGCCTCCGCTGGGCACCTCATTAAAGCAGTTTGGAGATTTTTGTCTCCCTTCCCACGCTTACGAACTCAAAGATCGAAAAAAGAAATAGGCCTGCGCGCCACGCACGGAGCATATGTGCGCAAGTATTTATGAACCGGCACCTGGTGAAAATTCTGGATATCCAAGCAGCCCCTGTGGCCATCGCTAGTTTTTCCGCTGCCCATTATTTACGTTGCAATTAGCTGTTGGCTGTTTTTGGCATATCTGTTAATCATCCCTACATCTGCTTGACCCCCTCTCGTTCCCCCAAACAGATCCTGGAGGCGCTGGCACGTAACGACGACGCGCTGGTGCAGATGTGCGGCCGGCTGGGTTTGGGCTGCGACGCCGTCCCAGAGGAGCTGCAGGTGCGCTTCGGCGCCGTGTGCAGCGAGCGGGTGGAGCACATCAACAGGCGGATCGCCAACTACAGGAAGGTAAGTACTAAATTACCACAATCGCAAAACCGTGAAATTCCGCACACCAAATGACGAGGACCCGCTTGTGAAAACATGCTTAAAATGTAGGAAAGAGGGAAAAAAAAAAAAAAAAAGACGGCACGAGCCTCTCGTGGCAAAGTGAAGGGGAATCAGGATGACAAATTGAAGCTCATCACGGGTGCTGGAATGTTAAGCACGCTTTGATTAAAGGAAGCCGCGTCTTTTATTGACACGGAGCTGAAGAGAGTGTCTTGCAGCTGCAACTTTGGAGCGCTTGCGTGCGTCTGTCGGCCGAGCGTCGGATCGCATGCGAAAAATGTGCGTGAGAGGGGGCGGGGGGAGGAGAATGACGTGACTCAACATTTAGAGCGGAGTCTTGGATTAATTAGCAGCCACTTATAAATAGCCCGAGCGCAGCCGCCGCAGCCAGGGTGCCTGTTGTGTAAGATCCCCTCGTGCATGGGTTGCATTCCTCCTCCTCGGACCCCCGAGAGAGAAAGCTGTGGGGGGGTGAAAGATGGGAGAACTGACGTAAAGAGACAAAACAGAGAGCTGCAAAGAGCCGGGCTTAACCCGAGGCCTGGAAACTTAAAAAAAAAACGAGTCAGCAGAGCCCCGAGGCGGGAGACGTGGTGAGACTGTTCAGTCTCAAGAGAAGGTCGGCCCACCATCCATCTGGAGTGCGTCACTCCCACGGGGGGGCCGCCGCTTCAAACTGCAGCTATCCGAGACAACGTATTTGGTTCGAGTTCCTCGGCCCGACGCACACGTGGTGCAGGGCTCTCGTCGTCCGACAGCTCGGAGTTGCCAAAAAAAACGGCTGTTCCAGATCCCGCACAGGCTGTCCTGACCTGTGGGGGAGAGGCTGGTCAAAGTGTCGACGCAAAGGCTGGGAGAAAAGACTCTTTTGTGTACACGTTTTGAGCCAGTCCCTATTTAATCGTCCCAGAGATTCACGTGAAAGGACTTGCGCCACTGATCTCCCCCTTTCCCCTCCCCCTGCCCCTCACAGTTTGCCCGAGTATTGAAGAACAGAGCGTGGCCCACCTTCAAGCAGGCCAAGTCCAAGGTGTCCCCGCTGCACAGCAGCGACTTCTGCCCCACCAACTGCCACATCAACGTCATGGAGGTGTCCTACCCCAAGACCACCACCTCGCTGGGCAGCGCCTTCGGCGTGCAGCTGGACAACAGGAAGCACGCGGCCGAGAAGGGAGGACGCGGCGGCGGCGGCGGCGGCGGTGAGCAAGGTGAGCGCAGGAGATGGCGAAAGATGAATAAAAGCTCCGTGTGCGTCTTTAATCAGTGGGTTAAAGTCAACTGTGGGCGTGTCTCAGGTAAGCTGACCCCCACGGTCAACGTCCAGCACGCCATCACCACCATGGCGGCACCGTCGGGCCACAGCCTGGGCAGGACGGAGGGCCACGGCCTGCGCTTCCTGCTCAAGGAGGAGGACCTGCTGGCGCTGGACGCCTGCCAGAGGCTCCTCTACAAGCTGGCCACCGTCGTCAAGGAGATGGAGACGCACGCTGGCCAAATTCACGAGTAAGTGGGCGACACGCGAGACCTAAACACGCGTCACGCTCATTAATTTGCTGCTTCTCATTTAGCCAAAAAAACAAAACAATAAAAGCTTGCTTGGTTTTGAGAATGCAGTGCTTAGATTCACACATCAACATGACTGAGCCTCATTTTTTTCCTCGTGTGTTAGAAAAAGATATTAACGAGGAAAACAGATCTCTGACACCAGCTGTGTTTTCCGTGTTGCTGTGTGTGAGTGTGCACGACGTTGCATGTTGAGACTGCATTAATGATCAGAAGTGTAAACATGTTCCACTCTGTGTGTGTGTGTGTGTGTGTGTGTGTGTGGTTTACTGCTTCCTGGCTGGCTGGCCTCTCTCATTGTTTTTAAGACTCGCAGGGGTATGGAAAGGAAATGTGAAAAACGCCACCACAGTTTGACTCGACCCCCCAGCACCCCCCCTCAAAACAGGATACACAATCTGGGTGGGGAGGGGGGAGGGGGGAGGGGGCCGCTGGACCAGACCAGGTGCCCGCCGCCACTGATGCCACTGGGCGAGTGAATGCGCGTACGGGCCGAGGAAACGCACCAGTGTACGGTAACCGTGAGAAGGCAAACAAATGGTAGCAGACGTCCGCGTTCTGGGAATGTCATGTGGGAAGTTTGTGTTTTAAGCAGCACAATGCATTTATCTTTTTTTTTTTTCTTCTTTGTGGAAAAGAGACTATAGAGGGTTCTTCAAGGGAAAGTAACTGGATCTGCAGAATCTGCAGCATAGGCCTCTCACATTCGAGTGGACCAATCGCATTTGCTGACAGCGCTTCAGTGAGAGTCACGACCGTTCAAGGTTTCCTGTAAGAAATGTCTTTATTTTTTTGGTATTGTGCAAGCGCCGCACGGCTTTCATCTGACTTGCCAGTTCTGCAGCATCCACGCCGACCTCCTCACCTGCAGCCAGACTTCCTGGTTGCGTCCCAATTCAAGGAGAGGCTGCGTCCCCGCAGCAGGTTCTCCGTGTCTGGACTAATTTTGTTGTCCGTGCCTGGTTAGCGCTGTCATCTCTCCCCATCCTCGGGGGTTTGTTCAAACAGTCAAGCAGCACATTAGCAGCATATTAAAGGCGAGCCGCGTGGGCGGCTATCTGAGTGCATTGTCCTGACCTCTACCATCAGCGCCCACTGGAACCTCTCGTGTGAGAGAGGTGTTTGTTGTGTGGCCGAGGGGTCTGCGCTGCCCGTATGAAATCAAACACTCCCCCCCTCTCCAATTCCCACCAACCGGCTATTTCCTCCCCTCACTCTGCTGTTTTTTTTTTTTTTTTTTGTCTGAGCCTCTTGCTGTTCCTTTGTTTTGTTTAATTTCCCCCACGTATTTCCCGTCTCGTGCACCTGTTCCCACACATGGGCAGAAGCTGGGAGACATTCTTAACTCTCATCAACTGTGTGCGCTAAATTGAGTTGAGTGAGGGGTTGGAGATGGGGTGGATGGAGGGGGGGTGGGGATTAGGAATTTGAAATCTTTCTGAAACAAGAAAAATCCTTTTGGGAATGTTTTTGTAGGCTGCTGCTGAGCCGCTGCAGCCGGTTTGCAAAGTGGTCGGATGATGTCGTTGTGGGCGTATGACAGTCTGGAGACAAAACAAACAGATTAGCTGTGAAAGTCTCTAATACAGGCATGGGGAAACTACGGCCCGGGGGCCATATGCGGCCCGTTGAGACCTTTCCTCATCGTCTCTTCACCTCCAAAACCATCTCAATCCTTAAATGTGACCATTTCATGTCATTTGTTCCTCCAAAATGCAATTTGGAGGCTACGCCGTCCTCCGGTGGGCGTGCTAAACATAGCCTGTCTCTTTTTTTTTTGTTTTTTTAAGAATGAACCCAAGTGTCCGGCCCAACCCCGAGTCAAGGGCGGAAGTCTGCGGTGCATTCGCCAGAGATTAGAAATGTCCTCAAGCAATCCAGCGGGGGGAAGCAAACAAGCGTACGCGCTGTTATGCAACGTCTTGGCCGACTCCGGAGGGATCCAGTGCGAGGCAGTGACCTGGGGTCTCTCTGCCTCGTTTGGGGGGTGGGGGGGGGGGGTCGCGGACGAGGACTCGCAGCTGCGTGTGGACGTGCTCGCCGGCAGGCTTGATGTCCGGGGCCCCTCCCTTCCTGCATCCCCATCCCTTTCTTTTTTCTCTTCCATTTTCTCATGTCTTCCTGATTACGCAGGGGACTGTAATTTATCGCGCGGTCGCCGTCTTACGGCCGCGGGGGGCGCGGGGGGGGGGGCGCCGCCGAGTTGTTACCTCAATATGGATAAAAGCGAGGGGAAAAAAAAAAGCGCGGTGCGGAGCTTTGTAATGCAAATGCGGCTATAAAAAGTGATTGATGAACGGCTGCGGTGTTGAAGTACTTCCTGCGTGGGAGGGAGAGACGGAGGTGTGTGTTTTTTTGTCTCTTCGGCAGGGAGTCTTCTCCACCGCGGCCGCTACCTTTAATAATGGGAGGCGCCAAACTGCTGCTGCTCTCACCTCTTTATTAACCAGCGACCAATCGCAGAGCCACCGGGGGGGGGGACGTCTCCATGGTGATGGAATGCCGCTGCGATGCCACTCCAGGGGCAATGTGGGAAACCCCCTAGAGCGGACCTACGAGGGGGCAACTTTGAGGCCTGGTCAGCCTGCGACTGGCGGAACTGTTAAAACATGAAGCGTCCCAAAAGAAAAAAAAAAATTCCGAGATGCGTCAGAGCTACAGTACGTGGGAAAGCCGGCTTGTTTACTCTGCGCAGGTCCCACTTTCCGCTGCGCCACATTTGGCAAGTCCGCAACGTAAACACTTTTTTTTTTTTTAAGCGGGCATAAATTTAGATAAGGCGGCAACACAAACGGACATCACGTCCGTCTGCGTGCTTGGAACGGAACGGGAAAGCCGCAGCGCGCCGTCGGCAACTGTGAAAACATCCCAGCTGGGCTCCTCGTCCGGAGCGCGGAGCCGGTGGACGGAGGCCGAGGCCTCGCAGCGGAGCAGCACGCTGTTGACACAGCTGCGCTCGTGAGTCGCTGGAGACGATGCGGATTTTGGGCTCTGGCGGCTTCATCAATCCCGATGTTGGAGTTGCAGTAACGAGTGACGCTGTAATAATGGTTGATGATACTGAAAAGGCGTAGTTGGCGCTAGAAAAACGGCAATATAAAAAAGAATAGCTAACTACACTAAATATATGAAAATATGTATTACAAAATAGCAGAAATAATAAAATAGAATGTGCAACATAAGACCGTTGTCATATTAGTTGGAAAAGCTGAAAAGTGTTATTACTCCGCTGCCTCGATTCATAGCTTAAGGGTTAAAACGGCACGGCTCTTTTAAATCCCCCTTAACCTCACCCATGATCCTCGGCTTCCCCGCAGCCTTCTATCCACCATCACCCACCCGCCGCCGCCGGCCACGGAGGCGAGCAGCCCGGACAGCGACGTCTCGGCCGAGTGCGAGGGGGAGAAGGGCGAGCGGAACGGCAAGAAAGTGTGCTTCAACATGGCGACGGGGGACGAGCAGGAGGACTCCGGCCACGACACCATCAGCAACCGGGACTCCTACAGGTGCGGGTTCGAAGCAGCCTGGAAAAAGGGGGGGAAACGTTTTCAAGTGCTGTCAAAGTAACGGTGTGCAGTGAAAGCTATTCCCCGGCATAACAAGGAAAGGAAACATCGAAAATATCTCAAAATGTTGTTTGGAATGCGCGTGGTGCTGAGTAATTGTTTCCTCTCATTGGTTCCTCGCAGTGACTGCAACAGCAACAGGAACTCCATCGCCTCCTTCAGCAGCATCTGCAGCAGCCACTGCAGCTCCTATGTTCACAGTGATGATATGGACTCTGGTGGGCAAACATTGCACACACACACACACACACACGGATACACACAGATACATGTGCATAATGCCCACTATAGCTGCGTTTCCATTACCCCTAGAATTGTGCAAGAACCTAAATATCGCAATAAAAAACACCTAAACTTTGAAAAACCTCTCAAATACGGCTAAAAGCGGACGTGACGTACGGGGTCATGTGACCAGTTCACTTCAAGTGAAAATGGTGTGTTATGCTTGGATGGAGGAGGAGACGGAATATTTTTTGACAAGTCGTCAAAGAGAGAAATATAACAACCGTTCTTGACAGCAAACAAACAAAAGCTTTTTTTCTTAATTCTAGTAAAATCACGGCAGACGAGATTTTAAGCGCTTCTCACCATTCAATGGAAACATCTGCAAATCGCAATTACACACACTTGAGAAAAAGAAAAGCCGGCGCTCTCCTGCAAAGTGTCACAAACCGCAACCCTCCAATTAAGTAGCGTGCTGACAAATAGTCCCTCAAGTGATGGTTCATGATTACGATCGTACTGTGTGATTACACTGTCGAGAGGGTGAAAACGGGCCGGTGGGGGAATCTTTTTTTTTCTCCCCCCTACTGATCATCATTGGATGTGACGGCCGTTTTGCTTCGCGTCAGCCTGAGTTGTCATTAACCTCTCACTCAGCTGCCTGTCCTGTCAACTAGCCTCTACCTATGACACACACATACACACACGGTTGGCTACGGTCTCGGCTTTGTGCACTAATACGTTGCCTCCACACTCCTGCAGGAGACGAGATGCCCTCCAGCGTGTGGCTGTCCCACGAAAAGCAGAAGAGGCTCCACAGCTTTCTAGAGCATCTGTTCAGCCAGGTGTGGTATAAGAAACTTATTCTGTCCTCGCTTGAGTTGATGTCAAACTAGACAGATAGTGAGACAACATGTGAGTCGATCCAATGAAATCTGAAGCTTGGAAGTTTAAGTTTTTGTTTTTACTGATTTCCTTGCATTTCCGTCTTGAACAGTGCGGTTGAATCCACTCTCAAGTTTTGTAAAACTGTAGTAAAACATACAAACAAAATATAACCACTGTCAACTCTTTACAGTATTTCCATATAATTCAAATGTCACTTAAATCGACTGTGGGCCTCATTCAAACACTCAAAAACACGGCTAGGGTATATCATTTACCTCTGTAGTTAGCTAACCATTGTACAAAATTGCTCAACTCCACATGGCAATTAGCAAGCTAGCTACTTAGCAAACTATGATTAGCAATTCTGTAAAGGGAATCAAAACTTTACTGAACACGAAAACATGCACTCTGTCATCATCCCAACATCGTTAGACAACAAATAAGCGCGTCAGTATCTACCCACAGACATATAGCCTCCAAATATTGCCATTAACAAGATGCTGAACTGCACACAAACAAAGTAAAGTTCCAGCACAAACTTTTAAAGCTCTTTGACTTTTCCATATTTTCTTTCTATTTAAACAGTTAAGAAAAATAAACCCTCATCCCTGACAGTCCTCTGTGGGTCCCCTCCTGACTTCGCTGCTCTGCCGTCCCGGCACTTCCTGCCATTTTTTTTTAAAGTTTTTTATGATGGAGCAGTTTCCTCAGCTTTGTTTACACTCTGCGCAGCAAATGGCATTCATGAGGGAGGGGGCGGGGCTGTGAGAATGTGTGTGTGCCCGCGACGCAGATGTGCCAGTTGTGTCGAGTGCAGCGGATTTTGCTGCTCTCCTCTCATCAAGGGCCTGGTGGGAAAGTGTAACAGTGAATGTGTTTGTGTGTGTCTGTGTTTGTGTGTTCCCCTCCCACCCTCAGGTGGACTCAGTCACCAGCATGCTGAGAGGAGCAGTGGTGACTCGGGCCTTTGAGCAAACCAAGTGCTTCACACCTGCGAGGGGACTGCAAGGTACATTTCTGATAATGCAGGGTTTCTCAAAGTGGGGGGGGCGCGAAAAAAAAAAAAAAAAATCTTCCTCGAAGGTGTGACAGAGAAAGTTTGAGAACCACTGTGATAATGCAACCACAAAAATGCTTCTTTCTGTCTGGCAACTGTGCTAGTGTTGGAGAATTTGACTTGATGATCGCGATGTCGGGGCTGCGTAGGCGGTCTGAGATAGATTATCAAGACATGCTGGAATGTTTTATTGGTGGATTCCAGGTCCTAAATGTGTCCTATTCAATCAATTTCTCCTTTCTTTTCCAAACTGAATCCTCCTCACATTCAGATAATTGCCGTGTTTTTTTCCCCAAGTCGGACAAAGTCGAGTAATTTTTCACTTGCCTGCTTTATCTTGTCTCAAACCTGTCAATTTTTACATTTCAACGCTGAAAGCGCAATTTCACAACGCTTCCTGGAAAAACGTGCCTGGAACGCCGTTTGCTCCGTCTGCACTCGCTGCTCCCTGCAGACTTTGCCAAAGCGCGAACTAAGTTTGTTGTTTGTCCTTGAGGTCTTTACAGGGTTTAACCCTCGAGCCTTCACCGATTTAGGCCCTTGAAAGCATGCTGGTAACCAAGTGTCATGAGCACAATAAGCTTCTCGAGCAGCTTTCACTGCTATTCGGAATGTTTTTAATGAATGCAAGCCTCTAAAATTTGGCACCGGGACTCCTCCAGTCTGGATGCGATCGAATTATAAATAGGCCTGCCGATATTCTGGGCGGCTGTGTGTTTGGAGCAACGCCCCTGGGAAGGATGCGGGAAGCCTTGATCGGAGATGATCCATCTCTTCTCCAGTAATGCGTGTGGTTGATAACGGGGCAAATGGGATTATCCAACAAGTGAGGCATTCCTGCATCTGATCTCTGGCTCCCCAAGAGACAAACACACACACACAGCCCCAGGCGCCCTCCCGGAGCCTCTGTCACACAGCTGATCGCCTCTTTCATCTTCAAATTAAACTTTTGCGGCTTCATCCGTCTTGTTTCGTTTATCAGAAGACGGCGTCGCTTGTTTTTTTGGGGTCTGCGCGACTCCCAGTGTGTATGATCCAAGAGAATGGAGAGCAGCAGGGTGACCGGAGCGCTTACGGTAATTTACTGCCGCGTGTCGACAATTAGGAAGGTCGTTATGTCCAGGAAATGTGTTGATGAAATAATCGATCTCATAAATAATTGGAGAAGAGAAGAGAAGGAAATCGGACACCGAAATGTGTTTATTGTGTGTCGTCAGAGTTCCTGCAGGAGATGGAGCCCAAGGTGAACTGCGGCAAACGGTTGCGTCTCCTCGTCAAACGGGACCCCTGGAACCTCCCCGACAGCATCCAGACCCTCACGCACACCGTTTCCAAATACGTCGAGGGTCAGTTTGTCTTTTATTCATTTGTATTTGTACTGGGAAGCTAATGTGCCACCAAACTGAACCTGTCCTCCAGCGTTTGAAGCTGATTTTTTATGACAACCTAAGAGACTCCTATTATGCTTGCAAAACGTCGGGCTTGTGCCAAACCACAAACAGCGCTCCCCGCCTCTCGACTTTAAATCTGAAACCATCTGGGGATACATAAAAATTCTGAGCCGTAGCTTTTCGAGACGAGAACTTGCGGCTTTCGCAGAATCAAAGCCCTTAAACACACAGTTCCTCTTCGGCTCCGAAACGGGAGGTTTCCGCCTCATTTGCTCACGACGGGGATGTGTGGTTTTGTGATTACTGGCACGCAGCGTGAGCGCACAGATACACACACACACATTCACAAATGCAGCGGCGGACCGAAGGGAGGTCACGTGACACTCTTGGGAAAGGTGAGCTGGCGGTCGCGACCGAGAATGAGCAAATAAGCAGAGTTAATATTAATGTGCAGCTTGGCCTGCAACCTTTTCTTTTTTTTTTTTTACGTTTGTTTGTTTTTTGTTTTTTTCCCCCTCCTTCTCCCCGTTAGCTTTTTCATGTCATGCAGTACTTTGCCAAGCACCCTGCAGTTTGATAGGACTATAAACAAACAAGGATTTATGTTATTGCCTTTGCCTACGGCGAGGTTTTCTGTTCTGTTCTTTTTTCTTATATGCGAAGATAAACAGCCGCGGACGAGCAGCATTGCTGCTGCTGCCGCCGCCGCTGCTGCTGCTGCACGGCACCATCATATTTATGACTCTAAGCGGTTGAGTTTACGGCTCAGGTCACACTGCTGCAGTGCGGGGAAAGAGGCCCAGCGGGAGTTGCTTGTTAAATGCATCGCTGCTTTTTACGTTCCTTAATATTATTTATTATTTTTTTATCCCCCCCCCCAGAGGTGAAGGCACGGCTGATCTTGGTCCTACTGCAGTACACAGGTTTGTCCCAATCTCCTCCAGACAACAACGAAAACACGAGCTAGAAATTCCAGTGCATGTTTCTTCCTGCGTGCATTTCTCCACATTGGAGTTCTGCTTGTGTAAGTGACAGTGTTGTTGTCTCAGAAAATGCACAGTCATGGCTGCAAATGTGGCATATTGTCACTCCTAAATTAACTTTAAGTCATAGTTTAGGTTATGGCTTATAGGTACAGATTTAGGTTAGGTTAAGTACTCGAATGTCACTGTTTGTGAAGGTTCAACTTTTCTCAGTTTGCTTTAAACACTTAAATTGGAGAAAAAACAACGTTTTTGTTCGCTGCAAATCAGGGAAGTATGACAGCTGTTTGTGCTGAACTAAAAAGTCCAGACTCCAATTTTCTGCATGGGCAGAGTGTGTGAAAAACAAAAGTAGCAGAACATCTGAAAGAAGCAAACTTCTATTCAGCATTCCTCTCCAAGAAACAAGCTCAAGGTTTGAAGATGAAACTTTTCAACTTGACTTCAATTTAACTCGTATTTACATCACTGTGTCTTTGTTTTTTCCTCCAAATCTTCTGTTATCCATGAAGTTTTTCTTTTTTCACGCTCTCGTCATCTCTGCGCAGACTCGGAGATCCAGCTGCGTCGTGACATGGTCTTCTGTCAGTCCCTCGTCGCCGCTGTGTGCGCCTTCACCGAGCACCTGCTGGCTCACCTCAACCAGGTGCGTCGCGCTGGCCTGATTTCACACTTTCTTTATCCCTTGTATGCACAATCACATCGGGTTCACCAATATTTCACTGCCATGCAACGTGACATCTTAGAATCTTTGATTTGCACGCCAAGGTCACATGCTCACGACTCATTTACACTGTGGTTTTTCCTCCTCTCTCTCTCTCTATCATCCTCCAGTTCCACACCGTAGGCAGGAAGCCCGGCTCAGACAACTCGGACCCGCAGGACCTCCAGGAGGCCCAGGAAGCCAGCCGCCATTGGCTGGAGCAGATCGCCAGCGCCGGCCTGCTCTTCCACTTCCAGTCCCTCCTCTCCCCAAATCTGGTGAGCCAGCCGAGCGGCTTCAGCTCTCAGTTAATCCGCTTTGGGTCACTTTTTTTCTGTTGTTCTTGTTTGTAACAATTTGGCGCTGGTGATAAACGGACAGATCCCAGCGAGACACAGGCTGCCGTTATTGCACAAAAATGTGGTGTGATGTGGTAACTTTCAAATCTCCAATTTCAATGTTTCAACTGAACCTTAAATGACTAAAAGCGGAATCATGGAACACAAACGTGTTCAAATCTGCAAAACCTGGCAACCCAAACTGCCCTAACAGCCAACCAAACAGATCTACACCTAAACCCTGAAGTTGTTCCCCAAATCGATGGATGAAAAATCCTGGAGGTTTTCTTTTTTTTGACTGATTGCTGCTGCTGCTGCTGCTGTTTAATGACGCGTGTTGCCGCCGCCTGGTTCTCTTTCCGCGCCAGTGAAGGCGCGATGTAGCTGAAATTCATCGGTCGCAGCATGTTTTCTTAAAGTGGCCAGGCATTGCAGAAAACCTGAATTTGTCTGGCTGCGTCGCCGCGCGCCTCGGATGACTTTCAGTCTCGTGGATGCCGCTCCGCACAATCCATTTATATGGAAATGCACTTGAATTAAATACTTATTTTTTATTCAAACATACATACGTTTGATGCATGGGATCAGCAGTTTAGATGCATCGTCCGGGCTGTGTGGCAAAAAAAAAAACCAAACCAACAACAACCCTGAAATTTGCTGAATGTGCCCACAGTGACTGTGTCGGAATGTGGCCTGAATACTTGAGGCGTGCGGCCGACGTGCAAAGTCGGCGTCGCTCGTCATGTCGTCCTTAAATAAAGGACGAGTCTCCCGCTGCCGCCGCTGCTGCTGCTGCTGCAGAAAATTCTCTGCCATCATTTCTCGGAAACATTCCAAATGGCAACGAACAACATTTTAGATTTATTTTCACTTCTCAATTCAGATATGAAAGAACAAAATGTACCAATATTGCCGCAGCGATGCTTAATTTGCAGTTATATCGAACGCTCCATGGCGCGCGGGGAACGTGAGGCCTCTCATTTGGGCTTTATTATTTGCAATGAATTCAAATCAGTCCTGTGGCGGGGGAATTTATGAGCGGCATGTATCCATAATAGCGTGCTAATGGCGAGCTGCCGCCTTGCAGAAATGAGTTGGAAAAACTCGCAAGAACCGAATAACTTTACTAAAAAAGAAAGTGAAAAAGTGAACGAAAAGAAGGGCTATTTTTCCACCACAACACCACATCATAATTAATGTGTTTTCTTCTCAGGGTATTTAAATTTATTTTCTCTTCCTGCTCCATCTGACTGCGGACGATGACAACAGGAAGTCATTAAAAAAAGGCTTTGGCCTTCAGAAGCTTCTGATTCTTTTCCCCTTCATCCTCCTGCTGTCAAGTGGCCTCAGAAACGGCAGGTGACTCCAGAAATAATAATAAAAAAAAAAATCCAGCATAGCCCGCACATGAAAGGCCACCATAGCACAATTGGATGCATCGGATGAACTCGCCCACGCGCGGCGGGCGTCGCTTGGCAGCGGATCCTCGTCCTCGTCTCTCTCCCTGGCGCGCGTTGCTCCGTCTTGAACTCGTCCCGTCAGAAGAAGGGGCCCCCCCTAATCCTCTTTCGCCGCTGTTCCGGTTTTCCCTTGGTGTGCGGCGGATGAAGAGAAGAGGCGGGAGAGGGGAAGAAAGGGAAGAGGGGTAGAGCCTCGCCAGCACAAACACCCCGAGCCGAGGGGAGCGTTTGAAAGGGAAACACGAGCATCCAGGGCTTAATCAAGATAAACAAGCCGAAAGCAAATGTAAAAACAGGCGGCGGCGAGTCGCGCGAACGCGAGTTCAGCCCCGCGGTTGGGGGAAAGCGGCGAGATGGTTTGTTTGAAAGTGACGCGCGCAAAGGACGTGGACGCCGACGAAAAAAAAGACAAATCGGGGCCGAGCAGCAGCTGCAAAAGCGAAAAAGCTTTCGCGACCCGAGGCACGAAATCAACGACATTAAAACAACTGCAGCGGTTTGGTCACTATGCAGAAAATAAAAAAATGAATCTGTCTGAAGTAGAAAATCTGGCTTAAAAAAAGACTTTGGTTCAAAACAGGACTTTCCAACCTTCTGTCGACGCCATGAAGAGAAATGAAAACCTCCCTGTTCTCCAAATATGGTTTTCCATCAACTGTAGTAAATGTGACCTCTTCTGGGACATCAACCTCACTCTTTATCACCCTGTCTCTGCACTCTACCTGCCCTCTAACGCACCTCCTGTGTTTCCTCTCTCAGACCGATGAGCAGGCCATGCTGGAGGACACTCAGGTGGCCCTGATCGACTTGGAAAAGGTCACTTTCTACTTCCGGCAGTTCGAGGGGGAGCCGCTGGTGGCCAGTAAGTTCATCGAGTCGCCAGTGAGTTTCTTTGAGTCTCGTTCAAAGTGCTCTTGAACGAACCCCGACCTCTCTCTCTCTCTCTCCCTTACTGCGGCAGACGTGCCAGTGTCGTACCAGGTGGAAGGCAGCCGCCAGCACTTGAAGGTCTGCTTCTGCCTGGAGAGCTTCTACTTCTCCCAGCTGCCCCAGCGGTTGAGGAACGGGGCCGGCGTCAAAATCCACCCAGTGCTCTTCACGCAAGGTAGAAAAAAACAAACAAACAGAAATGAGGGTCCATAAACATATTCCAAGAGATGCGGTTGCACCAAAAATCTCATTCGTTTGCACCTGAACACTCTACAGTGTTGATGTTTCATAATCTGGGTGGGTTGAACAAGAGGGCTGGAACTCTGCTAGTTGGGCTCTTTAAGACCAAAACAGCACAAGAGAAGAAGAAAAAGAAAAACATAAACACTACCAGTCAAAGGTTTGGAGACACCATATGAATTGAATGTCTTTTCTTTCATTTTCATGACTATTGACATTGCAGTTTCTCACTGAAGGCATCAAAAACTACATATGAATACACATGGGAGTATGTAGGAAACAATAAAAGTGTAGAAAATTGAAAAGATCAAAAAAAAAAAAAAAGAGAAGGTACAGTATGTCCCAACTTTTCACTGGTTGTGTCCTCGACTTATATTTCTGGTATTTCTCCATTCGCTCACATGCATCTTGTTATGACTTCTGCCTGCAGCGCTGGAGAGCATGGAGGGCTACTACTACCGAGACAGCGTGTCGGTGGAGGAGTACCAGGCACAGATCAACGCCGCCTCGCTGGACAAAGTCAAGCAGTACTACAAAAAGCTACGGTACGCCGCCGCCGCTGCTGCCGCATGCAGGCAGGAGAACGTCCTCTTCACTTTCTCCCGTCTGGCAATAAATCAGGACGGAACGTCCGCACTCGGCATGACTCTTTGTCACTCCGCGGGTTCCTCAAGGTGATTGGCCGGCCGGCGGCGCGCGGGAGTGATTGGACGAGTGCGCCCGCCGCCGTTGATGTAGTGCTGAAATCACTCACCGCAGTGCCCGTTTGGCCAGCTGGAGGCGATGCAGTGATGAGGGGAGGAAAACAGACACCCACGGGTGCCGAAACGTAAAAGTTTTCTTCCTTTTCAATCTCATCCTCCGAGTGGGTCTGGCCAAAACATCACGGCGTCTGAATATTAACTCGCTTCCGTGCTAAAAGCTTCTGTTTTGAGAGTAAAAATCACAGTCAGATCAGCTTTATGTTTAAAGAGAAGAGATGATGCCGGCGCTGCTAAATACGCCCGCCGCATTATGAATTCATCGCGCAGCAAGTCTCATAAGCGCAGCCTTTCAAAGCTGACGGCGGCTCCTCCCGGGGTCTGTTAATTAGTGCGCTCCGTTATCGCACATCTGAGTCCCTCAGATCGGCTCCGTCGCCAGCTCGACTCCAGGTACTGATTAAACAAGATTAAACTTTATAGACCAAAAGCCGTTTGAAGCTCGGGCCATAGCGCAGCGCTCCCTCTCTCCCTCTTCTCTCTCACCACCTCGAGAGTGAGAGCGCTCGGCGTCTGCCGCAGCGCAACATCTGCTGCCGATGCGTTGCGGGTAATTAAACGCAGAGCTCGAGCTCCCTCGGAAATTCCACCTTGTGCATTTGGAAACAATCTGTTTTTCTTCGAGAGGCGGAATGGTGGAACGGGGTCGAGCGGCTTCGAACTGTGGCGTATTGACAAAAGTATTTATTTGCTTGAGTTTCCTCAGCGGGAGGCGGGGGGAGGAGGTTTAATTGTCTCAAACAGCTTCCATGATGAAATTTCTCATCGCGCTGCGCCGTCGTTCTCCCTCCTCGTACGATGACGTCACCGTCGGCTGACTCTTCTGGGACCTCATAGCCTTTAAATCCTGGGTTAGCGCCATTGTTTTCATTTCATTTCACACACTCCCCACTTTTCTGCCCAGCGCGCTGAATGCGTCACGATCGGCCTCTGAAATGTCACTTTCTCTAATTGGCTCCACTGTGGACGCACTATCATTTCTCTCCACACGACCAACGTGTTACGGCACCTGCGGGGCCGAACCAACCTCATTAATTTGGATAATTTAACCGTTGCACGTGCGGGACACGGGCACATAGCGAGTGGACTGCGTTTTCGGCACGCGTGTGCAACGTATGTTTCTATATGCGGCCCAACCTGGTGCAGAAGGAGCGTAATTGAGTTGACAGCATGGCGTCCCGGCAGTAACGCAGAGCAGATGTGTGCTGACAGCGGGACGAGCGAGGCTGCCGGTGATGGTGGGGAACGGTGAGGGGAGCTGGGGTATGGATGCTGCCCAGGGTGTGTGTGTGTGTGTGTGTGTGTGTGTGTGTGTGTGTGTGTGTGTGTGTGTGTGTTTAAGGGCCCCAGCTGGAAGGAAAAATGTTAAAAGAGGCTCACACTCACTCCTCTCTCGGTCTCCCTGTACGTGCTCAAGCCTCCAAACTGTATTTACCTTCCCAAAACTGCAGTTTTTCACGAGGCTTCGCCAGCCTTCTGAGCCACCCACGGGTTGATGGGGGGGGGGTGGAAATGGAAAACTCACCACCTGCGTCGGTATTAATCATTTTAAAGCGAGTCAGGACGAAAGGACGGGTGGTCGGTGCTCATTTTCGCTGCGCTAACCGAGGTGAGGACGAGCAGCAGAGCCATTTCTGATACAAAACCACGATGAAGGCAACGTTACAAGTGACTGCAGCAGTGCTGGATCTTAAAGAAACCAGAAGAAAAAGAAGACAACTGACATAAAGGCAGTCAAATCAGAACTCGTTAAAATCAGAACCCAGTCGTCGAGGAAGACATATTAAAGTAAAACACACTGTGCGTTTCTATGCGGTGCATTTAGTGACATCACGGCAAAAGCGTACGCTGAAAATGTCAAGAAGAACGCCGCCGCGGCCGCCGCTTCAAACGGCCGGAACGACCCTTTCTTCACTCATCGCCGGCCAAATTGGCGAGCAGCGCCTCGCCGTCTCCCGCCAGTTGATTCTCGCTCTCATGCGGCCGGTTTTGACGGCTGTTAAATTAGAAGCCCACCGCCGCTTGCAGCAGAGTAAATATTACGATCTGCCGCCTCATCAGTCAGCGAGCGGGCGGCGCCCTCCCCCTGTGTAACGTTAGCCCTGCTGCTGCTCCGAGCGCCACGGCCCGACCGCAGACCGACCAGCCCGTGATGTCACTCCTCTGCCTCCGTCTCTCCGTCGGCGTTCTGACCTCAAGCGCCTCGTTATCCTTGGAGCCAGGCCACGGAAGTGCTGGGCTGGAGCCACAGTGTTGGCTGGCCGGAGGCAGGGAGGTAGGCGGTGGGGGGGGGGGGGGGGGGGGGGGGGGGTGACTGACGGACAGCCTGTCGGCAGCGGACAGTGCTGAACTGAATGAACCGCACGGGCGACTCTTTTTCGAGTCGTTAACTTCCAAAACATGCACCTCACACCTCCGTCCAATAAAAATGCAGTGATTGATTGATGGGGAGGGGAATTTTTGCATAATGGTGAGGAAAATGATGAATTCTTACTGTCAAAGTGTGTACAGAAAATAAGCCCTTTGTGATGTCACAAAGGGTGCCAATAACAGGTCTGGGTTCTGCTCTTTGCAGCCGCGTTGTTTTTAGATTGTAGATATGTAGAATTCACGACTAAAACAGGAAGCAGGGATTGAATTGAATAAACTTTATTGATACTTTCAATTTGTGGTGTCACGGCAGCAACCAAGACATTAACAGTACAACAAGCAACAATGAATATAACAATAAATAAGGTAAAGATTAAAACATACGTGCTATGAAAATGTGAGTCCTAGAAAGAAGAGCAAAGTGATTTTGCAGGAGGCTACACACAAGATAAGTGATGTTTTGTTTCATTCGTGGTTTCGTTTGTGGTTTCAAAGCCCGCCGGGGTTGTTTGATCGTGTGAAGTCACGTGTCAAGCTCTACTCCTCTTTTTCTCAAACGCGCCACCTCTGTGAAAGTAGCGCAGGAAGGGATTGAATTTGAAAGGTTACGTCATGTTTTCAGCCCGGCTTTTCTGTCTGTGAAATCTCAGGCACATGCCTGCTGTCACAGGAGTCGGCGCTACAGTGCGTGTAGCCAGAATGTGTGTGCGGATGGGAGTGTTTACTACAATCCTGACTAGGGAGGTTAACTATTAATCGATTAACGATTAATTGTCGATTAGGAATTTAATCAGTTAAATGAAATTAGTCGCATTAGTCGAACATTTTTGCATTTTGATATGTTGCATCCCTAATCCTGACATATATTACTGATGAGTACTGATTGCTTATGTTTTTCTGAGTCTTTTTGTCTTTTTAAAAAAATATTTCAAGACTCCCAAGATAAATTTGCGCACGCACAGAAAAATATCTGAAATAGTTGGAAATTGCAATGGTCCGGCCGCTCCACCCAATCTATTCCTTCCGGAGTTGGAAAGAATGGGCGAGAGGAGATTAAAAGGGGAATATGGATCTCCACAGCAGGCCGGAAGATTGATGGATGCGAGTGAAGGGCCGAGGATGAGGAGCCGAGGTGAGGCGGAGAGTCAGGGAGGGGCCGCAACAGACTGTGCAGATGTTTTATTCACAAGTGGAGATTATTACAGGCCTGCGGTCGCGCTCTTATTGACAGGAAGTCCGTGTTTTCCTTCCTCTCTGTTTTTCCCACTGTTGATTTCAGCTGCTGTGGAATGCAGCGCTGCAGCGTTGGAGGAAGGAAAGAGACGGTTCAGCGAATTCCGGCAGCTGGATGGCGTTTGCTCCAGCAGGTGCAGGAGTCGTCCGTGAGAGCAACACCGTGCGCAGGGCTGAGGCAGGAAGCGCGCACGTACGCGCGCACGCCTGAAGGCTTTCTTTCCCCTTTGATCGGAGGGGCATTCTGCAGCGGTGCAAGCCGGTGAAATCTCCACAGTTCAGGGGGGATTCGGCAGCGTTGTTTGATTAATACGAATGTTTGGATCCGTCAGTGTGAGTGAAACAAAATAATGAAAAATTGACGTCCCCTCTCGCTGCTGTCTGCCAGGCTTTTGTTAGCCCGACTCGCTGCCGTGCTGCACAGCTTGTAGGTCATTTGTGCCATCGGTGTTTGCTCTGCCTGCGGCTACAGGGAACCCGTAATCAGACCTCTGCAGCCCTCAAAGTCTCAATTGTGCAAAAAAAAAAAAATGCTTTGTTCAAGTGCACGGTGGAGCCACGCCGGCCTCTAACTGCATTGCCCCTGTGACCGAAGCGCGCTCGGACCTCGGGGCAACTGTGACCTGTGTCCAGACTGTGAATGAGCACATTCAGAAGCGATTTTGCACATGCAACTATGCAAAATGCAGCAGCACGCATCATATTTTTTGCACCCTCTCCTAGTGTTGCAGTCAAGACCGCACCAACCGAGACCAAGACATTATCAAGACTAGAGAGTATCCAGATGGAGACCAAAACATTTGGGGTTCGAGACCAAGACAAGACCAAGACTTTATATATCAAAGAAAAAGGGAGACAGTGGAAGTTTAATCATTTTTTTTTGTCCTTACAGAGACAAAGCTTCACTTCTTCCCAGCTCAGGTCGGTGATGAAAAAGCCGTTCATTCTTCTTTGTGCATGGCGGCGCTGGGGCTCCCAGCCCACCAGAGCGCTGAGGGTAACGGCGGTGGCTTTGTTCTGCTCCAGCTAGAGCCACCGAACCTCTGTGTAGTAAAAAATAAAAAATCCTGAGCATCAACCCTCAGATTTGTTGTTGATTTTGGACGACAAATGGTGACAGCAATGACATATGACGGGAAAAGAATGGCTTTAAAAGCAGTCACGATGATTTAATGAGAAGTGGAACTAGTTCATTTTTTTGTTTTGCCGAACCACGGTTCACAAGTAGCTGACTGCAAACATTTGGTTGCATGTGTAAACAGGGAGGAGGCGGGCAGCGAGGACGTGACCTCCAACAAATCGCTCGGCCACGCTGTCCCTCACACACACACACACACACACACGCTGGCGTCACCGTCACCCCTGGCGCGCATGTGCGTGCGTGTGTGTTTGAGGGCTCCTCCACGCCCTCATTAGCCCCAAGGATTCCTTGCAGCGCAGCGCAGGGCTCTGGCGGCTGATCTAATAACGTTGAGTGTCATCCATCATTGCAGCCCGAGTGATTTACATGGACCGGCGTGCACCTTGGCTCCCAGACCGTCACTTGCAGTGTCATAAAATCCGCAGACACTTTGCCTGCGCTGCCCCCGAGTGAACTCGCCTGAATCCTTTATTCTTGAAAAGACGTTAAGGTCCTTTTAGTACGTTGTGAAAAGGGGGGAGATTTGAGGACACTGCAATGCTGCTGCCTCTGAGTACACCTATGTCTTTATACACCCCCACCACCATCTTGGAGCTGAGCTCTGAAGGATCTCCAGTGTCCTGCAGCTTGGAAGAGGAGGAAGCAGAAACAAAGAGAATTAAGTATCGTCATCAGAGCGGAGGGATAAAACTCGCTCCTCGTTGGCCTCTGGCCAAATTCTCCATTAGAGTCTCATGTAAAAGCAGTTTGGCAGTTGTGTGTGTGCGTGCGTGCGTGCGTGTGTGTGTGAGATGGTTCTGAAGGTGCAGGCAGACTGCTGCAGGTATTTACTGCAATGCATAAATACGCGTTGGGGGAAACCCTTCAAGGGAACCGTCCAAGCAAGCATCCCGACAACTCACAATAGATGCAGCCTTTAAATTTGATGAATACAACCTGAGAGGCTGGAGCCAAACTATTGCAAAAATGGTAACATGGTGACAAAACCCCCAGCCAGACGTCGGCTCCACTTTCTCAGACCCTCGGATTTAGCTCAAACTAAGACGTTTTGTTTTTTTACGGGAGGCTGTAAACAGAGGGGCTAAACAATCTGTTTTATGGAGATGTGAAGGTCTGAAAATTGAAATGAGACTCGCAGCCTCTTCAAAAAGCCTCCTGGTCAGCGACCTGGTCTGGGGTTGAGTCCTGAGGGGTCACAATGTGGTGGGGTTCTTTTTACTCAGGCTGGATTAGATGAGATAGACCAATATCGGAAGATGAAACAGAGTTTGGAAGGGGGGAGAAAACACAGACAGATTCTATTAGGACCTTTAGAGATAAAAGTCAATGCAGCCAGCCGATAAGCAAGAGGGACGACGCTGAGCTGGCTTGCAGTTCAAGGAGACAGATAGCAGCGGGAGTCACAACTGATCTGGGATAAAACTTTTTCACTGCACCTCCAGACCCTCTTTTTTCCTGACCTGTTATTTACTCTTCCTTTCTAGCATAGCAAATGCCCCACGTCGTATTAGCACAGCGACAGAAAATCAAATATTTAGAGGAGGACAGCCGGCCAACAAAAAAATGCGGCGTTGAAATGGATCAACATTTGTTGTCAGCACGCTGCTCCGTCGGGCCTCGATATTTTCAGCGGCGGGCGCTCGATGCTGCGCCGCGGCAGCGTAGCTCCTGGACATCGTTTGAATGATAAGGCCATCTTGAGCCAATTACACGGGCTGTTAGCTCCGTCTGACACCCCACCACACCCCAGCTCACCCACCACACACCCCCAGCAAACCGGGCCGGCTGCCGTTTAGCAGAGCGCGCCACCGGGGTTAAAGGATCATTTGGCGAATAGGGATTAAATGTTGGAAAGCCTCAACAAGTGAGGATGGAAAAAAAAGACTGACAGCTCACTCATCCATGGCTAATGAATTGAGTTTCCATATTTGAGTGATTTGTGTTGATCGGGGGGGAAATGCTGCTGAAGACATGAAGGCGAAATAAATTGAGGACGTTTTTGTTGGGTGATGCTTTACTTACTTTTTCTGTAGCCAGAAACAATCCACTGATGATAGCTTTCCTACTTCAAGATTTGTTTACACATGGCAGTGCAAGCTATTGAGTACATTTTGAAATAAGCATTTGTCACTTGTTTCCAAATGAATCCTCTATATGTTATGACTGTTATGGCAATGTCTAGCAATGCTTGTCACAGAGTTCCAGTGCGAAATGAAGAATGTTCGCAGCTGTGATGCAATGAATATTGGGAAGCCAAACATGTATTGTTAATGTCATGGTGTGGATGAATGATGGCTTCAATGTAAAGCGCTTTGGGTGCCTTGAAAAGCGCTATATAAATCCAATTCAATAATAATAATAATAATATTATTATTGTTATTATTATTAAGTCTTCTGCGCACCTCTTACACATGCAGCTGCAGGTTTGCCATCCTGTTGTCTCGTCTTAACGCAGCCAGTTTCTGATCACTGACAGAATCCTAATGCAGGGGCTGTAGAAGCATCCTCTGAATAATTAATCTACTGACAAGACAAAAGCACCAGTCATAAGTGGCGCATATGGCAAGTGTGTTATTAGTCAAGCAGAGTTAAGACCGATTAAGACAGATTTGATCAATCTCTGTCACAAATTTCAACAATTCTAATGATCTGAGTGTTTTTGTTTTTGTTTTATTGGCATGAATTTGCCTCTGGCCAGGGGGGTAATGAGCTGTGTGATTTTATTGCGAGTTTGGGGGGGGGGAGGTTTAATGTGGCGTGCTGCGCCTATTTTTAGCACGCCGCCGGATTAAGGAGATTTGATGGAGCTGCGGACGGCCGAGTCTGCACCAGCAGCGTTCTGCCTCACCTTTGCTCGCCGCTGGTGCGCTCGACGTCGGCCCGGTGCTGCCTCCAGCGTGCAGAAAGGGGAAGCGGCACCAAAAAATTGACCCTGGCTCCGTGAATGGATGGAGGCGAAGGCATTTTGGAGCCGTGCCCGGGACGAGCGAGACGCTCATTCCCTTTCTGCTGAGCTGGGCCCGAGCTACTTTGGTGATTGATCGTCAGATGATGGAGCTTCATAATAAGCCGGTGGCCTACTTTTCCCAGAAAGGCAGCCGCCGCTCCCGATGACCTAATGGTGCGGGGAAAAAAAAAAAAGAATGCGCAAAGTGTGTTCCTAGAACCAAAGTACCTGAAACGGACCTGTGTCTGAGTTCCTTTCGATAAATGTCACCAGGTTCTCGCCCTAAATTTCCTTGACAAGTGAACCGTCCTGTCTTCCCCCTGCAGGGCTTTCTGCCTGGACCAGTCCGGCGTGCCGCCGAGCTCTGCGCCAAAAGCCGCCCTCATCGACAAGGTAAGATTGATGTGAGTGTGTGTGTGTGACACGGTCAAGAAGCACTGGAATACTTGACGGTTGTATCTCCTGATACATTTTTTTTGTACATATTACATCATTGGAACAATTATCCACCTCGCCTCCACAAAAAACAGCTCTTGAATCATCATTCATATTTATCTACATCGCACGCGTAATGCATATTTTATGCCGACCTTTTTAGCTGCTAGTGCTGGCGAAAAATAATAACGAAGGCAAACAATTTGTGTTGCAACCAACCAGTGTGACCGTTAGACACGGAACCACGCTGCTCATTAAAACTAATACATGTCACCGCGCTGTCCGTCTTGGCTCACCCAGACTCGACACTCAGGGACTGTCAGCATTGCTGTGTGAAAGGAGGCTGGAGAAAAACTGCAATACAATAACTCTCCATGATGTGTCTGGACAGCCCAAAAAGATGCAAAATCAATCAGGGGTGGGAAAAAAAGAAGCAAAAACCTGTTTTGAAAGTCGCTTTAGTATTTTTGCGAGGTGATGAACAGCGTTTTTTTTTCCTCCTCAGCTGATGCGTCCCTTGAACGCCCTGGACGAGCTCTACCGCCTGATGGAGAGCTTCATCAGCTGCCGCCGCACCGCCGCCTGCCAGAACACGGCCTGCGGGGCCTCCGGGGTGGGCCTGCTCCCGGTGGCCTCAGAGCTGTGCGCCCGCCTGGGCGCCACGCACATCGTCATGTGCAACAGCGGCGTTCATCGGTGAGCGACGTCCGCATCTTCAACTCACCACTACTCACTAACATACACCGCCAGTCAAAAGTTTGGACACATCCTATGAATTTAATGTCTTTTCTTTCATTTTCATGACTATTGACATTGCAGCCTCTCACTGAACACACATGGAATTATGTAGGAAACAATAAAAGTGTAACATAACTCAAACATGTTTTATACTTTCATAAAAAGCATATTTAGAGTTATTCAAGGTGTCAACTTTGTCCTAGAGACATGGGACCACGTGCAGGTTCATCGGGCTCCCTCAAGACACAGCCACGTCAAATTTGGGGCTTCTAGCCCATGAGGAACCCCGAAACCCTAACCCTAATTCCAGCAGTAACCCTAAACCTAACCCTAATTCCAGCCTTATCGCTAACCCTAATGCCATGCAAGTCAATGGGGTCAAAAGTCAACTTTGTCCGAGAGACATGGGACCACCTGCAGGTTCATCGGGATCCCTCAAGACACAGCCACGTCAAATTGTTCTTCCTCCAAGGTGGGGCGTGACAGAGAAAGTTTGAGAACCACTGCCTCAGCTCCATTGAGAACTCGTCCGCGCTGCCACCCGAGGGATTTTCTATTAATACACGTTCACCCCCGCCACACACACATTAATTACTGGCAGAATATTTCTAGTTAGTCTGCCTCATCGTGGCTGAGCCCGAAATGAGGCACTTATAAGCGTGTGGGGGAAAAATGAGACGGGTCGATTACTGCTCTTCCCGTTGGATTCTATATACGGCCGCCTAATTCGCCCCTCGGCCGAGAGTGCCGTTCATCACCTCCCTTGTCATTTGTCACTGCTGATCCTCGCTCCCGCTCGCCGTCTCTTCCCTCGTCTGCCCACCCGTCTCTGCCTGATACCCTCTTTCTTACCCCATGCCGGTCCAAATATATCTTTTATCTCACTTACACGCGCTCAGATGCTAGCGCATGTGCGTGTGCACTCACTGGAAGTGACTGATGGCTTAATAAAGTGCTTCTGATGGAGCCTGAGCCTGAGCTTGAGGAGGCAAAGGGGCTCCTGTCTGTGCCGCGGCTGCTGCCGCTGCTACTGCTACTTTATGAACCCACAAGCTCTGTGGTGGGTTCGTGTGTTGATGCAATTAAAGCGGACCGGCCACAACTCACCCAGACAGGCCGGGCCGGGCGTAGCATGACACGGCAGGTGAGGAGGCCTGCCATATTTGGGATTGTTTGTGCGAAGGCTTTCTCCTTAAATGCCATTTTTTTCCCCCCCTGCGGAGCTGCAGGCTGATGGCCGTATTGGATTTGGAAGCGGAGTCAGTTACTCTCCCCTAATGCGGAGTATCCACGAAAAATCAATGTAATTAACATTGGCAACCGGGCTCTTAATGCAAAGCCCTCCGTATTGACGGAAAAATGGATTGTGAAACAGTCGATGCGGTCGATTCCTCCGATCAGGTTCAAACGAGAAGCCGCTGTGAGCTCACAAACGAGCTGCAGCTCCGTCCAGAAGGCTGATAGAACTGAGCCGGTAGATTAGAGGAACGCGAAATTCCATTATCAGCGCGGAAGCCTCGCCACGCTCTATCGATTAAGTTAGTTAGGCTTGATGGATGGGTTTTAATAAGGGGGAGATATTTTGGGGGGGACGTCAACAGATTTGCATTACGCCGTGCTTCTTTCTCTCTTCTCTTCCTCTGCACGGGAACACCGGAAAATGATGAGAGAGGCAAGAAAGTAGTCTGGCAGCAAAACAACAGCAGGGGAAAGTAAAATCCGCGCTCCGCTAAACAATGTCCTGGACAATTTTTGTTCACCTCTGCATTCATTTTTCTTTTAAAGTTGTTATTTCTGTTGCTGTTTATCCATCAAACGATCACCACTCTGCCTTTTCTCTCCTCTCGCGTCTTCCTTTTCATTTTTTGTTTGGTCGCTTCCTTGTTCCTCCTCATTTGTCAGCGTGGACTTGGCTGTGGATGGGCGATAAATGGGTTATGGGCTGGAACCACATGAAACAGATGGGTATAAATCACATCGCGCTATCTCAGCCAGCGCTAATGAAAAGGGACGCAAACGCGCCCGATTCCGTGCGGCTCCTTCATCCCGCTCCAGCTGAAGAGATATTTAAAGATCCTCTGTGGGTGATTTCCCCCTTCTTTTTTTTTTAAAAAAAATCCCCCCTTTCTCCTTTCACTGGTGCTGGAAGCAGGAAACAGGTGCTTAAAATGTTCTTCTGGTGGCCTGCAGAAGGACATCTTGTGCATCGCTCCTCTGGGAAGTCTGTTTTACTCATACGGGGGTTTGTTACTTTTATCGCACCGTGTTACGCTGTCAGAATGTTGTGCAAGTGCGACTCTCGGAGAATGTTTAAATCTCGATCCGACTGACTGGCGGTAATAGCTCCTGGCAGCAACAAATCCCTCGACGCTCACCTTTTATCTATTTATTTATTTATCTTTCGGAAGGGTTTCTCCCCCCCCACCACAGGAAGCCGCGTGTAAACGGGCAGCTCGGATTTTCCGAGCAGCACCGTCATGATTGTGCTCCAGCTAAAAAAACGGGGCTGGTGGGGCAGTGGGCGGATCAATTTGCAGCGGATTGCGCCGCAGATCGATACCCAAGTGCGGCTTGTTGTCATAGAAAAAGGTCACGGGCGGCCTCGATAGCTGTCGCTTGATCTGCGAGGATTTAGCCGCGCGTGCCCGTGCGTTGGCATCCCTGCGGGCTGCTATTGCCGTGACTAATGAGTCACAGGCTGGCATCTGGACTTGTTTCACACCCGTCCGGATCATCGGAAGTACATCACCTCGACCACAGGGGACACACTGACTTGTCTTTGGACCCCGCTCCATCTTAAAGTAGTTGCAATCCGGTGAGGAGGAAGTAACGATCAAGCGCAGAAAGCCTTGGATGATATTTCTGATGCTTTCTTCTCCCCCCCACCCCCACCCCCTCCGCTGATTTAAAAGGCAACGATCGGAGGGTTTGTTATTCTCCTGGTGAGCTGCCTTCGCCCGCCGCGAACGACATTTCAGCTGGAGGTGGAAATGATTCATTAGTGAAGATGTGAGCAAAGGTGCAGTGACAAGTTGTCAAAGGAAAGTGGAAGAAAACGCGTGTCGGGAGCTTCAGCAAAGTGGGAGCGATCCATCCGATCAGGGCTTCGGCTGTCTGGCAACATTTTTGTTTTCTGCCTGTTCGTTTTCCGCTTAAAATCCGGCCTTCAATCTCCATCTGCTGCAACGACTGCTCAAGTGGCAGGAGACCACGTGTGGAATCGGCGATGAGACAGAAGATGTGCCGTCTGCAAATGTGTCGGGAATGTCAGTAGATGAATGAAACTTGATTGTTTCTACTTTATTCTCTTGTTTTTAACGAGAAGCTGTTTTCTGTCCCTCTTTGGCCCTGCAGCTGCACTCTGAGCGTGACCCTGGAGCAGGCCATCCTGCTGGCCCGGAACCACGGGCTGCCTCCACGCTGCATCATGCAGGCCACCGACGTCATGAGGAAACAGGTGGGTTTCTTCTCGCCATCTTCTCCGTCCTGCTCTCGTGACTTAATTTTCACGGGAGGTTTTTAAAACAGAGGGTTAAGCTTGCGGCTTTCTGCAGATTAGATTGAGTGTAGTGCGTTGATAAGTTACGCAAAGCTGCTCCACTGGAGTCAGTGATGTTAAACAAAGACCTGAAATTGATATTCATTGCTATTGATATTAAATAGTCCTTGACCTTTAATGACTATTACCTGTGGTATGATCTAAATCCATTTTATTCATATTAGATTTATATTATAATATCATTTGTGGATGTGTTTTTGGGTTCAAGGGAAGGACTTCCTGTCACTCTCTATGGAGCGTACACACACACACACACACCCACACACACTGACAAGGGACCTACGGCCGTGACCGTATCTCGGCACCGCATCTCAGGCTCTCATTAGAAGTTGCCCGGGCGCTGGGTAAATTGCCGCTTGCAGCGGGAGCAGAGGTTAGACACCCTGCGGGAGGAAAGGCATTTCATTCCTCCGCTCGGCGAGCTGGGCGGCGAGCCAGAGGGACGCAGCTCCTCTGTGACCTTGCGCGACTGTTTTGCTGCTGGAGAGAGAAAGAGAGAGGAAAAAAGAGGAAGCCGTCGTGGATAATGTGGCGGGAGATCATTTTAACTGCGAGAGATGAGAAACGGGTGCATTTATTTAGCGTATTTATTTAGCTAAATGGGGCAGAACTTTTTTGTTACGTCTCAGCCGAGCCGAAGTTCAACGCGTCATCAGACACATCGTGTTTTCTCGAGTCATCCTAGATTAGACTTGACTGGGAGCTGGTGGTACAGTCAAGACAGGGAACAGAGGGGAGTCTGCTCTGTTGTGTCTGACACCGTGTGTGTGTGTGGGTTTTTTTTGTGTATGTGTGTGTGCAAATGTGTGTCCTTGCTCCCAGATTTGAGCTGATGAATCTGATGAAAATGAACCTCACCCAGGGTTCGGATGACGCGTCTCCCTTCCACACAATGAAGGAGCCTTTGCTTTTTTTCCAAAAACATGTTCCCAGCTCGGCACTCAGGCCCAGCAGGAGCCAATCCATTAAGCCCAAACAACATTATTCAGGCTGAGAGTACCGAACTGAAGTGTAGATGTGAATAAACTTGCTAATTAATCACACCTTCTTTTTTTTTTAGATTTATAATGCAAATGTTACTGAAAGCTCACCGGGAAAAAAATATCAAGTGATTATTCAAATGTAAACATATGGAAGGTACGGCAGAGACCGTAAACAGAGGGCCACAGATGCTGTTTTAATTAGGAATGAACATTTTACTTTCTCTGTTGCAAGTTTGTGCTAAAACATAAAGATCTGTAAAACACTCTGATATGGTACCTTTGGAAAGTTCTTCATGATAGATGTCTGCAACATCAGTGATATGAAAACATTTACTCATCAGCACAGCTATAGGGTTTGATCAATGATTTATAAAAGAAATGTTAAGGTGTAAATAATTTAATTCATTGTTATGTAATTAGGAAAGAAAAGCATGGCACGCCTCAGGCAAGTTCAGCGCATGAGGGAATAAGCAACGCAGATCTATGAACGTGCCGTGTGTACACGTTTTGTTTTTATTCTTTGAATTTGTTTGCTCGTTTTGAATTCATGGTGGCTTCTAGCATTAGAGGGCATCACTGTCTAAATACATCTTATTTGATGACCGAATGATTGCCGATGCCATCATGGACGTAACTCTGGGCAGACACCGAGACGACAAATGGCGGCATTGCAACCCAGGAGGAGGGCTAATGTACTTCTGGACTGTCAGCCGATCCAAGGAGGAATGATTCAATTGTGTATTTTTACCTGCGTGTGCTGTCGGGCCGAGCTTTTGTTGCTGCGTGCAGGTGTAAGCGTGTTTGAACTGAGATGCCTGGCTGCTTCCTTGCACCCCCTCAACCCTCTTGTACAAGTGGTGCACCTGCCAACTTTGTGCACAGCCAGCAAAGGATGACAACATTAGCAGAGACAAGCACACTCCTGACTGGCAATAACTCAACTCTGTTCGCACACATATAGCTCCTGTTCATCTTCTAAGGCTCCCCTGGAATATATTCTCAGCGTGTAAAATTGAGAACTTTATTATCTAGAAGTATGCGGTGGTGTTCTTGGCTTCTATTAACCACTGTTTACCCATTATTAAGCAGTTGTTGATGTGTTCATATCTTTCAGGGAGCAAGAGTCCAGAACTCTGCCAAGAATCTGGGAGTCAGGGATCGGACGCCGTCATCAGTGCCGAGGTAAAACTGTGACCGCATCACACCTGAACCGCTCAGCGCGGTTAGCTTTTTTACATGACGTCGCTTCTGGCTTGAGTTTTATAAATATTTCTCCCCTCCTCCTCCTGACAGTCATTCTCTGCAGTGTCTCCTACACAGTTCATCCCAAACGCAATTTATTTGCACAGCTGTGGAAGTCTGTGTTGGGGCCAAATAGTCCCATTAATGGGGAGTTTCCTGCACTCATTGGCCACCACGATGAGGACCAGCACTGGCTGGTGCCATTTGGCTGTGACATATAGGCTTTTGGTGTAACGGGCAGCCCTTGTGAACCTTTTAGTGAAATTGACAAATACAATTAAGTGGCAGGATGATTAGTGTTGAGACATTGTGGTCGGGGAGGCAAATTTGCCGCACTATTCTGCAGGTTTATGTCATAGCTGTGGCAGCGCGGGGGCCACCGCCGCTGAAAATGCGCAGGTGCTCGTCGCGGGAGACGTGTAGGTCGCTCGCTTAGCTGTAAACGAAATGGGCATTAAATTTTTAGTGCAAGCTCGCCCCACAAGCCATGCTATGGAGGGGCAGTCTCATCTGCAGCAAGCAGTTCAAGCACTATTGTTTGTAACTTAAAGTGCAGAATAAGATGGCACTGTGTTGTGATGCAAGACACGTGGCTGGTATTGGGGGAAAAACTTCAATTAAATACAAAAGAATATGTTTATGCATTGAAAAGATATAATAATATGCAATTATGGTAGTTTTTCTCCTTGATTTGCACTAAAATGCAAAAAAAAAAAAGCATCCTTGCCATTTGCATAATTCATTGCTTCTGTGGTGAGACTCATTTTGCACCCAACAGTCCAGTGTAGACGTACTTAGAGGTTTTGGCTGTTTGTTCACTTGTCATTCAATGACTGACTGGCAATGTGTGTGTGCTTCTCTCTTTAGGTTGTACAAGTTGTGCCAGCCTCCACCCCCAGATGGTGAACCTTAATCCATCACATCCAGGAAGATTTGTTTTGTGAAGCCTCCGGTTCCAAGGATCAATTTCTCCCCCAAGTCGTCCCTGCACCCATGAAGGATAGGCCTAATTAATGACCATTGCCAGGAATGTAAATAGACTTTTAAAGCCGTAAATAGTATTTTTATTACATATGTTTGTTACTTTTGTATTTTTTAAATGAGTCTATTTTCCCAAATATGAAGAACATTTATTCCCAGCAAAGAAGTAGTCAGACAAACCCATTGATACAAAAATAATCATTTTAATTCACTGAAGTGTTTTTTATGTTTACATTTCAAAGCTGAAAATGTATGGTCAAAATAGCAAAGAAGAATTGGTTTCATGTTTCTTTCAAAATGTCCACTAACCCCAGTTCGCCTTTGAACTACGAGCTTTATTGGCGCTCCAGGTTTGGTGAATGAATTTGTGAATGTCAAATTCTTTGAAGTGCTTTATCAAGTGTGTGGTCATATGTAAATATCTGTATTCACTGTTTGACTGTTTGCGCCACCTTTTTTTTACCACACCATTATTCACTCGCGTGGATATGAAGATGCCTCATCGCTTTCAGTATTAACATCCAGCTGTTTGTTGGAATTAGAACAATGGAAAGTGCTCTTTTTTATATATATATATATATATATATATATATATATATATATATATATATATATATATATATATATATATATATCTTATATTGCCAGTACTCAGGACTTAATTACGTACTTGTTATTGGATGTGTCATTGTAAATTGATGCTTAGCTCATGTCTATGCAAACAAATAAGTGTTAAAAGAAAATGAATAAACTCCAGTAGAGTTTTCATTGCTGTTTCCTGTAGTTCTTTCCTTAGTGTGTGTATAAAATTAGTAGCTTAGTGTCGACGATGAATATATACATGACCGAAACCATCAATTTCTCTTATTTCTGTCTTTATTTTCAAGTCTGTTTTTCTTCTTCTTCTTCTTCTTCTTCTTCTTCTTCTTCTTCTTCTTCTTCAAAGTGATGTTTACTGGGCAGTAGATAACAATTAGCAGTCAAAGCGACGCCAAACTAAGTGTTACTTCCGGTTTCCGGCGCAAATTAGCCTCGGACTGGCCGCACCTGCTGCAAGCGGTGCGCACGTGCCGCAGCGTACGTGCGCGGTTTTGGCGCCGAGAGCCGTGTGGATGACGCAGGCCGGCGGCTTTATGGGAGTGGCGGCGGCGGAGGGATCGAGAAACAGCAGCAGCAGAAGCAGCCAGTTGAGCACAAGATTTGTAACCTGTCAGCCGAGCCGCCGCGCCATTGGTTCGTCGGCGGTGGGGGGGCAGGCTGCCGCTCCACTCAGCGAAGCGAGGCGACAAACTGGGACTGGTCCCGGGGCTGAGTCCCCGCACTATGAGCCGGGCTCGGCGCCGCCTGCTCCGCAACTCAAACCGTTGAACTTCCACTGCAGACTCACTGCGGTGACACTTCCGCGGTTCTTTTTTCACCCCCGTTTCTTTCTTCGTCCAATTTCCACGTCTGAGTCTCCGAGACAGCCCAACTCTCCGCCTCCCTCTATTTTTTTTTTCTCTCTTTTCGTTTTGAAGGACGAATGACACCGACTCACCTCATGATTTCATCCCGCTGAGGAGCTCCCGAGAGCCGTCGCAGTTTCTCCATGGCGTCCCCGCAACAGTCCCGCATTCAGTCCTATCTGGAGAAGAACAAAATTGGACCCTTGTTTGAGGTGAGTGTGCCATGATACAACTTAGAACTTCCAGGGTGATGAATGTAAAGGACCGGGGCACTAGCACCGGACCGCTATAGTATTTTATTTATTTTATTTATTTTTTGTGGAAGGGGGAGTTGGGGGCGTAAATAAGCAGATAATTAGATTTAATTTAATGGCGACTCTTACGGAAATGCAATCAGTGGGAGGGGGCGTGCGTTGTAAATGCTCAAGCAACGGAGGAGGTGCTGGAGGAGGTGTTCACCATCTCCGGGGCTGCGTCCCACTCCGCTCTGGTCCTGTCACTGTCACACTCGGCTCTGAGAGCGGTTCCTCTCGACATTTTGCAGGATGCTGGACCCGTATGGACGCCTCTTTGGGGGTGGGGGGGATTGTTGCAGTTTGTGTCGGACTTTAGTAAAGGCGACTCGGTTGCAGACTTGGTGCAGTTCAGCAGCCTCGGAGGACACGTCAGGGCGTCAGTCACCGGGACCGGTGTGTTGTACTCTCTGTGGCAAGGGGGGGGGGGGGGGGGGGGAAGCGTGACTTCATTCTCTTGTTTGCAGTGGGATTTATTTATTTATTTATTTATTTATTTAATTTTGCTCAGCTCGACTGAATTCAGCACATCTGTCCGTTTCCCAACGTCAAAGACATCCGTTCGGACAAGTGAGGGGTCACACGGCGTCAGTCACAAAGTGCTGATGTTCTGTTTCTGCGCGCTGCTCAGCTCGTCAGAACACACGGGCTGCATGTTAACCAGATGTGAGGGGGGGGAGACGAAAAACCCGGAGGCTCGTTTCAGCACCACGGACAGAGGCGTGACGGAGCGCATTGGGCCAACAGGAAGTGGCGGTTCTACAACCTGTCTCCACCTCTGCTTGGTCCCCCCCCCCCCCCCCCCCCCCCCCCCCCCCCGGCAGTTATGACTTTGCTGGTCATTTTCCCTTCAGTTCTCTTCTTAATTCAAAGGGAACGGTTTTGTCACTAGTCAGGAAGAAGAACGCGAGAGCTTTGTGACATGACAGAAGGAGCTGATTTTTCAGAATTGTAGAGTATTAGTTGTCAAGCAAAACCTCGTCTGAAGAAATATTGAATGCACTTTTGTCACCCTGGTTTCGTAAAATGACATCCATGAGAGTTTGTGCACGTTTTTAGGCACCTTGATTCATAAAGAAAGTAGCTCCTTTGGTAATCTCTTGACAAACAGTGCGTCGAGAGTGACTGGATCTTCAGTCCTGGATTCAGACGCTGCAGTCAAAGTTTTTGTCATGTTTTTCTGTAGTCTTACCTAGTTATTCTGTAACATTTTGAAGCTCCATATCTCTTGCATTTACATATCAGACATCAGAAATGTCAAACATATTTGAGTGCCAGTCCTTGCAATGCTTTAGCTTTGACTCTTGGAATTCCAGTCTGGGACTTTCTTTCTGATCTCATTCCCGCACACAGTGCGTGAGTCTGCTTGAAATCTCCTTCAAGGATCGGTCCCATTTATTGACTTGATTCCATCAGTTGGTGATGACCTTTCCCTGCGTCCCCAAAGATAAACAACCTTTTAAATATTCATTAAGCAAAGCTTTGTTTTTTTTTTATTTCCAAGGAGAGCGTTGAAGACTTGCCGAGTACCCTAACGCAAGACACTTATTGGGAAAGTGGAGGGAGGGAGTAAGGCACGTCGTAAATGGAGAGAGCACGAGAAGGCTCGAGGCTTGCCTGCTCTGCTCATGAGAAATAGATGCAGCGGACTCCACGTTAGTGCTTTTAAGTGAAAAACCTTTCGTTGACTGGGGGGAAGAAAAAAAAAACCTTTGTGTGAACTTTGCTGTGGAAAGAAAACAAACTTCTGAGACAGGATGGAAATATTGTTGTTTGCTTTCAAACAGAATTGGTGCAGCAGAAGAAATAACGTGCAGTTCCGCTATGCAGCTTGAACGAAAAGGAGGTTACTGAAAGTATGCAAGCAACACAAAACACAGCATTTGAATAAAATACAAGATTAGCATAAAGACAAAAGTATTTCTTTTTACTGTCAGGATTATTTTGGACGCCAACAATCCCACTATTTCAGACCTTCTTGACCAGTCCACTGGACATAACACTGATAGACTTCAATCGGAAAGTAGCTCCAATCTCCAGCTCCACACAACCCCCGCAACTTTTGCTTTATAGACAAAAGCAAGATTTCTGTAACGACTGACTGAAAGTAATTTAACCCGGCGGCGAAGTAGCCCAGTCCAACAAAACAACAAACCGATGCCATATTGTGTTTTAATGAAGAGGGCGGATATTTCAAAAGGCTTTTTAAGATCTTGCCTCAGTCAAGAGTTGTCGTTTAGAATATGAGAATGTGCATCGATTCAAAACCGCAGAATTGATTGATAAGAGAAAACAAACAGAAAAACAAATCAGCTCTCTTGGCACTTTGAACAAATACCTGCATGAATACAAAGTCTTTTTAAAGGACTAGGTGGGAGTCTGCCTTGTCATCCGCTCACACGCACTGTACGCCAAATAAATACCTCCGCCCCCCACTCCTCTCATCCGCCTATCACTCATCCCCTCATTGGTGCTGCTTCTCTTTGAACAGCTTCATTTAGGCAGTCCACTGAGACGCTGCTCATGATTCCTCATGGAATTGATTCATTTTTTCCCCTGTTCTCTCCCTCCCTTCACTAACGAAGCAGCGGCTTTGCAAAGACGGCAGCAGCACTGAATGAATACCAGCAAAAAAAGAGAAAAAAAATTAGGCAGGCTTTCATAATAATTGATACAACTTTGCTATTGATCGTTGCCAACGTTGCTCGATTTTGGTCAATTGATATTCTTTTGAGTTGCTGAATAGTTTCTACACCAAGGTTGGTCAAAGTGAGTGCAATATAGTGGAACTTTGGAAGGAAAGCAAGTCTAAGGGCGTATTCACACCAGGAAAGTCCTTTTAGTTCGCTTTCTTTGGTCCGGACCAAAATACAATGTATCTTTTTGGTTTGGTGCGATTCATTTTCACAGTGCAATTTTCGCAAGAGACCCAGGATTTGACAACAAACCCACATGTGCGCAAAGATCGTTCAATCATTGGACAAAACGGTCCAGGGCGGGGTGACATGGTAAAATACGGAAATTAAACAATCATGGATCTCCAGCGTGCTGCACTCGACCAGTCGTCTCGGACCGACTGTTTGCTCCGGACCAGAGTTCGCTGGTTTTGTATTCACACCAGCCCAAAAAAAGCCCCAAAAAGTCCGCACAAGGGACTTTTTTGGTTTAGTTCGAACCAAACAGGGCAGGTGTGAATACGCCCTAACTGTCCCTCCATCCTGCTATGTGAGAACTTTGTCTGCTGTCCCTGACATTCTGGAGCCCGCAGCTCAAAGCCCTGCCCTTCTGGTCCTCCCTGCTGCGATCAGTCGATGGTGTCCCGGATGATTTAACACTTCAGCTGGAACGGTAATACGATAGAAAGGCACTGTAATCTAGACAAAGCAATCCCGCTGGGCCCGGCAGACGCTGTGTCACCGGCGAAACGTCTCGCTGCAGCCCGCTTGCTTTGTACGCTGGCCGGGAGTGTTACTGTTTGTGGCGAGGGTGGACTTCAAACGGCTTTATTTCCCTGATTGAAACAATGCGTATTAATCAAGCGCCGGGCCGTCTGATACGGAGGTAACGCTGATTAACGATTGAACCAGATTGTCGAGCTCTTGGTTCATCGGGCGAACGACCACTTTTTAAGGAAGGAGGATCGACTTTGCCAACGACTACGACAACAACGGCAACACTATCTCCGTTGCGGTGCAACTTTTCGCCGTCTGCTCGAATCTGTGGTGTCGTTTGATGCGTGCTTTGTGCAAACGAGTGCTTAAAATGCGCGCACGACGCCTGCGAAAAACGGCTAACGTGCAAAAAGTGCCACAAAAACATGCTGACGTCTCTCTGCAGCCGACAGTAAAAGTTGCTTTATGAAAGACTTTTTGAAATCCTGTTGTTAAATCTGATGTTAGTTTTAATCGGTACGTTTCAGTTTGGTTGAAAGGAATTCAGTAAATTGTGCTTTTCTTACCGTTTGTGCTGCCACTTGTAGTGAAGCTGTGGTCAGAAGCCATAAATACGTTCATTCACGTTGTTGGAGCTCCTCTTCAGCAGTGCCATACGCGGTGTCTAATCTGTTGTAAAGAGGTCAGGCAGTCAAACAGCCAGTCAGCCAGCCAGGCCTCGGACACACGCATCTCGTCTCTTGTATTGATTCTCCCTCTAAGAAGGTAATTTATCGGAGAGGCGCTCGTGCGTGTCGCACTGTACAGAATTTGCAGGCCGCATTGTCATGTAAATCTTCTCGCACAAGCCTCGCTGTTAGTTTGCTCATCAACGGTGAACTCGCTGGTTCACCGTGTGAAACCTGACCATCAGGTCTGCACAGCAGGGAAAAGAAACAAGGCGGAAAACGTGTCGCTCGGTTCCACACGTCTCGCTTTGAAATCTCTGTTATTCTTGACCTTCGAGGTGCGTCGAGGGAAAAAAAAAAGAAGAAAAAAAAAAAGAAAACCCGCCGCACGCAATCAGCTGACACTACGGGGAGGAATCCGGCAAGAGGTCTTGTTACATCCGCAAACACAGCTGGAAACGTTTCCCCGTGACAGGGTAAGATTGTCCCTGGCACGCCTCCCACACATCTGGTAAAAATAAACCGTCATCTCATTTCAGCCACGGGTTGTCTCATTTGTGTTTATCATTACACCTCTCGCTCATTCATATGGGGGGGGGGGAGAGAAACAACCTTCCATAGAAAATCAGGTCGGGTAAAAGCCTCTTTTTAATGATACAAGAGTGCAGAGTGGCTATGATGAAAGCAGGTTCATTAGCTTAACATCATGACCAAGCATAATGGAGTTCATTCTCCCAAAAATGTGATTTATGCCTTCATTTGCGTCAGTGATGTTCTAACCATCCAGAACACGCTCACTCAGTTTGATTATGATATTCTGTTTGACGACCTTTTAATGCAGCCGGATCCCTGTGATCTCATGTCCAGAACCTCGTCCAGGTCCGTCTTGCCGAGCTCCAATCGTGAGTGTTCATTTTTGAGGATGAAGAAAGGATGATGAGATTTTGATTGAGGTGGTTGCTGCAACAGTTTTACTAGTATTTATTGGACTGAAATAAAATCAGAAACTTTTGCCGAAAGAGACTTTTTCACTTTCATCCCCGATTGGCTTTAAGTAAGACTTTATGTCAACATCGGTGGATCTCTCTTTGGCCTTCAGGTTGTTACCTGCCCAAAACCAGAAGGGAAATTACAGTTGATCCACTTGGATTGCTATTATCCAGTCACATTCCAATCTACTTTTTTCTTGTAAACTGGTATCCTGTTGACTGTTGGATCTGTGACGTACACTGCCAGTCAAGTTTGGACACATACTTCTGATTTAATGGTTTTTCTTTCATTTTTATGACTATTTACATTGTAGATTGTCATCTCAAGGCATCAAAACTATGAATGAACACATATGGAATATGTATAAAACAGCAAAGTGTGAAATAACTCAAACAAGTTTTATATTTTAAATGATCTAGAATAGCCACCCTTCATACAAAATATATGTAACATAAAATATTCAGGTATTTAACATTTTTTTCTATTTCCACATTAATCCACATATCTTGGTCATGTATCCGATGTCTTCAATGTGTATCCACAGTGTAGAAAGGAGTCAAAATAAATAAGAAAGAGGTGTGTCCAAATTGTTGACTGGTAGTGTTGTCTGTGAGTGACAAAATAACATAACAGCAATGTAAAAAAAAAATTAATTCAGACCCCGCTTCCTGTTTAGAAACAGAAGAATTTGGACACGCGAGGGTTAACGCAGGTGCCCTTCAGAAGCGGTTAGAGTGATTACCAAGAGAGGCATATGGAGGGTGGGTGGGGGGCGGCAGGCCGGGCCCCTCGGGGAGTACAGGAAGTGGTCGGGAGGATATCTGATATATATCGGCCAGCCAGACGATGACTGTGGTCCAATATGAGGAAGATTTAGAGCGGGCAGCTGAGGGCGGGGCCGGCCAGTGTGTACGGGAAGAGGGAGAGAGGGAGGAGAGAGAGAAAGAGGGAGGGAGAGTGCAGCAGTGGCCGCTGCGCATGCTAATAAAGTTATCGTGTCCACTCTGAAGCCTGCCGATGCTGATGGCCGACTGCCGCGTCTAATTGATTGTCATGCCGGTGATGCGGGAGAGCTCGGCATCGAGCGGCCCCGACCTCAGCCCGTTAACCCTCCTGACGACCGCATGAGAGAGCCACGTGCGAGCCGCGATGCTCTTTAATTCACTGCCGTAGCTCTTTTGCATTTTTGGCAGTCTGTGCTGCAGGCTTGTTTTTTTTCAAAATTAGTATTCATTTAAGCAAGGAACTCCCTTCTCCTTCCGTCCATTTGTTTGGATTCTGTGGTTTATTTGAGTTTTAAGCGACCCAGCGAATCTCCAGAGTCGGGTCTCGGTTTTTAAATAAAGTTTGAATACCACGGCTTTTAGACGGATGGACTGGTCTGTCCTACGGGTGCATTCAAGGCACGAAGACGAACTTGAGCGGTTCCCTGAGGACTCGGGGTGGGTTTCCTCTTCTCGCCACGTGAGAGAATTCTTTCCTTTCATCAGCGTTATCTCCTCGCTCCAGCCCGGTCAGGTGAAGCCATCTCTTCGGTTCCTGCCCGCCTGGTTACACCGAGGTCTGGATTTCCTCCAGCTTCCTTTTTAAAGTAATGACCTCTTTCTCATAGAGCATCAGGGACACATGCTTCAAATGCACCCCATGTATTCCACGCATTCCACTGACTAACAACAAGACAGCAGATGTCAATGGTCAGCCGCCAGCATTAAGGAAGAAGAAGCACCCCTGGGAGTTTTTTTTTTTTTTTTTTTTTTTTGCTTTGTTACAAAGATGAAGCAGCTGAATGCAAAAGAGATCTATACGTTCTTGTGCTCATCCATCTCGGCCACCTGCTATAGAGTTGTCGAAATTCGAAATCAATCAGCTTCCTCTTAGTCGTGCTAAAAGAGGTGCTGCGACCTGCCATTAGCAACTGGATTGCATCTCAAGGCAAAACTTTGGCAAAAAAATCGGATTGGGCTGATTTGAATAATGGACAGAAGACTTCTTTGATGGCTTTCCCAGGCTGCAGAAAAAAAATGATCAGGAAAGAAAAGCAGTAACTCAGCGGCAATTAGAACTCTTTTCTCTTCAGCAGAAAAAAGGAGAATTGATATTTTCCTGTCTGGGACACGACTCTCGTCTTACTTTGAAAATGGATTTTTCGTCTTCTTCTTTTTTTACCCTTTGCACAAAGAAATGTCCGAGTCTCGGCTGAGAGCGCCACTGTCCGTCAGCCCTCGCAAGATGTGTTTTACCACATCACCTTTCCACATTTCACATTCTCTGCCCGCTCCTCCTGCACCGTGGAGGTTTTTTTTATTTTTTAGGTTACCGGAATGAAAAAGGAGCATCAGGAGGAGCGTTATGATGCTTGTTGTCCCCCAGGGGGTGACTGTGAGAGCTTCCAAGGACACAGGCTGCCTCTTGGCTTGCTGACAGAATGTCAATTACCGCCACTGAAACCACCCGGCCCCTGGGGGGGGGGGGGGGGGGGTGAGGGCACGGCGATATCTCACTCACAGATCTGCACGTACAGACCTGTGGTGGGCTCTGACTCTCGGCTGTTAGCGCCACCTGTTGGCCCGCTTGGCGGCGACGGCTCTCGGCCTCTCGTTATCTCTCTCCTCCACACGCGTGTTCCGAGGATGCCTCGCACGGTGACGCAAGCCTCCTTTAGTCACGTAGCATTGAAGTCGACTCGAACATTGACCCAAATTTGTGCCTACGCCTTCTGTCAGAGGAAACATGTTTAGGGGGTATTTTGCATATTTTCTTTTTTTCTTTTTTTTTTCAATTGTGTTATTTAAAGCGCTTCAGTGCTATGGAAGGTGTCAGATGTGGTCGTCCCAGCTTTTGCAGTCGCCTACTGGTCTGCCTATGGAGTTCTCACGGGGGAAAAAAAAAAAAAAAAAAAAACGAGGACGCGAGATCTGATCAGACGGGTGGATGTACAGCACTATGCCGGATGTGTGACGAGTATATCAGCACGGCAGTTGGGGTACAGTACAGCGAGCTTCCAGTATTCCCAAGAGCCACTGGATTCCGTCCCTCCGCTGCTGCTTTATTTAAGCATCCAGTCACAGCTTGCGCAACTCAACCTACACTCACACACACACACACACTCACGTGTGTGGTTTCCCCAGAGGGCGAACGCAATCATGAAAATCACCTCTCAGCAGTCATCCATAAAACTAACTGCGAGCCCTTTTCCTTTTTCACCTCCTTCCCGACAAGAAACTATTAAAGCTCGACACATCGCAGCTAGTTCTGGCTTCCTGTCTCTCCAGCAAAATTACAGCCCTCGTTTATGGAGCCACTGTTGGCGGCTTACTTAAATTAGCCGCAAGGGCTGCTAAGCGGTAATTACAACTTTTAACATCTCGCCGTCGTTTGTGGTTTATTTTCTGACTGCCTGACTCAACCCCTCGGCGCACCCTGCAGTCACACTCTGGACTTCCTTTGCAAACAAGCTCCTGGTAAATCTGCCCAATGAGGGATGTTGACAATTAATCGATTATTGATTAATTGACAATTAAGAATTTAATTGATTAAATGAAATGAAATTAGTCGCAATTAATTCAACATTATTTTTACATGGGTAGTTAATATTATAACCGTGTAGTGCAGTGTTTCTCAAAGTGGGTGGCGCGGCCCTGGGGGGCGCAGAGTCACGCGAAACACCGGGCGGGAGGGAGACGGGGCGCCCGGGGGAACTAATGTTTTCACGTCAGAACTTTTCCCATGGCGGAACAATTAACAAAAAATGTTCTGTAGGTTGTAGCGAAGAAAAATGATGCTCAGGTACACAGGATGGACAAATATTTGACAGGGACGAAAAGAAGAATTCAGGCGTGACAGAGAAAGTTTGAGAACCACTGGTGTAGTGGCAGGAAAGAGAAATTCACCTGTAGATACTGTGATGGTCATAATATACCAAGAACAAGTTACTTTTAAACAACTTTAAAAAAAAAGAGAAGTTGAAATGTGACCCATTAGAAGTCAACTTAAAGTCAGAGGATACTGTTCTCTAATGTTAAAATGGGTCACGTTAGACACTCAACGTTATTTAAGGGTTAAATAATGTGATTCTTACACAGTTTTCATTGTGAAATTTAGGTTCTCAGGAAAAATCACCGCTCATCAAGTAATCGTTGATCAATCGATAAGGTAATGATTATTGAATTAATCTGCAATTTGCATCCCTACACCCAGTGATTATTTTGTAGAACCTTCTCGATAAAAACTGAGCCTTGCTACAGTATTTAGTCCCGATCTGTCCATCACTCCCGTTGTCTGAGTCTCCACCACCACGGGCCTAATTGAGTGCCTGCAAAAAGGAAAAAAGATGCAGAAACAGAATTTTAATAACACACGGGTTCACCAGAGCCTGCTGTGTTTGTTTTTGTCTTGGAAGCCTAAAATATTATTTTTTTATCCGGACATGTTTGTTGGTAATTGACCCAGAGGGGGTACGCGCTTCGATCTTTTTGGGGGGCAGGAGGATTTCATGTTTTTGTTCTGTTTTGTTTTTCTCAAATTATTTTTTTGGCAACGGCACGGGCTGTAGCACATTCCTTAAAGTAGAGTAAAGATAAGAGGATTATCCAACCGCTCTGCTCACTTCAATCCTTCCCCTGATAGTGGTGAAGTTAAGAAACTCCAAACTGCTCTCGCAACATGCCCGGACGCCGCTACCACTGACCGCGCTCCGGCCTGGGCCCCGCACTCATCCAGCTGCTCTCTGCTTTACTTTGATCCTGTAGGAGTTGATGACCAAACTGATAACTGAGACTCCAGACCGTCCAATCCCTTTTCTCATTGATCACCTGCAGACCAAGCAAGACAGCCCCGGGAAGCTGCACAGAGCGCTCTCAGGCTCCGCTGCGCTCTGGGCACAGAGCTCGCCGGGTAAGAACAACACACCCAGTCGACTTCCCCCTCCCCCCACGGCTCGAACCCATGTCTGAAATTTGAAAAAAAAAACAGCGCACTGTTTTGCCTCAGAGAAACAAACGCAAACACCTGGAAATGAAACTTGCTTCTCTAACAACGCAGGTAACAAAAGTAAATAAAAACTCAAATGATCATTTTCAAGCCGTGCAAAAAATGTTTTGCTCCTTATTACCACAAAAATATGAATCAATCAAGCTGACTGATGTGTCTGGATACTTCATACTCAATGTAATTTAGTATTTAGAGTGTTTGCATTGCAGAGACTTTGCTTTCTGCAAAGTCTTGTTGCACTTCTTTGCTTCTTTCGCAGTAATTCACATCTGCTACACGGAGCGACGCTCCAAGAGTAAACAGGCGCTACATCACAGTTATGCGCTTTCCCCTGGATTTGCATGAAAAAAGAGAGGGAAAAAAAGACATGCTGAGCAGAAATTGTGACTATCTCCCCCCTTGCAGAAAGCAAAAACCCTCGAAGGGAGCACGGCAACCACGAGAAGCCATGGCAAATTCATCCAAAGAAACCCAAAAAATCAAAGAGCGACTTGGCTGTTTCCAGCCTCTCTCCTCCCTCGCCAGAATCCAAGTCCTGTGAGTTATTTAACTTTTTCTTTTCCTTTTTTTGTGTGTGAAGTTACTTGCAGGCGCACCCAATTACTGGCACCCGCGCTCTTTGGAATTTAAAGCCGTACAATTTGGCTACCTGTTGTATCATTTGTAGCCCAATTACACGCTCTATTGACTTCCATCGTCATTCATGATATAATTATATCTAATTAAAGTCAGTCACAGCGTACGGCCCGCCGTCCTCCTCGAACCCAGCAGATAATTTCATTATGATGGGCCACTTTTTTTAGAGATTAGCCGCCGCGCCGCCTCGCGCGCCGAAAGATGAATTGTCCTCGAAGTTCCGAATGTCGGCTTTGGACGAGACGGAGAAACTTTATTTTAGCTCTGTGACAAATGACTTCCGCTCTGATGTTGGGAGTATGACACCGGGAACAATGAGACCGGGTTAAGTGTGGAGCCAGAAGAGTTATAGACGGCGTCAATAATTTAGCGTCGAGATGAAGTCTATTTCTGGGTGGCGGGCCGACGTGTGTGCGCTTCCTTTCCTTCCTTTTCTTTACGGAGGAGGGAGAAGTCGACATAAAGTGAGTAAAGCAGCGGCAGCGGCAACTTCAAGGAGCCTCGGCGGTAAAACCCTGCTACCTTTCAGAGCGAGAGGCCCTTCAAAGCCGAATTTTAAAAGTCAAATCACATTAAAGAATCATGCAAAGGTGTTTTGGCGCGCGGAGCCTCATAAAAAATTGAAATGAAAGAAAGAGTCGCTCATCATTATTGTAAAACGTGGCAAAAAACGACCAAAAAAAGTCTGAGTTTTTTTCCGCTGATGTGCCTGGAATTTCCTATTTTCACAGAGTCACCGGGGGGAGTGTACCTCGGTTTTATTCCTCTGATATTCTAATAGGTTGCCAGATAAGCCCAGACTCTGGGCTGTTGAGTTACAGAAGAGTCCTTCACAGCCAGCTAGGTAGAATTTTTAGCAGCTAAATCAGCCCAGAGCAGTGCATCGAAAGAATTTTATTTTTTTCAAAGTGTTCTTTCTTTTATTCTTTATATACGTGTCTTCAGGCCCGTGGACATGCCGTGGCATAACCAGTGCAGTTGTTTGACATTTCTTCAAAAACCCACAACTATTGTTGTTTGCTTTTAGCTACTCTGGAGTAAAAGGAACGTTTGATTTGAACGAACTCGAGCGCAACGAACGTAATGAATCGAGTACAGAAGCCCCCAGAGGCTCCGCCGGGAGGATTCGCAGGCGGGATGTCGTTTACAGTATGTGGGTCACTTCCTGCTCCCGCCGAGGTTTATTTCTGAGCGTTAATCAAAGAGACTGACAGACGCCGACGATCCCCCACCCCCCCTCCCCGCTGGCCGCCGTCCACGCGGCCGGCCCCCCTGAGAGAGACTTGTTTGCTCATCTGTCAGCGCTCCAGCGTTTGACGAGAGGCGCCCAGATTTCGCACGTCACTTAACGGTGTGGGGTATTGCTTGTCGTGTGCGTGTGTACGCTCACACAGTGCCGCGGTCGACCGAGTACCCGTCCTGGGACTGGAGGGAGAGCCGGGACTTTGACGAGCTCAACCACATCCTGCGAGAGAGCAAGAAGCTGGGCAAGGCCCTGGAGAGCCTGTCACGCAGTGAGTGACCCCCACCCGCCACCGCCGCCGCCGGCCCTCTTTACATCCCAGAACACCAAGGCCACGTTCAGACTGCCAGCCAAAATCCCATTTTTAGCCCATCCAGATTGAAACCGGATGAGCTCTTTGGTAGTCTGAACAGTCACAAATCACATGAAATCCGATTTTTGCAAAACGGATTTCTTGTGGCCCAGACTGAACAGAGCCAGATCCCAATTGGACACTTGCTAAATACAGTGTGTGCACAGTCAAGCCCCCAAAAATCGTATTTGAGAAAGAATCTGATTTGAATCAGATTCACCTGCAGTCTGAACCCAAAACATTTCACCTGTATTCATGTTTGGCAGAGACCTTTCTGCCAAACATCACTCTGAGTCCAAGGTGGAAACCGGTAGGTGTGTCTGGTCAGTCTGCTGTGTTTTTGCTCTAAAGCGCCTTCCTCTCTTCCTCATCTGCAGGCATCGCCGTCTCCGACGAGCTGGACCAGGTAGACTTTTGCCGCGCTCTCGTCTTTATTACACTCATTAGTGGCATGGCACGGCATCACACTCATGCGGGAAGGGCCTCTAGTCACCCATCCGTCTGCAGCGTCACCGAATGAAAGGCATGTTCCATGACTTCCATCAAAGCGTTACAAAATGCACTCTGACATGTTTGTGCTTCTGCCCTCGACCCGCCGCCGTTTCCACTCTGCATCCTCACGCTTCGGCCTCATCTTTTTTTCTTTTTTTTTCTGGCTCTCTGCAGCCGCCCAGGTTACCGATGCACGCTGCGATTTAGCACCGCCGGCTCTGAATGAGAGACGCGCCGTATGTTTTGACAGGGGGCGTCACTATATTCCCAGCCGCCGCACATGTCCGCCGCTCTTGGCTCTCGGCCCAGAGATATTTCGTCTTTTCTGCAGGACAGAGCGGGAAATGAATACTAAACACCCGCTCTTGTCATGCAGAGACAATAGCGCCCGACACTGCAGCCGGAGTTAGCGAAAGAGGAGCAGACAAGTCTGAGGGAGGGAATTAATTTCCTCCATTTACATTAGCTGCACACTTTCAGTTCTGTCCGTTTTTTTTTTTGTCTTTCAGAACTTGGGGGGCTACAATTCGGTGCTGCGGCCCCGGGTGGTCGGCGAGTGGGCGGGGCGTGCCGAAGAGGATGCCGACCCTCTCGCCGCCGAGATGCTGCACCCTCCGGTCCCTCGGGCGAAAATTGAAGTGTGCTGGAGTGGAGTCAGCAGCCCTGCGCGGAGGTTGGTTTGGTCATTGACTCATAGATTTCGTGGACGTACGCTGCCGTTTGAAAGTTTGGGGGGGGGGGCACTGACTCATTTCTGCATTGAACTCCTTGATAAGCAGCTTCATGAAATAATCTACTGGAGTCACACACTTGTGAAGCAAGATCATTATGTCATAAAACAGGTTAGCATTGATCAATGTTCAACGCCGAAATGAACAAGTGACCCCAAGTGACGGTACTGTACGCCTGTGTTGGTGTCTGTGCAAGCACATGCTCCTGTGAATAATGATGATAATAAATGAGCAATAGTTTTGTGCAAAGTTCCCGAAGCTCGTGTTCATGGGCTGTTGGCGGGGGGTTCGACTTCGAAGTGTGCCGCCCGAGGAACGCCCAGCTGGACGGGGTTTAATAATCCCATTTCAAAGGCGCGATCAAACACGCTTGCCATGAAACTGCTTCAACCCAATTTTTAAATTAGAACTAACCTCATTTCTGCACGCGCTCCAGGCCAAGAAAGGGAACATTTTTTTTGCGCTCGCTTTTGACAATCGAACGGAAGTCACGTCCCGTACCGCTGGGTTCTTGTCTCGCCCAGTCAAGCTGCGTTTTTATCTTAGCGGAGCGTGTTTGTTTGTGTCACAGACGCTTCTCAGCGACGACTGATTGCTTGTGCGTCTGTTTTCATCTCAAGTCTGTCTTAAACTGTGCCATTTTCTTTGTCGGCTTTCCTTCTTCGTCTTTTTTGTTTTCCCGATCCGTTGATCCGCACAACAGCAAGAAAAGATTGGGATCAAATATCGAGCAGCGAGCAGTTGGGGATTCATCACAGTACTACCAGACAAAGGGAATGATGGGGCTACGTCTTATCATGACCCTTCCACATTAACTGTAAATAGAAGTCATTAAAATGAGATTACCATCAAATTAATGCTCTTCCAAAACTCTAATCCTTTCTCACAGCCTGAGGGATGTGGAAATTAATAATTCCGTTGGAGATAACACCAGAATCGACCTTCAGTGATGTATGTGCAGCTAAAATGTTACAGGAAATAAATGTAAAATCTCCTTATTGGGGATTATAAGTGAATATGGAGGAGGAAACTGAATAGAAATTAATTTTTAAAATGCCATTTTCTTTTCCCGAGCAGAATGATTTGAATTCTTTCTTTTCCCCAATTGCCAAAAAATGTTTTATTACTGTCTTGAAAATTACATTTTATCCTTCAAATGAAAAAAGGAGAAGAAGAAACTGGTCCAATTACACAAGGAGAAGAATCCCCACGACCTCAAATGTTATTGCAGGTTTCCACACTTTTGAGGAAGATGAAAGAATTGTTCCCCGCTGGAAAACCTCCAGCCTCGACAGATTCCTCAGATTCATCCATTTGCCTCATGCCCTCCTTTTTTCAGCTTGAGGATGGAATCGAAGGGCAAAGGTCGCAGGGAGCAGCAGCAGCAGCACAAGAAGCTCCTGGCTGCCATGCTGTCCCAGGACTCCTTCGACTCGGCGCTGCACGGCAGCGTCTGCTCCGTCGCCGAGGAAGAGATGGAGGACGAGGACGACGCCATGGAGCTGCTCGGTAAGCTCTCCTCCTCACGTCATACATGTCCGTGGGACCCACCAGGGAGCTTCCCCGCTTTTATTTATGTTCCATTAAATGGCAAAGACAAGCTAACGTCAGCTAAGTGGCCTCCTTTCGTACGGACTCCAATTTGGATGTTTCAGTGTCCTTCAGGTCCCCACGGAGCTGCTGTTTGGCGGAGACAGGAAATCTTTGTGTTTCTGTCACTGCGCTTGTTAGCAAAAAGGGTTCCGATCCAGTGGATCACATCTCTTGATGAGCGGTGTTCTTGAAGCCGTGCTGCAAGAAGTGATTGTTGTCAAGAATCTTAATAATTCTAAATAACAGTCAGTGGTTGTGAAATAAAACAATCTTTTCTGAAGAACAAGCCCCAGCAGTTGCCTGTTATGCTGCTGCTGTTGCACAGTTCCAGGCAGAGCCCCCCCCCACCCCCGGTGCCTTATCCACGACATTCCTTCAATTCAAAGCCAGCAGCACGCTCAGGTCCCTTCTGATCCGCAGTGACACGGCCCGGTCTAGTTGAGAATCCCACGGGTGGCCCCTGTCGATATATAGCGACCTGCTTCACTGATTAGAGGGACGCGGCAGATGGACGGCGACCTGGTTAACAGGAGCGACCCGCTGAGACACGCTGGGGCTTTGTTTAGAGAAAAAAAAAAAAGTCAAAAAAGTTGAACCGACTGCTGCTATTACTGTGAGCAAATCCTGGGCAAAGCTTGTAGTAGTACATTGATGATCAAAGGAATATTTACCTCTCTAATATTAGTAGTAGTAGTGGTCACTTCTATCTTTGTCCTGAATTATTAGTACAGCTCATATATCTTAAGATTTTCAGTTGGCAACAGATTTAATTTAATTTCACACTTTTTTGATTAAATGTTAGACTTAAGATATATATAAAAAAAAGTCATTGAGGCGTCTTTATACTTATATATTATCGCCCCATGATTAGTCATAGATAGCACTGTACTTTAATGAGGGCCACAGAATGCGCCGTTTAGATGTTGGCTGAGCCTGACATCTAGCGGCCAAACCCTGGTACTACAGTTTGGACGAGTCCCAGACCGAGGCTGGGTGTTTCGAAGCTCCGCTAACGTCTCACGTTCTGCTACTGAGCTGCAGTAATTAAACATCCGCTCACCCGCGCCTGCTGATGAACTGCGAGCCTGTTGTGTTTCGCACGTCACGCTACCGGGCCCGAACAGATCGCTCACATCAGCTGCCAGTGTAATCGGCGCCAGTGTGTACACGCTTCAGCGTGTCATTTATTTGAACCTGTCCAAACATTTGCATAATCTGAGTTTAAATGACGGTTGAAAGCTGCTCCCAAGGCCAAAACTGCGCCGGGTCCACTGGGAGGCAGCAAAGGGAGCGCTCACTTTTCACTTCTTTGATGCGTGAAAAAAGCAGAAAGCGAAACTTTTGTACTCTCAGTGTAGTTTAGTGGTCAGTAGTAAAGTTCAGCATTACAGTTTTATCAGCACCTAAATAAACTGTAAAGCCACATGAGAGAGGAAGCCTGACCCAAACTCTGTAACCCTCAACCCCAAATGGACCTCGGTGCTTTGAGGAAGAAAAGCAATGAGCGGCTAATAGGTCCTCACTTCTGGTGGTTAAAAAAAATATGTCCCGCTGCGCCTCAGAGCACCGTATTTTCAAAGAGCACCCGCATACGCAAAAACCAATTGAAAAGAAAATTAAACCCAGCAAAGAATGGAAACAGTGCAGGATGATCGTATCAAAGAAATCTGTCACTTGAAGCACAAAACTGGAGGGTGGACAGGGTTCTGAAGCATTTTTTGGTGGGTGGGGGATGAAATCAAGTTACAAAAAGAAAAGAAAAAAGAAAAAAAAAGTTCCACAATAAAAGTCTAATGGGCTCCAATTTGATGCCTGTAAAAGTCTCCGCGGGTGGAGAAGGATCGACTAATCGGGAGGCAAATTGCGGCGGCGCCAATGGAAGCAATTACCGATCGACAGGCGGACCTGCTGCGATCACATGATAACGAGGGGCCGGAGCCAATGCTCGGCAGACCTGCTGCTATCAGGCGGATCTTGAGTGCGAGGCCGTCTCAGGTCAATGAGGGATGCTGTGCTGTGGCCTCATTCGCCAGGACACGTGGAAATATCTGTGCGAGGCGATATTTGCGGCCACGCGTCTACGTCCCGTAATCCCAAACGGTGAGCGCCAACAAGGCAGAGCGAGGTGCAGACTGGAGGCCTCCAGGGAGTCGGCGGCTCGCTAAATCAACATATTATCGCATCACTCGTGTCGTGCGCTCCGCGTTTTCGCCCGTGGAAATCGCTCCCCTGTCATCGCCTTCGCCAGACTGCGGCACCGGCACGTCTCCGCCGTGATGGATTGCTTGAATGTTTTTTTTTCTGTAAGACATTAAAATCATCGGTTTGAGCTTCAGACGGGCTGCTTTGATCTTGACAGGCAGCTGTTTTGACACGACGCTCCGCTGGTAGCAGGAGACATTTTTCTTCCCTATGGAGGTTGTGTTGTCACACGGATCCACATCCTGGGCTCCTGCAGGAGACCTGGAACCTCAATCTGGACCCACAAAAATAAGCTACAAGTAAATTATTTGACAACATTTTCGGCAGAGATGGGCAAACTTTTTGACTGGTGGGCCACAGTGGCATCTGAAATTTCACAGAGGTGCCTATACAAATGTATGAGGGACATGTAGAAAACATATCATGTAGCTTTAATGTCAATTTAATGACAACAATATCAGTGTCTTTGAAGCCCCGCGGTGTTAAGCTCTTTATTGAAATGACTCTTAAAACACTGAAAAAATGGATGAAACGCAGCAATTTTACGACTTACTTACTATTAATATCATCTCTTCAAGTTTGGCGGGCCAGATTTAAAAGCTTAACGGGCCACATATGGCCCCCCCAGGCCGTAGTTTGCCCACCCCTTGGTTTAAAAATTCCAGGTTGGGGAGCCACTCGGTGATCTGTTCATGTCAAAGATGAAACGCCTCGTGTCACCTGCGACATTAATGCCTGTGAATGCATCAATGCGTTGGATGCGTGAAAGGACGATCCCGTCACGTTCTGTGATATCTTCCCCGCAGGCCTCTTAGCGGTGATGCTCCGCACGATCCCACCATCTGACTCCCATCAAGGAGGTTTTTTTTCTTTTTGTTTTTTTTTTTCTCACCGCGGCGCTGTTAGACTTGCCGCCTCGCTGGCATCCTTTTTAGGCTCAGGGGGTTTGAGGAGGAGGAGGAGGAGGAGGAGGAGGGGAGGTAGGGAGGGAGGAGGTGGGTGCCAGTGAAAACCCAAGACGTAATTATGGATTTGCAAAGGGCCAAATATTGTTTTTATTACAAAGCCAAACAAATGCGTCTCGGGCCCGCGACTCACATCAAAGTCCAGCCATAGTGTGTGACGACTCAAACCGCCGAGTGGCGGCTTTGTGCTCGGGGGGTGGGGGTGGGGGGGAGTTAATGAAAAGCAAATGCCTGCTTTTGTGTGTGTGTGTGTGTGTGTGTGTGTGTGTGTGTGTGTGTGTGTGTGTGTGTGTGTGTGTGTGTGTGAGGCCTGTGTCACCAGAAAGTGTTGGGTTCTGCGTGTGCCTTTTCATCTATATCTAATGTAGCACACACACACACACACACACACACACACACACACACACACACACACACACACACTCAGACTCAGCTTATGGGGCTGTGTAAAGCATCTATCACTTGCTCCCAGGCCCATTAATTAAGGCCCGGTGTTCTGTGGTGAGACGCCGTCGCCGCTCATGAAAGAATGGAAAAATGTAATTATTTTCCCCCTCAGACGCGGGACAGTAATTCAGATGGGGGGGGGCAACAAAACGAAATGCCTGACATTTTCGCCCCCCCCTCCCGCCCTGCCCTGCAGACGTCAGGAGCGGTGTGTTGGCGCTTGCCCTCCCGCTCCCCACGTGTGCGGCGGAGCCGCACGTAGACCCAGTCGCCCGCCGCCACCATCCGTCATCGCATCATCCGCCAAGCTGCGCATTAAGTCTTCATTGAGCCGTGCGCGCTAATTACCAACCACGACCGAACCAGCTGGTCGGTCGCTGTCTAAACAAACGTGGAAATTACATGGAAACAAGCGCACAAACACGGCTCCCGGCTCCCGACGTGCGAGCGATTGCGGCACGAAATTCCTCCTTTTGTTGCGATCGCATCGCCCGAATAGTTTCCACTCAAGCGGTGGCTGCCGCGGTGCCCGGAGGAGTGCAAGTGTGACGGCGCTGACGGAGCGGGCGAGTGCGGACAGACGTTTGTTGTGTCTAGACGAAGTGGGTTCGCAGGAGACGCGCGCACAAACACACAGTGGAAACGTTATCATCGTATGTGGGAGGCGGCGGCGTCATCGCGATCCTCCGTTAAGCTTCCGCGCAAGGCCCAAACGAGCAGGAACGGAACGAGCCAAGTCGGTTCCGCTCGAACGCCGCTGCGCCTTTCCCTCTCAAGAGCCACAAAAATCAAATCGTCCCAGCGAGTATCAAAGAATCGCCGCGGCCGAAGTGTTTGCCTCTGTGTAAAAGCAAGACATTTTACAACGCTGACACTCAAAAACCCATCAAAGGCGCATGAATCACTTGGCCTCTCTAGCCACAGGCCTCGCTCTGGGAGACAGCGCGGCATGGACGAGGAATCTGTCACTTTCCCCACCCTGGGAGATGCATAACGTTCCAAAAGAGATCGTTCCTTCCCCGGTTTTAATATATCACGCAGCTAAGAAACACTGCGCGAGTTTCACAACATCCTTTATTGCACATGAGCGCTGCTGAAACTGCGGTCAATCACATTTGTGGGAGTCTCCGAGATTGTGAGTTGACCTTTGGGATTAAAAGCGAGTCACACAAAGCGCGCCAACGCAAAAACAACAAAGACACATTTGGTTAATTCCATGTTGATGTGATGTGTCCCATGTGTCCATAAAACAAAACGCCGCAAGAGTCCATAAAATTGGCTGATCATGAGGTCACCACTCCCAGCTGGGAACCACTTCAGCTGGGAGCTCTGCACCACGGATGTCGGCATCCTAGCGCATGGAAGTGTCGATCTGCGACGTTCTGTTCTCACCCCTGCAGAAGAAAAGCTTTTTTTTTTTTTCTTCCTCCCTTGACCCCGGTGACTTCTCCTAAAGCCTTTTTCTCCCCTCTCAGACACTGACGTCTCTCTCCCACCCATTATCGTGTCACATAATCCCGACACAAGCAACAAGTCCGACAAGACAAAGTGGGAGGCGAGGCGACAAGCAGCTGCGCTGCTCCGAGGTCACGTTCTGGCTCAGGGGTCAAAGCCGCCGTCACCCCCGCAGTCGTTACGCGCGAGGCCTCGAAACCCCGGCGGTGAACGCGGCCAAAGTCTCCGCCGATGATTTGTATCGTGACCCCGGAGAGAATCTGGCACGCCGCGTTAGATCAGTGGCAGTTGGGTCGAGAAGGGGGGAAAAAAAAGAAAAACGGTTTGAATGGGCGACGGGTGCAAATGTGTGCAGTTCCCACGACCAGAAGGCTGCCAGAATGGCTGGTGGCTCTTCTCCCTCTCTGTCCCCGCCGTCTCCAGTGCGATAGCGGGATGAATGGGACATCTTATGTTCCCCCTGCTCAAGGGTAGTCACTGAAAACGCACCTGAAACAGGACGCAGACAGCCGTGGGTGCAAGCTGATATGATTTAGTGGTCGCATTCTCAAAGGACACGCACAGGCTGCCTCGGAAAATAAAACGGTCTGATGCGTCTTCTTAAGCCGCTAACCCGAACGATGGATTGAGTTGTTTTGTCCGTAAACGCCGACCTGCAAATGGGAAGGGGAATTCCTTTTTTTAAAAAGGAAAAAGTCAATCAAAAAAAAAAAAATCAGTCACTGTTCTTTTTGGTTAAAGATACAAAAAGAGCAAAAATAAAAGAGTTTTGAGGTTCACTAAGAGAGTAAAAAAAAGAAAAGAAAACTGGTTGTGCGTCAACGTTTAATGTGCTCTTCCTCCTCTCCCCCGTCCAAGTGCCAAGGGAATTTACTTTAAAATCAGACAATAAAACAAACAATAACCCCGCCAAAGGACTTCAGAGCATTAACAAGTGTCGACTCATCCCAAATGTATTTTTTTTCATTTTTTTTCTTTTTCAGGGGGAATTTTTTTTTTGGTGGTGGGGAACAATCCGCAGGATAACGAGAACATTTTAATCCGAGACTCTTTTAAATCAGATTTCAGATGTTTGGGTTGTTTTCTTCCTCCCAAAACTTAGCGGCCGAGGCACTTGTTTAGAAAGACCTTCCGACATCCAAAGCCGACTGGGAAGATTTTTCCCTCCGCCACGCTGATGAATAGGCTTCTCACGAACCGGAGTCGTCCCATCTAATCCAGGTGATTAGTCACGCATTCTCACTTTTCAAGGTGTGAGGCCCACATTCCCGCCGCCCTCCCCACTGAACCAGAGGGAGGGGTAACGCGATCTGCAAATGAAAAGTATCACTACTGTTGGTTTCAGATGACTCTGCACGCAGACAAACACGCACACACTCATGTTGTCTATACAGAGGAGTCAAAACAATGTTGGAGGAGGCGGGACTTGGCTGTGTTTCCTCAAGGCAACCTCCTCATTCGCTATCAAGGGGACGGAATTCATTCAATGCAATCTTCATTTTCAAGCATTAAATTAATAAATTTTTCAATTTTCCTTCCTTATCTCCTTCTGCTCCACTTCAACTTGCAGCCACGCCTCAATCGAGGGGGAAAAAAAAATGTTGTCATCGTCGGCCTTTGGCGAATGGATGAAACGTGGAAACCAGTAATAAGATGCTTCTTCAGATGTTTGCTGCGTTTCCGCAGTGCTGGCAAACGTTGAAAAAAAAAAGCGCTGAATTCAATTTACGGCGGTGGAAATTCGCATTATCCACGCTTCGTTTTCTACACTCATAATAAACAGCCAGTTGGGACCACCCGCATGTTTTTTGGGTTTTTTTTTTTTTTGCTGTCGTGCCGCCATTTGTGTCCTTCCCCGTTGGTTGGAGGCCGAGCTCCTGGTTGTTATCGGTGCCACCAGGTTTTTTTTTTGTTTGTTTTTTTTTTTCCAACATGGATTTTCGTCACGGGTCAAAAAAAGGTGGGGAAAAAACCCACCAGCGCAGTCTGTTGCGTGTGCATTTGTTGGAATCGCAGGCAGCGATCGGATGAAATCCAGCTCTTCGCTTCAGTGTTCTTCATTACAGCAGCCCCCCCATCCAACATGTTAGCATAACCCTGCTGCTTCGCTGTCATCAACCTTTTCCCGGTGATGCAAACGGCCCTCCTCCTTTGTTTTTCCGTGGATGCCTGTGCGTGCGTGGTGTTTTTTTTCGCATGTTGACTTCGTGCCCACCCCCTGTTTATTTACCGAGATGTGCACGCTCCGTTTCTTTTTTTCACACTGTAAATAGACTGTCATCGCATTCGGGGTCTCACTGACGAAGGCGAGACCAAACTATGATTAATGTCTTTTTCTCTACTTCTCCTCCTCCTTCTTCTCTTTCTCCCTGTTGTCCCGCCTCCCCGACCCTCCGCCCTCAGAGGACCTGGATGACCTGCGGATGGAGGGCGTGACCGGCTTGGCTCCGTCCGGCAGCAAGTTCAGCCAGGGCCGCAGCTCCTATCAGCACGAGCCGCAGGCCAAAGTCACGCTCAACATCTGCTCGCGGTGCGCCAGGTAAACGTTTCCACTTTCCCTCCTCGGCGAGAGGGAGCTCAGAGAGTGGGGGCGAGCGAGGCAGGCGACGCCAGCAGCCTGCACTTACGCGGCTTTAGGGATTAGCTCAGAGTAAATACGTTGATGCCGCTTCTCATGTCGGCCCGCTAAACGCTGCAGTTGGCCTTGGCCCGCGTCGCAAACGCAGAGTGAAAACAGGTGGGGAAAAAATAACAAGTGGCGGTTTCGATCCCCCTGGAGTCGTGTCATCGCAGGCCAAGCAGCAGAAACTACATCAGCGTCGCTCCTCCAGCATCAAGACGCGGTCCAGTTTGTTTCACCGAGAGCTTTGAAGCTCACCGAGCTAAGATGCTTCCAAAGCCAACGACACTTCGACGCTTCCATCCCCTTCTTCTTCTTTTCCTTCAGGGGCGGCCACAGCCAATCGTCTGCATCCGTCTAAACACCCTGTGAATTGAATGTCTTTTCTTTCATTCTCATGACTATTGACATTGCAGTTTCTCACTGAAGGCATCAGAACTATGTATGAACACACACGGAATTATGTAGGAAACAAACAAAAAGTGTAAAATAACTCAAACATTTTTTATATTTAAATTCTTCAAAATAGCCCCCTTTCATAAAAGCATATTTAAATTTCTTGAACGTGTTTTTCTTTGCTGGATATCTTGCTCATATATTTCATGTCTTCAGTACCTATCTGCAGTGTAGAAAGTTGCACGAGAAGCTTTTCCCTGGATTGTGTACATCCACAACTCCTCCCCCCCTCGGCTTCCCTTCACTGTCGACATTTAGCGTTTTGATGTGAAGTTTACGGGCTTGGAGGACCTGCATCCAAACATGTTTCAGGCTCGAACGGAGGTCCCCCATTCCCTTAGTTGCACAAACTAAATTTCCTCATCAACTCCTGGCCACCGCCTTCACAGAGGCGCATATTGTGTCTGTTCAAAACAAAGAATGCGTCATCCGCAAGGTGTATTCTGCTCCATCTGCCCATGTCCCTGATGGTTGTCTCCGCTATCAGCCTTCCTCTGTCGCTGTGTGTGTGTGTGTGTGTGTGTGTGTGTGCGTGTGTGTGTGCGTGTGTGTGTGCGTGTGTGTGTGTGTGCGTGTGCGTGTGCGTGTGCGTGTGCGTGTGCGTGTGCGTGCGTGCGTGTGCGTGTGCGTGCGTGTGTGCGTGTGTTGTTCCCCCCTCCCTCTTCTGACACGTTTCCTGTTGTCCTCGATCAGCAGCATCAGTATTAAGCTACAGAGTTCTGAGCTCCTGGTGTGATGCCACAGGCAGGTGCGGGCAGGAGATTTTCCCTGATGCCGGTCCAAGATAAAAAAGCGCTATCTGTTCACCGAGACGCCAGGCTCGCGCACGTTTCACCTGCGAGGGGTTCGTTCTGTTTGGGCTCCGCAGCTTGTTTGTCTCCTGCCGCTCTTTCATTCAGGGCGCTTATCGCGCTGCAGGATGAAGCTTTTCTTGGACTGTCTTGAGCGAATAGTTTAATCCGCTCGCGCTCATCTCGGAGCGCTCGGGGTCTGACCTCACCGACTCGCTCAGATGAGATGTATTTTCACCAACAAGTCAGACGTCTGCTCTTCTTTCCTCTGGCTCGGCTCACTTTTCGCCCCGTCCTCTTTAACCTCACCGCAGAATCCTTCTCCCAAAAGCTCCGCTCGCGAAGGAAGTCATGGTCATTCTGTCTTTTTTCCTCCCCAAGGTCCGTAAACACATTGTTGAGCTGGGCGCCTCTTCCGGAGATGCATTATTCTCAACAGCATCGGGTTATTTATGAAGCCGCACATAAAACATGCCGGATTCCAACCCCGTGCGCGCCTACGCGGTGTTGCCTCAGCGAGGAAGACGCTGCAGTTTCTGCGCAGTTTCTGGGAAACGCAGAGGAAAAGAATGCGTTGGTCGGCCAGCCATTCCTGCACACTTAATCGAAACCAACACGGTGACAAGTGTTCTTTATGACGAACAAATCAACTTAGTCTCAACCTTTTTTAAATTTGCAGCGGCGGCAGCACACTGAGCCCCAGCTCGGAACTTTTCCGAGGGTAAACAGGTTCATTGCTAACAGGCGGCGGTGTCATGATTAAGCTTGTAAACACTTAACAATCTTGGGAAACACAGTTTATTTGCCTGATTGCGCTCTGTTTTTTGTTCGAGCTGCGAGCGCTGTCCCAGATTTTTCAAATCAGACTTGTTTACTGTGCAGCCGGATTGCCTGTGTGTCGTGCTGCCGTTGGTAGGAGTCCATTTGTTGCTTTAATTTTTTTTTAAATTTGATTGCGCTCTGCTGTGCCGAGCCGCAGGTCTCCCATGAACGGCAGCCTGATTTGGCTAAATAAACCAAAATAAATCCAATTCCCTCCCCTCCGGCCTTTATGCACCTTCCTTTACCATTGTCCTCGCCGAGCGGTAAACACAGCAGTCGGCCCGCCGAGTTCCCAACCAGCGCTGGCAGAGCAGGAAATGCGCCGCTTCCTCTGGCTCTCCAGCGGCTGAGCTGAAGTGTAAAGTGCCGTGTGGCCTGTGTGTTGTGGGCACGTCTCTGTCTCTTGGGTTATGGCTGTGGTCACTGCAGAATTTCATCCACCTCCCTCATGCACTGAATCATGCCTCGGCGCTGCCTGCCTGCCTGCCGCAGAACTCTCTTGGTGCGACCTTATCCCAGATCTCGGGCAAACGCTGGCAGAGGCCGTCCCAGGAATGACAGAAGGCCATCAGTCACTTCTTTTGCCTGCTTGATTTAGCCAGGAAACCGCTCTGAGAAGAATCCCTTTGTGATGTCACAAACGGTACACCGTGCCTCACTGACGGTTCTCCCAGACGGCTGGGAGTCTGCGCTGAAAAAGAAATATGTGGAACTCAGCACAGTGTGGTACTTTTGATCAGGGTTGGACCGCAAGACTGAAAGCTTTTTGTAAAAATTGTAACCCACTTCCCAAATTGATGTTATGCTTTTACCTTTCCCTCGGAGGTAGCAAACTGTAAGGCCTTGTAGCTGTGGTCAGGCGCTTTCATCCCCGTGAAGTTACACTAATTGCTCCCCTTTTCATTTGAACCACCGGCGGACTCGTGTACAAACGGCGTAATTACGGTAAACTCTGCTGCGCAGTCAGAATCCGCGGCAGAGGAAATTAATTCTTCGCTCAAAGGAAAAGAAAAAAAGTCGACGCTGAAATTTGAGAGCGCAAACTTCCAGCGAAGTAGAAGGAGAGAGGTGAGAGGCAACGCGTTCGTCTTTGCAGTTTTTACCGCTTTCTGATGAAAGTACGTCACTCTGTGGTCGGAAGCCGCTTCAATCCTCTGGACTTGCTCCTCTCTTTAGGTCTCGTTAAAGCTTCAGGGAGAGAAGAAAATTGCCACTATGTTGAAGAACTCATTTTAGGGATCCCCCCCCCCCCCATACACACACACAACATTGCTTTTTCGGCAGAATTAAGAAATCTGATGTCAATCAAGGTCTACTACAACTACACCCCCCCTACTGGGCTCCCCTCTGCCCCTGCCCCTGCCCCACCCCGGGGTGACGTTAACAAAAGATAGAATTCATCCACCCAAAAGCGACCCTGATGTTTTCCCCCTGGACACATTCCCAGATCTGGCAGACGAGGAGAGCATAAACTCACTAAACACTTCCTCTTTGTCTGATAGAGGCCCGCCCGTCCTCCCCTTATCTCGCCTTCAGTTTCCAAACACACGCCGGCGTGTAACAACATTATGCATGCGTGTGTGTGTGTGTGTGTGTGTGTGATGTGTTGTCTCCAGGTTGCAGGGCGACAGCCTATCGGACAACAGATCGGAGGAGAACCACAGGCCCCACATCTCCGAGCAGGCCGTGCCCGACATCTCCTGTATGTGTCCTCTATCAAAACCACCCATCGTTACATATGCAGTCATTGTTCTCTTTATTTTTTTTTTCACGTATTTTCATTCTTCAGCTCCGCTGCCCGGCCTGGACGCGTTGGCGGGGCAGCTGCAGGAATGCGAGGCCTTGTCTCAAGTGTCGACCTCGGTGAGTGTCCTCCCCGCATCCATCAGCAGACAATTAAGATCGTTTTACAGTCATCAATTACGCCGTCGCTCCCCCTCAGCGGCCTGCCATTGTCTCCAGAGTGGGAAAAAAAAAAATCACCTCGAGCATCTTACTTTAATGGCAAATTCAAAACCCGGTCTCTCCATTGTGAACCTTCGCCGCGGACTGAATGCGGCGATCGAGCGACGCCGCCGCCGGGAATCAAGCCGCTCGGTGTCACTTTACTCGTCCCGCTTCATAGTGTAAATCAAAGTATCCTGTGACACAACAAACGCTTCAGATCGGAGAAGTGCGTGGAGGTTTAAAGCGTTGTGCGCGCTGTCAATAAAACAGTCGGCCGCGACGCCACTTTCTATAATTACCCTCCAAAAAAAGAAGCTGATACTTTTTTCTTTTTCCTTTCTTTCTTTTTTTTTTTTTTTTTTTTTTTAAATAATTGCCCGGCTTAAGCATTTGACACAATTTTTTTTATTTTTTTTTTAATGGCGCTCTCTAAAGACGGAGGCGGCGGCGGCGGCGGCCAAGTGCGTCGCTCCGTATGTGGAGCAGATGCAGAACGGCTCCAGACTAACTGGGAAAACTGGGAACAGACTTTAAAAGAGACCAGAACCCTCCACCCCACCCCACCCCATCCGTCCAATCAAAGCCTACAAGTCGGGGAGTCTGAAGGATTAGGCTGCGTACACCCCAGACGCTACTCAGATATGTGAATGTGTTTGGTCCCCCCTGCCCCCCCTCCCATCGTGTTTTAAGTGACAGGCTTAACCAGAAGATGGATGGAACGTCGATTTGAGTCACAGCGCAGTGCCGAACTCAAACACTCAGGCTTGAAATTTGATGGCCTCACTGACCTGCTCTTTTTCATAGAGGCTTTATATTGCGGCTCCCCTCCCAACCCCAGCCGCTCTCTCGAAGTGCCAACCTGTCTGGCCCGCTCCAGACTGACTGTACTGGTATGTCACATGTGGAAAGCACAAGTGTAAAAAAATGTCCGCTGTCAGTTTGCGCCGTCGTCGTTCTTATCGTTGTGTAATTGCTGGACCACGTTTGAAAGCTAATTTGTATCATTGGCCTTTTTGCAGCCTGGAAGAAAACGCTCAAAGAGGCTCATTCGCAGACACAATCGTGAAAGTCCAGTGTGTTTGCCGTGGTCATTACAGATGCACATTAAGTCCTGAAGCACGTTTAACTTCTGGCACATCACTCAGTCCACCGTTGTCATTAAAGTGAGGTATGACTCGTGTTATATATTGCCCCGGCTTGGCCAGTAAAAGTGGTAATGTAGGAAAGTAAACACTATTAATAGTTATCATTATTAGTACCACAGGCCCCCTGCCTCCGCCAGCTCCTTCAGGTGATAATGGCCCCATAAAGACGAATACTTTCCTAAAGCAGCCGCCTGGGTGAATTTCCAGAGTTACTCCGGAGGAAACTCAAAGGTTTCCTTTTACAAATGCCAAATTGCGGATTAGACCAAATCTGGGACAATTAATGTGGCTTTTTTTTACGAGACGGATGTGTCACAAATCACATGCTTCTGCGCTAAATGCTTAATTTTTTTTTTTCGCGAGTCCAAAATTAAATCAGTTGTGCAAGGTCGGACACTTGACTTCCACGCCATATTTTAATTAGTCGTCAATACCGGTGGCGCACACTTGGTTTATAGTCAATAAAAGGTTTGACATTGGCAGCAGCAGAAGAAGAAAGAAGTCAAAAAGTTTCTTCTCACTAATAGTCGGATTCTGTGTCTCAAGAACATCAAAATTCTAACGAGGATCATCCAAAACAAACTTTTAGAGTGTTTAAAAGGTGAGCTGGTCGATGCCTTTGAAACTAATAAGCACCAGCGAGAAACCGTTTCAATGTTTATCTATTTTGTGGACAATGCTGAGTTTAAACCTCGATCATTTATTTTAAGAAGTTGACTGGAGAACATTTGAGTGGCGCTTGAGATTCTGCAGGAATAACTGTTGATATTTGATCTTCGCAATCCAAACAGAACTAAATTTCGCAGAAAAAAAGGTTTATTGGCTAAAAGTCCTCGCTTGCATGTGATGTTGACTCAGGCCGTGAGCTCTACACTCAGTGTTTATCCTCCCCCTTGGCACAAAGCGAATCACTCCGAGCGATTCCGTGACTTTGAGAATGCATTTCAACTCCCTTTGTATTGCTTGAATGAAGTCGTAACTGTGTTATTGTCAATATCCTGTTTGCTGTTGGCCCAGCCAACCGGGCCTGTGAGCTCTGCACGCAGTCCATAACATCCATTAGGTGATTACGTTACGAGCCAAAACAACAGGAACTCATTAGAAAAAATAAAAGATCTTCTCGTTTGGTATGCGAGGGACGACCAAAAAAGGTTTTCGACAGTGGAATCGCTGATTCAGAGAGAATTGAATATCTGTTATAAGCCTTTGCTTCAGCTCAGTTATGCTGTCCCACATAAATCTTGCCAGCCTGAAGGCCTTTAAATGGAGAAAACAATGGGTAACCGTCTCGGCGGTAATGCTCAGGCTGCGTTCAGACTGCAGGTGAATCTGATTCAAATCAGATTCTTTCTCAAATCCGATTTTTACGGCTGACTGTCCACACTGTTTTTAGCAAGCGTCGAAATGGGATCTGAGTCTGTTCAGTCTGGGCCACATGAAATCTGTTTTTGCAAACATCGGATTTCATTTCGGATTTGCTACTGTTCAGACTACAAAGTAGCCATCCGGTTTACTGTGCTCAAACGACAGTCATCCGATCATCCTGGCTGAAAGGGAATCATTTTGGCTGCGCAAAGATGATTACAAGCTTACATTATCACGACAAAGACTTGACGGTGAATAAGACGGGTGTATGAATATGGATCATAAAGATGGTTGTAGTGGAGTGGAGTTTTTTTTATACAAGCTGCTCATGAATTTGACCCTGAAAAATCAAAATTGTCTCCACCGCGGCTCGTCCACACTTGAGGCCCATGACTGCATCCTCTCATCCCCTCCAGCTCTCACTGGTTTTTTGAGCGCAAAGGACAACGCTGGACCAAACCCCAGATTGTGGTCATCGTCGCTACTGACCTCACACACACACACACACACACTCGCAGCCACATATATGTGGGCCATAACGTAGTTATTAACACTTTGCTTGCACCCTCCCTTTCTCTCTCTGCCTCATTTGTGCTTGGTATGGAATCAATTTGTGACCCTTCAGGCAGAAGTGTCAGCAGATGGGAGTTTTCCTCTAATTTTCGGGGTTGTTTAGTTTTGTCATAAGTTTAAAAAAAAAAAAAAACGGAGACCAGCACAAACATCACTTTGACATCATTATTTTCTTTAAAAATGCCACTGCACCGCAATAACAGACGCTCAAGATCGCAGGGGGGGATATCGCAGGGGGGGAGATCACAGCCGTATATCACGTCTATTTTTCTGGAAACTCAGCTTTTTGCATGAATCATCACGTTCTGCTGAGGTTAGGATGGGTTTTATTGCTTTTAAATAACACCCATTTTGTTTTTGCATTGCAGAGGTATAGAGCAAAAAAAACAAAACAAAACTCAATAACCGTCACAAAGCTCAATAAAAGCGCAGCCAGATTTTTGGATTTTTGAGTTTGTGTGTATGTGCTAATGTTACCCAAAGTGCAGGATTGCCCCGCAGAGCCCCGTATCATGTTTTTCTCGCACTGTGTGTGATGCGGTTTTAATACCGATTAAAGTGCAGCCTTTCTCCGAGTTTTCCGAGCTTCCATCCCAGATTTTTTACGCAGAGCCACGGCTACAGTTTCGAAATATCGCTAAAACACGATATGCGATGCGACCGCCTGCTTGCCGAGTGATGATATGCGATAAAAAAGTGCAATTTAGATTTCTCCCCCTCGCGCTGAGTCTTTGCGAGATGCTTGGAAGCTGCAGATGCTCTAAACCTTGGCAGGTTTATTTCCACGGCAGCAGCAGCAGCTGCACTCGCTGTCATCGGACTGTCACCACTTTTTCGCCGAGTGCTTTCTTCCCTCGCTTCTAGATCGCTCCGGTTTGAGAGTTTTCTGTTATTCTAAACCCAGCAATTGCCATGACTTCTGGAAGCTCCCCGGCCTCATCTCAACTTGATATACAGCCACATTTCTCCACGATTGTAAATTCAGAGTGGGGGTGCGTTGTTAAAAAAAAAAAAAATCTCAGTTTCCTCCTCTATCAGCACATAATGTGTCAAGTCAAGTGGCTCTTTCATATGTCATGGAAGATTGTCAGAGCAGGAAGCGTTGGTTCAGTAACAGTTCAGTAAAATACGGCTTTTTCAAAACGCATCATGTGGGAGTTTTTCAAAACGGACACGTCTCACATTTGAAAATGTCAGGTTTTGGCATTTTCAAAGTTGATGGCGACAGTCAAAACATCAAATCAGTTGGATGCAAACATCACAATGTGGATATATCTCTAAATGTAGGCTTTCAAACTGTCACAAAACTGGACGCGGTCAATTTTAACAAACTCCCAGAATGCAACTGGGTCGCTTTGGGAATCCCTCGGTGGCCTCGCTCGCCTGAGCTGACGAGACCCGCCGTGAGGGAGAGGGGACTTGATGATGTCATGCTGCTGGATTTTCTTTTTCTTTTTGTTGCCATCAAAGAGAAAGAAATAAAGTTGAGAGGGGGGGGGGGTACACTTGCAGTGTTCTGCCCGCCCTGCGGCGGCGCGAGGGCTGTAATTAAAGATTGGCTTGTGCTGATGTGGTCATGCTGCCACGGAGGGATTTTATATCTAACAGGCTCTGGGATCGATGCTGTAGACCCAGAGGATCCCCCTTCCGTCATTTATCTCAAAGAGAACCTTCACTTTCCCATCTAACATTCCAAAAAAGACTGAGTTATGAAGGCAATATTTAAATACAACCACCGACAACTCAGACAGCATGTGATGGATCAGAACTTTGCTTGTTTAGGAAGTAGATCCAGCGGCGGTGGTGCCGGTGCCTTTGATGTCTCACCTGTTCCTCCTGCTCCCCGTACGGGTCGAACGGGTCGCCTTGGCCACGTGTGTCCACTCAGGAAGAAGTGAACATGAGGATTATTGCAGGTTCTGGAAGTCCGCTCGACAGATTCTGTTCTAAATCAAGCAGTGGGCCGGGGCGAGGAAGGAGCAAACCGGGTGGAGGCGGCCCCTTTAAGCGATCCAATCTGCTGTTTACTATATGTGTTCTGGAGTATGATCATTGTCTATTTTCTTTTTTTTTTCCAAAATATAAAAACTAATGTTATGGGCGCTTGGTTCATGCAAAGTGTCTGATTTATGATTGTTTCTTTTGCTGCTGCTTTAATCCGGCTGCTGTCAGGCACTTTGCCAGCCTAGTGAGTGTACGACCGTCTATAGATTTACTGATACCTCAATAAAAAGGAAAAAAAAAATGCCCCGAACCACGGCTGACATTCTGTCATCTCAAATTCGCTCGGCTAAGTGTGTGGCATTCCCCGGCCTTTTATCTGCACTTGCTGTGGCTTTCTTTTTTTTCCCCTGCTGTTTTTCTAAAACCCATAAAATAATAACAGCCGCTCGTTCCCCCCTCCTCCATCAGATATGGCTCAGATATTTCCAGCAATATAGCTGAAAATTATATAAAGAGTTAATTGAAGGGTCCCGCGTCTAATGTGACTTTCCCTTTTTTTTTTCTCTCCCTCTCTCTCTCTCCCCCCCCCCTCCTGCTCTCCAGGCGAACAAGCGTCAGGCTGTCTGGGAGTCTGATCTGAAGTCTGCGAGAGGCGGGAGTTCTGTCGGCCAGACGGGCCTGCTACTGGGCGACTCCCTCTTTTCCAAGGAGCTGGAGAACATGGGCAAACAGCTCGCCGGTAGGCATTCTTCTCACTCGGGGAGTGAAGCGACTCACGGGGACTCGGTGTTCAGTCACGAGACGCTTCCGGGCCTAAGAGTTTTTTTTTTTTTCTTTTCTCAGTGAGTCAAAAAAGCGTCTCGGTCGGGACTCTCCGCGGCGGAGGCGTTGGAATGCTGTTGTGTGGCATCTTTTTTCATTTTTCCTTGTTATGGTCTGCTTTGTTTCACGGCTCGTCTTGAATTCACCAGTGACTCAGCGATGGCCGGCTTTGGCTGTCCCGATGATGGAGTGTGTACCCGCCAGTGATTCAGATGAAAGGCTGAATCCGAGGCCGGAGGCAGTGTGGCCGTTCAGCATCGTGTGTCGCATGCTTGTTTGCTTTATGCTTGTCCTCCCACTCCTTATTTCCCGCTCGCAGTGTGTGTGAGAAGCTTCTGGACGCCCTCGCTGAGCCAAAAAGCACGCTGACCAAACTCCCCAAACTGCTGCTGTGTAGTGGTGACATTCGTGAAATGAGATCCATACTTCACATTAGTATCTCAATATTGTTTTTCTATATATTTATGACTATGGAGTAAAATGCCATCTATCCATTTTCGATACTTATTCGTGAGCTCAGGGTCACGGGGGTCAGCTGGAGCCCCTCCCAGCTGTCACAGGGCGAAGGCAGGGTGACACCCTGGCCAAGTCGCCAGCTCATCGCAGGGCTCCATAAAGATAAACAACCATTCACACTCACATACACACCAATGGACAAGGAGGAAGCCCTCGCTCATAAACGTTCATTCAGCAGTCTGATGATACATCTTTTGATTTGATACCAAATCTCGCAGTGTCACACAATGCGACTGCTGTTACTCAGCAGTGGACCGTTGTCGACTCATCTTCGCCACCTCTCTCGTCTCTGACGGCCACCGGCGGCGCCTTCAGGGGGCGTTGATTCCCACACGTTTGCTGGAAGGGATGACTGAGCGTTCGTCCCCGCAGGCGCCCACCAGGCAGTTGTGAGGCTGTTCAATGAGCAAATTCGACTCTTTTAAGCCTTTATTAGCTGCTAATACCTTCCATGTTCAGAGCCAGGGCCCCGCTTTTCATCTTACATTGTTGCCCCAATTATGCGGTCGTGAAAGCAACCCCCCAGCCCCACAAACACACACGCACACACACACACACACACACACACGGCTCCTTGCAGGAGAAATTGATCTTTGCTTCGAGTAATTGCTCACACTTTCATTTTTTTTACTCGCGCCAGTGGAGGAGCACTGTGTGCAGATGGCGTGTAAGCCTTCAAGCATTTGAGGTTGAATGTCAGAATTTCACAAAACAAAACAGCAGCACAAATTTTGTTTTGAGAGGCCAAAAAATAGATGGTTAGCCTTTAAAGTTTTCCTAGGCAAAGTAATTTTCCGAGCGCTTTGTGCCGACTTTAGATAATTGTTCTTGTTTCAAATACTAAGAAAACCATACGGTCATGTGACCTCGTCCAAAACATTTCTTTTATATTCCCCCTTTTTCTGTCTTTATTAAAGTGCTAAATCACCCCCCCTCCTCCCAAAAAAAGATCTGCACTCTGTGCAGTCACATGCTTCCTGTCTTTGATGCCGCTTTATCCGTATCACCGCGACGTGTTGTAGTATATTTATGCCAGCTGCTCACGGCTTCAAAATAAATCAACTTTTTTGTTATTGCTCGGAAGTGAGAGGAAGCACCTGGTTTACGGCAAAGCAACGAGTCGAGTCACCACATCCTTGGGATGCGCTGGGGGGGCCGAGAGACGTCTCCCAAAACACTCACGCGTCGTGTTTATCATTGTCCCATTAAATAGCTCCAGACGAATGCATGCGCTTGAACTTGCCGCAGATCGCTAATGAACGTTTCCTGTTTACAATACAGTGATAAAAAAAAAATATTTGTTTTGTTCGCTGTGGGTGGTTCTGGGGGGAGCTGCACCTGAGAATTCTTCAACCGGGGCTGATGTCGCGATGCTGCTCCGACGCAGCAAGTGAGTTACCTTTCAGGAAGAGGTCGGCAGTGACTGATGAAGCCAGAACAGTGTTTTCTGATCCCGGGAGGCACTGTAAACAAGTTCGGAACAGATTCGGATTCCAGCTTTGTGCGCAACAGAATGGCAGGAAAGAGTAAAAGTTGAAAAAAAGGGGATAATATGACCTCTCAATCCTTCCCGTCATCCATCCAATCATCAGCACTCATATTGTTGTTCTTGAGAAAGTTCTAAAACATATTCCATAATTTCCAGAACTGGTCAAGTTTGTTCTTTATAGTGTAACTAGTCTTTTTTTAAAGCTAAGTGAAAAGTCATTCCTCTCAACCATTGTCCTGTGGCACAGCGTGCATCCAATTTCCATGAGAAGGCTACAACGTTCAGCTTCCAATAATTCCCAAATAATCAATAGAGATTGAGCCTTTATAGAAGTAATAAAGTCCTCTAAACACAATTTAGGATATTCAAGTTTGACATTTTTTTTCAAGTATAATTCCACTTTTACAGTAGAGGAGCTCATTTTTTTTTCTCCTCCAGACTCACATGCTCTTGTTGTTTATTTAACGTAGCACATCTGACAGTTTCCCAGAAGTGCTCCCCTCAGACTAAAATTAGCCGTCTCAAATGATAACTCCCAGACTGGTTTTGTTGAACGCCGATTGCCAAGGTGTTAAACAACAGCGCGGAGAACAAGCATGGAAAAAATGAGCGGGATGTTGATGGCTGGGGTTGGCAGCAGCCAAACAGAGCTGTTTTGCGACTTCCAGTCAGGCGAAAACAGAACTGTTTCTGTCCGGGTAGGAACATATTTTTTTTAATTTGTACTTAAAGACATCACCTCAGAACCTTCTCCGACAGAGGAAACCTGATCCGCCACAGTTTACGTAGCCTTTAAATACTGTCATCATTGCCCATGCAGTCGGATTAAAGCGAGCCGACTCACCCAGTCCGACTCTCAGCGAGTTTGTGAATCATCCGTCTTTCAGGATATAAACGGAACTTCAGTGCATTTTTTGTGACAGAAGCCTGACCTTTACCTTGTGTTGCTCCAATTTCCAAACATTCTTGTTTATAAGTGATGGGGATATTCTAGATTGTCTGTCTGTAAAATGCAGCTTTTCTTCTGTCTCCTCACTGGGCCTTTTCCTCGTCGCAAAGAAACTTTCCAAAGACTTTTTTCGCTAGCTAGCTCATAGGTTTCATTTTATTGGTGACATATCTTGTGACTGAGACCTTGACGTGCGTCAAGAGTCGAGCAACGGAAGTAATCTAAGTTATTTATTATTTCCGTGCGGCCGGGCACCAAATGACCTCCGGCGGTTGGAGACCACTGCCCTAGACGACTCTGAACTCTTTGATGCTGACTTGTCACACAAGTCCTACTTCTTCTTCTTCTCCCTGCAGAGGTGGAGAAGGACCTGGCCAAGCTGGCAGAAGTTGGGAAGATGACCACGCGAAGCACCAACAGTCCGCACGGCAGTTTACTCCACAGCCCCCTGCGCCACCGCACGCTGCCCGACACGCTCCCTCTGACCAGCCTGCTCTCCAGACCCCAGTCGCCGGCCGGGGGTCTGTCGGGCAAGCCCGGCGGCGGCGGCGGCCTTCCTCTCCTCAGCCCCAAGTCCACCTCCCTGCTCGTGGGTCGGACCCCCAGCAACCCTAGCAGCAGGACTCACACCCCCAGGACGCCCAGCAGGCCGCTGACGCCCAACAGCCTGCTGACGCGCTCCACCTTCAACCCCGGCTCTCACAAGGAGGTGAGCTTCAGGAGGTCGAGGAGCCGCCCGGTGACGCCCACCTGTCAGCCCACGCTCCCCCGGCCGCTGCTCACCCCGCCAGGGCTCAGCACCACCGACAGCCTCGGTGCCAGCCTACGTGCCTATCTGTCTGAGGTAAGGCTCGGCAGCTCGTGATGAAAACAAATATCGATGAAATATTAGGAGGTTCAAGGAACAGCCAGAGCCATATTGAACCGAAACGCGATAAATCTTTTGCTTGTTGGGTAACTCGGATATGAAACACTGAGGATTAGCTGCAAAGTCTGCTTGACCTGGCCAGGCCGATGGCGACGTCACCTAAATCCTTTTGATTTATCTGGTAGGGAGTCCATCAAAAGGGTTTTTTTTCCCCATCAGAGCTAAAACTTGAAACGTCAGCCAGTTAAGAATAAAGTGTAAACACTTTTTTTTCCCACTGAAATGCCTTCAGCTCGGAGCAGCCACTTCCTACTTCCTTCACGAGCTGTAGCCATGGTGGTACCTCTTGCCTCTTCATCTGTAAGGGCAGCTGATTGGCTATGGAACCCACAGGCAATAAAGATCAATTAAAAAATGCTTTCTGTGAGAGTTCAGCAAGATGGGTGAGCGACTTTAATAAGATGTTTAAGGCCGGAAGTGAACTTTTCGATGGACATTATCACATTTTTCCCCGGTATCAATTTTAAAAAGAGAAAAAAGTGCTGAGTTTTAGGCTTGGAAATCACTCCAAGTTCACTGTGGAGAGTGAAACGGGTTCCGCGGGGCAGGTAAAAGCGGCTGTAGAACACGAGAGCTTTTACGCGAGTGGATTATGAGCGCGAGCGCCAGAAGTCACAGCCTCACACATGTGCGTCCCCTCGCAAAGGCGCGCCGCGTGTGTTGGGTTTTAGTAGAGGCGAGTCACGGAGGTCCGCCGTACAGTAGTCTGTGATTTCACCATGGGGAAAAATGACTCCGGCATTGAAGGGAAACTTTAAATGGGATTTTTTTCTCCCCCCCCGTTCGGTTATATCACTTTTATGATATAGCCGACAGCGACGCAGTTAAATATAGGATCTTTTTTGAAGTCCTCATTAATGATGCCAGGAATTTTGCGGCCGCTCCATAGACCCCTTGACACCTTGCGAGACGATCAAGTGCACTCACGCTCTCAAGATCCACGAGGGGAGCCGGCCCTAAATAGCAGAGGAAACGACTTTCCTGCTCATAATAGACTAAATGAGTTATTGTCTGGACTTTGAGGAATGTGCGGCTCGCTCGCTGTGGACATAACAGAACGGGTTGGTATGATTTTTCCATCCCTTTGTTCCTACGCCGCTGTTATAGAAAACAGTCCTTGAGGTTGTTTTTTTTCTCTCTCTCTCTTTCCTCCTGCCTTTCTGCTCTATCTCTCCCCATCAGGATGAGTTTTACCAGCAGTTGCAGGCCATCAGGCAGCCGTGGCACATCCCCAGTGACACAGACAGTGACATCATGGAACCTCCCGAGCAGGATAAAAGTGAGTTGGCCCTACCTGCTTCTTCCTTCCTCCCTCCCACCCTCCCAGACCTCCGAGCTTCTTTATTTAGACACGGCACATTTTATTGTCCGTCGCTCTCATCTCATTCCACCGAAAACATGCCCGTCCCGGTGGAGTTAGGTGACGTACGGCTTGGAGAGCGGCAGCCAAATGAGTTCATTCAATAAAGGCAAAAAGGAAAAAACCCAAACAAACAACGAAAACAAACAGACAATAGAAGTGTTTCCAGGAGACGACAGGGCTGCAAACACAGCGCCGAAAACACTTGTTGCTACAGTTTGACAGGGTTTGTCATCTGTTCGTTTTTTGTCATGCTCCACCAGCGTTCCGCCTCTCGAGGTAACTATGATAACAAAGGAACGGCCCTCTGCGTTCTCTGTTCTCCCTCCAACGAAATGACTGGCCATCACTCTTTCATTAGATCCTTTAATTAATGAAACAGCATTTCCAACAACCTGACCCGCCTTGCAAACATGCAGCTACGGCTGCAAGCTTTTTCCCACGGAAGCGGCCCTGCTCGCAGTTGTTAGCGTTGTCGGATGTCTCTGTCAGCCGCCGTGCAGATGCACCGTCAGTCAAACTGCAGGGACGCAGCCCGTGTTATGACGTGCATGTCAAGCTCAGACTGCGACAGGGCAGCCGTAGATCTGTTCCCTGTTGCAGCAAGTGAAGATTGATTCGCATATGTTGCCTGTCATTTTATTTATTTATTTTTTTATAACGCGCACCCGTGGGCTGTTTTCCACAACTCGGAGCCGGTTGAACCGCTCGGGGCAGCGCAGAGGCGGAAACGTCATGTGCAATTTACTGCCCTGGCATTGTTTGGAAAGACGTTCCAGTCAAAATTGTTCTCATTTGAAGGGAATAAATAAATGCTGCTGGCGGCAGCAACGCAATACGCTGATTGTAAACATGACCCCTTTCAGTGCGGTCAGATTGTATGTCTTGGTAAGTGACAAAACACCTCTAAATTTGATTGGCTGACTTTTAGGATGGTTTTAATCTGGATTTCCTGCGCGTGAGGGGGGACATGGGGGAGGAGGTACGTGCTCCCTCAGATTTTTTTTGTCGGCGTATAATTATGGTATATGCACAATTGCAAAAGTATGTCAAAGTAGGTGGTAAACTTTGAAGTGTAATAACAGTCCCACAGTGCAAAACATTCATTTGTGCCAGGGGAAAATTGGTGTACTCATTCCAAGAAGAGCTTCCAATGCTATTTAAAGTTCCTATATAATACCCACTTTAAAAAAAAAAAAAAAAAAAAAGATCTTTATTTTTCTTCTCAGACTCCAGTGAGGCTGTCTGGCATGATTAATTGCCCCGCAAAACTCTCGAGAATAGCCTGTTTAGCCCTCTGTTCACAGCCTTCCGCCAAAACCCTCAGTTTTAGCTACCGACCACAACTGATGCTGTGTTGGACCTTCCATATGTTCACAATGGGACAAAAACAAAGCAAATCTTAAGTATGAGGGCTTTTGTGACATCATCGTATGGTTTCCAGAGAAAAGTGTAGCAAGAAAAAGAAGAACGGTAGACTCCTTTCAGATACATTTAAGATCAAATGGGAACTTGCCTTGATGATCATACCTGAAATAAAAGTTATGGTGCAAGGCACACACTTAACCAACCAAACACCACTAGATTTTCTATATCTTAGATCCAAAGAAATGAATTGTTGCCCTGACATGATATATGTTGTGGCTTTAGAGTTGTTCAGAGATTAAATGCTGCGTGTTTTCTCAGCAAACAAAACATCCGCTACCCGAGCTGAAAATCAAGCGCACGTGTGGCCCCAGGAACGGCTTTTTTTTTTTTTTTTTTTTTTGCTGTTGACGTTGCGACCCAAGAATTCCAGTCAAACGAAAAAGATCAAGCCGGCAAATGGTTGTCACGTGGGAATGTGACCTTCCTGTAAAGCTCCGTCGGAGACCCGTTGCTTTACCATGTGTGTGTATCTTGCAAAATAAAAGGATAAATTCTCCGTAATTGCCCCTGGGGACCGGCCGGGGCCTTGGCAAGCGGAATGGCATGTCGAGTGGGGATGTGAGCCGCACGCTGAATTAGATGTGGCTCAGACTGCGAGAGAAAAGAGACTCGGCAGCCACAAGACATGACAAAGCGCTTTCTTCCGTGAGAGTGGGCCCGCGGGACCGCCGCTTGCCGGAATCTGGCGCGTGTTGCGCGTGCAACGCTGTGTGTTTAGCGTCTGAGCGACGACGTTAATCAGGCCGAGACATCGCCGATGTTTTCAGAGAGCTTTTTTTTTTTTTTTTTCTTTGTTACTCCTTTTAAATAATGCAGAAGCCTTTTCAGGTGTCAGTCTTGTGAATTGCAAAGTATCACTAAATGTTACCACTCTCAGAACCGGTGAGAATGTAGCTCATGAAAGTCCTGTGTTATGCAATTTATTATTACGTAAAAGTACCTTGACCAGTGTTTTGTGTCTTTGGGAGTTGTTTCCAGCATGTCAGACAAGTCATCCAAAGTCTTTTGCACCCTACAGACGAGTAATGATGCAGTCATTTTGGGGTCTTTATAGATGTTTGGTGGGGGGAAAAAACAATGTGAGCCATCGCTGTGGAGTGTCCGAGCTGTTGCCAAAATGTATGGCGAGGGTTAAATAACCAAGTGGGGGACCAGAGCTATTTCCTGTTAGTCTACAAACTTCCACAGTGGGACAACCGCACATACCGCAGCGGAGATGAAAGAAGTCTGCCTCTCTTCACACTGCGAAGCCACTGTTGGTTTTGTCCTGACAGTTTTTTCCACCACTTCCATCCATTGATAAATTTGACGCCAAACGCGCATTAAGCAAAACAGAATTGGTTGTGATATTCCATACTTAGTGGACCAAGTTTGTGTTGGAATAACATGCACATGTCAGTTTGACTGCAAGAACCCCGCACAGCGACATCGACAACATTTACTATCTGTTTTGTCTGTCTGCAAACAGAATCCGCTTATTGTTGCTTTATTTTAATTTAATTACTTCTTCTATTTTGCTGATCATTACAGTTAAGTAATTGATTCCACATTCCTACAGTCTAGCATATGAATCTAAAGCGTGTTGAATTTTACAACCCAAGCCGGTTTTGCCTCATCTCACCATAATTGTGCTGTGATTAGCTGATAATGATGACTGATTAGCTCTTGGACTAAAAGGCCTTTTTTTTTTTTTTTCTACATTAGAAGCCTTCATTTTCTACCAAGAAGCCGTTATTTACTTGGCAAGCAAAACATGTGAAGCTAAAGACAAAAAAAAAAAAAAGAAAAAAAAAAGATGACTCTAAAGTGGCCCTGCGATGACCTGGCGACTTGTCCAGGGTGTCACCCTGCCTTCGCCCTAAGACAGCTGGGATAGGCTCCAGCAGACCCCTATGACCCTGAATAGGAATAAGCGGGTATAGAAGATGAATGAATGAATGAATGACTCTAAAGTGTGAATCGTGTGTTTGCTTGTGTAGAAGGAGCCATTTGGTCACAGTAGCGAGCATGTCAGAGGGAATGTTTCCCCTTCTGCGCTGCAGTGAAAAGACAGGAAGCCAAGCAGTGATTGCAACTGTGCTCTACCGTCTTGGACAAAAAAATAAAGTCTCCAATGTGTTGGCTCATTCTGGAAACATGATCAAACTACTCGCCAGGGTCTTTACGCAAGTAACACAATCCAGGCAACCGGTAGCTCCGAAGAGGCCTTCCTTCAGCCAGACTCACTCATGTGAATCTGACTAGTGCTTAATATTCAGCGAAGCGCTACAGTTTTTCAATTTGAGGCTCTTTGTTTAAACACTATGTACTTTTGAAAAGCAGCAATGTTTTTTTTTTTTATCTTCTTTTTCTCTCTTGCAGGCGGTGCTCGAGATGCAAATAAACGATCTGTGTTTTCAGGTAAGAATGTGGAAATCTTTGTAGTTTTCGATCTACCTTTCTTTGTTGAAGAGGAAATGTATTTTGCAGTTTAAGACTTCACCTGTTCAGAGGGTCAAGAGAACCATCAATAGTCTGCAGTCGTGAAATGTCAGAAAAAAGGAACAACAAACAAACCAAACAAAATAATAAAAATTGCCTCCACCTTCGTTTATAGCCCATTAATTTGCAGCGACAGTCTGACTGACGAGAAGCCGCGCCCTCTGAAATGTGTTTGGCGAACGCCGGCCGTGCGTGAAGTGGCGGTGGTGGCGGGTGGCGGGGGGGGACGACACTGCTGCCCAGTTCCATGAAGTCACTCGGGCTGCGAGTTTTTTTTTTTTTTACGCGCTGCAGACGGCGTCAAAACCCTCGTGGAGAAAAGGAGAAACGTCCGTCTGGGTTTGAGGCCGTCTGCGGCTCCCCTTCTCGTGGAGCTGGAGGTGCTCGCGCCTCCCGGTGCCCGTTGCTGCCAGCCTGGAGGGACATCACAAAGCAGCCCCGCCGCCGCCGCAGCTGCTCCTGCTGCTTGGCTATTGCCGAGGCCAGAGCATTGCCACAGCAAACAAAGCTCGCCTCCCGCTTAAGTCAGCCCAGTGTCAACTCTCCCAGAGCGAGAGAGTGAAATATGGCCACTGGAAGCGGCACCGGGCAGCAACGGGCCTCATTTTCCACCTCATGTTAGCCTGTAACATGGTTCAATATTAAATGGCTGTTTTATAGCAATTGGCCCCGCCGATTATTCCTATTAGCGGTTAAATGCTCCCCTGCTTTGGTTTCTAGGAGACTGATGTTTTTTTTTGGTCTGATTTTTTTTTTCTCTTCTTTTATTTCCTTTCGCAGGCCTATAGTGACGAAGACCAGGGACACCGATCCCATCAAACAATTATGCAAATCCACTGGACATTTTGAATATGTGTACAAAGACAAATATTTTTATAATTCATATGAATGAACAAGAAAAGAAAAGATTGTATACTTTTTTCACCGATATTTCATAAACACTGTACTGTATCTGTGTGATGAAATGTGATTCTATGAGGTATGGAACAACTGTTTTTCTTTTTTCTTGTTTTCTTTTGGGTTGCTCTTTAGCATGCTGTTGAATTTCAACCTAGAGCAGATGCATTTGGTTGTCGACCGGACTGTTTCTGTTGGTTTGTCTGTTGGTTTTTTTGCGAGCCTGTCGTCATATTGACCTCGTGAGAGCAGCACACTCATGTTAAGGAAGCTTGCACAGGTATGCACTGTTATTGTATGAGCTGTTTAAAAATACAAGAGTAGCAGATACACAAGTTGCAGAGGGAATGCCGTTATGTTAATTAAAATGAATTGCCGCACACGTTTGTCTTGTCCTCACCTTCTTTCAGGTGAGGTCTGAGGTGAGGACGCTCACTTACTGGACACATCTTGTAAGGTAAGCATTTGTGTTTTTATTAAGTCACGGATTGTGCTGCTGAAAAGACACCAAATCTGTTTTTTTCTCCCTTTTTTGCCCTGACTCCATGAAGTGCTTGTGTGTGACTACTGAAACTCTCTGCGGCCATCTAACTGTCACACAGGTGACATCAGCTCGCAAACACAGACACGACAGCCAACCGCACCCTCCATGTGGGCACAGTCTGATCCCTCCGTGTAACCCCCCCCCCCATTGCTTCCTGCGGTCGTTTACGCTCTGACATGCCAACTTCTCAGCCTCCCTTTTCTGGCCTGCGGTCTGTAAAGACTACCCGGCCCCTCGAGTCTCGTTTCACAGAGGGCGATTCCAGTGAAAGGAAGTGTGAGGAAAATAATCACACAAAACCCAATCCTGTAAAACATGGTATGCGGATTGATGTCTCGTGTTCGGCCCACTGTGTGCTCAGTGGAAAGGGATGTGGGTTTTTTTTCCAGGGATCTGAGAGAAAACTTTAGGGACATGGCATAATGGGGCCCCAGTGGTGCCTCGGTTGCAACTTATACATCAACAATACTGTCTGCTCGGAGAGAAATTGCAATTTTCCCATTATATATTCCGACTGTATTTTGATTGTCAAGTGTTCTCGGGCCTCAGATCCTCAGCAAGCTGCCTAATCTTTTTTTTTTTTTTTTTTTTTTCATCAGTATCCTCTCTCAGTTCCTTTGCCTCATCCTGTCTGACAGGCAGGGTTCTGGAACGAGACAAGACAGACAGTCTCGAAGAAGGCTTAAATTACTGCCACAGATGTCCCACAAAGTCGGCACTCTCTTGCTTTTCCCCCCTCTGAGTAACTCTGAAAGTCCCGGACTGTCACAGCTTATAAAAATAAAGTGACGGGGCCATAACTGATGTCTCTATAGCTTGTGCTCCATCATATCTCCGATCATAGCAAGCGAAAATTCTGCAGTGTTGCTCTTAAGGCAATAATTTCTTCTGTACGTCCCTAAAGAATGCAAATCTCAGCATCTTCCTGGAGTCTGTATACCGTACTGTTGGATTTATACACTCGAAGGTCTCAAAGGAAGAGCAGTGGCCACCCAGGAATGGCAACAGACACAACTGTGCATACCGGGAGATGTGGACCACCGTCAATGGTCAGCAGACTGAACCAGGTCTTCATTTACATGTAAGGAGCCAGAGGATTTATTTTGACGTGCAGCACAACTAAATGTATGGTGGAAGAAAGGAATGCTTTGAAGAAGTATAAGATCAGTATTATTCACTGCCTGAAGAAAAAGAAGGGAGGGAGGGGATTTAAAGTATATTCTTTCGGAAATTACTGTTTTCTTTGCAGTTAAACCATCTTTACATTTGATTATAGAGAAGTTGTGCATAGGACCGGCACATGCTGACTGACTGAGCCTAATGGGAAAGAACTGTCAGATCTGACAGTCTTGAAGCCTCACACTTTTTCATACTTGACAGTGCAAATGTGTTCGTAAAATGATGGGGTGCTTGGGGAACGGACAAATTGTCTTTAATATATCACAAATGTTGTACCCAAGTTTGTTTGTTTTTTGTTCACCCGGAAATCATGGGTGACGCTAGTGTCACGTTTGGTTGTAAGGTGAAAACACCCGCAAAAGTTGTTTTAATTGGATAACTAAATTTTAAGTCGTCTTTGCCAAACTCAAATAAGGTCCAAGACAGTCATTAGATGGTCATAGAATCACAAATGGTACGCGCCGGAGCCCCGTCGGCCCGCTCAACACATGCGCACTGGTAGCGAGAGCATACGAAATGAATGAATAATAATAACTGTCTCTCCTCTCTCTCTGTGTATGCCATGCAAGTCTATGGGGTCAAAAGTCGACTTTGTTGGCGTGGCAAAACCCGACCCAGCCACCCTATGTGTAGAAGTGAAACCTCTCGTGTCATGCCCTGCCATGCCAGGCCGAACAAACTAGCTCTGGGGATGAATGAATTGAGATATCAGGGTGACGCGAGAGTTCCTTATCACAGTTCTCCCCCCCCCCCCGAATTGAGTCAATAGAATCACACGCTGAGGATGCTGAATGGATTCCCCATTAAAGCAAGAGGCCACGACTGGAATTTGACCATTCCTCAGCCCCCAGCATTGAAAACCAAAAGAAATCCATCATCATTGTGTGGATGTCTCAGACTGTTGGGTTTGGCACGGCCTGTGGACAGTGACATGCTGCCTGTGCAAAACAAGTGTTGTTTTCCCCTGGTGGAATCGTTTTTCCAAGCTGTTTTTCTGCGGCTGTTCATTGGCAGCATCCCTTGGAGCCCCCCCCCCCCCCTTTTTTTTTTTTTGTTTCGGGTCCAGGCAGACGCTGCAGCACCACTGAGGCGAGGTCCTCTCACGCCTTCCCAACTGCAGATCGCGGCCTCCATTTCAGCTTTCATGACAAGTGACAAGAAAATGGCCCGCACCCTTTCGTTCCTCCGGCCCCCTCGAACGACCAAGATGGCTGCTCGGGATTAGAAAGTGCCTGTGTGATCCTTTTGGATCGGCCCCGGAGAGGGGTTCCAGAGAGTGAGCCGCTCTGTAAATCCAGTAGGATTACACGGTGGATGGTGGAAGCAGAAGTGATCTCGGGTTAATTTCGAGGCTTGCGTCTCGTCACAGTCTCGGCTCGGCGGCGCGAGCGGTGCACGAGCCGAGAACCTCCGCGAGCTGCTTCTCTTCCTCGCCAGACTGGTGAGAAAAGGCCAGCCTGTGTGCGTTGCGGTGGGTGAGGCTTTGACCTGGGTCAGATGACTCATCTGAACCGGGCGGTTGTCCAGAGGGAATCTTTGCGCTCATAATGCAAAGGTCTAATCTTGGTCTGGTGGCGTGCCGCTCCAGCAGATTTGTTGAACTTCTGTCTGGACTGGATTAAAGTGAAATATCCAAAGCGGATCGCACACCATTGGCCTTTATCAGCATCCAACTCGCTCCCCCGGACGATCACAGGCCACCCTGACTACTATAGTAGGGTGGAGTTTCATCGTTGGACCATGTGGCTTCACTAGCCTCAAGCCACTGGCTTGATGCAGAAGCACCTTAGCCGATCTGCCTCTCACCATCTGCTTAATCGATCAAAGATGGTCCACTCACTGTTGTTTGCCCATTGTTCTATTCCATTGCCAGTTTGTGTGTGTGTGTGTGTATGTGTTCACACACACACACACACATACATGTCTCACTTTGTTGAAGAGAGGCGATAAATATGTGTTGGCCGCTGGGTGGAGAGATTTAAGGGATGGGAAACGGAACAACAGTCTGGTCTGCATTTGTCGCATAACTCGGCGCGATTCATCCCTGGTAGCGTTGGGTATTTTCACTGTGTGCCTGTCACAATTCAGTTCTGCTGTGCTATTCTGACATGCTTAGTCTTGCTCTATGTTTTATTGCAATCATTACCCACTAATACACCTGCATTCGCATTATTTAGCAAGCTGAAACATATTACCTTGAAAAGCATTAGGGATAATTAGAGATATTTGTCTCAGGTGGGGTTTTTAGTTCACCCTCCAACTTTATTGCCCTGCAGGATTAGGACCGACTCCCTTTGCATAAGGCAGCAAAAAACGAATCAACACAACCCCGCAGTCTCTTTGCAGTCTGGCGGAACCCTGCGTTCCGACTTGTTCTTCAAAACTGATTTATGAGTTTCCCACAAAGCGCTCCTTCCAATTGCTCCCCGACTTCCTGCTTTAATGAAATCTTACGCAATTCTCTCGCCGCCTCCAGATGACCCGTCATTCCCCCCGCAGCCCCAATACACTCTCGCGAGCGGGTTGAGATAATACTGGATCATTTGAATTGGCGGCTTCGTGTTTGCATTTCTCGATCGAGGCGCTGAGGGACAGCGCGCAGATTTGGGCGGAGGGGCGGGGGGTTGGGGGGGATGAATAACGATGCTGGCGTGTCCCGTCGGGGGGGGAGGGATGACGGGATTCTCTCTGCTCGGTGGCCTCCAGTCGACCTTCGGCCACACGAGGCCGGAGGACATCAATCCAAAAGCCAGAAGACGCTTCACACCCGCTGCTCCACTTCCCTTGTCTTGTTCTCCTGCTCTGTCCCGCAGAGTGTTTGAAGAGACCCCTTCTCCCCCCGGTGGTTCAGAGCTCCCGGTTAAACTTTGGGAAGCCAGCGTAAGCTCCGAACATTGTCGCTGCTGTCTGAGCAGCGTGAGAGATGTTTGGATCTCTTTCTTACCAGTCACTGAGATGACGCCGTTTCCCCTCATCAAAGGCCGTCGCTGCCAAGAGTCTGATGTCAATTTCCCAGCAAAACAGCACAATTACTCAGAGGTCACGATGCGCAAGAGAGAGACACGAAGCAGAACCATAAAAAAAAGTCGCATTTCTTTCTGTGACAGAGTTTTTGATAATTTACTTAATAAGATGTCAAGGCTGTATATTTTTTTGGGAGGAGAGTGGTGTGTGGGGGTGGGGGGGGGGGGTGTAATTCCCTCTGCCTTTTAGGAAGGAGCTCAGATAAAATCCTGGCTGAGTCATGGCTGTTTCAGATCTGGCTGAGCAGAAAGCTTCTCATTTTCTGGGTCTCAGCGTCGAGATTTTGCGACAAAGAATGTTTTAATGTGAAAACCAGCTGCGCCGGAACGTTCCCCTCGCCCCGTCCTCCCCGTCCAAAACCTCTCGTTTGCCAGCGGCGTTTCAATTAAACGGGCTCTGCGAAAGCGGCTTTTAAGCTAATTGGAGTGGCCCTCAAACCTCAGCCGGCCGATCGATCAGGACGATGAGGGTTTGTTGAAGCGAAATGCCGTTTCAGGAGGCCACGCGGCAGGTACAATACCTCAAGTACCAGCGCCGAGGCTTTCTTTCCTCTTTAGCCACGGCGTGTTTCTCTGCCGTTAAGTAGAGACCGCAAGAATCCAGAGAAGCAAGAGAAAGAGAAAAAAAAGTGCTGTATTAGAGGAGAAAAAAGAAAAAAAAAAACCAAAACATTATGGTCTTGTAAAACTCTGCAAGCCACAGCCTACACAATGTGCGCTGCAGTGTAGGCATGCATGTGAGCGGGCTTAATAGCGCATGATCTCATTGGTGGCAGCGCATGAGCTTACATGAAAATTAAATTGATTTATTGGGTAAGAGGGAAACGCCACATATTGGTATCCAAAGCAACTTTTTTTCACTCTTTCTTTTTTTTTTTACTGCGTTACCACGAGATGGAATGAATATAAAATGGATGGTTTGCTTTTATTGAGAGCAAATCGTCCAGCCACCAAGGCCATCTCACTATTAGCTTCAGGAACGTGATTTTTTTTCTTTTTCTTTTATAGACCATCCGTCTTCTCTGAGAATCTCTCCTTTGAAGGCGGCTCAGTTGTGAGTCATACAGGTGGGATCTCTTCACATTCACAGCCCCGGGATGCACGTTATCAAATTATGATTCCCGGAGGGAGCCGACTGTGAAACACCAACTGTTTTTGTTACATCAAGAAAAAAAAAAAGGATGACATCAGATGACTTCTGGGTGTGTATTGTGTTCTCCCTGCTCTTTTATAATGGCTTTGCATTACAAGGCCGGCATTCTAAATCACCCCCTCCGTTTCTTACATCATCCCAGCGGGCCGGAATGAGCCCATAACGCCGCCCTCCAAATTGCTTTTGATATCCAGTTAGCTCATCTCCGACAATGGCCAGCGCATGAAGGCAGACATATCATTGAAAAATGGGTCGTGATGTCAGTCGGCCTTTAGCTCATGGTTGAACTCGCCTGAGAAGACTTTCAAGTTGCGGGCCAGAAACGAAGGGATTTAGGGCCTGATTTTATTTGATTTATTTATTTTCCTCTGATGCATTTCCAAGATACCATAAGGTGCCTGGAATTCATTTTTTTGGGGGGATGGAAGTGGTAAAAACAACCAGAGAAGTGGATTCCTGAACAGCTGTTGTGAAGTAATCTCGTCGCCATCTTTCAGCGTCCGTTGCACAGACGGGTGAATGTGTTGAACTGTGCCAACCCTCCACAAGAGGGCACAGATGCTGCTGCCAAAGGAGGCTAATTAAGTTTCCTCTGGCGACATGGTGCGCTGTCACATCCAAATACTGCGTGAGAGTCCAAATAGTTGTTGTTGGGGTTTTTTTTTAGCCTTTAAAACTTGTTAATATCTTGGATTTGTTTAAAAGGATAATCCTGTTGTCATTTACATGCAAAATTAGTCATCACTTTTAATCTGTAGGGATATCAAATGGTCCCACTGGTCTCACCTGCCCTGCTGGATGTGACGCACAGTCAGCAGTTGGTGGTCTGATAAGCAGGAACATGTGTTCGAAGCTGCTGGTGGACCCAGCTGTTGTCCCGCTATCGCAGGTCTTAGTAGATCACACCATGTGGTGCCAAACACGTCTCCAGTGTTGTTTTATGCCAAAGGTTGTCGTTGTTGTTGACAATAATTTGTCTTTCTAACACTTTCTAACTTCCTTGGCTTGCTTCGCTCTTCGGAAAGCGTGAGCTGCACAACGCACTGTTCTCGAAATCGGCCCTTTGTGATGTCACAAATGGCTAGCCAGGTTTAGCGACAACGCCCACAGCCAGGTGTCGGCTCCGCCCTCCTGGCCCGGCTGCACACGCCGTGCAATTTTTGGCTTTGCCGAGATGGAGAGATAACCGTCATTAGAGCGGAGCAGCGACGTCTTTGCTCTCGTGGCCGGCGCGGTCTGGCAGCCTGCGTCCAAAAATTCTAACAGTTTCATAACTCTGAAAAATAACCATGTGATGACGATACCTCGATACCCGACGTCATGTTGCACCCAACTTTATTAGATTTGAGTTTGGCTTGGCTCGCCCTCGTCTGCTTAAAAACAATTTGCCTCTGGGCTCAGAAATGCACTCATGGCTGCCTTCCTTTTGTCCCCCTTTGCAAGAGTCCAACAGTGAAGGACATGATAATAAGTCTTTGGAGGCAGGCTGTCAGTGTCCTTTCGCGAGGGAGTGCTTTCATTTGAACACTCGTTTGCTGTAAAAATCAGGAGAATTAAGGTGATGTTTTTCATCTGTCACAGCTTAGTTTCATCATCTCTGCACTTTTATTCAGGCCTGCTGGTCTCCTTGAATGCAGAAAAATCATCAGCTTAGCCAGAACACTGATGGGCCTTTTACACGGAGACTAGACTTTTTTTGAAACCGCACATTTTCAAAAAATGCTCTCAAACAAAAAAACGGATTTGTGTATGCAAGACCGAACCACGTAAAACATTTGTGCGTTTTCACAGAAACCCGTATTCGTGTGAGCAGGGCCTGATTTCTGCCTCCTCCCCTCTTGTAAATCCTAATTAATACCTGTGGCTCATGGCGAAGTGCAAACAGACAGGCAGCCGGATGGGTGAATGGCACGCTCAGTCGTGTCACGTGCACAGCCTCGTCTGGTGGCAGTCCAACCCTAAGTCCCAACCCTCAATCTTAAAACCCTAACCCTAACCTTTACCCTCCAGTGGCAGTCCAGTCTGCGTGGAGGCAAGGGGACGAGCACGCAAAAGAAATATTTGTCTAATCCGTGCAAGCAAGCTCCCAGACGAAGGACTGAACTTTCCCACCGCCTTGCTCCGATTCTTTTACGCCGAGGAGAGCGTTGAATTGTCACTGCTGCGCCACTAACCTCTGACAAATCGCACACCTGCTCTCTTAAAATCCGATCCGGTCTAAATTTGAATTTCATATTTTTAGATTTTTTTTAATTTTTTTAATTTTTTTTTTTTTTTTTACGGTTTAGACTCAACAATAGCTTGGCAGAAATTTCAAAGTCCCTCCTCGCCCGCACAACAAAACATTTAAAGTTGCAAGAGGAATATTGACTATTAAAACAAAAAAAACAAAAAAAACAAAAAAAAAAAAGAGGTTTCAGACCACACAGCCTCACATTAATGTTTATCTGCGGATCTAGAATATGTAATTTGCTTTGGGCCACATTAAAGAGGCCTAAACCTTTTTCTTTGAAATGATCCGAGTCTTTATTTCTCGGGAAAATGATTACCATATGCAAACATTAAATATACTGCCATTGTGCCATCGCCGAAAGTCTGGCCCGTTCAAACATGTTGTTTCGCAAAGTACCTCGGTCGGCTGTTTTTCGGTAAATGGTCTTTCCCTCTGTCAGTGTTTCCAGGCCTCTCTGCCTCCTCCGCCAGCGCCACAAAGAGCCAGGAAGTTCCTCTCAATGTGCCACTACTAAAACGTTTATCCCTCTCGATTCATGAGGAGGACGCGGGGAATCCATGTGTGTGTGTGCGCGTGCGTGTGTAAGGCTGAAATGGTCTGCCAGCTTGAAGTGAAAAGGGGTTGCCGGGGCGGTGAAAGAGCTGTTTGCTCATGTCCAGACCGGCAGAATGGATGAGGACACAGATGGGATTTCTCTCTGGTGGACTTTTCTTCTCAGCTGGCCCCAGTGTGTTTGGAGAGACATGGAAACCTCGGCCAGAATGGACAGGCATCTTATTGAGCGGTGGGGGAAGACGTAGCACTTTCACCCTGAATGGGACGTGGCGAAAGTGATGCGAGGAGTGTTTGCGGAGACGAGGTCGACGCGGTGTGAAATCGGTCACAGTTATCCTCACTCGGGGGACGGTGCAAGGCCCAGAGAGCCTGCAGGAAGATGATGGTGTGTTGTCGCTGCAACAGGAGCAGCAGCAGCAGCAGCAGCAACAGGCATGTCCAGGCCTTGCCCTCTAATGCTCGCTAAAGCTGCGGCGCCATAAAACTTCAAAGCTCCGACCATAGAATTCATCTGGGCCAGTTTCTCTCCACGCTGAATACTTTTGTTTCTCTCCATGAGGGGACGAGGACAAAAAAAAAGAAAAAAAAAGAAAACGGCAGATCCTCTTCAAAGCACGACGAACTTGCTTTTGGCATCAAATGATTCCAAAGGGATGCATCTTAAAATCGTCACGATGAAATACAAAATAGTGTTTTGAAGGAAAATACGGTATGCGAATCCGTGTTTTGCCAAAGAGCCAAATTGCTTCAGCGGCTCCTTGGGACGCCGTCAATTAGGGAGAGTGAAATGGGAGGCGGAGGGATTCCACGGTGTCGTTGTGACTTGCTGACAGGTGTAGCACAACCAGGGGGTGAAAGGTCGGGGGGGAGTTGCCATGGCGACACAGGCCCAGAACTGCAGGAGTCATCAGCCGCGTTCTCACCTTCCAGTGTTTTTCATGCCACGTCGAAGTCTTGGTTTACAGCAGTGTCCAAATTAATAAAGTGTCTGCACATAGAGTTGAAAAAAATACGACCATACACACTTTTGTGTAAAAAAAATAACGTTGCTTAAATATATTTTAAGATGAGCAGGAATTTGTTAAGCATTTCTTAAGCCGTGCAACTCAAGTGAAACATCTCCAGTGCGCCAGGGGTCCGGTCATTATCGACGAACATCAAGATTGGAGGTTAAAGCAACACCGGCTTAGTGGGAGTGATGGCGAGATCATTGGGGGAGATGGAGCGAGCGAGCGGGCTGGCGGAGGGGCAGGGTCGGGTTACACGTCGTCGACCCCAGACCTGCCCTGGTGCTGTCCGTCAGAGGAGAGGAGGAAGCAGAAATAGACCTTGAGTGAGGAGGGGGCTGAGGGGGGCGGGGGGAGAAACCTACCGATGAGTGACATATTTTGACGCTCACGCTTTTTTGGCTCAATGGCGTCCATTCAGCCGCTTCACCTTGGAGCCCGAGACGAGCCTAATCAGATGTGATGCTCGCGCTGGACCCAATTTAAGTGGCACGATTGTTAGCGGGGCTTTTTTCTCTGCAGGAAACACAATTTGTTTTTCCTTCCAATTTCTCTTTCCCCTCCGCCTCCGCAAGCATCCATCAGCAGCCACTTAGTGCAGTCGGCCGTCTTCATGGGAAAACACAACAAGGCAGTGTGGATCAATGCAATATGATTTGTGTGATTTTTGCGCCGCGGTTTGAGGTCAAAGCAGAGCGACGTCTGTGGGCCCTGGCGTGACATCACGCAGGGAGCTGAACCCTGCGCCGGGCCCGGGCCGGGCCGGGTCGGGTCAGCCTCTAATGAGATGTAAGGATCGCCCCCGCCGGAGAAAGTTGGACCGCTGCGGAGCCCCGTCCCCGCCCCTGCTGCTTCCAATCCTTCATTTTCCACCAGCTGGCGAGCAGATGGAAGGACCTGTTGGCCAAAAAGTCAAGAGGGAGAGAAGGAGGGAATGTGGGCACGAAGTGGGAGAAAAAGAAAGGGAAAAAAACTGAGACTGACAGAGATGTTTGCCGGTGATAAGCGGCGTTGCCTTTCAACCGGAGCTCGGGGGGGGGGGCGAGATCTCCCTCGTCGTGAACTGCAGTGCGTTGGAAGCATTTGGCCAAGGTCACTGGCTCGGGTTATGCAATGTTAGCGTTTGGCGTGTTTGTTTACGAGGCTTGTGAAACGGAGGAAGTCAGATTGTGCGGGGGAAGGTGATGGGAATGTCAGAGGATCGGAGAGAGTGAGTGGGCACCGCCTGCACAGCTTGCGCGGCTGATTTGTGTGTGTGCGACTGTGCGTGTGTTTGCGTTGCGGTCAGAATGATCTCTGTCCTGCTGTTATTTACCTTCCAGGCCCTTCAGAGGGGAAACCAAAGGGTGTGGAGGGATCAACAGGGACTTGTCCTGCTGGATTCCTCCAAACGCCGCCTCCTCAGGTTCGGCCGAGAGCCGTTCGGCATAATGACCGCCAGTTGTGTGCACAGGTGCTGCTGGTGAAGGGGGGAAGGAGTCGGCTCTCGCCTTGACTTCTTGTCTCTGTTCCTTTTGGTTTCGCTAGATAGATTAGACCGCAGTTTTCATGTGTTTCCCCACAACAGCGATCGCTGCCACCGGCCTGTTCATGAGCCTCCTGAAGAAAATGACAAGAGGTCCGAACCTTTATTAATCCCACATTGGGCAAATTTGCGTAATCACAGCAACAATACAGCAGAAAATAAATAAAATGAGTGACAATTGGTGAAAAGCTAGAAGGTTCCACAAAGTGTCGCTTATCAGGAATCGCAAAATTTGAACTTGACAATTCAATTGTTGCAGGAGGCTAAATCAACTGTTTCATGTAAATCGCAAGTTGTTTTATTTTTTGAGTGTTTCTCAAAGTGGGTGGCGTGCCCCCCCCCCCCGGGGGGCGCAGAGTCACGTCTGGGGGCAGGGGGGGGGGGGGGGGCGCAAAACACCGGGCGGGAGGGAGACGGGGCGCCCGGGGGAACTAATGTTTTCACGTGGGAACTTTTTCCACGGCGGAACAATTAAGAAAAAGTGTTCAGTAGGTTGTAGCTAAGAAGAACGCTGCTCAGGTCCACAGGGTGGACAAATACTGCTCTACCACTGTTCTTTGTTGTGTTGTGTCCACTTTTGGCTGTAGAATTGTTCACGCCAGACTTGAAGCGGGGTGCACCTCCGCGGCCGAGAGAAAAAGGCCAGAGGACAATGACCAGTTTTCATTGTCCTTTGCATCAGTACGTGATCTACGCCGCGACTGGCGCGATATTATGACTGGGGGAGGGGGGAGGGGGGGTGAAAACTTTTCTTCCTCCAAGGTGGGGCGTGACAGAGAAAGTTTGAGAACCACTGACCTAAATGCTGATTTTTATCGGGGTGACAAAACTCCTGTGAAACAACATAGCGGTTAATAGGTCCAGCGCTCCCATCTGCCAATGACCAGATGACTCAGCAAGTGGGCGATGTTATTTCCTGTCTGTGAATAATCACCCCCCCCCCCCCCCCCCACCCCCCACCCCCACGCCCTTCTTTTAATATACACCTCAGACGTCGGAGTTTGTCTCCTGCGTCAGACGGAGTGATGTTGTGTACATTTCTGTTCTCATCCTCATCAGCCGGGAACACTGTGTTTGGAGGAACTTGTCGGTAATAGTGACTGGTGTTGCATCAACACCGGCGCTGATTGGGTGTAACTGCTGCGATGCGGCACGAAACAGAAAGAAAAGGGGAGAGGAAGAAAAAGATCACACATGGGATCAGTTGGATGCACTTTTTTTCATATCAGGAAATCGGCGGTGGGAAAAAAAAAAAAAAGAGAGTCTGTTTCAAGTTCTGGGAGGCTGATTTTTATTATTGCATTGTCAAACGCACTTCCTCTGTTGACTTGAGGAATGCAGCGCATATGTTGAAGGTAGTAAAAGTTTTGCTCTTGCAGGTGGAGCTCAAGCCGAGATAGAAAGTCATGTGTTTTTCGGTACCGTTTGCATTGGACAATTCACTTTTCAGGAGATAATAGTCATGATTAGTAAGTACTTAGTGGCGTTGCCAAAAATTCAATCTTCTCATAAGTCTTAACAGCTAGCAGCGGCATTTTGCGAGTCCTTGTTGTAAGTCGCGGCCTCCCCTAACTCTCCATTGACATTCATTAACCGTCAGCTACACTTTTACAACAACACCAACGACGCTCGCTTCCTGTCTCCCTCGCGCTTCTCCGCCTTTGCCCCCCAACAGTCGTACCTTCCTTGCAATCAGAGACAGTAAAATGCTAATTTGCTAGTTGCAGGAGCTGTTGTTTTTTTCTTTTTTGTTGCGTCGCAGCAGCTGAAACAGACAAACCTGCGCTCGGCCCGGCAGGCCGATGTAGGTGAGCGACAGCTGCTCCCCGTCGGCTCGCAGGCTGTGTGAGAAAATGGCCTTTGCAGGACTCTCCTCGGGGCTTTTGGTGTCTCCGGTCCTGACCGCTACGTCCCGCCATGAGGATCGGGGTTCCGCAAGCTCACATCCTGCCGCTGCGGCAGTCCGACTTCCGAGGCGTACGTGCTGACAAAAGCAGACGTCTGAAATGTTGAACGCTGAATATGCATCTGTTGGGTGTGTGTGTGTGTGTTTTTTTTTTTTTTTTTGAAGGCTGAGAGTTCTTCCCCATGTGTCTCTGCTCCTGTCTGTGCCGACGGGGAGTTTGCACACGGGGAAGAATGTGAGAAACATGCTTGACTTGGAGGTTTGAATGCCTTGTTGAGCAGCCAGGAATGTTTAAGTGGGCCTTTTATTCTCTCCACAAATTAGACGGGAGGATGTATGGCATCCTTTCAGACCGACCGACCGACCCGCCGTTGTGTTCCACCTATAGGGGTTGTTCTGAATGTGTTGTTTGTTTTTTTTCTTGATAGCCGAGTAACATGTCTTCCAGATTTGGGATTTATGCCCGTCTGAGCGACGGGTTAAAAGTTCCTCCCGGGAGTCTGTGCTAAAACAAACTGTTATGCCCCTGCGGATCCTTGGGGAGCGCCCGTAAACCCAAATTCCTTTACTACTGAAATCCCTTTGTGTCTTGAGGTGCAAACCGTGAATGGAAAATTATACGACATAGACTGAGCATTTAAAGGGCTGTTTTTGCAAAGGGATTGAGTCTCCGTGAATCACTCGGACTGTCTGTATTGAGCGAGACGTCGAAGTTGTCCGGGTCCCATTCAGAGTCAAAGTTGCTGCTGCGGGACACTTTCATCACCTTTGTCCATTCACGGTTACACAGCTCGACGCTGTCTGCCGCCCCATGAAACCTTTTAATTAGTCTAGGCCCGTGAAGTGCTCTAAAGTGTGAATGGAAAATACTTGGGTGCGCTCAGTTCGCCGGCAGGCACCCGCGAGTCCCACGTTACAGCCCTGTGCACTGTTGCGGTACCCGCCGAGGTAAAAAACCAGAAGAAAGAACGCCTTAATGAAGCCAACGTTGCTCGGAATATGCGCGTCAACGCGCGGAAAAAGCAAACATCCAGGTGTAAACGTCTGCCCAGAGAGTGATTACACACGGCGGCTGTGTAAAAGCAGCTGAGACACGCTGATAAGATCAGGGGTTGCCTGCAGTCACGGGAGTCATTCTTCTGCAGGCTGTCATTTCCCCTTTTATGTGTCTCTGGTTTAAAGACACAATTGAATGGGTTTTATTAGCCCGTTAGCTCTCAGACTGAAAGCATTTTCCACAGGGGCCTCTGTTTTGAGGTTGAGCCACTGGGGGCAGGTAAAGCGCGAGATCATATCTGCGCCGTGATGGGACCGTTAATGAGCAATGTGCGTGATGTGAGTTGAGTGGCAGTCATCTCTGACTGTGCAAGGACGTAAATGCAAAAAACAAATATATTTTCCATTGGGTGAGTATCTTACAGTCTGCGTGTTGAAGCGCTAGGAATGTCTGATTTGTTTATAAGAAGGTTAGATAATATGTTGAGGCAAATGAAAACGTAATCAGCAAAGTTAAATGGGGTCACTGTGAATGCAGCTAATGTGTTTGTGCGTGCGCCTGTAAATTGACTTCTTGTGTCACTCCTAGCGGAGACAGCGCAGGCTAAGCCGCACTGCAGTCCTCTGTTTTTTTTTTTGTCATAGATGAGAATCTAAAACAGAAAGTTTACTGAATCCGCGCCAGTGTTTGATGAGAAAGGTCTGCTGCTCAAAATCTAACGCTATCAGCACTCAATAAATATACTGATGCACAGTCTTTCTAAAGTTGAATTGGGTCCAGACACTGAGTGCGCATATAACTCATCGGCACATTTTTATTTTTTACAACTTTGTGTAAAGATCTCTGTTATTCGTCTCACAGATCCCTCCCAGCTATTTTTTTTTCGTGGTGTTTGACTATTAAAAGGAATTTAGATCGTCATTGTCAGCATCTGTCTGAGAATTATTAGTTAAGGGCTGGTTGACTCTTAACTGCAAAGAGGGAAAAAAAAACCCTTCCTCCTTGCAGAAATATCCATAGAAAATGTTTCCTTATAAAGTTCCCTGTTCTTTGACTGTTTCTTGTGGAGATTGAGAACATTGCAAACGTGAGAAATCATGCGCTCGGGCTATTTCTCCAAAGTTTCCCCAGCGGTAGTTCAGGCATCCCTGTTGCCTTGGCCTTTAGGACCAGCGCCGTCTGTGCCATGTGATCAATGTGTTTTCCTTTCACCTTTCAAGTCAGTGATGGTCTTAAATGGGTCCTGCAGCCTTGGCCTGTCTGGCCTTTCTCCCAGCCACACTAATCAGGGACCCTTGTCTGGCCCTTTCAGTCGCCCCTCGGAGATCTCCTAATTTATGAGTCACTTCCCAAAGAAAACACGCCGCCTCGGTGAGTCCTGATATAAAGATACCCGGGTGGGATAGTTTAGGGGTTAATTACCGAGAGGGTGGAGGTGGTGGGAGAGGAGATAGAAGAAACGGAGACAGAGTGATGCTGGACTGGCCTGAGAAAAAGCATTAAAAAATGTTGTGTTCCTTGGTATGGAACTGTCTAATATGTGCGAGAAGATGGATATATGGGAGTGCCTGAGAGAGTGAGGACTGAAACAAGGGAGGAAGTGACATACCAGACCAAAAAAAAAAACAGAACTGGATCATCTGAGTCCAGTGAAACACTACTATCCCCAAGGAAGGAGACCTGAAGGAAGCTTTGATTCAGCCAGAAGGTCATGGAGTGGAGGATCTGAGCTACAGGATACAGTCACTCATGCCGTGTTTGTCTTAGACAAGTCCTCTGACCCGTATCACGCCTGGATTAGCCAAGATATATCCTGCTGCAAAGGGCATTTGGATCCCATTCGCGAGCACGAGGTCATGAAGATTGGCGGTCTCCACTTGCCAACTTGAGATCCCGGCTAATTTGGAGTTGGGATTTGCCAGCTTTGATTGGGTGCTAATGAGCCAGGTTAAGTCAGGATACCACTGCCATTTGTAGGTGTCCACAGTTGGTTAAAAATAGCTATAGCTACGGCCATAAGAAAACTTTGTGTAGTGCCTTGCAGGTGCAAATCGCCTGGCAGTCAGTGGAAAAGTGGAACTACACGGTTTCAACCTCCAGCGCTGGGACTGCTGTGAGAGGGAGCCACCAACTGCTACTTGAGCACCTGTGGTCTGAAACGGGCCCTTTTAATGGTCTTTAATGATCAACATTTCTGACATCCCCGTGGGATAAGGTAATCCTGTCATTAGGTACCTGTAATGAAAGGCCAAATGCTCTTTTTTTACTGCGATGACATAGCTGTTAAAATGCAGGCGGCGCATAGCTCGGACTTTGTTTTTCCAGCATCGAGGAAACGGTATCAGATGTAGCTAAAGTGCTCGGTGCGCAGTAAGGGCCGACGGGGAGACGTTCTGGACAGGCGCGAGACATTTCTGATGTCAGCGCGGACGTTATTTATTTAAAGAGAGAGCGGTGAAGGCTCTTACCTCCCTCTTTTGTTGCAGCGACTGCGACTTTTACTCCCGAACCCTATGCTATAGGTTTTTTTCTTTCCTTCTTCCTCTTCTTTCATTGCGTCCAATTTCATCTTGCCTGCGCAAAAAGGCTTTAGCCGGATAGCCGACTTGGACGTATTTGCAGGTTGCGAAAATAAACATTTCAAAGTGCATACGCCAGCATCACTCCTCTCCTACACAGGAGCCTGAGCTGGAATATTTTGAGGCTCGGGCTTTATTATCTGTCACAGCGGAGAGGGCGATATATCAACAGATGGGTTCCGTTCCTGTAATTCTTTATTGATTTACCATTTTTTTTCTTCATTTTCCTCCAGCATTCTAATCTGTTGAGGTACTGCCTCTAAATTTTCACAGCCGTTGCACAGTCACAAGGTCAAGTTTAGTAGTTTTCACCGTAAATTTTTCTAAAGGACAGGCTAGCTTTCAACTTTGCTAGCTTTGAAACTTTCCGGTCTTTCATTTATTTATTTTTTTGGAAACTATTTTATTCATTGTTCTTCACGTGATCCTTTGGTCATTGAACTTTTCGACACAGTTGCTCCGATCAATGGTACACTGAAAGAATTGGGCAAAAAAACAAAAAAACAAAACGAACCCAAGTGTATCACCCGATGTGTCAAAGTCAAGTGCTCAGCTGCGTTTACAGGGGGAAAGTGGCAAGTTTCGCAGAATGTTTTGCCAGCTTTGCCTCCTACCTCGAGCAGCCACTTCGGCATTATTTGTCTGTGGGGGCGGCGGTGTTTGTAAAGTAGCGCACGGATGTTTTAGCCACAACGTGGGAATGCTCACACCAGATAAACGCTCCTTTTTTTCGCCCCCCCCCCTCGGAGTTGTTCAAGACGTTTACCGACATTGTAGCCTCTCTTCACCTCTCATCAGATATTTAGCTTAATTCACGATAATGAATCAGGACGCTTGAAACCTTTGTGTGTATATTAATTATTGAGTGCGTGGTTATAACTCTTCTTCTTTCGCACCGGATGAATACTTGCCCTGAACCCCTGCTCTAGAGCCATTGTGAAGTGATTTTGCTTTTCACAAGCCTTACATGGGCAAAATGTGTCTCTGCGAGTGGCTCCAGATGTTCTTGCAGGGTTTATTAAACATTTGGTATTGTAAAGCTGCTTTAGAGAGTGAGAAGGGGTGGAGGTGGTCGAGGGGTAAAAAAAAAAAAAAAACAACAACCTTGTTCTGATGACAGAGGAGAGTTTTCCTCAGGTTCGTTCAGTGCTTTTCCTGAGCGAAGCTGTCTCCCCCTGCTTTGTCCTTCTGCCGCGGCCTCGTTTAAAACCCCTTGACTAACAGGTGTTTTCATTTATGTGGTTCCTAACACCGTCTTTTAGTTTACGCCTGTCAGCGTCTGTCCCCTGTCAGCGTCTTTAACTGCTCTTTACAAGTCTGCAGGGCACGTCGCCTCACAAATGGAACAGTTGGAGAAGGTGGAGGTGGAGAAGAATTTTTTTTTTTTTTAAATATATTTTTTAACACTCTTCCTCATGTCTGTTAGTAGTAGTAGTAGTAGTCTGCAGATGACTCTTAGGTTTCTGAGGGCTGCACGAAGACAACAGCGTCCAGTCAAAGCACAAAAACCTCTACTTGAGGCATTTTCTTGAGGTTTTCCTTCAACCAAATTCACCCCTTTGGTGTAATTTTGAGCACAGAGCAACAAAACTCGAGCCAAAGTGCTCGTTTTGCCCAGCTTTTCTCTTTGAGAGCTCATTTGCGTTCCTGTGTTAACGACAGCTTGTTGCGGAATGACCACATTATCCAGTTTCCACAATCTGATTATGCCTATAAATGTTTGGCGCAGCCCACTTGAATTAACTCTCTCAGTCAAAAGGGGGCCCATTTAGCAGGGCAGACCAAGAAGTGGAAACGTGCATCAGTTAATATCTTCATTGGAGGAATAATCTCCATCTCAACTGAGGAACGCTGTCTGAAAGTTCCCCACTGCCACGGCATAAATAGGGCCATTTATTAAAAGGCTTGACAAGACAGATACAGAACTGAGGAAGCAGTTTTACATATTTCTCAATTTCCCTGTTATGTGCAATTATAGGCCTGTGACCAGATAGTAATTCACGGAGAGACAAGCCTGACAAGAAGTATTAAAGGAAGTCTATTTCCTTACAAGACTGCCTTTCTTTAATTCCCTCTATCATTTCCAAACCCAGTTGGTGACTTTTTTTTTTCTCCCTCCACCTCTTGGCAGGGAGTCTTTTTTTGGAACAAGGTTGACGTTTGTTCTAGAATCTCGGCCCTGTAAATCAATACACAACCTTGACTCGGAATCAGAAATTGGACCCACAGGAGTTTTTGATTGATATCCAGATTGGGGAGGTGAAAAAGTGCAACATGCAAAACTCGAAGCTCGAAGAACTCTTCTTGAGTTCTGCTGCAATCCTCGATTTTTCCGGCATTTTTGACATTTTGCAAACGTTGCCTTGTTCCCGGTCATGTATATCAGGAGACGGATTTGATTTCCAGGAAGCTCGTAAGACAAATTCATACATTCAACTAATCAGTGAAATTCCGTTGTTTTTTTTTTCTGGTTTTAAACAATATTGGCTTAATTTGAAATAACTTTCCCAGCAGTAAACTCAAGCCTTCACATCCATATACTAAATGACTAATGCGTTTACGTCTTTGTGGACAAGACCATGTGGACGCCAGCCCCCTGACACCCCGCTCCTCTATTAAACGGCAATAACATCTTTTACGGCATTGTTGCAGCAAAAATGATTAATGATCACTCCAGCAGATGCTGCGCTGACGTCATGCGTTCTTTGGGCTTGTCGAGCCGTGCAGCTGTGGGAGACGCGCTCACGTGTCGGGCGTGGGGTTCTCATTAGAGCAGGCGCGTTTGGTGGAGGCGGCATCCAGCCACCTCCGACTGGCTGGGGAGAGCGGGTCGGGAGCTGAGGGACCTGGAAGGGGAAGTGCAAAAGCGTCTTTTCTCATCAGCCATAATAATAATGGATCCTTGAAAGTCCCCTTTCAAATGCAGTCATTTCTCTTAAGTGATCCGTCAGTAGTTTGTTGATGGTGAGGGTGTGGGGAGGGGGACTCTTCTTGTTTTCTCAGATGGGAGCCAGGCCCTGCCGTGGCCCTCTGGCTGTGCATTAGCTACACACACTGGCACCGGAGGGAATGCGAAAGAGCCTTTCAGGAATTGGACTGTGTCCCGCTGCTGCTCTAGTGGCCCACACGACCTCTGTAACGTTTGCAAAATGGGATGAATGTCAACACCGGGGGGTCATAATTAGCAGTTTATTCATGGGTAACACGCTAACTGATCATAACTCAACTTCGCTGCCTGACTCACCCCCGTCTCAGCAAGTGCGCTAGGGTAAGATTTGTCTCTGTTTCTTCAAGGCTTTGGAAGAAATGAGTGCTTTGGCGCAGTGCTGAGCAGATGCACTTCATTTCACAGATCAGAGGGCAGGAAAGCAAACCGAGCAGCAGCAACAAACAGCATCACTCCTACTGTATTTCACAACCTCGAGCCGAGGATTGCCTGTCATGTGCGTGCGCTTGCCATCATTTGCATGCTCGTCATTGTGTGTGCGCAAAGGCGAGTGTTATTTTTTTGCAAAAGTGTGATCACAAGCAGGGGGATTGCATTGTTGATGGATGAGATGCCGTATTCATTGTTGCTGTCGGGAAATATCAATCTTTGTAATGCTCCACTGAAAGATGTATGGCGGTGAAGGTCAGCGTCCTTGCGGGATGATTTATATGTCGGGGGGCCTCTTCGAATACTGAATGAGTTAGTGAAGGCTAAATCTTCATTTGGACTCAACAGCATCTTCGGGAGTTTCTTTGTCGAAGTGGCTGTGGTGGAAATTGGTGTTGTCTTTCCCCCATCATAAATAATCTGCCATTTTAGAGGGAGAGACAATATGCTGTAATGACGACTCAGGTTCAGGATTATTTTTCTTCTGTGATTTTCTTTTATTACAAATGTTCCAGAAAATATACTTCCCTTCTGGGTTGAAAAACACAACTATTGAGACTGCCTTCACATGAGCTTGCACATCATTGTAAATAAACAGAAGTGCTCTTTCTGACTTTGTGCCAGTTCCTCCGCTCCCGAGCTCAGGTTGCAGCTCCCAGATGGTCCCTTAATCTGGAGGTCCCATACAGGTCAGCCCCAGCAGAGCCAGGTAACACGAGCCAAACTCATAACCCCACCAAAACTCCCGAAAATGCATCCACGGAGAGGGAGAGGGAGAGAGAGAGGGAGAGAGAGAGGGAGAGGGAGAGGGAGAGGGAGAACCAGACGGATGGCTTTCTGGCCTTTGCTTTTTGCAAAACGGGCCACATGAAGCCTCGATCCGGCGTCCAAGCCATTCACTACAAGGGCCGCTGCTGCAAGGTTAAATTCCTTTCGCTGTTTGATGTTTGTTTTTTTTTTCGTTTGATAAATCATCTAACTTAAATCTGTTGGAAAAGAGCTTCAACGCAGCCGTGATCGAATTACTCTAAATGTGACGTCCCAGCGTTCGCCTCGACACTGCTCGTCCGTTTCGAGCAAGCTGGCATCGCATGAGGTTGTTTTCCACCGCTGGACCCATAATCTCAGCAACATGCTTCTTGTCAAAGCCGCGCTAAGAAGTTACAGTAGCCTCCTGAGATCTGATCCTCGGCCAGATAAGGACCCCGCTGGCCCATATTAGTTTACCCACACTCTTAGCCCTGGAAGAAAACAACGTCTGAACTCTTTCACCTTTAGCCGCGATAAAATACCTCATTTTTTCTCCCCCCCCCCTGCTTCTTGCATAATTCCTGATCATTTCCATTCTCCAGGATCAACTGATTTGACAGGTTTAGGGTTTAGAGAAACTTCTTGCACGCCAACCCAAAGAGGGCAAATGGGCCGCGGGCCCGACATTTCACATTCAAACTTTTTAGACATTAAACCCTCGAAATGAAAGGTTTAGAATCAGTTTCACACCTCCGGGCCTGTCTCCGTTATGGGTGAACTGTTCTTTTGTTGGCGACGCATCGATCGCGTCAGAGGATCTGAGTTCCCCTGCAGGGTGAACGCAGCGCACTTGTTGACACCGCTGGTGGGATAATTAGCGCTTTAAGCTAGCTTGCTGCAGCGCACGGCGCCTTCGCATTTGACAGAAATAAACAGATCTCTTTCCTCACGGCCTCCCCCTGGACACTGTAAAACACCTCCTTAAGATAATTTTTTTTTTTTAGTGCATAGGGTGAGCTTTCAGCGACTCAGAAACCACATATGCCTGCCGCTGACGCAGGAACAGGGTCTTGTTGTTCCTGACGCCGCTTCGACACCTCTTAACTTTTTAAACGCTTTAACAGTCGATTCCATCCTTGTCGCCCCGAATGGAGGGTGGAAAAAGGAAAGAAAGAAAAAAAAAAAACAGGGCCACCAAGTCTGATGTGAAAAGTATTAGAGGCGATGTCCATAAGAAAGTGCAGACGCTTGTGCACGTCAACATGTGTTTTCCCTTTTTGCAGCCAACCCTGAAAGGATTCCAGTCTTCCTAATTAAGGCAATTTTCATATAAAGACGCCTTTAAGCCCTGCCTCGGTCGCGTTAAAAATGGCAGCATTTTGGACTCGGCTGCTGCGAGGAGGCCCAGCCTTTTGAAGTAGCCCTCTGGTTATTTTTCTGCTTGACAGATCAGAGCAACTGTGCAAAAATCAAACGGGAAGTGCCCTTCTGCCCCAGGTAAATGGTAGCCGGGGACCGAGCAGGCGGACACTGGGGAAAGCCAATTTGGCTACCGCCGAGCCAAAAAGGTTTGGCGGAGGAGGGTGGGGGGTTGGGGGGGGGCCATCTGGATAATTTTCCTGCTATCGGAATTTTAGAAAATGCGACGCTTGATAGATTGTGATGGCGCCCTGCCCCTTGTAAAAACGTCGTATTAGAGAGGTGCACAAAGTGACTCATCAGAAAAATGCCAAGTGAGGGAGACAAGTTTTCATAGGTGCCGAGGTGTTGGCCAAGGCTACCCAGGCATGTCCGACCATTCGGCGCACTGCTGGAACAGAAATTTCCCATCTGTAGGAGAAGCGCTGCAGCAGCACCAGCAGGGGTTTATTCACCTCGGGGCAACAGTGGATACCGGGGGATGAGACGCGGTCATCTTAGTTAAGTGAGATGCTGATCCTTTTGAAATAATTAAACCTTCAGAAGAAGCAGCAGTGGGGTTGGGAGACTGACAAGTTTGTTTTCCGACGCCCGCCAACCTCCCCCACTGAAGGCTCTCAAAACAAGCCGTAAGGATTAAGAATCAAACCAGTGGGAACCACAGCTGATGCCTAGGGAGGTCTGCTTCTCATTGGGCGGGATATTGGCTGGAGGGGCGGCGCTGACCCTCAGGGCTCAGAGTTGCAGTTCTTGAAACCAGCAGTTTGTGATGTCACAAAGGGCACCGGTGCCCCTCATATGTTGAGGACAACAGCCTCAGTCAGGTTGTCATTCTGAGTGGAGGGTCAGTCTTGCCTTCCTGCTGTTCTTTTTCGGCTCTAAACACGGGGATAAACATGCTGTTTGCTGGAGGGGCAGTGGGGAGTTACCGATCTTGTATGGCTGCTCCACTGGAGTCTGGAATGAAAAATTAAAACAATGGGTATAAGACTGTTTTTGTGATGAAAGAGGAAGATCATCTGCGTAGAGTCTGAGTCCTCTCTGCCATTAATTACACATGACATTCTTTGAAACCATAAATAATTCTTGGTCCCTCTATCCATGGTCAAGAATGAAGTCTAATCCATTGAAGGCATGTAAAGTTTCAGATTCTGCAATGTGTGGTCTGCCTTTCTTTTCTTTTCTTTTTCTTTTTTTTTTTGAAAAACAGAATCTGAAAACCATTTAACGATTCTGAGACATCAATCCTGAGCTGTCAGACTTTGATGCTGTCACATGTGCCTCAAAGTAAGATGGTAATTCTTCCACTCGAGACGTTTACCGAAGGCTATGGGAACAGATGCTTTCTGCAAAGTTCGGAGTGAAAGGCGCATTTTCGGAACCAGGGAAGTGTGCACTGGGGCGTATGATACAGAAAGAAGGGAAAGAAAATCACAGATGTTGGAATTTTCAAATCTTATGCAGGTTGTTGAAATTAGAGTTATGAAAGGTATTTTTGGAGCTCCACGTCGATTGGCATTGGGTGGCGTTGCTCTTGTTTATCCAGACCAGTGGTGGAGATGATTTAAGGTTGTTTTTGCTACAGTTGGTTATGGTCCTGCTGGGCTTAAGGAAACTGGGAGGTCTTGGGGGAAAGGAAATGAGTTAGAAGGATACGGGATGGAGCTTGATTTATATGCAGTCTGAACTCAACCTGAGCTCCTCTTTTTACTTGGAATATTTAACTGACTTGGATATACAGGCATAAAAAAAAACAATCCAGGTTTTATAGTGAAATGAAACGCATTCAGTGAAAATCAGTCAAGGACCTATTGGTCCGTCTACTTTTTGGAATCTTTGCACTGAACAACAGAGCCCCCCTGATCGGTATAACCTATAATATGCCCTGAGGCGGGTGAAGTATTACCCTCTGCTGTTGGATATTGTGGCGATATTGGAAATCTAAGGGCTCGATAAAGAAAATACATCCGCGAACGTGGAATAAATGCAGCCTATCGCCAGACCGGTCTTCCGGCCTCGGCACCGAGTTCCCACAGCACCGAGGGCTGATACCTGATAACCTCCTCCTGTCCTGCGGACGGCCAGAACTGACTTGCCAATAATGATTGGTATGTGTCCGAGACTGAGCACAGGCACTGACGCAGACGTCAGACGTAAAACTGTGCAATATCCGCCTTTTTTTCCTCCCTTTTTTTTTTAAGATTAGCCTGCAAACCATGTCCTTATTAAAACATAACCTTAAGCCCTTAATCTTGCTCCCTTTTCTTTATTGATGAGGGGAGTGCCTTCCATCGCGTTGCTCCACCGCTGACGCTGTGAGGATGTGGTGGGCTTTAATACTTCAATATGTTTGGCATTAAGTCTGAGCACGTTTGTCTCCCTCGGGGAGTGAACTCGTGTTCGTAGGTAAGACATTTTTCCTCGCACTTAACTTTTCATGTACCTGCTTGGATCGTCTGCGGGGGAAGCGTTGGTTTTAATCTAATCATGTCTTAAAAAAACAAAACAAAAAAAAAACCAAATGGCTTCGGTGCAAAAGTATTTAGAAACCCCAAAGAAACAAAAGTGGGAGCCAATGAAAACCCTTTAACTGCCATGAAGTATATGTTTTCTTTTTGGTTTTTGCATAATTGACTCTTTGGATTTGGGGTTTGATCCCTGCCCTGCCATCCGTAATGTAATAGCTACTGTTTGCAGTGTTTTACCTCAACCGGGTCCTCCAGTTGGGGCTATTTGCTGCCCCTCATCGTAAACAATGCCAGAGGTTCCCGCCGCTCCCCTCGGGTCTTGATGCGTACGTGCACATGCAGTTGTTCCCTGTTGCGGTCAAAACCCTCTGTTTGGATCAAATGGCCTCGAATGGCCAAAAGGCTGCGCCTATGGCATTCTTTTCCCCTCCCACATGTGATGCGTTATACCACATGTATTGATTACTTGGTAAACGTCACTTCTATTTTCCGCATTCGTTCATCTGCCTTCCGCTGGGGCCCGCGCTGAAGAGGCCTCTCCAAGATAAATGGAGACAAAGTGAAAGTCTGCGCCTGAAGTGTTGAAACCGCTAATCCCAGACCTCTCTGGCCCTGCCGCTGCGGGTCAAAGGTTACGAGCCAACCCCCCGCCGCTCCGGCCGCGTTATAATGTTCTCGTGGGGTCAGTTTATCTGGGGGGTAGAACAATGCGACGCTTTTGGCGGATCGGGACATTTCCCCTTAACTCCCGCTTGTGGAAATTAGAAAGCGAGGCCACAGGAAAAAAAAAAAAGCCCATTGTGGAGGGATTTACCGCCGGTCGCGGACCTTATTTGTTCTATATATAGCCGAGCTGCGGGGCGTCTCTTCAACTTTCCAGATGGCTTTCACGGCTCAGACTCGTATGCCCTTGACAATCGCCTTCCGAAAGTCGAGGCTGGTACCGAGCGTGCGGCCCAGCCGAGCGCTCTGTTTACCTGCCGCGTGCCTCGGAGTCACTCGGAATGCGGAGGCCGAGCCAGTTTCTGCCTTTCTAAAGTCCTAATTGTGGGAGCAGACACGGTGAAGCAAAAGCACTTTGACTTCCTGCTGATCCAGATTTTTTTTTTTTTCTGCATTTACGGCGCCAGCTGTCCCGTTTTCTTTGACTTGGACGCAGAGCCGGAGGCTGCGATTTTCCATTTGGCGAGTGATGCAAGAGGACGACCAGCTTGCGTGTTTTCTTTTTGTTTGTTTTTTTCAATATTATTATTTATTTATTTTTGCCGCATTGTGTAATGTCATTACAGGAAAATGCCAAGATCACAGAGTTCATACGGCCCCCTTGATACGATGTGGAAACTGCACAGAGCACGTTTATGGGCCGCTCCTGTCAAAAGCTCTGACTCTGCATATTTGCGGTGGAGTGGCTGTTTATCCAAAAATGAGATTCAGATGGCTTTCCAAAAAAGTCAGTGATTGAAGCCGACGTACTGGTGAGGCGGCGGCTGTATGTCTTGCTGGCGACGGCCGCGGGCAGGTGGTGTCTCTTGGCAGAACAGGGTGGGTCCCAATTTGCCTGTTGCTAAATAACCAGGAGGCCTCGCCTTAGCTCACCTTGGGAAAAAAAAATGTTAAGCCATCTCTCAGGTTTAAATTAAAAGATTAAAAAGCCTTCTTGGGTTCAAAATGAACATCGTCCAGATGCATTTGCGTAAAACACCGGGCAGATTGATGTAAATCCGCCGGTTGTACACATGTCGCGGCCCTGACATACCTGAATGGGATCAGACAAGTGCAGGAACCTTCTGACAGAGTCACGGGCGTTTTGGAGTCTCCCGAAGAATGTTTGTCTAAGCCGCAGGCGGGAATATTTATGGCTGTTTTCAATTCACTCAGCGTGGAGTTTTGATTTCAGCCTCGACTCAAGCGGGGCACAATAAGTGGCGAAGGCTCCGTAAAGCCTTCAACAAGTTTTATCCCCTTCTTCCTCCCCCTACACTTTCATTCTGTCTGCCCGGCACTGAGCAAGCACGGTTATCTCGGCAGGGACCGAGACCCTGTTTTTCCAGAGTCATTATCATTTTTTGTAAACATCACAGTGAGTTCATTTGCAGGTTTTTTGGAGTTTGTCTGCTCGGTCGCTCTTTTGTGTTCAGTGGAACTGTGGGTCGGGAAGCCAGTGAGCTTTACTTTGCTTCGTGTTTACTGTCGACTTAGCAATAAGCCCCAAATTTGGGGGGGGGGGGGGCATGAAAAATTTTCTTCCTCCAAGGTGGGGGCGTGACCGAGAAAGTTTGAGAACCACTGCTTTAAACAGTCACCACCCAGACTGCTCAAGTCCAGCCTCTTACCCAGAATTCCGATGTCCTATCACACGGTCAAGTTGGGGACTCGAGATTCCGATCCAAATGCTGCCGTTTTCAAGCATGCAGTTTGATGTACCCCTGCCCCTTTCTGCACATGGTGGCCGTCTGTGTGCAGGTTTGCCGGCGCGTTGCAGCACAGATTAGTTCAAGTTAGTGAAGACCGTAGAATGTGGACAGGGCGGTACTCTCTCAGCTCCGCCACTTGTGGCTGAGATTCCGCATTTCAGAGGGGAAGATAAGCACTTGACCAGGAAGATATTCGGAATTCCTGCCCTGCTTATTTTTTTTTTTTTTTCTGCCCTCCACCGTGCCCCTCTCTTTGTCGGACTTTTATCCAGTGAAAGAAGTTCACATCAGTTCGATGGAAGTCTAAAAGAAAGGGATGAAACGTGACGAGACGTTTAAGAAAAGGTTTTTAAGGCTGTCGGAACCCAAATCCATCCATCTCTCTCGCCCCGCTCCCTCCGCATTTCACTTGTCTTTGTGAGTCTGTGCAAACTGCGGAGCGACAGCCGCCTCATCTCCGCTCATGCATATTCAAGCACGTGTGCGTGCACGCTGGCATGCCCCTCACCCCATCCCTCCCACCGCTTCCTCCCCTTGTGTGAAAGGCAGCTTGGCTCGCAGTCAAGGGATCCCTGCTACCGACTGCCGCTGCTGCCGCCGCCGCCGCTCGCCAGCCAAGCAGGACAGTGACAAAGTGAGGCACGGGAGGCGAGGCTAACCCGCCGTGTTTACCCAGATCTGAAGGCCCTTTTCTCTCCCGAGGCTTTGTTTGGATTCCGCTCGCCGCAGCGGCTCGACAGTACACGGAGGAGGGAGGGAGGAGAAGAAAAAGCCTTTTCTCGCCCCTTTCTGCGTCCGCTCCTTTCTCGCTTTTCACTCGGCCTGACTCGGCCGCTCCCCGACAGTTGATTCAATCCTTGTGTACTAAAGGAAATGATGTGCTTAATTGGATTATTGGGAGTTTTCTTGAATTGAGCCCTCACCCACCCACACTGTCTCCGGGGGCTCTGTGAGTTCTGCGCATGATGTCAGTCTTCGCTCTGCAGGGAAGTTCTGCTTGCGCACTCGGTGCTAAAGAAGCGTGAAGTCATTATGTTGCATGCGGTTTGAAAACACAAATGTTTGGCTTGATTTGTGATGAATTCCGTGAACAAAAACATTAACATTAAATATATATATTTTGTCCATTGTGCCAATGTGCTCTGGCCAGGAGAGCAGGTGTAGCTGTCAGACGTCTCTCCTGGCCACCGCCTGCACTGTGCTGCTTGGCCCAGCTTTTACACTGAGCATCCAAAAACGCCTGCTGGCATTGCTGGAATTTGCACCTGTAGAATGCCTGGCCGTTGCGCTCTTCACCCCTGGGAGTAGTGTGGAATGAGCGAGGGAGGGGCGAGGGTGCAGACAATGGCCATAAATCTGAAAAGAAGATATGTGGACTTGTAAAGCTAAAAAAAAAAAAAGAGAGAAAAAAAAGCAGGGGGTGGGTCTAACTGAGTGAACTGATTATTTTCAATTCTGAAGGTTTTTTTTATTTGTTCTAGAAAAAAATACAAATGCATTTCAAACCATTAGTCATGCTGTTTCTGTTATAATTTACCAGAGGTGAATTTCTTTGGCGTGATTGGCACGAAAGGACTGTCTAATTAACATCCCAGTGTTTGTGTTGTGTTGTTAGATACTGCAGATCCGCCTGGCTACATCACTTCAATTTCTCCTTTTCGGGAGGAAGAAAAATCAAATAAAAGGCTGAATAAAAGGCTTCTCTTTCCACTGGCGTGCAAATCACAGATCACGTACAACCGCAGTGCCTCCTTTTTTTTTTTTCTTTGCCAAAGAAGCCGAAAAAAAAAAAAAAAAAATGCCCGGATCAAAGCTGCACCCACATCCCTGTGTTTTACTCTCACTGCTCACGGAGGTTGCGCTACGGTGACGCGTCGCAACAAATATTATTGTGAGATCCCGGGTGCACTTTTAGAGCTGTCCTCCGATCATCTCCTCTGAAGTAGCTGCATGGACAGATGCTCTACGCCCACCTACCTGTTGTCCTCTTCCCATCATGCTCCTGGGACAGTTCAGGGCCCACCGAGGGGGAAAAAAAAAATTTAACCGGCGACCTGCCCGACACAATTCCAAATTCTCCTTCTCACCAGGCTACTTGGCGGCATGCTTTTCAGGATTATTTTTGTTACATACATGAGCATTCCTTCCCCTTGTGCACCTTCGTACTCTTGCCCACCTCTCGCGCCTGCCTTCTGCCCTTCTCACCTGAGAGGATTAGCAGGGATTCCGGAAACGCCGAGCTGCTGAGTGTAAATGAGTTTTCCAAAAGCTCCACGGAGAAAGTAGTGATCTGGGTGACGGCTATGTGGTCACAGTTTTCTATTTTTTCTGTGGCAGCAAGCAGTAAGACAAAGAAGGATATACGACTGGCATGAGATTGGAATGATTATTCATGAAATCTTATTCCTAAATTAGGCCTGAAAAACGCTCCATGCCAAAGTCTTTCAGTGTTTGTGTTCACTTGACAAGTGGAAAAAAAGGACATCACGGTGCTCTGGAGAAATTCAAAGTGGAGCGAAGGCGTACCGCTGATTTGAAAGCTCCCTGAGGCTGTGTTTATGGAGCTTTACTACTACACGACCATCGTTGTCTTAATTGTCAGAATGTCTTTCATCTTCCAGCTTGCAAAAAACCTGGGGAGAGTGATCAATATCTTTCCATTGTGTTTATCTCGTAGACCTCGACGGCTCTCCGGCCTGGTTCCGAGCAATCTCCCCGAACCCCGAGGCCAAGCTGGGAATCGCCCCTCCTCCCCCGTCGCGCTGCGAATTGCCAGATAAGGGGAGTGACGTTGGCTTCAGCTCCCTTTTCCTCTTCCCAGCTTTAAGAAGATCTTCTCAGGAGATGCTCTTCTGGGTGGCCCGCCGCATTTCAGGAGGAGGTGTGTGGTTTCAGACGTACAACACATCGGGTTGGCTTGCTGAAGATGTCTTAGCTTCACAATCTGACCTGTTTCTATACCAGGAGTCATCTTCACAAGTCAGCAACATTGCAGTTTCTCACTGAAGGCATCAAAACTATGCATGAACACACATGGGATTATGTAGGAAACAATAAAAGTAAAAAATAAATAATAAAATGTTTCATATTTAAATTCTTCAAAATAGCCACCTTTCATAAAAAGAGTTATTTAACATCTTTTTTTCTTTTCTGCATACATTACATATGTCTTGCTCATATATTTGATGTCTTCAGTATCTATCTGCAGTGTAGAAAGTTGTAAAGATAAAAAAAAAAAAATGCGAAGGTGTGACAAACTTTTGACTGGTTGTGTATCTCTATATATCGAGTTATTTATCTCTTTATTTCTATCTCCCTCATGCTCTCATCCCTCATCTAGTTTTGTTTGTGACTCTTTTATCAATGCTGATTACTTTGCCTGCTATGAAACTGTGTCTAATCCAGGTTATTTCCTCTTGTGGAATATACTGTGTATTATTTATTTCATTAGCCTTGTTTTAATTTTTTTTTTATATATATATTTTTGAAATATAAAACTCTATCAATCTAAATCCACCCATCCATGTACAGGCTGCATTGGTGGTCTGTGTAAATCTGCCTTATTAGCATTTAATCTGTACTAACATGATCTAATCCTTTTTTTTTTTCTTCTTCTTCTTCAAAAGTCCACTTGAATTCAGACCGAAACACAAGTTGATTGAACTTTTCCAGCTACTTGTAAAGCAGCGGGGAAAATATGAACGCTCCCCGCTCTCTGGCCTGATTACATTTAGCGTCTGACCTCGTCTGCGTGATCGGATGACAGTGAAATACAACAGGCTCTCCCCCTGTCGGCGGAGGTGGTTTCACGCTGGCTTCCGCGGCCGACTGTCTTCTAAACATCCGCTAATGAGGTGAGGTGAGACCGCGTCTGACTGTTTGTCTGCACACGGCAGCCCTCGAAATCCAATCACTGCTTCCTCATTCCCCCTCTCAGCCCCCCCGCCCCCTCTCCCCGCGTCTCAGATTACTGTTAATGACTTCATTATGTGTTTGTGTATTCGCTGATTTGTGGCGCTACCTGCTCCCTCCCAGCGTGTTTTCCCAGGCCCGACTGCGTGCCGTGAGGCTAATGGCGGTAATGACCGACAGGGGGACGCATTGTCGTTTAGGCGCTGAGTGCATTATGGGTTAATTAACACCGTCACACCAATGCGAAGTAGGTTCAAAGCTGTGCAAATGGGCCAGTCAGTGCTCCCTCTGCAGGAGTGACGATTACACAAAATCAATCATTAGGGGCAACAAAGCCAGCTGATTTTGTCAATGCAGATATTTATTTTATTCAACAAGAACATTTGATTGGAGTATAATCATCAATCATCAGGTTTAATGATGCCAGTTTACACTTCTTGGTTGTGTCTTAACGAGTGACCCTTTGAACCCACAGCCCACATTGTGCTCTTCTGCCGGTTCATCTTCAGTTTTTTGGCATGAACTCGCGGTGACTCCGGCGCAAACCCCCTCCTGAGGTGCGAGGGGTCTTGAGAGGCTTTGCAGCCTAAAGCCATCACAGTCCCTTCAGACAACAACACCTTGCAGGATTTATTTTTATTTTTTAAAACCACCCCAGCATCCTTATTCCACCTGGATTCACGTAGCTTCAGGGCCAACTTTTAAAGTCGGTTGCCTCATTTACCCCCAAAATAAATCTCAGGCATCTTGTACGCGGGAAAACAGCGCTTTAAGTTTATGGCGCCCTCGGAGTTCTCGGAAAGTTTGGACTTTTTGCGGGGGGGGGACGGGAGGACGGGGGGGGGGACACAATGTGGGCATATCCGCCTGCCGCCGCCTGGCTCTGCCATGGCTGTGACACCCCTGGTGTATCTCATTCAGCTCAGAGAGAATGTGGCCAGCGAAGCGATTCGCCCGACGCCGGCCTCTGCCTGCACCTGCGAGCCTCGCCGACGGTCGGGAAGAGCAGGGGAGGGACGACGGGAGGAAGTGATTTCGAGATCTGAAGACTCTGAGGTTCTAACTGTGCGATTTTTCTTGAGAAAAGAAAAAAAAAAAAAAAAAACGAGGAGCGAGCCGTCACTCTGAGTTTTGCTGAATTGTTTTTCAAGGCAGTGGAGGGAGGGAGAGTGAATGGGAGCGGAGGGGACGGGGATCGGGGGGTGGGGGGGCGGCACTCAAGTCCCAATGGCCCCCCTGCAGGTCATTCAGTCATTCATAAGATGAGGCCGTTTTCACAGACCACCCTCTACCCTCCGCTTTCATGTCGCCGTTACATGCAGCTGGGACGTTAGCGTGCAAGGAGCAATTTCTGCCTTTCCATGAAAAAAAATGAATTTTAAGAAAAACTTCTTCTCTCCAGGTGCTCTTTCCTTCCCTCCGTCTCCGCCGACGCGCATGCTGATAACTCCCCCCCCCTCTGTCTGGTCGGATTCCCTCATGTTTACAGATGTGCTCAGCTTATGAAAAAACAGACCCTTCTCCACCAACCTCCACCACCCCCCTCCGGTGGGGGCGGCCATCCGTAATCCAGCAAAGAGCGCGGGGATTTGCTCGCCCCTGGCCCAGCCCGAAGGCCCTTTTGGAAACCTCTCGGCCGTGAGAATGGGGGCCTGTGCGAGGGGACGGAGGGGTGGGTGGGGGAGTGTTTCGGAGGTGCGGGGCTTGGGGATGTGTGTAGCCATGCAGGAGGGGGCTCGGGGACAGTCTTTTGTGAATTTAGTTAATCTAATTTGAGCTCTTTCCCCTCCCTCCCACCTTCCCAACCCTCGCCGTTGCTCCTGTTTTAAAACTTCAGTCCAAGCTGGGGTGTGGTGGTGGGGATGGGGGGGAGGGGGGGGGGGTTCACGTGCCCCGAGAGAAAGTTGCCTTTGTTGAGTTTAATCCAATATCCTCACACGTGAAGAAAAAAGAAAAAAACACACAAGGAGGAACGTAAACAGCGGGCGCCGACCGCACAAAAGCGACGAGACACAACATCGGGATCAAAAAAACGCTGATTTTTAACCTGGAAGAAAGAGAATGAAATATGCTTTTTTTTTGGGGGGGGGCCGTTGATTGAATTTCCGCAGGGGTGGAGTTTTGGTGGGGGGGGAGGTGATCAAAGCCCCTGTTCACGGGCGCCTGTCAACCTGCCCCGAAAACAAAAGGCCGCCCCTCTCATCGGAGCTAAATGAGCCACTTAGAAGCTTTCACACCTCTGATTAACTCATTGTCCGCCGCTGTCGGATATCAGGCCAGCATTAACTAATTATGGCTCGGCCCTTTGAAGTCACCCCCCCCGCCCCCCACCCCGGCATCATCGGGGTCTCGTAATCCCTTCTTTCCGCCTGATCGGCGAGTGGGACGGCGGTTCGGGTTGACGGGGGCCCTCGCTCTCGTCGCTCGTTCCGTGTTTTTCGCCAGAGTTCAGTTAGAGAAGCTGCTTGATTAATTTTAGGAAACGCACCGGTTGAGGTGCTGTTGTTGTTGTCGTGCTCTGCTCTATCAGCTCTATAAAGCTCAATACTTGCCCCATTTCATCCTCCGCCCTTTTCCCTTCACTCTCCCTATCTCTCCGTCTCAATTTTTTTTTTTACTGCTCTCCCCCTCCTTCCTCTCCCCCTTTTAACTTAAGGCAATAGGTGGCGAAGGGCAGGAATGCAGCCAAGGGACTGTAAGGATTTATCACACCGAGGTGTGAAGGCTGCTGCCTGCCTGCAGCTCCTGCAAGCCTGCAGATGTAACAGTTTAGTGCCAACAGCGTCTCCCCACCGCCGAGTCCCCATGCAGCGTTTTATTGCCTCTGCAGTTTTTGATTCTTCAGGGCTGCGTACTCGGAGGCCGCGGGGGAAGAAGAGGCGGACGGTGAGAAAGGGGTCAGGGACGAAGGGGGGAAGAATTGTGTCTGTGTGTGTGTGTGTGTGTGTGTGTGTGTGTGTGTGTTTGAGAAGGAGAAAATGAGGGCAACGTCTGCAAAGTGAGGACGTTCTGGAAAGTTTAGTGTCCACCATCGGGGGTAAAAAGGCTCAAGTTTGGAGCCATGTGAATATGAGTATGAGTTGAGGCTGGGCTCAGTTTGGGGTTTAGGGTCGGGCTGTGACTTTCACTCATTGGAAAGTGAGTGAAAGTCAGTTCCCAATCAAACTCAATGCAAATCATTTATTCCAGTTCCCAGACTGATTCAACCTGTGATTCTATATATATATATATTTTTTTTTTTGCTCCATATTTTTTCTACTGTTTCTGCTTTTGCCACTCACAGCTTGCTTACCCTCGCTCTCTCCTTCCCTCACTCTCTCCCCCTCCCATTCCTTCCCTCTCCACTCCTCTCTCTCTCTCTCTCTCTCTCTCTCTCTCTCTCTCTCTCTCCCCCTCTCTCTCTCTCTCTCTCTCTCTCTCTCTCTCTCTCTCTCTCTCTATCCCTTCCGCCTCTCAGGTTACGATGACTAGGGGGGTTTTCTCGTAGAGTTTCTGTGCGTGCGTGCGTGCATGCGTGTGTGTCTCCCTCTCCGCCGCCGAGCTGTGTCCTTGTCCCTGCCTCCTGGCAGCAAGGAGCCACCCAGCAGCCGGCTCGTGATTGGGCAGGGCGAGCAGTAGAGGGAGGGGGGGGCAAGGGGGGCTCTTGACACAAGCGCCGCGGCGCTGACTGCTCCCGGGACGTGTTTCAACAGATGGTCGAGGTTAGAGAGTGTCATCACATCGGAGAGCGGATTAGAGGAGAGAGGTTGTCTTCCAGGAGCTGTGTGGTCCCCCCCCCTCCTCCTCTCCTCCCACCACCACCACCACCACACCACCTCCGACCACTCCAACCCCCAGAAGGTAGAAGCCCCTCGGTGAGCGACGGGAGAGCCGGTGGAGAGGAACGCACAGAGAGGAAAGCGCAGATTCGACCGGCTCCTTCAGGTACTCAACTTTCTCTCTTTCTCTCTCTCTCTCCCTCTTTTTCACGACTGATTCCGGCAGTTTGCTCCGTTGTCAGCCGTCGGCACATTTCCCACGCAGCGACGCAGCACGGCGGCTCCGCGCGCGCCCGGCCGAGCGGTTCCTCCCCCGAATGACAGGAATTCCCTCCGTCGCAAATTCCTCCGTCTCAGGGGGATTAGAAAGCGGCGCATTCCACCAATGTCACTTTTGCCTCTCATCCATGAGCGTCTGCCTGTCCGTCCGTCCGTCCGTCCGCCTGTTTGCTCGCTCCCACTGTGGTGTGAGAAGCAGGTTCCCTGAGATTTTGTTTTATTTTTCATTTAATAATAATAAAAAAAAATAAAATAAAATAAAAAAAGTGGGACCGTGTCAGCGGTGGCAGAGCGGCTGAAACAACCTCAGTGTTGGGAAAAAAAAGAAAAGAAAAAAAAAGTTAGTTTGTTTCAGCCACTTTTCCTTGAGGACTTTGTTGCCAGAAATTGTCTTTTTTTTCTTTCTCTCTCTCTCAAGCGTCTCTACATTAAGCGTGACATCAAACATTCCCCTCCGCTTCAGCCAGACTTTTTTTTTTTCTTTCTCCTCTTCCTTATTTTCTTTTCTTTTTTTCATTTTTTTTTTTTTTCATTAATCTCATCCAGAGTGCACCTCTGGCAGATCGTGTCAGTCGCGGCCAAATGGATGAGCTGCTGAAGGGCGCTTTCCGGGCAAACTGTCAGAGCTAAGTAGAGAGCGCAGGCTCGGAGAATGCACACCTCACTCCGGCTATTTAACTCAAGTCAAGTGAGAAGGGAAACTTGCCAGCCGAGTGGGAATATGATGTATAGTATTTATACCCCGCTGCAGGCACTGGTGTGTATTCCTGTGCGTGTGTGTGTGTGTGTGTGTGTGTGTGTGTGTGCGTGTGTGTGTGCGCGCGAGGTGTTTTGCTCATGGAGATCGTGCAGCTGTGAGCGAGAGGCTGCACGGACAGCAGCCGGTCGGGGTCGCCTGAGCGGAGGAGAGCGGGTCGCACGGGTGAAAGCTGCTGTTGTGTGATTTTCTGTTTACTCTGGTAAAGCAGCCGTAGCTGCAACTTCCTGCCGCTTGTGACTTGAAAAATGTTCCCGAACCGGCGATACGTCGCGGCGCCGCTCGCGGACCCTCTTGCCACTGGACTTTACAGGACAGGAGTCTGCGCTCGAGGGACGCGATAGAATGACGTTTAAGAGCGGCCGGATTGTGATTATTATTATTATCATGTGTCGATATTTTCAGGATTAAAGAGTAAGAGAGCCCTGAAAATGTTTTTTTTGTTGTTTGTTTGTTTGTTTGCATTAACCTTAAAGAAAAGTACAGCTAAATCGTCTTTAATCTTGTACATTGTTAAAATTGAACAACTCTATTTGGTTACAACATGAAATATGTTGTTTCCTGCATTCTTCGAGCATATTCACTTACTCCTATAAAGGTAACGGCCCATTTATAATTCACCACTTACCCTTTTATAAAGGCCAAACGTCCGGCCCTAAGCCGATTGCTCCTACCAGGCACAATTAGCCAGAAATGTTGCAGGACGGCTTACGTTTCAGGATGCTCGCTGCTATTTACTCAGTATTAGCGTTTCAGCGCCGACAAGGCTCTCGTCATAAATATCCCCCTTAACTTCACTTTCACCCAGCCGTATTGAGATTCGATTTCTGATGAACCTGCCCGCAGCATAGCGCAGCGGCTTTGGGGTTTTAAAGCAGACAAGAAAGCGAAAAAGAGAAAAAAGAATAACAAAAAAAAAAAAAAAACACACACACACACACGCAGTGTTGACTGCCGGCTCAAAGGAGAGGGGAGATCCTTTTAAACTGTTTAGCTCCACTGTGTTGCAAACAAGAGCATGAGCAGCTGCTGCAAATAATTAAGTTCTGGGGTGGTTGGCGCCTGCCAAGACAAACGTTGTTCCAGTAGCAGCTCCGCCGTCGCTAGAATCCACTTTGTGTCTGTGCATGTGTGTGTGTGTGTGTGTGTGTGTCTGTGCATGTGTGCTTTCATCCCGTCAGACGCCACTTAATCAAAAGCTTTCCAAAAGTCCAGCACGGCTTCAAAAATGCTCACCAGGCACGAACAAGGTAAAAAAATAAATAAATAAAAAAAATAAATAATCATCAGCCGTCACTGGGACAATTTGCTCCAACTCTTATTTCGTATTCCCAGAAATACAACTTCCTCTGTTATCGCTCCCAGACCCCGCCTGCGCTTTATCTCAGCAGTGGGACATTTACCAATCCCGTCATTGGATCGCTTGTGTGTTAAACAAAACAAAAGAAAAAGGAGATAAGATCAGGATGGAGACAAACTAGATCGGTGTCGGGATGTTGAGCTTCAACTTGAGTTTATTTGATCAGCTTGTGCCTACGCTCTTTTTAATGACATAATAGTTTTGGATGGTTATTGGTGGGGGGTTTTTTTCCACTGGGTGACAAATCTGCCTTTAAAAAAAAAAAAAGAAATCAGATAACGGAAAAATTGAAACCGAAGTCGCTCTCTTGCGCGCAGGCATGTGAGGAAAAGATTTTTTTCCAAAACCACCTCCTCTTCCAGGACTTGTTTATTTCTTCGGCGTAATGATAGTGTTGCTCTTAGTAGCCTGATTGCATAGCAGGAGCTGGAGTAGATTGCACAGTCCCATCGGGGCAAGCGACTGTTGACAACGCCGAGCAATTGGCTTGATGTGCCTTTTTTTTTTTTTTTTTTTACAAGTGGGGGATCCAGAAAACCTGTCTTTAGATGACGCTGCAACTTTCCCAATTTATTTTGCCTTTGTCCCTGCCGGTTTTCAGTGCACGTACACACACACACACACACACACACACACACAGGCCGGTAAAGCCGTCCTTGACTTATCAGGCCATATCTCTGGGGAAGTATGCCACATATATATGGATGCAGAAGAAAAAAAACCCACAGCACAGATCTATTTTTGGGTTATTGGGCCGCTCACAAGAGCACCCCCATGTGTTTGTTCAGGCTCCCATTTGCGCGTTAAAGGTCAGGGCATGCAAATATCACAGCCTGGGCATCCTCCGCAGGAATTTCTGACCCCCCCACCCCACCCCACCCTACTCCTCCTCCTTACCGACCGTCAATTCCAGCACTTGGATGAATGTAAAAATAGCAGGAATTTTCCCGTATTCCGAAAGATTAAGATTTATTTTGCCGTATTGGTGCGGTTTGCAGAGTTCAGAGTCCATCGGCTTTGAAACGGCCACCGGGATTGACCCCTGACCCGCCGGGTCTTATCATTTTCATCCTGGGAGTGAATAGGGAAAGAGAAGATGCGCGATTGCTGTGAGGCTTTATTCCTTCATGCGCACTTTCATCCGGCAAGCCAGAGAGAAAGAGGATTTGAATGCTTTCTCTTAATGCCGGACCGGCTTTTGTTCGACGACGTCACTCACTCGGAGGTGCAGCTCGGGCCGAGGGAGGCGTGCAGGGGAAAGTGGAAGCAGGGTGAAGTCGAAGGACGCGCAGATAAGAGAGGAGGAGGAGGAGGAGGTGTGAACACATGATAAACAGGCCTCCGGACAAAGAGGTGCTTCTGCAGGATGCGGTGATCCGTCTCTGTGGTCAGAGGCCCGAACTCGAGCACGCGCCCCCCCCCCACCCCCGCCTTTGCCCCCCTCCCCTCCGCCGGCCGGCCGCACGTGAGCGCCCTCGACGGCACGCGTAATCTCCTCGCGGCGCAAAAGAGAAGAAGAGGCGGAGAAAAAAAAAACAAAACAAAACAACACGTAGCCTCGCACACTTTCCACCAGCTTACCTCCCTCGGCCCTCCAACCGCAGCCTCCCCCCCCCCCCCCCCCTTCTCTCTCCCACCTCGACCCGGAGGGCCGCACTGTCCCTGCTTTGTCATCCAACCGCCCCCCCCCCCCCCCCCTTGTCCGATAATCCCCTTCCCCGGGGAGAAGCAATCTGTTTTAGATTTGAAAGAGAAAGGGCCTTGCCTGTATCACGTACAATTAAGCAGCCATCAGAATGCGTCAGCGTTAGTTTGCAGGGGTAGAGAGAGAGAGAGAGAGAAAGAGAGAGAGAGAGAGAGAGAGAGAGAGAGAGAGAGAGAGAAAGAGAGAGAGAGTGCCGCCGCTGGGGGTGGGGGGGGGAGTTTTGTCCCTTTCATCCGCCGCCTGTCCCCAATGGAGATAATGGGGAGGAGGGTAGGGGGGCGGGGGGAGGTGGGTGCGCAGAAGGCATGAATACATTTCCTCGCCCCTCCATCCATCCCGCTCGGCCGCTCGGCTAATAGAAGCCAGCGTGCGTTTGTTTCAGCTCTCCTGCTTCCTTTCTCCCCCCCCCCCCCCCCGCCTCCCCCCTTCCCTTTCGGGCGGAGCGGCCAAACGCATTCAGCCTCTGCCAGACTAACCCCCCCCACCACCACCACCTCCCGACACACACACACACACACACACACACACCCTTTCTCGCCCTCGCGCACTGCTACATTTGTAGAACACCTCCGACGACTTCGCCCTGATGCGTTTGAGCTTTTCTTTGCCAAAGAAGTGCTAATTAAAAAAAAAAGAAAAGTAAATTTAACACAAAAAAAGAACACGGCTGTCGGTGCATGACATCCCCACGCCGCCCCCTGTCAAGCGGCCCGGGGGCAAGTTCAGCCGGGTTTGGCTTGGCGTCTGCTCCAAAACGTCGGGATGATGTGTTGCCTGCATTCCTTCGCCTCTTTAGCTGGCAGCGGTGGCAGCAGTCGGACAGGTAAAGCTTCAGCGTCTGCAGGCCATTCCCTCTCCCACTTGGGTTCTGCGTTTTATCCGTTTTTTTTGTTGTTTTTTTTGATTATATAATGCTTTTGGTTTGGAATACGGCTCCAACTGCAGGTGACGTTGCTGTGCTGCGTCCTCTGGAAAGCCGCACAGTCAGCGAGCCAGCGGCGATGGGAAGCCTCCACCACCACTCCCACCCTTGTGTTCTAATTACAGGTTTGCGTGTCTGTCTGTGCGAAGAGTCTGAGTCTCACTCCTGGCTCTTCCACTGGATGAATGTGTCTAATGACTAACGCTACACAAAGTGCACGAAATCCTATTCCAGACGGGGCACATGCGCCTGCAGAGGGGCGGGGACGGACGGGAATGCCAAGCGGGCACAGGTGCAATTTGGGCCGGTGCCCTTTTTCTTTTTTCTTTTTTTCTATTCTTTTTATGAGCGGTATCATGTTGGTGTGTCACAGCCGCCACTGAGTTTGTTTATGGCGTCCAGGGTCACGCAGGGGCTGGTTCTCATGGTCTATGTCGGTCGACGCTCGCAGGAGAATACGCCTGCACATGTTCCGCATTTTAGGGGTGTTTGGTTTCATTGGCCAACCAGCAGCATCGCGACACTCACCTTGAGGAAAAGCCCTTTAGGGTTGTTGAATCCTTTAGTGCTTGCATCGTAAAAAACTTTTGTATTCGCTTTCTTACCTTCTCTTTCTTCCTTTTTTTAATTTTTTTATTAGCTCTCTGAGTTTATTCATCCAGGTGTTATTAAGACAAAAAAAAAGTTTCAATTTGTCAGAATTTCAAGCTAAAAGGTAAGGCATACCGAGCCTCTTTTCCCCAAGATGTTCGTCCCTGTTGTCTTCTTTAAATCATTCATTACGTTGGCGTGGATTTAATTTTTTCACCCCTCAGTTTCAGTGTCAGACGGAGCGGGAAAAAAAAGCTATTATTCAAGTCACTCAGTCAAGTCAATAATCCGCGATCGCAGCCGCGCTGTTGAACTTGGTCGAGCGCTCAGTTCGGGTTCAGTCACACGCGCTCCTCTCCCCTCTTTCCATCCCTCTCCCTCCCTCTCACTCCCCCCTTGTGCCACCGCGCCGCTGATTTAATGGAAAAGATGTCGGCCCCCCCTCCTTTTTTTTTTTTTTTTACTCCCGGCAATTACCTCAGTGGAAATCCATTGAAGCAATTTGCCGCGGCCCTCTTTTGTGGGCGCGTGCGGTGATTTATCTGGATGATATGCGACAAGTCAAGAAGAAGCAAGGAAACCACCCGTGAGCGAGCCTCCACCTTCCACTCCCCTGAATCTCTCAGCCGGGTTGTGGGCTCCGACGAGAGAGTGGGATGTTAATACGCCGTATTTTATTCATCCAAGGTCGGCTATCGCTAATGGTTTCCACTCATGGTCTTGGGGAGGCGCCTCCTTTAAGGCTGTTGATCCCCTGATTGCGATACCATGACTTCATATCACACTATAAATCAGGCTCATTTCCCCTTTCATTCACCGCCTTCCCCTCCGGAAAAATCCCCTCTCTTTCGCTGCGCTGAATGATAAAGCTGCTTTTCCACTTGTAAAAATTCTAACCTCATGTTTGATGAAAAAATAATAAAAAAATAAAAAAAAAAGAGAGAGAGAGGCCGCATTGAAAAAAAAAAACCCAGTGCGAGTTTCAGGCAGAGCACCAAAAAAAACGTCATGGAGATGTGAGCATTTCTGCTTTATATTCACATCAATGCCTTGCCTTTTGGCCGCATGTTAGCATCGGTAGCTGGGTCATGTGACTTAGACCGGGGTCAGGGCTGAGCGAGGCGTCTCTGGCCACAGTCTGACAGCCATACCTGATTTGTCAGACTGGGTTTCAACAATTATTTTCAAATTATGCTCAGATTCGCCGATGTTGTGGTGAGGAAGCTGCAGCACGAGGTTCACCCAACACCTTCCGGGTGGAACTCTGGTAGATGCGTGACGCAGACTCTGTGCTCCAGCTTCAATCCGTGTCAGCTTCTGTTTCAGTCATTGAAAAAGAACTTCGACAAAAACGAAATAATTGTCGAATACATCTCAGTCCTTGGTTGCAGCTAACATTGCTGAGAAGTTTTGCAACCTGACCCGCTCTCATAGTCCCTGACACCAGCGTGACGCCCTTGTGTTTCCCCCCACCTTAATGGAGCTGCTGTCGGTATACACATGTATACACACACACACACACACACACACACACACACACCCAAGCACATATATACATTGAAATGACTTGTGTATTTTTTCTCGGCCCCTTACTTTTCCCAATGATTGCCAACAGACCACCTGATTTGTCGCGCCCTCACCCAAAACAAACCCCACTTTGAAGTCTTTTGGGGCGGGGCTCGGGTTTAATTATACATAAAGACGCATCGGCGATATTGATGGGGTGGCCCGGCAGCCTTGGCACTACAAAGGAATCTCTTACCGGGTCCGAGGGAACCACGAGGGGCTGAACTAATAGCCGCGAATGCGCCGCCGCCACTGGTTCATGTTTCACTGAATTGAGGCCATTCTTCTTCATTAAAGTGGCCTGTGTTGCGCTCGCATGCCAGCGGACGGGGGGGAATCATTACGAGCCGCAACATCTAAAGATCTATTTTTCTCTTTTTTTCGGCGGGTGGAATAGAAACAACGATTCAGAATGTGCCTGTCAAGGCTTGAGAGTTGCGCCGGCTTAGCGATGGCCCCCCCTCACCGCCTCGACCGCCTTCCACTTCGCCCTCTGGAATGTTGTCATATATCTTGGACTCGACTTAGGGCCTTTTGGTCAAACAAATCTGGGGAGTTAAGAGCGTTAAAACACGGAGGGTTTAAGCTTTTTTCCGAGTGCACACCCACAGTCAAGTGAGTGCACCAGGACAGAGCTCCCCTTCAGCCGGTGACGGGCAGCACTTGATGGGTACAATGTGCTGCCCTTGGACTGCCAGGCACGGTGGACCTTGACAGAGGGCCCCTTCGTGGTGTGAAAGGCCTCCCTCGTTAGTCCTCGTGGCAGCGGACCAAGCAGGAATTCTCTCGCATTTCAGAAATATTTTGACAAACCCTAATCACGGACCTTGCAATAATCTCTTTTTCGCGCAAACCAAGAGCACGATAGAGTCGAGCTCCTGCACAAGGCCGGGATTGTTTTTGCCCATGGTGCCTTCGCGGTCATTGATATGCATGAAGTTTGTGGCCGTAAGAGCACGCCTTCGTTTTTGCCTGCTGCCTCGGAGACGACCTGAACAAACTGGCGCTACGGAGCAGACAAGAAATAGCAGGGACTCGAGGTGCTATGATACGCTTGTTTCCCTTTATAAGAGGGCCGCGTATAAAAGGCCGATTTGCTCTCGCGAGGCCCAGGCGACCATCTGGTTTGGGTTTGACTTGCATCTTGTTTGGGAAGTTGAACCCCTTCACGTCTAAACTCGGCAGCGGCACACAAACACCACGGGATAAACGCTCAGTTCTGAGGGGCACACGGATGCACACATACAAATACAGGCTTGTTTTTTTTCCCCAGCCTGTTTTCTTTTATTGGCAAAATCTTGCGAACAAATGTGAAATACCAGCAGGCCTTTAGCCCCACGCAACCTTATTGGAGCTGCACCCAGTCTTTTCCAAAGCTAGTAGCCTCTGCGCCGAGCCACCTTGATTCAAATTCTCTTTTCTTAGCTTTTCCCCTTTTAACCCCATGTTTGTGGGTAGCCTCGGGTCTCTGAGGTTAGGTTAAACAAGCCGCCATCAAAGCCATATTACCACTTGGGTCAGAGGAGGGTCGCAGTGCAGCAGGGTGTGTGGTTTTGAGGCCCTAACTGGAGGGCACAACTGCTTACCAGCCAGGGGAGGACTGCCCTCCCTGGAAAGTCACACAAGCAGCAGCTCTATTATGCCTCGGCTCTGCTCGGTTGCACAGAGCACAGCTGTTGCTGCGACTATGCTAAATCACCGAGCAATGCCGCGTGTGCCAAAAGGAGCGTAAGTGAAAGGGCTGTTCTCCGCAAGAAATGGGGGAGGGGCGGGGAGACTTTCATGAAAGTAAAGATTAGAAGAGTGTTGAAGTTCGTGAGAAGTGTTGATGGCCATTAATCTGAAAATTGCACATCTTTTATGTGTTTGGCAGCTGCGCATCTGAAGACTCATAGTGGACTTTTTGTTTCCAGCCCTTTGAACCACTGGTCATTTTTGCATTCCTTCTATTCCCGCTCAATATTCTGCCCCCAGCTGAACCGAGGAGAGCGCAGTAAATGCTCATTTAAAGGATCATTAGCGCTAATCCCCTCCGTGGAAACAATACGCTCTCAAGTTTTCTGACCGTCCAGAAATAACAACTTCTTATCTTCTCTGCAGATGCATAAATGGTCCATGGGTATTTTACCTTTTTCTTTTTTTGCTGAAGTCTTATGCGTTAGCGTGCATGCAACCTGGAGACAGATGAGCAGTGAGATCGAAGCAGCAGTAGCAGGAACAGGAAAGCTTTAAGATCTAATCACATTTGTTTCCATTGTCACTTTAATTGGCTGGGTTTCAGCCGCTGGGCTCACTTTGAATCCCTTCAGCCGCGTTTAGAGCAGCGAAGTGCCAACGCTTCTCCCTGCTGCCTCTGTGCCTGAGGGGCCAGGAATTCTGGATAATGCACTTTAAAGCCTGTCTTTTTTACAAAACGTCTGCTGCTGACACTGATTGGAGTCGTTACCAATCAGCCGTGCGCAGTTAAACACCGATGGGCGACTTCTAAATACCCTCAACGTTTGCCGTCGTGTTTTCATGCGTTTCCCCAACTCTTTTCCGAACTGCCTCCGGTAGTTCCACCGTATGCAGCCGGCTACCATCAATCTACCAATGTTTGACAAGCAGCAGCTGCTGAACCTCAGCAGCGGTGATGCAGTTCAGTCAATCGTTTCCTCCACTGGCCTAATGCTCCATATTCAAATGATTAAGTTAAGGCAAAGCGTCGAGGATGCTACACAAATAATTTAGCTGCGCTGTTGCTGTCGAGGGATAGGCTTTGCGAACACATGAACCAAGAGTGAGTTTGGCAGTCAAAGATTCCCCCCAACAAAACCTTTTGGTCACATTGAACTTTAGACGACCCGCTTAAATACAGCGGATCAGGTGAAATTGAGTTAGGACAGGAGGTAACGCAGAGGGCAGCTGCAGCTGTGCCTCCTCGCCGGCCCTAAATTAGGCCCGCAATCCCATTTGTTGTGATGCGTGGGACTTTAATTAGGCCGTCGCCTGACACAAGCGTGGCTGTTGATGCCGCTGCAGCAAAAACCCTCATCAGCGATGACCCAGGGTCCGCATTGGCCTGCCTACAATGAGCCTTCTTGTCTGTTTCCGCACATTGAGAACTTCTGGCACGTGAAATTTCATTTGCTCCGGGTGCTAACGTTACGCTAGCTGGCATTCGGTGGCGACTCTTCCCCAGATTGACAGAAATAGTCTTGGGCTTTGTCTCGGATCGGGTTGTTCTGTTCTGTTTTTTTTTTTTCTGGGAAAGTTTCCCATTCAAAGGGGACTTGGACCCCGACAAGCAGGAGAATCATTTAATTTTTCCTCTGCGTGGTAGATTTTGTCTTACGGGGTTCCGCGTGTGTCGCTCTGTGTTTGTACAGTAGTGTGTCGTGTCTCTTATCCGCCGTGCGCTTCTGTGCATTATGCCACCCTGCGCCGAGGGGTTGTTTGTCCAAAACGGCGCCAGTGTTTTCACAGGGTCTGTCTCGATGACTGCGATGGCTGGCCAGGACGCTGCTCATCTGTAATGCAGCGTGAAGTCTTGAAAACTCCCCCTGATTCTCTGTTTTCAGCGGACGAAAAACAGGGTTTTTCTCCCGCTGTCTGACCAATGGCAGCTTGTTTAAAGCCTTATCTTGTCACATTTGTTCAGAGTTGACGCCAAACCTGCATCTGTGCGGAAGAAGTTGGACTGAAATGTGGAATGAAAGAGCTTCATATCGTAACGTGAAATCCACTGGTGGTTAGTAACGCCAATCAATCAATCAATCCATCAGTGAGTCCATCAATCACTCCATCAATCAAAGCGTAATCAATCAACATCCTATGTTGAAAATAAAGGGACTCTCTTTCAACAGTGACCTGGAACTGAGGCATCGCCGTGTTATACACTGACATCCAGTATAATGTAATGTAGTGCCATGCGTTCTTGTATCTGTAACAATGGCAGAATCGAGTCACAGTTGCAGAGAGGCTTCCGGCGCTCGCTTCAGGTCACTGGTCACAGACTCTGGCAGCGGGAGGGAAAGGCATTTCATGGAAATGAGGGCGAAGGCGGGGCCACTCAGTGGGGCGTCACCGGGCTCAGGTGCCTCCAAACCTGCCATTTGCTCCCAGGCCGTTAACTCAGAATAGTAAGCAGTGTGCCGCGTCACAGCGCGGGCCGCGGCAGCAGTTGTTACGTCACAGCCAAGGTCGTAAACTAGCCTTTGACGCACACACGCACTTCCCGAAATGAAATCAGCACATTTAAAAGTATTTTTGTCACCATAATGAAACAATCCAGACTCTTTGAAAGGCTCTCCGCACTCATTTTAAACTGTTAGCTGACTGTAACCAGCATCGGAATGCTAACCGCCCCCCCCGCCCCCCCAAGCGTTTTAAGGTAAATAAAACACAGGCGGACGTTCAAATGTCCGGCCGTGACATTTGTGAAGCAGGAGCCTGCAGGAGCGCCGCGATGACTCGCTGCTGATCTGTGATTGGCGGCAGCGGCACCGGGGGTTAATGTGGCGTAACCCCTCTCTCCCTCTCTCCCTCTCTCCCCGCCCCTCCCCCGCCGTGGTCTCATCCCCACCGCCCGCCTCCCCTCTCCGTCACGCTTCGCTCGCCAGGGGCCTGACTTTTGAGTGGCAGGTGGGAGGCGGCCGGCCATTGGCTGCAGCGGCAGAGCGGAGGTGGGTGTGTCTTGAGCGGGAGGAGGGTTAGGACAGCCAATGGCTCGGCCCGGTTCGGCTCAGCTCAGCTCAGCTCAGCTCAGCTCAGCTCGGCTCGGCGGACAACAGCTTCGTGCAGTGGTGACAGAGACTTTCCGTGTGTGTCTGAGAGTGAGTGTGTGTGTGTGTGTGGGTGTGTGGGTGTGTGTCATGACACAGGGAGAAGCGAGGAGAGAGTGAAAAACAGTCCAGTGCAGAGGGAGAGAGAGTGAAAAAAATTAGACTTTCATGGTGAGAGCTGCTTCTCGTTTGTCGTCGCCCGTTTTTTTCTTGGCCTGGCTTCGATTTATTTATTTATTTATTTTCCTGCCACGATGTGGGTTTTTTTTTTTTTTTTTTTTACGAGCGAATAACAATGTCACGCTTGTGTTTTAAACCCGCCGGGTGAAAACTTCCTGTGGTGGAGCGTCTGAGTTTTAGGAGAGAAATCGGGGAAATCGGTGTTTGTGAAACTCTTTTAATGTAACAGTTGTGTTCAGGCAGCTTCAGGCTCTTTTTTTTTTTTAATTTTCCATTTTCCGACATCGCCTCTGTTTCTCTTCTCTTTTCTCACGCACTTCTTCCCTTCTCCTTCTCTCTCTCCACAGTTGACGCCAGCCGCGACACCAGCAGGAGCTGTGAGCGAGGTGGCCCGGGCAGGACCTCCGCCTCCTCTTTCTTTGTCACCTCCTCCTCCTTCTTCTTCTTCTCCTCTCCTTCCTCCGATCCGGCCCGCCGTGGGGACACCATGCTGATGCGGTGGCTGGCCTGCGTGGCCCTGCTGGCCCTGGAGCTGACTCCGGGCGGCCGGGCCTTTGTCACCACCAGGGCGCAGGGGCTGAGGGGCCGCATCCAGAGGGACCGCAGGAACATCCGGCCCAACATCATCCTCATCATGACCGACGACCAGGATGTTGAACTGGGTAGGGCAACGCCACTTCCTGGAGTAATGTGATCACACCCCCTCCAATCCTCGCATTGTTTGCTTCAGACTGAGGTTGTTTTCCTCTCATCCGCTTATTAAATATTAACTAGAGGCCGGATCGGATTGAACGTCCATCTGGCTGATGAGTCCTAATGATTTGGCATCATAAAGAATTCACAGAGCAACGGTTAATTCGTCCAGTCGGTCTCCAACCACCCCTCCACCCCCGACGCATATCATTTTCTACCCGTCTGTTGAACCCGTCCCGCCGCTGACCGACTAACCCCGCCCCCTTACGCCGCCAGGCTCCCTGCAGGTCATGAACAAAACCCGGCGCATCATGGAGGACGGCGGCACCACGTTCACCAACGCCTTCGTCTCCACGCCCATGTGCTGCCCGTCGCGCTCCTCCATGCTGACGGGCAAGTACGTGCACAACCACAACACCTACACCAACAACGAGAACTGCTCGTCGCCGTCCTGGCAGGCCCAGCACGAGCCGCGCACGTTCGCCGTGTACCTCAACAACACCGGCTACAGGACAGGTATGAAAACGACCTTTAGGGGGCGGAGGGTGTCATTGTCTAATGTCGGGAATGCTTGATTTTTAGTCGGGATGCACCGATACCACTTTTTTACAGAACGAGTTGAGTACGAGTAATTGGATTTCGGTACCTACCGATGCAGATACTCAAACTACACAATTGGCATATACATGCATATTCAACTGGTACTGGTGTCATGTTATTGGCACATATTCTGCGAGTAGTGGAGTACTCAGCCCCAGTATCGGTACCGATACCCGATACTGGTGTCAGTATCGGTGCATCCCTCATTTGTAGTTTGGTCTGAAATCGACTCGCAACCGCCTCAGTTTTGCACCGGCGTTCCGGACTTTCACACAGTGCACTGCAGGCCGGGTCGACCCCGGCCGTTTGCACGGCGCCAGATCGGCCCGCTGTGAGAAATGCAAACACGGTGCACGCGCCAGGTCACTGTCGCGTCTCGTCAGACCACGTCTGCGTGAGAGATGAGCAAGGCGTCGGACCGGCCAGTTCGCTGGGGTCCTGTGGCCTCCGGCGCAAACCCCCGCGGCTTTTTATTTTTGTTTTCCAATCACGCTGACGTGTTAGTCTGCGATGATCCCATTTCTGGGACATGCTGGCGACGTGCCCGGCGTGCGAGAGAATGCCGTGCGTGCGTGCGGTTCTCCAAAAGCAAAAAGGTAACGGCTGCAAAGGGGATTTTCTTCAGAGAAGCGTGAGAGCGCAAAAAAATCGGTGGCTAAATTGTCATCGCGCACTAAACAAACTCCTCCCTCCCGTCTCGTCTCCGCTTTGCAGGCTTCTTCGGCAAGTACCTCAACGAGTACAACGGCAGCTACATTCCGCCTGGGTGGCGCGAGTGGGTCGGACTGATCAAAAACTCCCGCTTCTACAATTACACCGTCTGCCGCAACGGCTACAAGGAGAAGCACGGCGCGGAATACGCCAAGGTACGTTCCATCCATCCTCCCCCGTCGTCAGCCCGGGAGACCCGTCGCTCATTTGTCATTCCGTTTATGACGGCGCGGTGCGAGGGCTTCGCCCCGGCAAATTGCAGGTTCCGTTGGTCTCGTAAAGGCAGGCGTGGGCAGAAGTCGACTTATCTGGCAGGAATTTCTCCGCACGGAATTAAAGGGAGTGATCCGACGTCTCATCTCTCTGCGGCATCTTTTATTTATTTTTTTATTACAGCCGCCGTCTCACCTTATTTAGACGCCACAAAAGGCGGTGGGGAGGTGTTTACGAGTGTTGCTTGTCACGAGCACAACCCAAAACTTGTTTTGCGCGTCTCTCTTTTTGTCTGGCAACCCTTTTTTTTTTTCCGTTTGTTTGTTTGTTTGCACGGCCATCGTGCGGTTCCTCACCTCGGCGAAAGGAGCGGCGGGGAAATTTCACCTCGCAAATTTTTTAAGATGAGCAGCCGCCGTAATGCCCCGCTGCTTTTGCGGCTCAGGGGCGAAGGCCAGGTCATCAATCTTCTCCCCCGCCGCCGCCGCCGCCGCCGCCCACCCGCACCAAAATGTTTCTGCAAAGAGCCGTCGGTTTGTTTTCGCAACTCGGCGCCAACTCCTCTCCCCCAAGGTACAGTCGCCCGTCCTGTGTACACGGAGGAATCCGCAAAGGGTGTTGGATCCACGGCAGCTCTTCTCGAGACGGGCAAACAAATGTTCCCCCGCCAAGCCCGAGAGGTGTAACGTCGGCCCACGGGTTGAGGCCGAGGTGTTTACATGACACGGGGGCTCGGTCAGCAGATTGCGGTCCGCAGAAAAACCAAATGGAGGCACTATTCGCCGCCCCCGCTGCCAGAAAATCATTAACGCGCCGCCACAGGGCAAACACAGCTCCTCTTCATGGATTCACACGGGGGAGGTCAGGACGCTCCAATCAGGACCGGCAAGTGCAAAACGAGTCAGGGCTCCGAAGCTGCAGTGAGTTTTAGGTCCCGCGTCGCAGGCGAGGCGAGGACACCTGCGAGGTCCCTTATCGCCTGCGTGCCAACGGGCTGGCGTTACACGACTTCCCAGTTCGCGCCCATTATCTCCTCGCGGCCTCCGAGGAAAAAGGACGCCTTCACCTTCACTTCCTCTCGACCTGCCGGGGAACTCGCTCACTGACTCAGAGTTTCGAGGCCTGGCCAGGCAGGGGAACGGCTTTGCAAGTGGGGCCATGTGCGTCCTGCCGGTCCCTGCCGCCCACAGCCCGTCAATAGAGGCGGGGTGTGAATCAGCCAAAACCACTTCTGACAATGCAGGGAAATCACCGTTTACCCTTTCATTCCGAGGCTGGCACACCCTTCCGCGTGCCCCCGCTGCCAGACTGCCAAAGCTGCAGGTAGAATGGATTAATCTGCTGCTGGATACTTGGCAAAGGCTGTTGCAATTTTAGTTGAGGGTGTGGCCCACTGTGCGCTTTAAATAGAAACACACACACACACAGAGAAAAAAGAGAAGACAATCCCACCAAGTTCACCGCACCTAAAGTTGTGGTTTCGAGAGAATGTTTGGCTTGTTTAACGCTTTATTTCCTGTTTCTTGACATCATCGGGCCCCTTTCATTCAGTCAACTCCCCTCTCTTTGCCCATGCATTCATCCGCTGAAAACCGGAGCACTCAACTCTTTTGTGCACAGGTCCGACTTCCTCCGCTTCATTTCTCCCTTGGAAAAGGGGAAAAGAAAGGGAGGAAAAAAAAACGCCCCAGGGGCTTCTATCTTCTGAGGTTATTGCGCCTGATATGGCTTTTCCATTATCTCCCCGAGTGAATCCACGACAAGGAAAGAAAACACATGTTAATAAAAAAGGGATAGGGCGAAACGAAGATAAATAGAGGCGGGAGGGGGGGGTTGGGGGTTGGGGGGGGGCGGCTCGGCGAGGAGCGGAGCGGAGCTTGGCTGGAGGCGTCATAACAACATACCATTTGTGAGCGCCGGGCCGCTCTCACCGTCAAGTGGTGTCACATTCAATGGTGCAGAGATTCACTGATGAGGCACAAAAAAAGCCCCAGTGCACTGTATACACACACACACACACACACACACACACACACACACACACTCAGGCAGGCAGGCAGGCTGCCAGCTGTTGACTCGACAGATTGGGTCGCCGAGTGTACTCAATGGCCTCGGTTCATATCCCCGCTGCTCTCCGTTTATTTGAAAACGACTGGACGAGGGGAAACAACGCGTCGCTGTGATCGGAGAGAATTTTTTCATAAAATATTATTTATTTCTTTTCTTTTTTTTTTTTTTTTCAAATCAAAGCTCCAGTTGTTTTGCACTTGACCCCCGCCAACCCCACCCCCCCACCCCCCAAACCCCCAAACCACCTCGACCTTCCTCCTCGTGGTCTAACCGCGACTCCTTCCTCCCTCTCTCTCTCTCTCTCTCTCTCTCTCTCTCTCCGCCCCAGGACTACTTCACGGACCTGATCACCAACGACAGCATCAACTTCTTCCGCACGTCCAAGCGGGTCTACCCCCACCGTCCCGTCATGATGGTCATCAGCCACGCCGCCCCCCACGGGCCGGAGGACTCGGCGCCGCAGTACGCCGAGCACTTCCCCAACGCGTCGCAGCACATGTGAGTTCGACCCCCCCCACCCACCATCATCCCCACCCACCCACCCACCGCCACCACCACCAACACCAACACCCCCTGCCGGCTCCTCGCATTCTCACACATGCTCCGACACATGAGGGCTCGTCCTCCGTTCGACATGTCAGATGATGAGCGATGAGCGTCCCCGGCGCCACGTATTTAGCATGTAGATGTGCTCGCCCGGGCCGTCTGCCAGCTTTCATGTGCCGCCGCCATATGGAATTCCTCTTGTTAACATCCGATTTGGCTGTTGTTTGGTTTTTTTTTTTATGATTTTCCGTGCTCGCCGATGACAGGTTGCCCAAGGGCTACGCGTAGCCGGGCTGCTAGGCTTGATCGAGATGATTTATCGCTGTGGAAACGTTGGGGCACATACCGCTGAGAGACAAGATCATAGATCAAGCATTTCGTTTAAAAAAAAAAAAAAATGATATAATGATAATAATAAATACTGCTTTGATTGATGCCACACATGTCACATTCATTTTTTTCATTAATGCAACATACCCGTCTAGTCAGGAGCCCATTGGAAATAGGAAAAAAGCTCAAGGCTGCCAGTTGGTTCGAAGTAAGTTAGAGAGAAATGTGTCGTCCACACCAGAAAATATTGCTAATTTAATAACAGTATTCAGATGGGACAAAACTGCGGCTCCTGCGGCATCCTTGCAACACCTCCGAACTGTCGTTGACTTTCAGATCTTGATCGTAAAGCTTTCTCAGCATGGCAAGAGACTTTCTGACTTTGCCTCCTGACGCTTTGATGTCCTTGAACCACTGCGTTTTCTCAGCAACATTGTCTTCTCATTCGTCCACCCTGCACCCGAGAGGTCGTCTGTATTTGCTCAGAGTCCGTGTGTGTCTCTGTGCGCGTGCAGACGGGATGTTGTTTCAGAGGTTCTGACCCAGATACCTCCCACTCTGACTTTCCTGTGCAATATCTGCACCGGCTTACCCTGTTTCTCACTCACTTCTTCCTCTCTCTTTTTTTTTTTCGTTCCTTCCCACTTGAACATTCCGTCACTCACCGGCTCTCGCTGAGTCTCTCCCTCTCTCCCTCTCTCTCTCTCTCTCTCCCCTCCTCCTGTGAATGTACCCTAAAAGGACTTCCCAATCCTGTCCATATCAATCAGTATTTTCTCCCCGGAGCTCCCCGGGATGAGAGGAATGCATTGTGTGCTTCGGAACACCCTTTGTGGCATTATTAATTTATTTTTAGCCAGAGCCTCCGGATGAGGAGGAGGCGGGGTGGGGGGTGGGGGGGGGTGGTCGCGGGGCCCGTGGGTGTCTGAAAGGGGGCGGCCCCCAGTGATTGTGTGCCAGTGGAATATGCGCCGTTGCTGGTATGCACGGGCGTCGCTTGACCGCACACGGAAATCTCTCGGTTTTATCTCACGTCGGCGTACGTGAATTATCTTTGATTCCCGCCGCTGCTTCGCCGAATAGATTCGCGGCGTGATTTGTGCGGAACGAGGGAGCCGCCGCCGCATAAATCACGCCGGCGTCTGTATTTTGACAGTAGCGATCGCGGTGGGGGGTGCGGGAAGGGGGCCGACGTCGATGCCATTAACATTCCTCGCGCGGGGGGTGTTTTAAACTGTCTCTTAGATGTAAGCCAAACGCCTGACGGATTTTAAACACGTCGCGGACGCGCTGCGGTTTCTCAGCCGGCGAGTGGAAGCCGCTCGAATAAATGTCGTAGCCTCGGGGCAGCGTCTGCGATCCTGAGGCGTCTGTCATATTTCGTAAGATCAGGAGTCATTCCAGGGTGAACAGCAGGAGGGTGGGGGGGGGGGGGGGCGAAGGCGCCACAGCGCCGCGGCTAACACCTCCCCAGAACCTCAGCCTGTGCGCGGCGACAGGTGACAGGTGTTGACCTTCCCCCTATGGACCGGCTTCATTCCACTGACCTCCGCATTCCTGCTTCCCCCTGGGTGCCCAGGGCCCCTATACCTTGGTGGCCCATTGCCCAGAGACAGGTCCCTTTTGTGGGGCTTATTAGACCGCCTGGCTCGCTGGGTGAAGAGTTCAGCACTTCCCACAAAGCAGGGCCCCCGGGGGGGCTTGAAGGCAGCCGAGTCGGTCCTCCCCTCCCTCCCCGTCGCAGGTCTTCATTAAGTATCCGCGTCTTGATACGCCGCTCAATGGCTGCCGGGGGTAATTATTATTAACATTCCGACAATGTAGACTTGCACTTTGATCCCGCCGCTGGAGACGCGGGCTGGGAATAAATCATTTATGTTGCGAGGTGAGCGGAGCTCGGCGCCGGAGTTTTTCCGCGTCTTGGATCAAATTGAAAATCGGGAATCCGCGGCGGCGCGCTGCAAACTCTCCGAAAAGTTGTCGTTTCCAATTCCGAAAAAAAAGGCCTCAATTCGCATTCAGCAGCACCAATTAGCTCGCATTTCACTGCGTCCGTCTCATTGTTTTCGTTCGTCATCCGACTCCACGACCACAAGCCGCTTTTTTTCATTAAATCCCGCTTGCTTGAGAAGAACGGGCCCACTTTTTGGTTTTCTTCTTCTTTTCTTGCCTTCTCCTCTTCATCACCCGCTCTGTACTTTGCTTTCAGCCACCTCCGGCGAGCGCCAATGGCTTGAGTGTGCAGTCGCGCCAACGTGTCCAAAGCGCAATTATATCATCAGCCACGCGAAGTGGGCTGCGAGCGCCGGGCATGGACGGCATCCACCATATATTCAGAATAAACAAAACTTATTGGCTCCCTGAGACTTTTCCTTACGCTCCCTATTAGCCAATCCGAGCCTGGTATAGCTTCTCCTTCAAACACAAAAACATTAACATCTAAAGGAGTTAACCAGCCTCTCCACAGCTGCAATAAAACCTTCTTTCCTCTCACTCTTGTTATTCTCCCCAGCCCCCCTATTTTAAATGACCGTAACATATTGAATTTTTGTTCCAGAAGTTGTTGCAAACTCCACTTTTGGGCCCCCCCCCCATTATTTTCTTAAGCGTGCGCCAAACCCTCAAATGACCCGTGCGCGCCAAGAGCGCGGCGGAGCAGGCGGGCTCGTCCTCCGCGTGAGAGCGAAGGATGGTCGGAGAGGTGCGGAAAAACGGCGGAGGGCGCTATTAAGAATTTCCTTGGACAAACAAAGCACGTTTTTCTTTGGGAGACAACCGGCAGGGGGCTAGGGGGGCAACTTGGCACCTGTTGCTCAGCAGCAGCTTAGTGAGAAGTGGCAGACAGGTGTTATTTTCTCCTTACGCTGGAACAACACAGTATAAACAACATAAACAATGTGCTCTACCTTATTTTGTTTTAAACACGTCGTCTCTCTTTTTCCCTTTTTTCTGTCCACAGCACTCCCAGCTACAACTACGCCCCAAATATGGACAAACACTGGATCATGCAGTACACCGGGCCCATGAGACCCATTCACATGGAGTTCACCAACTTCCTGCACCGGAAGAGGCTGCAGACGCTGATGTCGGTGGACGACTCGGTGCAAAAGGTCGGTCGTGGTCGTGGACGATTCTGACTGGTCGATTGTTCTCATCGGCCTGTTTTCCTTTCGTGCTCACGGTTCCTTTTTTTTCTTCAGGTTTACGAAATGCTGGTCGAAACCGGCGAGCTCGACAACACGTACATCATCTACACGGCCGACCACGGCTACCACATCGGTCAGTTCGGGCTGGTCAAGGGCAAGTCGATGCCCTACGACTTTGACATCCGGGTGCCGTTCTTCCTGAGAGGCCCCAACATTGAGCCGGGAGCCGTGTAAGTAGGAGGGGGAAAAAAACCTAGGATGGGTTGTCTGGTTGTTTTGGTGGAGGTTTAATTGCTGCCGGCTCTCCTTCAGAAACCCTCACCTGGTGCTCAACATTGACCTGGCTCCCACAATCCTTCACATCGCCGGGCTGGACACGCCCCTGGACATGGACGGAAAGTCCATCCTGAAGCTGCTGGAGCAGGAGAGAACCGGCAACAGGTCTGTTTAGATTTGGATTGTAAAGCAAACCACCAGTATTAGGCATTCCCCTTGGCCCCAGATCTTCATTTTTCGATTTGAGCCTCACATAATTAATTATCCATGATTTAGCCCTGTGTTTACAGCCTTCGGTTAAAAAAAAAAAAAAGCTTTAAAGTTTTGTGCTTTAAGAGCAAGGGACAAAAAGATGCTTGCAACGAGGCAAAGGGTGAAATAAAGACTTTACTTTTCAACCCTGGAGAGGCGTCAGTGAACCATCAGTGCCTTTTGTGACATCACAAAGGGATGAATTCTGCTTCAGCACACATGCTCAGACAGGATGGGCAAGCAAACCGAAATAAAGGACTTTTCTTACCCCCGGGCTCAGTCCGCCGTGGTAAAGTATGTTTTTCATAATAATACATTTGCTCTAATGAGCAAATGCAATAGTCGGAGGACAAAGACGCTGAACTGGTGAATTTTCTTTGGCTGCGGCCGCCCTGGCCCGAGACTCACTGTTTCTCCTTATAAGTTTCCCATAAAATTTGATTGCGAGTTATATCGTATGTTCCCCACCTAAACCCACTGTACAAACAGCGTCCAGTGGGAACGCAAAATCATTCCCCGTTACTGGGTATTTGTACAACCCAGCTATTGTTGATGTATCGACTCTGTCCGAGAAAGGAAAACCGGTCCCGTTGCAAAAACCGCAGTCCAAAGCAATGAAAATACCAGGGTTAATCAGTTTAGGCCAAAAGAGCCTCCGCGCTGTTTCCTTGCGCCTCGTTCGAGGAGCCCGAGACGGCAGCGACCGTCACTGCCGTCTCGGGCTCCTACCTGACATGTTGTTGGTGCCCATAAACATTTCTCTGGTTGTTTTTGTTTTTCCCCTCAGATTCAAACCCAACCGGAAACCCAAAGTCTGGAGAGACACATTCCTGGTGGAGCGCGGGTAAACTCGGTTCCTTTTATTTCCTCCCCACATCACAGGCGCTGTCAGTGTCGCTGCGCGTCGGGTTGCGTGTCAGACGCAGACCTGCAAAACATCATGACGGGGCGAGATGAGACGAAAAACACGGCACCGTGCACGTTACCGGCATTTCCTGACCGCGCGGCTTTAGGAAAAGTTCAGCTCCCGCCGGCAGAGGAGGATGGAATATTGGATTTGCTCAGCGAGGCCAAACCGTCCAAGCCTTTGTCTCCTCGTATTGACACAAACCCCCCGCGAGCCCTGCGTCTGATTCAGCCTCCGCGGGCAGAGCGGCCGAGGGGGAGGCGGGGCTTGGGGAGCAGCTTTCCTGGTTCTCCTGAAAGGCCCGATCTCTCACGGCATTCTGTGGATGCGTCACCGGCTCCGCCAGCGTTGGAATGCGGCCGCCACCGCGAGCGGCGCTTGGCAGGTCCCCCCCCCCCCCCGACTGCCCTGCTCGCCGTCTCGTCTTTCTGTAGCGCACGCCGTCCTACGCGGCCTTTATTTCCCCTCCTGCCTTCCCTCTCCTGTTCAGATACAGGACGGGGAAACTCTGTGTGTAGAGCAGCGTGTCATGTCGCTCCGCGCAGTCGCCGTCTCTTCCTACTGTCATCGCCACACAAAAGGCTGTTTTGTTTCCCTCCCAAAATTGCCAGATTAGCCTACCCCCCCCCCCCCCCCCCCTCCTCCTCCACTGGGGGAATTCTGCTCGTTGGCCTCTGGTAGGAAACCCACTCGCAGCTCCGCCCACTCCGGTCCGCCCTCCCTGCTGGCTGTCGCCCGCGACGGACGATCAGAAGGCCAAACCTAATGGGGAAAATGACGGCCGAGGTGGCAGCTGCAGAAGTCATAAACAGGCTGATGTTTTGGACCTTCACCAGTGTGTTGGTGGTGAAGCGGTGGGCAGCAGAAAACACATTTTAGCAGTGGAAAGTCGCGTCTAAAGATGTTTTGCTCGTTTTATGCAAATGTCTAATTGATTAGGTTAAAATTGTTTTTAACTTAAAAACTAAACTAAATATTTTTTGGGTCACTGACTCATTTCTCCATAGGCCTCCATTAGAAGCAGCTTCATGGAATGATCTACTGGAATGCTCCAAGAACTTTACTAATGTAGGAAAATCCATAAGGATGTGCAGAACACATGTGGGATGGCTTTGACAGGTGTTGCATTCAATGTCTAATTGAATGGGATTGCAGAGAATGAATATCAAGGGTGCAACGTGCTGCCATCATAACAGAAGTTGAATGATTTAAAATTGCTTAATACATTTTTTTTTTTTAAACCTTTCTAAAACAAAGTGTTACATTATAATCACACTTAGTTGTGTGTGCTAAACCATAGAAGAGTAAACAAAGCGTGATGGGTTTATATTTCAGGCTCCTTCAAACAGCCTACTATTTTGCACCCTTCTCTTCGTCACTTTTAATTAGACGTTGGAAATGGTTTTAATCAAACACTAAAACGGTCCCATGCTTGTTAAGCACATCTCGACTGATTTCCATGCACTCGCAATAATTGCAGGCCATTCAAAATCATTATTTTGTGAAGCTGGTTATAATGGAGTTCAATGCAGAAATGAGTCAGTGACCACAAACCTTTGGAAAGTAGTGTCCATCTTTCTACGTCAACGCAGATGATATCTCAATTTAGCAGAACTTCAAGCTTCGCCTGCACAGTCATGGGACACAATCAGTGGATGATTTGACCCACTGTGTGACTCAACAGCCTCGTATCACCCTCCACAGACTCTGACTGACAGCTGGGTCCGACTTGTTTTGCGAATCCAATCGTCGGGGGCTAATGCAGCCGTCAGGCGCTGACACCCGCGACAACTGTTGCCGCTTTAATCACCCTTGGCTAACGACTGGGAGGCGGCGGCCAAAGCCGGCGTGTGAACTCTGGCTGCCACCCCTCCTCTTCCCCCCTTCCGACCCCTTCCCTCAAAAAACTGGAAGGAGACGCGATCGGACAATGCAAACAACGGGCGTTGTTCGCGTTGGTCGTGAGCGAGCGAGCGGGGCCAAGGCCGCGTTGGCAGACTGTCCCTGGAGGGGGAGGAGGGTTGAAAAGGGGACTTTGGAGGGGACGGGATGGCCTTTTGTGGAGAGGCAGCCAGGGCCTTGTGGTGGCGGCGGAGGGAGGCGGGTGGGGAGGGTGGGGGGTGGGGGGCGCTGGTGGCCATGCCAAACCGAGGTCAAACGGCTTGGCCCGGAGTGGAGCTCCGTGCCCCAGACCGTCTGGCACGGCGCAGATGCCACATGAATTATTCATCGGCTGGCGGCGGCCATGAGAAGCACACAGGACGGGGAAACACTGGACCCTTTGAGTGATCGAAGCTGAAAAATTCAGCTCGTTTTACGATCTGTAAACACTCGCTCGGGACTCGCGCTCGACGTCGTTTGACAGTTTTGCACGAAGGGAAAGTCGAAAAATGAAAAATGAAAAATGAAAGACGGCCTCCTGCACGTAGGCCCCGCGTCGGCTCGCGTTTCCCCCCGGCGCCATACTGGGAGAAATGGCGCCCGCTCGCGAACGGCGCCGCGCTAACCGCCCTCTCGCGTCTGGCAGGAAGATCCTGAGGAAGAAGGACGACTCTGCGAGCACGCAGCACACCAACAGTCTCCCCAAGTACAAGAAGGTGAAGGAGATGTGCCAGCAGGCCGAGTTCCAGACGCCCTGCGAGCAGCCCGGACAGGTGAGACCTCCACCCTGACCCCGACCCCGACCCGACCCTCGACGGGGTGCTCAGACTTTATGTCTGGACCAGCGTGCACCTGTAACACGGCAAATAAGATTTTAAGGAGCGTAAAACTTTTGAAAGAAAACCACTGAAACGCCTTGAAAACATGTCTAGCCCACATGTACTGCATAAAAAAAAATAGATAGATTTTTTTTTTTTTTATGTCTTTCACTGTTTTGGCCAATATTTTCCTTTTCCTCCCACGTTTGCAATGTGGTTGTCTCACCAAGAGCTGCCCGCAGAAAGGAAGGAAAACCGGTTGTGAAAATCACTTTTACACCCCCCCTTGACCGACGACCCCCGTCGCCGCGCGAACCTTTTCCAAAAGAAACCCGAGCCACCACATGGCTCCCTTTGTTCGGATCCCCGGTTCCCACATTCGCCGCCGATCCTCGCGCCGCTCCACTTCTGTTCTCCTTTCCATTTGTGCGACGATGGTAGCGATGGTAGCGCTCTGCGAAACAAACCCCGACTTTATTTTTCTGTTCGTAGAAGTCGTTTATTTTACTTATTTTTATTGGAGGACACGGGCAAGGCAGCCAAAGTGCTCGGGTGTGTGTCATGTTGGTTTCCGACCGACTGTGTTCTGTGTGGAATTAGAAGCAGCGGTTCGTCTTATCTGGTTCTGTTTGTCTCTTTGGATGCCCTCTCTTTTTATCCCTCTGGCTGAAACGCACTGGGAAAATTTCATTTTACATCCCAGTGATTGCACACAAACTAGACTTTGTCATCAAACAATCAACACTTGATTTAAAAGCTTGCACTAATATTTATCTGTTTAATGAAACATATGAAGACAAATTAATAAGACACTAAGGAACTAACTCGCCTCCCTGCGTCCCTTGCAGAAGTGGCACTGCGTGGAGGAGATCAGCGGCAAGTGGAGGATCCAGAAGTGCAAGGGCAGCCCAGGAAGGGAAGGCTCCAGGAAGCGGGCCCGCAGCCTGAGGCCTCGCGGCGCCGCCGGCTACGAAGGCCGATGCGACTGCGGCGGCGACGCTGCCTTCAAGGCCTCCAGGATGGAGCGGCGCTCCCACCGCCAGCTCTCGTCCAGCCAGCGTGAGTGCACAACGTCTCTCTCTCTCGACAAAGTCGTCCGTCTTGTCTTGTGATCGTCAGATCGTCCTGTCAAGGGGGGCGGGGGGGGGGGGAAAGGTGACACTGAATCGCCCAGCCTGCTAATTCTTTGGGTTAATAACAATGTTTTTCGGGCGGGCGCGTCCCACTGCCACTTAAAAGAAAATGATGTGTGTAAAAGGCTCAGAGGTGGATTTCCTGCGGTGGAGCGGTGCTGCTCCGAAGGGAGTCATCAAGTGGAGGGGGGGGGGGGGGGGGAAAGGCAAAAGATTCCTGCTACAGGTCCTGCAATTTGTTCAGCGGAGGTCGCCTGTTGCACCAGTGAAGGGTTATTGTGAGTTCTTTACTGCCCTCTAGTGGTAGGAGAGCCGCAGCAACAGAGCAGACGATCCAAATGAAACATAATGATAACTTAATAGTAGATGAAAATAAATGAATAAATAAATAAATGAATAAATAATGCCCCTGTTGTTGAATAGTTCTGTCAAATTTCTTGTTGTAATTTCATCTATTTAACAGTAAGCAATCGCAGGTCACACTGTAACCACACTTGTCTTTGCTTGGACAGGCTACCGGCCGCGCTTCGTCCACACTCGGCCGGCCAGGTCTCTGTCGGTGGAGTTCGAGGGCCACATCTACGACGTCGACCTCCAGGCCGACGACCAGTCGGCCGTGCGCCGCCGCGTCATCTCCAAGCGCCACCAGCACGGCGCCGGCACCGGCGACGCGGACTTGGACCCGGCGTCCGACGACGGCTCCGAGGAGATGCTGGCCGACGACACCAACGCCGTGGGCTACCCCAACTCGGTCAAGGTCACCCACAAGTGTTTCATCCTGCTGAACGACAGCATCCACTGCGAGAGGGAGATCTACCAGTCGTCCAGAGCCTGGAAGGACCACAAGAGCTACGTGGACCAGGAGGTCACTATGCACTGCTGCACTGTCATATATACTGTGTTATACTACGACTAATGCTCCCACTATCACTGCTAATACTGTTTATATTACTATTATATTATATATATATTATGCTTTAAAAACAAATATTTTATGAACATTTTAAACTATTAAACTAATACTGTTACTACTTCTACTACCGCTGCTAGATTCTACACGACGATACTTGCAGCTTTTGTTCACCCCAGCGTCTCGTTTCGCAGATCGAAGCGCTTCAGGACAAAATCAAAAACCTGCGGGAGGTGCGAGGCCACCTGAAGAGGACGCGGCCGGACGAGTGCGACTGCGACGGGAGGAGGTCAGCCAGGGGTCACCCTTCCTAAAACCAACACACCTCATGCTGCCTGTTCTGCCGGGTTGTTAAGTCTCTCTGTGTCCCTGCAGCTACTTCAGCGGCGGCGACAGACACAAGGCGGAGCGGTTGAAGAACAGGAAAGATCAGCTGCATCCGTTCAAGTGAGTCTGCCTCTTATTTACACTCGCTCTCCCAGCGACGTCTCTCTTTTTTCCCCTGACAGCATCCCGCCCCCAAAGTGGCTTTCTGAAGGAAAACATGTTGTGTCGACAGACCCGGTTTGTGTTTGTTCCCGTCTTTGAGCTTAAAGGACACGGCAGATGTCTGCCTGTCAGTGTGTGTGTGTGTGTGTGTGTGTGTGTGTGTGTGTGTGTGTGTGTGTGTGTGTGCGCGCGCGAGCGAGTGTCTGGAACTGATCGAGTCGCATCGGAAAAGATAGAATGACTCAACAGCGGGAGGGGAAAATCAGCCCATCCCTGGAACACCCAGTGATCGGCTCGCACCACCAGGAAACGCTGGGAACGGATCTGGCCCAATGCAAAGCAGCTGTTTCGTCTTTCTTCTCTCCCCGCCGCGCTTCTCCTCTTGCTCATCGCGGCGGCAGGAAGAGGGCTACGGTGGCTTGGACGTGGAGTGAAAATGAGAAATGGGGAGTCGGGAGGCTCCGACTTGAAAGCAAACAGAGGCGCAGTCGCTTCCTCGCCTCCTGGAAGTCCCCTGGAACTTCCAGTCCCACCGCCGCGGTCGCTGGCGCCGACTGAGAGCAGAGCAGGGACTCGGTGTCACTCACTCTCACCCTCTCTCTCTCTCTCTCTCCGTCCGTCTTTCTTTCTTTCTTCCTTTCTCCGTCCACCAGGGAGGCGGCGCACGAGGTGGACAGCCGGGCGCAGCTGTACAACGAGATCCGCCGTCGGAAGAAGGAGCGCAAGGAGAAGAAGCGGCAGAGGAAGGGCGACGACTGCAGCCTGCCGGGCCTCACGTGCTTCACCCACAACAACGACCACTGGCAGACCGCCCCCTTCTGGTCGCGTACGTACGACTTCTCCAGCAGAGCAGCTCGTCTCTGTTGTTTCTGGCGGCGCCGCTTGTTTTTCTGTTTTGTTTCGTTGGTATTTACCACTGCGAATGTCGTCACTGTTGACTGCAGTGGGCGGGTTCTGCGCCTGCACCAGCTCCAACAACAACACCTACTGGTGCCTGAGGACCATCAACGAGACGCACAACACGCTGTTCTGCGAGTTCTCCACCGGCTTCCTGGAGTACTTTGACCTCAACAGCGACCCCTACCAGGTGAGCGCCTGAACTGCGTCCGCAGCGTCTGGGAGAAGAGTGCAAATTTGGTCTTTTTCTGCAGCTGCTGTACGTATGAGTCCTTCTAAGGTTGTTGCATGTTGCAGTTTTTGACTTAATGCTTTGTGATATCTTACTATTTTTTTTTTTAATATATTGAGAGTGCGTGTTTTTTTTTCTACTTACTTCATTTCACATTCCCATCTGGGGAAGAGCCAGATGGAAAAATATTATAAATAGAAAGCACTTGTAAATAAAAGAGCCGCTCAAGATAAACAGGAAGTCGACTGGACAAACTTCTGCTGATCCCAAGCAGGAAATCACTATTTTTTTAAAACATTTTTTTTTAAAGCAAATCAGCTCTGTAGCACCACCTTGTGGCCAGCTGATGAGCATCACAGTCTTGCAGCAGCACCCTCTGCCTCTTTAGCAGCAGCTCATCTGTTACTGTATTTCTTCTTTGTCCCTAATGCATCACCTGCTCCTGTGGTGTTTCCTCCTCACCCAGCTGACCAACGCGGTGTACACGGTGGACCGGGACGTGCTGAACTCTCTGCACACTCAGCTGATGGAGATGAGGAGCTGCCAGGGCTTCAAGCAGTGCAGCCCTCGGCCCAAAGGATCTGACACAGGTGAAAAAAAAAAAATAGAAAATACACTTATTTTTTTTTACAAAAGTTGCTTCCACCGTCCGTCACTCCTGTTTGGTCTTACTCACCCAAATGAGACTGCACCGTTATCGGGGGGGGGGGGTTCCTGACACAGACAGCGACTGAAGCTGTGGTTGCACCGCATTCAGTCTCTGTTGTGTGTCCGTGCGTGTGTGTGTTTTTGCATGCTTGCATGTGTTTTTTGGGGTAAACGATCGACTCGAGTGACGTGTTGCTGAAATTGCAGGTGGAGGAACGAGAAGTCAGAACCGAGTTGACTGAAAATGATGCAGACACACACACACACACTGATCCTCTGTCTTCCTTTCAAGCATACAGTTATAATATTTGTAGAAGAGGGAAGAACAAACCTCTACACTGAGTTGACTGCACAGTCACCACCATGACGAGGCGATCTCGGGTCGCCCTGCTCCTTAAAGCGCCTCGCAAACGCACTCGATCCCCTCTCTCACACACTCCTGTCACATGATCCCTCGCACCACTTCCTGTTTTTTTCCCCCCGATCTAGGAATACCCCCCCCCCCTCCTCCTCCACACTTTGATCTTCCAGAATAAATGCATTTTTCCTTCCCTGGGCCCCTCTTAGGACGTAGTTGCAGCTGTGCATGGAGAGCCAACCCTTCAGTGTGAATGATCTATTTTTTTTATTTTTTTTTTATCTCCCTCCGGTATCTCCCTGAATCAAAAGCATTAACAATCGATTGCTTTTATTTTTCCTGATCAGGAGGTAAAGATGGAGGAAGCTATGAGCCACACAGGTATCCGCCAATTTTATCTTTCTCTTCAGCGGCTTTGATGTTTCATTTTCAATTTTATTTTTTTTTTCAATTTTTTTTTCCCTTTAACACCTGCATGGGCTGAAATCATCTCATTCCCACTAATACGTCCATCCATGGAAGAGCTGCCGCTTAATCTTTGGCTGCATGCTGGGGGATGATCTAACCAATCATAACCGTTGTCTTCTCTTTATTATTTATTTACTTGCCTCCCTCGCTGCAGCAGCTTCATCCATCAGCACTGTCATTCTTCACTCTCACCTTGCCGCATGGTGCGGCCGCCCTCCACTTCCTGTGTTCTTGGCACTTGCTTGAGAGCGCAATGGAAAAACAAAAAAAGAATAAATCATGTGGGATGTTGCAGCCAGGTCACTTAGGGTGGAGCTTGAATGCACCGTCATGCTTTCACGATCGGAGCCATCATCGTGCAAGTGCATGAGTCCGTGCATGACAGCGTCATGTAGTTTTTTTTTGTTTTTGTTTGTTTGTTTGTTTGTTTTTGCCCATCCCTCCTCCTCCCTCTTCCACCCATACATCATACATTTTACGTCATTACCGTCAAAAGTGAATTCAGCCTCTTGAGAAGAGTGCGCGTTTGTGTTCTTTCTGTTACATCAGCTAAAACAGTGCATCTTGCACTTGCCAGAAGGCTTCATTTTTTATTCAAAATTAATTTATAAAAGCTGCAAACAGCGGCTTTTTTTTTTTTTTTTTTTTTTTTTTTAAACCCCTGTGCCAGATTTCACGGAGCTAAAGGTAGATTCACATATATTTTTCTCACCTTACTCCCGGAAAGAATGCAAACAAACAGCACGTCGCAAAAGGCGAACCATTTCCCCCCCCCCCCCTTCCACCATGCACCGTCAGCCACGTCCGTTCATAAACCATAAGCCATCCATTAAACAAGTCATCCTCGCCCTCGTGCAAAGCCATCGCACGCCACTCACTCACTCGCTCGCTCGCGGTAGAGTGGACGCCTTGAGTTGCTGTGACCTCTCTGTCCTCCCACCTGCTTACCAGGCAACAGCATCACCGAAAATGGTCAAAGAGGAGACCGAGCCTCTCCTTCCCGTGAGTCCAAACCACCTGCACCCACACTAGCACCGCGAGAGCCGCCACCGCCGAGGACCAAAAGCCATCCTAGACTTGACACGCACGCAGCGTCTCATTTGATTCATTTACTTTTGTTCAACTTGCAGAGACCTCAACTTTGCTTTTTTTTTTTGCCTTGAATTTCTTTATTTGCCTCTTCTTTTTTTTTTTTTTTTTTCCTGATAGCATCACATTAGTTTTTTCAAGCGTGTGCCTCCATCAGAAGCCTTTTTTTTTTTTTTTTCTTGATCGTCGCTTTGTTGGTTTTTCCTTCTGCTTCATTGGTTTTATTCCAGGTTGCCTCACTTTGCATTTCTACGCAGTCCTGCCACATTACCAGCTGCACTATAAAAAAAAAAAAAAAATCCTCCTGTGCAGCTCAGCACTAGAGTGGAGGATGAAACTGTTCTAGTCTGTTCAGCCTTTCTTTTCAATTTCCTAAGGCCGCATGTCTTTTGCGCAACTCACGGCTTGAGCTTAGTGTGGATTGCAGCGTGTGCCTAAATTGCCTAATGCAGCTTTCAAAATGTGCTACTGCGAATGTGCTGTGATGCCTTGTCGGACAGGCCCAGAGAGCTGGTGGTTGGGGGGGGGGGGCTGGCCATTACTGCATGTAAGAAGTATAAAATCCATTTTTTCTTACCTTCAAGATGTTAATTTTTCTCTCTTCTTGCTTCTTCCGCGCAGCGCTCAGCCCATGTGGGACGGACGACAGGGTTAAGCTGCCCAACCTGACGGACGAGGAGGTGAACTGGCAGGGCCTGGAGGATCTGTACAGCATTAACGAGAGCCTTTACCAATGCAGGCGCGACTTCAGCCCCGGCCCGGACGACCGGGCCAACTTCCGGAAGGATGTAGATAAAATGTTTGCACTGCAACGCGTTCTGAACAGACACAATGGAAGCCGCCAGCTGGACGACTCCACCCTGCCAGAGCTGGGCTCTGGGGCCGGGGGCGGGGACCTCGCAGAGGGCAGCGGAGAAGAACCGGCCCCCGGAGGCCCCATCTGGTCGCCGTGGGCCGGAGACGCTCGCCTCGCCGCCGCCCCCGCCCCCAGCAGACCGCCGGCGGAGGAAGGGGAACTCGAAACTGTTGACAACGACCTCCCAGGGCCGGTGACGGCCCCACCGCCGCCGCCGCCGCCGGAGCCCAGAGGGGACGGCCCGGTCCTGCAGAGCCGCCTGTGGGCGCAGCTGGAGGAGGTGGAGGGCGAGATGTACAGCGGCAACGGCCTGATGGAGCTGGAGACGCGGCACGACGCCGTGCTGCGCACCCACAACAGCCTGCAGGGGTCGGGCCGCGGCCCCGGCGGGGAGGCCGGGCCCTGGGGCCTCAGCCTGGTTCTGGAGGTGGACGACCAGGAGGAGGACATTTTCCAGGCCCAAGGCTACCTCCCAGTTTACCCGCGTGCGTCCAAGCCCAAAGCACCCGCCTCCACCACCACCAGGGTTCCACCCACCACCGCCGCCACCACCAGGGTTCCACCCACCACCGCCACCACAGCCACCACAGCAATCGCAGCCACCACACAGACTAGCAGCCCACAGGGTGCAGGTTCGACGCCGCCCCTCCCCCTGGACTTCGAGGGCAGCGGCCTCCCGCCGGTGCAGCCCTCCAATCGGACCCTCTGAGGCAGACGCGCCTCGACCCCGGACAGACAGAACCCTGGCGATCATGTGATCAGCTCGCCCAGAACAATGGGGGAGTGACACCTCCCTCCGCCAGCAAGAGTTGTATAATGACTATTAAAATTATTGTTTATTTTTTTACAGTTTCCTACGTTTATTAGTAAAACAGTGTTAATTTGAGTTGTTGTTTTTTTTTTGTTTTTTTTAAATACTGTAAATATTTTAGAGAGAAAAAATGCCTTAATGCAGCTAATTTATCTATTGGGGATGGAACACGGTGAACTCCACACGGATGACGCCATGATGTTTTTTTTTTTAATGAGCTTTTAATGAATGAACAGGTGCAAGTGGTGAAACTGTTGCAGCCTGGGAGTTAACGGTAGTTGGATTTAGCTACACTCCAGTATTTAAGTCAAACCCAAACATAACTCCAATGTTGGACCCCAAATGCACTTTCTTCCTTCTTTGTGTGAAGACTTTCAGCCTCCACTGTACGTGTTTGCATTGCATTGTCGACTCAGATTTCAGCTCAGATCAGTGTTTATTCCCGCTGAATACTTTCTATTGGCCCTGCATCTGACAGCTAAGAGCACAAGAGCTCAATCAGTTTTCCAAATATGTGTTGTGCTTCTCTTCCTTTCTACCTTCACGCCATGTGAATGATATAGTCAGACCATCTGGACAATCACGAGGCCCTGTCAATCATCAACAAACACCACCTGCGTGATTCCCCGAGCTCTGCTTTTGTCAGTTTATCATCAACAACGGTTTCTTTTTTTTCAAGGGGGTGACTGTCTCAAAAATCACCAGCAAATGCACACGCTTGACAAGGGTGAAACGAGAACAATAGCTCACAGTGGATGTCTCTTTGGAATCGTTGCCAAATTCATGTGGTGCACAATCCATAGCAGTGGTCAACAACCTGTGGCTCCAGAGCAGAGCGTGTGCTTACTGTTTTCACATGTCATGCACGCAGCTGCGCCATTCTAAACGTCACGGTGAGAGCTGAATGTTTGCTACGTACCAGTTTATTCGGATACCTTTTTCCATCCAACGGATTTGTTCTGTTTTGAAAAATGAAATAAAGGACGCTTTTACAACTGAGAGAATCTTTCATCATTTTCATTATACAATTTTTTTCACCAAATTCTGTTGAACATGTTGAGGAAAACAGAAAAGGGAAAGGGAAAAAAATAATAATAAAACTTATAATAAATGGTCCAATGGCCAAAAGGTAAGATACATTGCAGAGATCACTTTTTTTTAAATTGAACAGGACAAATAGCTCAGAGGTTAAGAGCTCTGCTGGAAGTCCACAGGTCACCTCTGCAATAAGCAATAATTATTGGTTCAAGTCCTGCAACTGCCAATGATCACTTTGTGTGCAATGGCCAAAACAGAAGGACAAAGGCAGCAGAAAACTTGACTGCACCTCAGGACAAATATCTCAGAGGTTTCGAGACCTCAAAACCTGCCACCCCTAGTGGTAGAGACCGGTTGATTCATGCCAGTGAGCTTCTTATCCCACTACCTGAAGAAAAACTGTTCAAAACCTGCATCTTTAGCACCCCTAGTGGTAGAGACCAATGTGCTCTATGGCACAGATGTTCTTAACCACTAGGGGGTGCTAAAGATACAGCTTCTGACCAGTTCGTCAGTGGCTGGAGTGAAAGCTTACAGCAGGGGTCGCCAACTGCCGGAACTGCATCGTGTCAGCGGGCTGGATGTGGCCTGCGGGCCATAGTTTGGCGATGCCTGGCTTACAGGCACAGTGGAGTTGTTCTCCACCACTAGAGGTGCCAAAGGTTCTGACAAGCTCCTCAGCCTCTGACCTGGAAAGAAGAGAACAAATTAGCCAGTATCATACATCTCTTTGAAAGTCTTTCAATGATGGAAAGGAAGACTCCCAACCACAAAATACATATGGTAATTAAGTAGTTGTTCGGTTGTTAAGTAGTTAAAGCAAGAAAATCTACGAAAACTAAAGTCAACACAAGGGACTTGAGCGCTGAGGGGGCAGAAATGATTAGCGATGATGTCAGGCTCACCTCGTCCGGAGGAGAAACGGCCTTTGTTGCGTCCGCGCCGCTGGCGCCGCTCCAGGGCCCGCCCGGCCCACGGAGTCAATGCCGGAGTGTCGTCGTCACCCCTTCTGCGGAGACCAGCTATTGTCCGTAATTGCTCATAACTGAGAAGTCATCGTTAGTGGGACGTGCAAAACGTCACGTCTTTGTGCACGGACCACAAATACAGCACTGTCTCCCCAATTTGAACAGTCCTCCTTTCAAATCTATCACCACGTTCCTCACCTGGAGTCACCTCCTCGACGGCGCTCTGGCGACACGAGCCAAGTCAAACATCCAGCTCCTCGACTCTTCAAATAATGACTCACAGCGTGTGCATCACTGCCGGGGCGCACGATTCAGAACATTCTGAAAGGGTTCAGATGAACATGCACGTGGAGGTGACACGCGCACGCAGGCAGGCAGGCCGTGCCAGCGGACGCTCACACGTGGACGGAGGAAGCCGGCAGAGCGGCGAGCAGTAAATTCAGAGGACAGGGTGCAACAAAGGCCTCCATTCATGAGGCAGAGACTGACTGCACTCCCAACACACAGAAACAATCCCAGAGTAATTAGTGGACGAACCCACTGCAGCGCTCAAAACTATTTCTATTATTCACGGTTGAAGTGTTCTGAACACAATTTCTGCAACTTCCTCGACGGATGTGCGAGATTTGAACGGCCCCGAATTAGCCCCGCTCTGCGGTATTGATTTTTCAAGCGAAGCGCTCCGCAATGATTATTCGCCCTATCAAAGATTGCTGGGAATAAATGTGTTTAGCATTTTGTTTGTTTGTTTGTTTGTTTGTTTGATTGAGACTCAAGTGCTCTGACAGCTGGTTGCAAAATTTGGCAGAGGCGTCTGCGTCCTTTGTCACATCACAAAGGGTCGATTCTTGGAGCGGCGTGTTTTGGTATGTCAGTAAACTTCCAGCTTTAAAACTGTTTGCTCAAAGCCGTTATCGTCGCGGGAAGTGACATCACCGGTGCTGCACCTTGACAATGCGTCGCAAGAAAAAAAAAAAAAAAAACAAACACCCGGTGAATTCTAGGTTTTGAAACCATAGCAACTGGGGTGAGAGGCTCACACGGAGGCATTCCTCACATAGGCGAGACGCCGCTAAGATTCCCCAGAATTGCCGTCGTCTCTGGGAAAAGACCGGACGTGTGATGCAGCGGCACGTAAATAAAAAAACGGTCTCCAACTTGAGGGAGTTTCTCATAATTTCTCTGCGAGAGTGGACGCCACAAAACAGACGGGTATCGCCGTCTCAAAGCTCGGCCTTGGAACAACGGCTTGAAAATCCAGTGCTGGAGGAAATGTGATTGCCTTTGACAAGTGCACAGTGAGGGCAGGAGGTCCGGGGTCGGGGGCCTGTCGGTTGTAAAACACACACGCTTTGATGTCCGCCCTCAAACTCGCCGGAGCCACAAGCAAAGCGATGCAGCTGCTGCGTCTCGGATCAGCGGGCACATCACCTCGGCCACGGAGAGGCAACGCGGGCGCGTGTTAGTTTGATTTCGCAGCATCAATCAACCGGCCGGAGTCACACTTAACGTGACGTCCACCACGGGAAAGGACTTAACGTATCTATTTTTTTTTTTTGCTAAGGGAGTAACTCCATTTCTCTCCTTCGCAGTTCTAATGTACTCAACATGCCACCACTTATGAGGTCATCCTGGGTTCAGCGGCCGCAAACCTAAACAGACACCGTCTCAGGCGCATGCTAGTCAGTGATGCTTCTGATATAGTGGAGATGAATGTTATTACTGTTGCTTGACCTGCCTGCTAATGTCGACATGGAGTATCAAAGGACTCGCTCAGACTCCCCCCCTGCGCTCTGAAAGCTGTTTTTCCAAGCAGGATCTTTTCTTTTCTTTTTTTTTTCCATTTCCAGCAATCAAAACACAACAAATGGAAAACGGCATCGCAGCTCATTTTCCAGTTTTCGCTCTCTTGCTTTCAAAACAAACACCCATCGGCTGACACAAACGGGCCGGAAACGCGCGATGAGAAGAAACACCCTCAGTCTCTGTGGCACCTCAAGAAAACATAACAAAGAAATATTCTGCTGGTGTCTAATGTCAACAGCGGCATAAACTCACAAGGGCTTCATACTTTAGTCAAAGTTTCCATTTGATCTCGACAGCTACAGCCTCACTGTCAAGAAACAGCAGCCCACCCTGATTCGCAGCCACTAAACATGTTGATCTTACTGCTTTGAATAAGTGACGAAAGCCAAAGCATTCGCGTTTCAATGGTGCAAGCAAACCTGCCAGAGGCTGATGATTAAAACGAGATTACTTTCAGTTTTTGTCAGGATCCTCTGGTCTACCTGGCTGGATGAAATAATCCAAAGCCAGTCCACATTAACTAATGGCTCAGCTGATTCCCCTCTGTACGTAACGCCTGTTCTAAAGCCCCTTTTTGGCCACCTGTGACTCTTCTGTTCTTTGTCGTCGGGCTGCGCTTGCTGCTTACTACGACAGGGGAAGCGACCATCAGGAACGCGGGAGGTCCTGGCTCAGTTTATTTAACCACGGCGACAAATGTCGCGCAGTAAAAGCTTCGTCTTGTCAAATTATTCAGATTTATTTCACGCATCCATCTTGGAAAGAGCCCATGGAAAATGTTTTCAAAGGAAGGGCCCTCCAAGTGAAAAAAAGAAAAAAAGAAAAAGAAAATGGAAAAATTGCAAAGTCGAGCTTGAGGTGCAGCAATCGCTGCTTTAAAATGCCTGAACGGAGCCAGAGAGCAACAGCTTGAGTCTCTGTACCGGCGCCAGAGTTGACACTCGACACGGTGGAGAGAGTGAAGCCAAAGAAAGTGTCCTTTCTCAAGAAGGAAAGCCTTGACTGTCGTTCTTTGTTGTACTTTAAATGCCACCCAGTTCGAATGAAACCGTTCCACTGTCGCAGCCTCGCGAGTCACTTCCTGCCTTTGCCAAAAACCAAAAAAAGATGCTGATTGGTACCTGCTACCTGAACGCAACACCCCCCCCTCCATCTGATCCAGCCAACCACCTGTTCAAACTGCTGTCCTCTAGTGGGCGCTATAGATCCATGTCCACCAAAACAACCTGCTTCAATAACAGCTTTCCTCCCATTGTCATCAAGTCTCTGAACTCCACTCACCTGTGAAGTCTTTACTGCTGGTTGTACTGTCAGTGTAAACCCGACCTGCATTTCCTGTTGCATTTCTATCTGTATTTGCACGCTCCCTAATAAATGAACTGAACTGAAATTGAATTGAAAAATTATTTAGATTGGAGCTTTTTTTTTCCGCCAGGTTGCTTGGCGAGGTCGCCGGGTTTAGGGCTTAACGTCGTAACTCACGAGTCTCACGTGCGGCAGTTTTCTGTTACTTGTTCGATTGTTCTGAGCCACAATAGCAAAAAAAAAAAAAAAGTAAAAGAACGAGGGAGAAAAAAAAACAGAGTAGGGAGAACCAGAGGGTGGCTTTACAACGCTCAGCGGGCCCCCTGGCACAATCGCCTGGAGGCCTGCCAACGTGCTCGCATTCCTCCCTTTTCTTCTCCCCCCCCCCAGCCCTGAGTTTTCTGGGGTGGCAGGGGACGGCTGGGCATGACTGGCAGATCAGGGTCAGACGAATTGGGCAGGAGAAAGGAAGGAGGGGAGAACAAGCAAGGCCCTGACAATAGCACAGGTGAGAAAGGCAAAAAAGAGAAGCAGAGGGAGGGAGGGAGGGAGGGAGGGGGCAGAACCCCCAGCCATGCCCCTCCTCCTCTCCTCCCTTCCTCCACTCCACTACCCACAGTGTCTCCTCCTCCCTGTGCGCTCGCTCCGTGCTTCAGGGAGACGGACGGAGGGACCATCTCTGAGCGACAGAGTGCCATTCCGGACCGAGGACGCAGTGGGAGTGTGAGCCCATTCAGAATGGGGGGCTCCGCATTCTAAAGCCGGCTTGTGGATAGGAGAGGGCCGGGAAAACGGGAGCAGGAATTCCAGCTCGCAGATCCGAGGTCTCGGCTTTGGCTTTGGAGATTCCAAACTGACCCACGGTCACCGAGATGACAGATGTGGAGTAGAATCGCGGTGGGGCGAGGGGGATTATAAGGAAACATCTGAAGGCAAACCCCAGGGAGCTCCACCTCCTCCTCTTTCTCCTCCACCTCCTGGGAGTCTCGCGGGGCCTAACGCCTCCGCGATGGGACCCTCAGCCGAGTCCACCCGCCGCCTCCTGCTGCTGCTGCTGATGTCTCTGAGCGGCGTCCGGCCGGTGTCGGGGGGCTGCGCGGGAAAGTGCTGCCGAGGCCGAGAGCTGAGCTGCTCCGCCACCGACTGGAGGATGGACCGCGTGTACGGGACGTGCTACTGCGACGTGGGCTGCGTCACCACCCAGGACTGCTGCTTCGACTACTTCACAGAGTGTCCAGGTGAGCCGCTGCCAGGGTGCTGCAAGTTTCGCCCCCACCCACGCGCACGCCTTCGGTACACGACGGCGGGAGGGGAGATAACCTCTAGCACGAGATAACCTAAACCTTAATGATCTGTCTATAGGACAGGACACATAAACACCATGGATACTTGGCTGCTTATCGCACATCTTCATCATGGTCCAACATGCGCGCTGTCCTGACTGTCCTCTCTCCTCTCCCAACCTGCGCTCAGTCTGTAAACAGTTGCCAAACCTAACCTGGTTTCAGCAGACTGGCCCACATAACGGAATTAGTGCAAATATTTGAAGAATGCTACTCCGTCAATCACCCGGTGCAATTACAGGTCCGGTCAGACGAGCCGAGCGGACCTAATGTGCTGTACGGGCCAGCGGTGGCTGAAATCTGCGCGCCCATTGGGCCCCGACATCAAAGCCCTGGGCATCAAAAGCCAGGGGAGCGGGCGCGGGGCTGAATGGGCCCGGCGCGCCGCTCCTTAAGACCACTTGTGGCCGAGCAGGAAGCACAAATTCGACAAGTCACAATCAATGCTCCGTTGATCTTTAGTTATTTCCTGAATATTTAACTCCATTACACGGTTTCAAATGGCAAATTAGGGCCGTCTGCGAGGCCTCGCCGTCCGCCTCCCAGAACCTACTGGGACTATTAGTTCCGGCACGTCTGGAGTTTGCAGACCGCTGAAGGCGACCTGTGAGCAACTCCTTTGTCACGGCGTGTGGACGCTTGCCAGTGGTGTGCAACACAGCGAGATTTGGTATCGATCAGATACCAAAAAAAATACAGGGCCACGATATTGCAAAATCTGAATGAATTTTGATTCAATTCAAGTCTTTTTTTGTGATTTCTGGCCCCTGTGGGTTATGACCCAATTCAAACCTGGACAGAATTTGCCCAGTGCAGTTAAAAAGAAAATATTTATGCTGTGAATAAGTATTTCCTTTTGCGTCTTGGTGGGAAAATGTGAATGTGTTTGTGAGCCCTGTCGAGGAAGAATTTCTGTCACCATCTGGGACAGACAATGAAGTATTCTATTCTGTTCCATTCTTGCATCCTCCAGCTCATGACTGCGCTGTGGGCGAGTGGAGCTTCTGGAGCGGCTGCGCCGAACCCTGCCAGCCGTCGGTGAGGGTGCGCGTCCGGCAGATCGAGCGGCAGCCCAGTCACAGCGGCGAGCGCTGCCCCGGCCTGAAGGAGCAGAGCGGCTGCAGGGAGTACCGAGACCGCCGGGGGGAACCCTGCGGCCATCACACGGGTACCAAACCCATGAAGACGCCTGGCTTTTTTCATTAGCAAATGTTCCAAACTTTTGCAACTGCCAGACAATTTTTTTTCTTCCCATTTCAGGTCCTGCGCTCATCACCAGCATGGAGTTTGCCAAGGGGAGGCCCAAGCACGACCACTACGGCAACCCCCTCAACCCCGGGTACGTCTCAGTCTGCCCACCAACCTCCTGCTATCTTACAAGTTGAAAAGTTCACGCAAAGCGTGCATCTAGAGGCCAGCTGAGACAGCGGCGCTGCACCATGCAGCCCGAGCCCGGGTTCAAAAAAAAGAAAAGAAAAGAAGATAACCTTTTTAATCCATCTACACGAGCTCCCCCCCCCCGTTGGCTGTTTGCTCACCTGGACGTCTGTCTACAGACCATTATGTTCAGCAAAAAGCCGGGACTGCCCACGTCCCTTTGAAATCAAACACTCGGCACTGTAATAATAAGGACCGTCACACGCATGAAAGGGACGTGCACAGAGGTTTCAGGTGACAGCGTGCCAGTTAGTGTGCACACACAGCCTGCGGGGACTCAGGGCCACCGCCGCGTCATGAATGCAAGTCATCCAAAATCACACCTGTGGATTCTAGGAGTAGTCAAGTCCAAACACTATGCAAACATTACTTAACTTTTTGCAAGGGGGCTGTGAACAGGGGGCTAATTATGCAGCTTTCTATCTAAAATCAATCTCTCAATAAGACCCTCAATACAAATGTCACTCAAAATGAAGTCGTCACCCACCCCCCCGTGACTGTTTTGATGCACCACCGCTGTTATTTCATTAAGCATGTGACCCGTATGACCCGCAGCTTCTGCATGGAATTTGCGCTGGAGTCGCGGACGCCCCACTGCACGGTGGAGAACCGGCCGCACACGCACTGGATGCGCTACATCGCAGAGGGCTTCAGGGTGTGTGTGGCGTGCGAGCCCCCCGCCATGAGGAACAACAGCGGCAGCTGCCAAGGAGACGGCCAGGAGTCAGACAAGTATGAAGTTAGGAACCTCCTGCCGGCGGAGGTGGTTTAATGTTGCTGGTGTTTTGTTCAGGTACCGAACCTGAAACGCTATCCTACATCTGCTTTGGCCTACTGCCAGCCAAAATGTGATTTTGAGCCCATCCAGTTTGAAACCCGGATGGCTCTTTTGTAGTGTGAACAGTCACAAATCACAAGAAATCCACATTTTTTGCAAAACGGATTGAGAGCACCTTCAGGAGGTGGTCTCAATCGCATTTGGACAGATGCGTCTCAGTGTGAACAGCTCCAAACACACCGGTGGAGCAGATTGAGGAGGAATCTGATTTGAATCAGATTCGCCTGCAGTCTGAACGCAGCCTTAATGTTGAGTTTGTTTTGTTCAGGTACCAAACCTGGAACGCTATCCTACATCTACTTTGGCCTACTGCCAGCCAAAAATCCAATTTTGATGGGGAGGAGGTGGCCTCACCTCACCCTCTGGCTCACTTTGCATCCGTCAGCGCCGACAGACCGTAACTGCGACTGTCTTGCAGGGGGACCTTGCTTCAGTGGCAGGCGGTGGGGAATCAGCGGTGCAGCGGAACGTGGAAAATGATCAAGAGGAGCCGGCGGTGCGACTGTCCGCCGCAACACAGCTTCGTCTTCATCTGAGCACGACGCTGACAAGCCACTGCTGAGCAGGTCCGATGCCTCCAGTTTAGCGGGCATTTAAAAAGGACTTTAAGGCAGGCGTCACCCTAAGGAAAAGAAAAATGCATACGCCTTTTTACTTATTTATGTATTCACACAGAGTCGCAGAGTTTTCACATCACTTGTGATGAGCGCAATGTTCTCTGAGGAGGAGCTGCAGTTTAGCGGTGCCGTGAAAGCGATATGATGTGTTCTGCAGCAGCGCACCAGATGATCTCAGATGACTCAAAGCCTCGGCGGCCTTTAAATGTGGATGAGGTGTTCATTATCTGAAAAACAATAGTTGTAAAGCCATTACAGGTGATTTATTTGTCGGAATTCTATAGATAAATGTGGCAATCGAATGGAAAATATAAAAATATTTGTCCTGACACGCCCATTAAAAAGCCCAATGTGTAACATTGACAGGGATCCTTGACTCTAAATTGAGATGTATTAGGTCTCTAAAAATAAGTGTTACTATTCTGAGTATAAATTTATATTTTCGTTTAAAATCTTAACAATATATTTGGAAAGTGTATTTCCTGCAGGGTGGCTCATTCAACCATCTAACATGAATGCAATTCTCTTTTTAAGCTATTCAAAGTTCCAATGTTTCTTTTGCTTGCAATTTGCCACTTTACCACTAGATGTCACTGAATCCTACTTAACGCACTGAGCTTTTAAATACTGAATACATTCATGCTAGAGCAACTTGGACAGTATTTCATCCGTTTGGTACACACAGTTGGCTTGCTTTCAAAAACTATTTTATTGGAAACCACCTGGTATTGATCTTTGTAACAATGAACCAAATATTCAAAAACAAACAAACAAACAAACAAAAAACATTCCAAAACAATTTCAGATTAATAAACATGAAGTGACCTCAGTGGTTCAGTTCCCAGCAGAGCTGCCGTCTTTCAGTCCATGTTCCTGTTCAGGCTCTCCAGCTTCCTCCATCATCCAAAGACAAGCAAACCAGAATACTGGCAAATCCAAACTGTCCATTAACTCGAGCAAAAATGGCTTTTGGTTTGTCCTCCCTAAATGCTCCTTGTGATAAACTTGTCTGAGGTTCCGTCCGCCTTTGCCCCTAAGTTGTTATCGTGTGATCTGTTACGGGGGCCCCCTCGAACCAAAACGCAGGCAAAGCAATTCCAAGTTCTTCCTGATGTGAAGCAAATGGCCCAGGCCACTGATATGATGCATGAGAGTGCCCCCTGGTGGCTTGTTCCTTCCCTTGACTACTACTACTGCTACTAGTAACAGGTGCCAAAGCAAACCTTCAATAAGTCAGAAATTTATTATTTTCATATTAACATTTTGTACACTATCACCGGTGATAGAAGGCTACACATACATAGACATTTACCATATGCTGAGTGCCCTCTCGTGGAAATTTCTAGAATTCAAAATTAGAACAGCAGCAATATTTACAACAAAATGAATTTCTGGCTGAAGGCTGTTGGACTCCTACATGAAACAACTTAAAGAACATTCTTACTCTTCAGCTGGCTGAACATGCCTTCGACATGGTCCTCCAGCGGTCTTTCAGCATGGTGCCAGTGCGACCTTCAAAGTCATAATCCAGTAAAATGCGGGACCACTTCCCGACGCCGTGCTGACTCACGCCCTCCTTGAGATACTCGTCCAGCTCCAGGGTCCACCTCTGGAGGAGCAGAAATGTGACTTTTCAGAGGTTTGCCGACTCGAAACACACAAAGGGCGACGGACGCTCGGTGCCCCTCGCACTACAATTAATAAACCGTCTCATCCGTTTGACTTGCCTGCCTTTTTCTCTCCCTCTTTATGAAGCCGCTTTTGTTTTCGCTGGCCTCCATCGGCGACTTCTTCACTGTGATAATCCGAGATAATTCCAGAAGAATTCAGCATAGTTGAGCGGTTTCTCCACGCACAGGTAGCTTACTTTGTGTTCTGCACTGCTGTGTGTACACATGCACACGTATGCATGCTCACCGTTCTGTGGGAGTCTTCTGAGAGGGACACAAAGCTTCTTGTGCGACCGCGACTCGCGTCTCCAGAATTCCTGAATGGTCGTTGACAGGAGTTTATGTTTTGCCCTGTGGGAGCGAGAAACCCTGTGATTTACTGCTTTGCGCCCAACCATCTGCTCGCTAATGGCTATTAAGAAAAAGCACGACAAGCATAAAGTTTGTTTTCTACTGACCTTGAGCATTGTTTCTCCACCTTTTCTCTGTCAAAACACAAGAGTGTTGCACTGTGATATTCAGGAGAAACGGAGCGATGCACGCCATTCATTCCGAGATGTATTAAAGAAGTTATTTCCGACTTACTCTGTTTTTTGTGTCGACGTGTTGTCCGGTTCTGACAGGAGGCTGTCGTGCATGGAGGAGCTCTCCAGAGCCTCGCTGTTCTCTGATGACTTCAACATGTCTGTGGCTGCCTGATGGATCGGAGGCGGATTAAAACATGCAGAAATAATTGTCTTTGACAAAACAATTGCCCTTCATGTCTTAAGTAGTGAGGGGCACCAAACTTGAGGCCCGTCAAAGGAGCATTTTACACTCTCACCTTGGTCAACAGCGTTTATGTAAATCACTCTTGAAAGGTTCATGAATAAGCGAGTTTGTAAGACCCTGAGGAGGTGGCGGCCGAATGCAGAAGTTTGCCCTTTCAAAGTAAATTTAGATGACAGATTGTCTATTAACTTTGACTGATGATGTCATATGGGCACCTTCGGCCGGTCAGTGCACCATTAAACTCAAGGACAGGGGGCAGGACTGAGCACCCTGGCATGATTTGAACAAGATTTAACGTGTGGAAAAACACTTCAAAAGTCCCATTTTGAAGTAACTTCAGGATCTATTATTTTGTGTCCCAAAGTGCACTCGCAAACTTGTCAAATGACCAAATGAGAACTCAAACAAGTGAGGTGAGGTGAGGTGAGGTGAGGTGAGTCGGGGTTGTGTACCTTGATAAGGTAGTCAGAGGGATTCCTTTGCAAGTAGGCATCAACATAACTTTGCACCGCCTCCAACAGGCGACTGAAGCTGAAGCTCATCAGGAGCGGGTGGTAGGTGTCGCCCTTTTTCACGACGGTGGTCAGCTTGACGCTCAAGCCCTGTCGGAAAAAGGCCAAGTCAGTTGAAAACTCCACGACCACCACATGACCTTGCAATGATGCAACTAGGAGTGTTACCAATTAATTGATTAAATTAAATTAGTTGCAATTAATTTAACTTTTTTTTAACACAGGGTTTTTTGTTAAACGGTGTGGTGTACACCTGTATACCTAGAACAAGTTACTTTTAAACAACTTTATCAAAAAAGAAAGAAAAAAAAAGTTGAAATGTGACCCATTAGTTGGGGTGTTTTTACTGTTCTCTAATGTAAAAACGGGGTCACATTGGACCCTCAACATTATTTAAGTGTTGTGTTCCTTACACATTTCTCATTGTGAAATTTAGGTTCTCAGGAAAAATCGATAATACAACAAATGATGCGACAAAAACCCATGTTTATGCCGCTGACCTCTGGGAATAGCTGTTCCTTCCTGAGCCACTTCAGGGCCGAGCGGGCCAAGACGCTGTCGCCTTTCTCCAGACACACAGCCACGGCCTGCAGCGGACGGAACAACAGGGGACGTTGGATGGAAAACAATGCTGATGTCTGAGACTTAGAAGCTCTTTGTCTCCTCTCTCACCTGGACAAGCAAGAGGACGGTAATGTCGTCAGACAATTTATCATCGGCCACGGTACTCTTTAGATCCAACCATAATTTAGCAGCCGACATCAGGGGCATCACAGAGCTGTCCTCGTCATATTGAACATCTGGGGAAAGCAAAGCACATTAGAACAGTGACGAAGGTAGAAGAGCACTTGGATGGGATACTCCAGTGAATAAAGCTGCTGACTGTGACGGATTACCCATTTGTTTCCCACGCAGGACTCTGGTGAGGAAGGCAACGATGAGGATTTTCTTGGAGTAGAGTTCTCCTTTCAAAGCGGGGCTCTGAGAGAAGACTGGAACAGCGGAGATGTTGAGGCGTCATGGTTCGAGATGGATTCAAACGCTTTTACACCGGCGATGTCGATTAACGAAGGGATTGTTGTTCCATTTTTGTACCGTTTTTCATTTTGATTTACGACATTCAATTTAAGTTGACGCAACAGCGCGATTCACGTCACCATTATGACTCGGGAACCTTTATGTTTATGTATTGCTTTTGGATTCAGTCGTAGCAATGGATTTGCTTTCGACCTTATTTCTGTTTCAGTCCATTGAGGGAAACTATTAAAGACTTGAAAGGGCTCCGAAATCTCAAGGACAACACTTGAATGTTACGTTTATTTGGGCGAGTATCACTTCCAACACACCCCAAAATAACTTCGTAGGCATTTTTGACTCGCTAGTAGTTAGTCGTAGTTTCGTCGCTATTTATTTATTTATTTCAGGAATACGTCCTATTCCGACAATGGGTTGTTTGGGTATCTAACATTAACGTGTAAAGTGTGTCTTACCCTCGAACGCCGATAGGGTTTGATCAAATTCATCCAGTTTTCCTTCTTTGAAACAACGGCAGAGACTCACAAAAAGAAAGTCCACGTTCCATCGAGTAACTACCGTTGAAACCTGATAAAAACTGACACCCTCGTCCATATCTGCACCATCAACGGCATCCCCGCACTTAAACTCGGGTTCCATTACAATACTCTCACGTTCCCTGCTCCTTGTTGTTTGGAGTTTTTTTTTTTGTCGGAAACTAACAGCCGGAAGCGATTTGATATCCGCGCGCTTTTATCGTCAATCGGAGTGATGGCCAGCAGCGTCCTCTGGTGGCTCGGTGGAATAACTACAGCGTTTCAGACTCTATAGAATGACATAAATTATTGAGCGCAAGACTGATTTGATTAATACTACTCTCGTTTTATGCATGTTTAAAAAAAAGTATTAAGTCAAAAGCTTAGCTTTTGTCATTGAAACTACGTAATCATTTTCAAAAGGCAGGAGAAAAAGCCACTCACACATGAAAAACCTGACATACAATTCCCCTCTTCTGTAATGCCGCTGGTGTTCAGAATTAGTACTGTAGTGCAACACACAACCGAAATGTGGAGATTAATTGCATTTCTCTCCAGTCATTTTTCAGCCTGTCAGAGTATTTATTGAGTGTCGCACTTATATGGACAGGAAAATCAGTAATTCATATCTATATTTTGCAAAGGAAAAATCAATTTTAATCAAATCTTTGTGTTAAACTATTTACATTTGTTTCACATTATATAATGATTTATATTTGTAGAATAAATAGAAAAAGACGTGACTCAAAGCAGCTTGTTTGTGCCAGGGAAAAACACCAGTGAGCAGACATGAGTTCTATTCACATTTATTTGTTATTCTGCATATGCTAATAGACGTAATGGGGAACAATGCTCTACAGAAGAAATGTTGACATACATGTACCATAACAAAGAGTTCAGTGGTCACATAATTGTTCGGACTACTACATGCATACAAAGATGCTGCTTTGTACAGAATCCCTCTGTAGCTCAGAATGTGGCTAATGACGATGCTCTTCAAATCTAAACAAAGATTACATGAAAAAAAAAATGTAAGAGGCAGAGTACACACGTGAATAAGAAGAAATGGTGCATTATGCATTTTGGGGAGAGGGGTTTGTAAGCACACATGAGTAACACAAACAACATCCATTCTCTCAGAGAAAATAAAGACACATCCTTTCCAGTCTGTACAGCACAAAAAGATGGAAATGCCTTTGTGAGACAGTGAGACAAAGCACAGTCCATTTGCTGTCAGCCCACAGAATTAATTTCAGTACCCACACAAACATCACTCCAAGGGAATATACAGTCCCTGATCAATCCCGACCGCATGTTTCTCTATCCTACCTGTCAAAATGAAGGATTACTCGAGGCTAACGCGGAGACATTGTCTCAGTAAACAAGGGGATGGAGGAGAGAATGTTAAATTATAGCTAACAGGTACAGAAGGGGCGAGACTTTGATGTTGGATCTCGGAATTAAATAATGGTGGGCATAGAGTATGTACAGAGGCAAACGGAAATATGGTTCTTGTTGGTGAGGATGCCATATCATCTCATTTATGTGTGAAGAAACTGGATGAAACGAGAGCACCAGGTTTGCGTTCACTTTTCCCCAGTGGCCACTTGTGGTGTTACATCGAAATTTTCAACCGGAATATTCCAAAATAACAGTAGTTGATGCAAATAATTGTGACTCTTCTGATATACATTTTTGACATATTGCTAAAATCTATCGTATATGTAAAAGTTTGCTTCGGCAAAGGGAAGGGATTTGAAATCCTTGCAAAGTCACTGCATGATAAAGTCTAGTGGCACAGTCGAATTTTGCAAGGTGGACGTTCAAGTGCATCTGAAACCAATAAAACATTTGTATTTTGGTGCACCAGCAAGGGAATTCCCATCATCCCCACATTTAAAAATCAAGTTTGTTCTTATTTTGCGTTGTTCAAGTTACTTGTCCTAGTCCTGGCTTTGACTGCCCGCCATTGAGCCTATTATGCTGGAGGGGTTGGAGCACTTAATGGCGACAGCGTCAGGAGCAAACACGTGCGTCGCCTTGGTGACAGGGACCTTTTCCTGCCCATCGGTGGTCAGGTAGATTTTCCTTTCCTTCCTATTTTACAGCTGTTTTCCCTTTTAAGTCCCTCTGTGCTCCTTCCTGCCTCATGGAGGATTGAGGAAGGGGGGGGGGGGGGAGTGTGGTAGACAGGTTACCCTAGAGGAAGGAGCAACATCTGCGGCTCCTTCACTCCAGGAGCCAAGACATCGATGTGGATTTGACAACATCACCTTTGGGAAAGAAACTGAAAAGAAAAGTACAGAAGCAGCATTAGCTGTCAAAAGGAACAACGAGAGAAGCTAACCAATTGGAACATCAGAGAGTCATAGAAAACCTGAGAACTCAATAACATTACTTGTATCTATTACATAAAGACCTGATTTCTCCTATAAAATTAGATTTTTTTTTTCTGTACAGTGCTATGAACAAAGCAAAATGACTTGCTGCCTTCTCATAAACAGCGGCGTTATGAAAAGGCACGCATCATTTTTAACCACCGTATGGCAATTGTAGTCGTGCTCCGTTTTGGTTTTTAGAAAAAATAGAATCATTTTTAAAGTTAATCCACAAAAAAACATAAATCCTTTGTGTGTGGCCACTGAAATTAGATTATTTCAATACAGACTTTTTTTTTTTAAATGCAAATTTAACAGCAATATAAAAGGCCAAAAGTGGTCAAATTTGGATCCCCATTTTTAAACATAGTTCAATTTTTGAGCTTCATGGATACTTGGCATGAACGTGCCCGACAGCATGTGCCAGCCATGTAACATGAAAAGGCAAATTTGCATTGTCAAGAGAGACTCTGGTCGTTGTAATACTGTTTTGCCTCATATTAAAGATAGAACATTTGAAAAATACAAGTTATTTCTGCCTGTACACTTACAAATCCCATAGACAGAAAATAAAGTGCCACAATTCTTGGCCTGCATAGATTGCAGTTTGCGGTATTGCACATTCCACACCTTTCTGCGAGAACAAACAAAGACAAAAGATCACAATAAGACGGGAAGAAAGACAAAGAATACCAAAAAAACAAAAAAACAAAACAAAACAGAAAACGCTGTAGCGTTCTGGTTTGTGTGGCTTCCACAAACGCACTACGAGCACACGCTGCCAAGTGTCAAAGAATAAATAAGGATTCCAGCAATTAAATTGGAATTGAAGGCAACAGACAATAAATATTTTCAGTCAGTGTAAAACAAAGACAGTGAGAAAAAAAAAAAGATTTACATTAAAATAAAACTCCTTTGGGTTTAAGTTTGACTGAAAACAGTTTTGTTCACAAAGAAAACAAAAAAACCCCACACAATAAATAGCAGTCCAAGACACTACAGATATACAAAAAAAATCCTTAAATGTAGTCAGCAGGATCGGATAAACTTGCAGTAGTTTGGAACAACCCTAACAAAGACATTGGGATGCTGGCAACAGGTATAATGATCATGATGCAGGTAAACGAACCATAAGAAAAATCCCAAAATAAAAGCACGTAGAAACTACCGTCAGAATATATGTGTTTACTGTATATGTCATTTTGCAGCCGTGATAGATGAAAGCTTGTCAGTGTGCTTGATTTGGTCCATTGGAAAGACAAGTTATATTTTCTGTCATTGTCGTCTGACCATTTTGAATTGCCATAATAATAGAAAAGAAGAATATATATCATGTGTTTTAATGATCAGGTCTAACTGTGCTGAATTAATAGTCTGAAGTTTATTTTTTGAAATCTCACCTACTGGTAGAATTCTTCTACAACCAATCTAAGCCTACTCATTTCATATCTTTTATAGTTTATATTTCTATATAATATCTCTATGTTTGTATCTAAAAATCAGAGAGTAAATAATATTTACTTTGCGATTTGGATAGAGTCAAACGTCTGAACAAGGAATTAAAACAAACCTCGTCCAAACCTCTGACACTGTATTATACATATTTTCAGCGCCTGTCCTTACTGGTAATAGATATATTTGGCAACAGCGGATGTTTATTTTTTTTATTTTTTTGAAAGCAACCGAGGTGTGTTTGTCCCTTTTCGCCCACCACAGACTGAATATTGATGCTCAAAATGAAAGTTCAACAGCTGTGATGGGAACCAAAAAGCAACGATATGCCAACGTTAGTTTCTGACACCGTTTCTCTTTTTTTTCCCGTTTCTCACACACACACACACACGCACACACAAAAAAAAACAAAAAAACAAAAAAAAACATTACAGGGTCATCATTGGGGACATTTTGCATTTCCATAAAAGTTAATGATATGTTTTGCTTTGTATTTTTTTTTGTTGTTGTTGTTGAATAATAAGTCGCTACGATGCAACAGCCAGTCTGAGGGCTTTCGCTTGAACACCCCGCCCCTTTTCACATTAGAAATATGTGTAAGTTCCTCAGTAGTTTACCCCCCCCCCCTCCCCCATCCCCCATCCCTCTCTGTTGCTTTCCTGTGCATTGCCATTGCCTTGGATGTCCTGTTATTTACAGTGGAGCGCTTTCAGCAAACTAAGCACCGTAAAATAGCCGTCTGTCTTTTCTTTTTTTTAAATACATGCTCTTTACAGTTCAGTCCATCTGCGTGTCTTCCCTTCCTCTGCTAGAAAACAAGGGGTGGCAGGGGGCTCGTCGTTATGTACAATGGGGAGGACCAAAAGTGTTTTTTTTTGCAAGTGTAAAGTGTGTTTCTCCTGCTCGCTCCTCACCAAGCCCGCCGCCTGTCCTTGAAGTCCTTCCCGAGTCTGTGTGAAGCCTTCGTCCTTCTCCGCAACGCACAACGACACAAGTAAAAAAAGGGACTTGTCATGCCATGCAAAAGATAGTACCACTTGTCTTTTCCTCCTCGCACTCCCCGGCTGAGCTCGCTGCGCCTCCGCCTCCGCCGCCCCTCCTCTCCTCAGCTCCTCTCTTGCAGTCACATGCTGGTTTCGCACGTCGGGGACAAGCTGCCGTCGCCCGGCAGCAGGCGGATGTCGGGCGTGAATATGTGGTTCTCCACCTTGTGTCCGCTTTGGTTGCTGTCGGCCGCGGCGCCCTCGGCCGCGCCCTGGGTGCAGTTCTGCGCGGCCGTCTTAGGCGAGGTGGGAGCGCCCGCGCCGCCCTCCGAGGACGGGTCCTCGTCGCCCGGCGGGGTGTCCACCACCAGGCCCTTGGGCGACTGCGGGCAGGCCTCCTCCTGCTCCGTGATGGGGATGAGCGGAGACGTCTCGCCCTCGGGCGAGTCGTCCTCCAGGATGCTGGAGCTGATGTCGCCCGGCGAGGTCGTGCTGGGCGGCGTCAGCGGGCCCTCGGCGCCCGCTTTGAGGAAGTCGTCGGGCAGGTTTTTTATTTTGAGCGGCGAGTTGTTCCTCCGCAGGGCGGCCTGGATGTTCTCCACGGCGCTGGCGAAGCTCTCCCCTTCCTCCGCCGGGTTGCCGTGCTCCTGGAGGACCTCCTTCAGGGTGGAGCTGTGGTCGTCGCTCAGCCGCCTGGGGTCCAGGTCGGGCGGCGCCCCGGGGTGCCCGGCCGGACACGGCTGGGCGTCGGGTTGCGCGCCGTCTGCCGAGCAGCCGGCAAAGTCGGCTGGCGCGGAGGGCCCGACCTCCTTCATCTCCAGCGTCACTCCCTCTCTCAAGCCGAAGTCGGGGCTGTGAGATTTCCTGGGCGAGGCCGGGCCCGTCATGGTAGTGCTCAGCGTGCTCATGGAGCTCATGGTGTTGAGGTTGGTGAAGGACTGGGACCTGGTCATCTGGTTGTACATCTCCTCCAGCTTCTGCACGTTGAGGTGCTGCGGGGTCCCGCTGGTCCTCTGGGGGCTCCCGGTGGTGGTGATGGTGATGTGGTGCGGGGAGCTCTGGAGCAGGGACTCCGGGTTCCTTTTATCCGGGGACCTCAGGTTGAGCTCGGAGCTGGAGTGCCTGGTTGAGCCGCCCCAGCGTCCCGGCGTCAGGTGGTTGTCCAGAGACGTCTTCTCCTGTCCCTTCTCCACCACCACGTCCATCAGCTCCATGCTGCGAGCAAACGCGTCCTTCAGATTCATCGACACGATGCTGCCGTTCCTCTTGGCCCTCTCCAGCGCCTCCCTCCTCTTGATGGCCTTCTCCTGCCTCTTCTGCTCCTTGTAGAACTCAGAGAAGTTGTTGACGATGATGGGGATGGGGAGCGCGATGACCAGCACGCCTGCGATGCAGCAGAGTCCGCCGACAATCTTCCCGAGTAAAGTCTGAGGGTAGATGTCGCCGTATCCCACCGTGGTCATCGTGATGGTTGCCCACCAGAAGGAGGCGGGGATACTGGTGAACTTGGTGGCGTCTTCGTCCTTCTCGGCAAAGAAGACCAAGCTGGAGAAAATCATGATGCCCATGGCGAGGAATAAAATGAGCAGCCCCAGTTCGTTGTAGCTCCTTCTCAAGGTGAAGCCGAGCGACTGGAGCCCGGTGGAGTGCCTGGCCAGCTTCAGGATCCTCAATATCCTCATGATCCTGAAGATCTGCACCACGCGCCGCACATTCTGGAACTGCAGCACGCTCTTGTTGGACTCGGTGAGGAAGATGGTGACGTAGTACGGGAGGATGGCCAGCAGGTCGATGACGTTCAGCGGGCCCTTGAAGAACTTCCACTTGTTGGGGGAGGAGAGGAAGCGCAGGAGGTACTCCATGGTGAACCAGGCGATGCACACGGCCTCCACGTGGGCCAGCTGGGGGTTGTCGTTGGCGTTGCCGAACTCGTCGAAGACCTGCAGCTCTGGCAGGGTGTTGAGCGACAGCGCGATGGTGGAGAGGACGATGAACAGGATGGAGATGATGGCCAGAATCTGGAACGGAGCACAGAAACAGGAGCAAATGTTACCAGAAATCCAGCTTATCGATTGATACGAATATGAAAAGACTTGAAGAAATGGTGCACAAAAATGATGTTTTGTGTCCAGGATGTGGTGTTTTTTTCTGTTATTCTATACTGCATGACAACCAAAGATACGCAGTGCATGATACTGTTTCTTTCAGCCACCAGAGCCTCCATGAACGCCTGCATTTTCAATTTTGGGAAGAGAATAAATTGCAAGTGTGCAGTTTACAACTTCCCCGCTTTTAAAACTCGCAATGTGCCATTGGCGTGTCGGATATATGGGTCTCATCAGAGCACTGCGGGGAAGGAGGACAGCCGTGGCGATGATAAGAGATGATGAGAAAACTGAAGGGAAGCTACAGAGTGAAAACTTTATGTTGGAATGGATGCAGAGTTGATTGTTAAATGAGGAGATTTATGGGGGGAATAACCGGGCCAGGCATCTGTTTTGGAAAGCCTGTGTGTGTGTGTGTGTGTGTGTGTGTGTGTGTGTGTGTGTGTGTGTGTGTGTGTGTGTGTGTGCGCGCACGCTTGTGTCTTTAAAGTAGTGGGTGGGAGTGACTGAGAGAAAGATGGAGAGACCTCCAAGAGATATCACTACGGATGAAATTTTGGCACGCTAAAACTAACACTCACACTTCACAAACCAAGGCCTGCAACCGACTGATACCTGCTGTTCATCCCGACGAAGTTTCCGATAACAACACAACGCTTTGTTAACCTTTTACTCAGCGTCCGGGAGAGCTTCCCGAATAAAGCAGAGCAAGGCCGCATCTCATCTTCACTGCTTTATCTCCCCCCATCCCTCCTTAGCAGTCTTTCTCCAACAAATGACAGTTTCAAATCCCCCTTTTTAAGATTCATTGACTTGAAAGGGCGGGGGGGGGGGGGGGGGGGGGGGGGTTGGGGGCGGGTGAGGATGGCACCCTGGCCATCTGGCCCCGTGGAGCACCATAAAAACCATATAACTCAGGCCTTCTCTTGGGTGCTTCCCCTGGATCGCTTCATATTTTGCATCCGACGACAACAGTGAGCGACTGTTCCCTGGCTGCGCCAGTCTCTGCATGCCCATCATGGCAGCGGTGCCGAGAGGCACGTCATTGCAAAAGGAGGCGTGTCCTCGTGAAGAGTGTGCCGGGCAGGCGACCAAAGTTGTGCAGTGCTGTCTAGACTGAGGGAGGAAGACTTCAGAGCTGCCAAAAATGGGGAGAACGTACACAAAACACGAAGTGCGAGAACATCATCGTCTCTCTTTACCTTCACCTGTTGCCTACAAACATGAACGCAAGTCGACTCCAATTCCATGCCTGGGAAACAAAAAAAAAATTGCATGCTTTTGTGTGAAATCCTCCGTGGCAGGACTAATATAAAACCTATTAAAATCTAATGAGCAAAAATTGAAGAGTCTCAGTCAAGACCTGGGGAAGGAGGCACGCAGCATACTGATCAAAGAGTGCTTTGCACACAGCACACCGATTAGACTACGTACACTTACAGGGTGCAGTCTTGCCTGATTTAATGTCACGTATCAGGGAACATTATGCATGGAAGTGGTTCAAGGATTTTGGCGAAAGTGAACGGCGTTATCCTTGATTTATGTACCGCTGCCTGCAGCGACCGTCCGAAAACAGAGAAATGCAAGGAAAGTAAAGTGTGGCTGCTGTGACTCAGGAGAGCAGGAAGCGCTGATGAGTTTGCGGACTAAACCTATTAGCTGTTCAGGCGAACTGAGCTGGATCACCTCCACGGCCACACGGCCAGTGGAACTTTTCCATTTGCTCTTTCCCACTGGCTGCTGACGGAGGTGCAAGGCATGACGCATTGGATCTTGGCCTTCTGGTTGATGACGCTCAAGCTGGCATTGTTCCACCAACGCCTTGAGAAGGAAGTTCAAGTAAAAATAAAATAAAAGGGGAACAGGTGATGACGATTGTTTAATACTTCACCTTCGTTTGATACCTTCCCACAATCCCATGCACCCCCCCCCCCCCCACACACACACACCTCGGACCGCGTCAGCGAATGCCGGCGGAGTGTGAGGATGAGTAATCCCGAGGTGGCTTGCATTAACCCGCTGTAATTGAGTGGGAGTAGTTAAGAAGATCAATTACATGGACTCAGGCGACTTTGGCCCCGTTATTGTACGAGCCGCGGCATTAAGCGTAGCAACAAATGGCCTGAGTGACGGATTAAAAAAAAAAAGGAGGGGGTGTAAAAAATGGAAAAAATGGAACCCCCCCCCCCCCCGCGACCCTGAGGTGACCGGGAGAGGAGGGACAGGAAATGAGACGGTGCAATGTCACCGCACTGGTCAGATCTTTTAAATCTCCGCCCTTCGAACCCCAGAGGTAAAAATAGCTTTGGATTAAAATGTCATCGGGAACCCGGTCGTTTTACTACACTGATCGATACGGTGTGCCGGCCAGGCTGCTCTGTGATTCAGCACCGCCCCGACACTGACACACTGGAGAGCTACTGGATTATTGCTTTGGCGGAAGCAGCTCAAATTGTGAAAAAAAAAAAGAAATTTAGACTGAAAATTGAAACAGCTGGTGACGATTCTGGAGATGTGTTGGCCCAAAAAAAGCTGCTTCTGATGATCCTATGTCCTGCTCTTGTCACCGCTTCACCTACTTTGACCTGGAGACCTGGCAGTCAGGTCACGGTGGGGTTAGTAATGTGACCTGATTGGCTTAGACGGCCAGGGTGACGTTTTTTAGATGATTAGGTGAGGTGCTCTAGGTGTCCGCGGCTTTCCTGGCTCCTACTACGGATTTCCTTTCACTCGGACCTAGGCGCAGGGGTTAGCAACACTCGCCCAGTTCACGGTGGCACTAGAATGCAAAAAGAAAATAGATATGGCAGATACGGTAGATGAAAAGAGTGCTTTTTGCAATGTGCTTTAAAAAGACAAAATAAATCCTACCACCTTTCATAAAAAGCATATTTAGAGATTTTATTTATTTAACATGTTTTTCTTTGCTGCATAATTACATATGTCTTGCGCATATATTTGATACCTTCAGTATCTATCCGCAGTGTCGTTCACCTGCAGTTGTCGAGTGCAGTTTTCCAACCATCTTAATATCTTTAGCCTGAATATCTTCCCCCCCCCCCCCGGAAGGACCCTAGTTGAATCTCTTTGCACGGAAGGCCAAACTGCATTGAAAAATAAAAACCCAGGCTGAAGAGGCCACACCTCTTTAGCCACCTGTCATCTCTCCCGCCCCCGCCCACCCCCCTGCTCGCGGCCCCCAGAATGAAGAGGTCAATAAGTCGCTAAATCGTGCAGTCACGCGCTGACGCCGCCGTTCTCACGCCGTCACCCCAGCTTTTAACTCCCGTCCTGCCCTCTTCCTGAGGTTTGAAAGGCAGAGGACAGAGAGAGAGGGGTGCGGAGGGAGGGGGGGGGGGGGGCAAGAGAGGGCGCAGGGAAAAGGAAACAGCCGCAGCGCACCGGCGGACAGTCTGCCAGCTTGAGGGTGGCTATCGATTATGTACGCATCAAATTATGGACACAGAGCCGACCCCCGAGCGAGCCCCTCATCGATCCCCCGCTGCTCAAAGCTCTGGCGGACCGTGATCCACCGGCCGGGTCCCTGCTGACTCTCCCCTCTTCCACTTGTGTCATCACTTTGCGGCGGACAAATCGAGCCGTTCCTCAGGTACCGTGATTCTTTTTTTTTTTTTTTCCCTTCCAGGAGGATCAATCCGGGCGATTATGGCGCGATTGATTCCCGGATTTGGCCGCTGTTTCATCCTCCTCGTCCGTCACCTGCCCCCCCCCCCAAAAAAAAACAGCTCCCGTGTACACGGAACAAAGTAGTTTGTTAATTCACACGGACCGCAGGGCGATTTCACTTCATTATTCAGGCTGATGGCTCCATATGGTGGATTTCAGTTATGAAATAACAAAAGGGTCGGACTCCACAGAGGCGGCAGGCGAGCCGTTACGGTGACATTGAGCTGCAGGGCTCGTGGTTGGAGACGTCTTCACTTCCACCCTGTCAGGATTCTCTTAGTTAAGTGCCTTTTTATGGCCATTCCAAAGGGATGGAATTGAAATAAATGAATAAAGAAATAAATAAAAAAAAGCAGTGGAAGAGGATGGGCATCTTTGGTGAGCCCGCCGCAGCTCGTCCAAGGTTCAGGGAGGTTTTTGGAGGAGTGCCACCGTCAATCCGAGCGTATTTCAGGAAACTGGCACAGCACGCGTCCAATTGAAATATGTCCCAGTTTCCCCCCCCCCCTCTCTCTCTTTCTGTTCTTACCACTTTGCAAAAAAAAAAAAAAAAAAAACAGATGAAAGAGACTGCGTCAATGTCCATCTGGCTGACTATTTTGGCATCTCCACTGGGAGTTTGCAGCCTAATTAGGGGGCGACTCATTATCGCGAGGAAAACTATTGAGCGTTTTTTTGTTTTTTTTCAAATCTCTGATAAACTTTCGCCGTAGTCAATTATCACAGCTGCACTCGCACTTTAATTTGTCGTCAGCCGGCCCGGCTGCGTCATGCGCCCCCCTCTGTGCTTGTCACAGCACTGCGTGACGGGCGGGTGGGCACGGTGCGATTAAACCCGCCCGCTTTACAACAACAAACTCTGCGATGCGGATTCTCATTCGTCATTCATTTAAAGATTTGCCTTCTTTATGGAGGTATTTACTGGGAACGGCGAGAGGAAGTAATCCTCGGAGGGTGTTTGTTTGATCCAGCGGCACAAAAGGAAGCAGTAATCCCTGCAAAAGCCTCTAAAGGTTTATTTTTCTAAACTGAACCCTCTAAAAGTTCCCATAATACATCCATTTTCAACTTTTGATCGTTCTCATCCCCCAGACTCCCGCAGAGCCTCGCATTATTTCATATCCTACAGATGCCCAGGAAACAGTGCATTTAGCTCTCTGTTTGCAGCATACTGCAATTTTTCATTTCTTTCTCAGCTTACTGCCGGAACTTCCCTCTGGCCAAACTTTTTCCCTCCCTGGCTGCTGCTCTCTTTTCCCTCAGCTCTTCACCCAACTTTTGCACGTCCCCCTTTTTTTCTTCTCGTTCTTGCGAACACACTGCACACTGCTTCCCCCTCAAAGCCCCTTCACTTCCTCCCCCCAACCCCTTCCCCTCCTCCAGGGCTTTATTTATATCGGCGAGAAATTTGTTTCTGTGTTGCTTTCTCTCGTTTTTGTTTTTTTTGGGTGGAACCAGGGAGAAAAGTGGGCTAGTATAAAATATTAATACGCTGTGTTCGTCGAGCACAAACACGCCTGCAACAACTGCAACAACAACGTCTGTGTAATTGTGTGTGTATGTGCGTTAGCTTGTGGCGCACAATGATAGCTTTTTAAAGTTTTCACCTAGTAACGCCACTGCGACTGGGAACTTGTACTTTCAAACAGCAGATATGTACTACTAGATAATAGATTGCAGGGTGAACAATTCCCAACGCAGCGGCTGCTCAAATCAAGGCTTTGTACAGAGATTGTAACTGATTTAAAAAAGAAAAGAAAAAAAAAAGACCCTTCTCATTATTGCACCAGGGAGGAAAAAAAAAGTGCAAACGAAACTGCAACTTTGCAACGACAGACATGACACGAGGCGGTGCGGGGATGCTGGAATGTTCAGCAAAATTGATGCAGAGCTTCAGAGCCTTTGCCTGCTGCCCATAAACGCTAACTGGATGTTGGAAATCAATCAGAGGGACGGTTTGGCAACCTTTTACAGCCTCCTCTGTCCTCTCATGATAGAACGGAGAGGGGGGGGGAAACTGCTGACTGTGGCGCTCGGCAGGCCAGCAGATTTTATTTGTTTTAATTTGGTAGCATTTGCTAATCAGCTAATGTTACGCCTGAGGTCGTTAGTGCATATATATATATATATATACATATATTTTTTTTTGTGTGCTCTCTGCTGGCTCGCTTCAAGCCTGTGCAGGGATAGATATACTGCGAGACAGACGGATAGATTTTACACATCGTGGGCCTTTAAATGCGAAACACAGTTGACGGACCTGAGGCCCGGAAACACTCAGCCGAGCTTAAACATTCATGAAAGCAGCTGCTTCGGGGTTGCAGCCCGTTTTACACCGGCACCGCAAGCCGCAGAGGCCACTTCTGGACTCAACCTTGAGAGAAGTGCCCTCCCTCTCAATCAAGTGTATCGATGGATATATATTTTGAGCCAAGATAGGATCTTTGAGCCTGAAACAGATAGCCAACGCTGCGGATCCTGTAAAACTCCTCCCCTTCTCCCGCCTGACGGTCCGATATCAGATTTCTACGCCGGCATCTCCAGGAGGGATAAGATTGCGGTTCAACAATACCTCATTGGTGTATCATTTAAGTAAAAAAAAAAAAGAAAAGAAAAATCCCCGCTGTGCGCAGCTATGCTATTTCCGCGGATGAATCAGCAGTCTAGCGACTTAGCCGCTGGATGCAGGAGCGGTCCCTGCTGAGACCGCGTCCCGCATGAAGGGCACCGGGCAAAGTCATGCACACACACGACTCCACGAGGCATTAAGTGCGGTGAATGAACCCAGAATTAGCAGAATGTCCCAAAAAGTCTCTGCCAGATCAACACTTTTGACTCCGTCCACGTCTTTCATCCTGCAAACTTTGTCGCTCTCCATCCATCTATCCATCCATCCATCCTGCCTTTGCGTCTGTCCTCTGCAATCTGCAATCACTGCTGTTCTTTGCCAACCTGCAGCCAATCACAGCCGTGTGACATTCACAACAGGGATGTCAGGGTAAAAAGAAAATCAAACAGAGAAAAAGACGAAGAAGAAGAGCAGGCCGTTGAAGGGTGTGCAGGCGGTGCAGGGTAAAAGCAGGCCACGGTGATGTTCCGGTACCTGTTCTACAAGCACAGTTACAGTGATAAGGAAGGAAAAAAAAATTCTGGAATGAAATGAATTTACACTGTAAGTAACAGTCGGGAAGGGAAAAAATCCAATTAACCTCCTCGAAGCTGTAAATAACTTGAGATAGCAGCCGCTAGACATGTTTCCTCCCGCGGCCTCAACTTTTGCTTTGTTGCTTTTAATTGCTTTTTGTGACTTCATCCCGTTACAGTGAATCTGATCTACGTACGTCACTGACATCAGAAAAGCAATTTCCAAAGTCCTTCCGATGTGTTTCTTTGGTCCTGCCAGGTGAGACGGTGATGGATGAGGCGGAAGCATAAAAAAAAATAAAGAAGTGCGCCGCATGTGTGAGCTGCACGCACCACGTGTCTTTCTGCGTGTGCGCGTCTCGTGCGTGCATTTCCGGGCAGAACAGGCCTGGGGCCCCTCATGGTGTGACAGCGTCATTAACCTACATGCCTCCGTCTTTACCCCCCTGAGTGGAGAGGGCATCCAGCCAGCCGGAGATACAGACAGACCCCCTCGCAGCGCACGCACGGAAACACGCACCGATGCACACGGGGGCATATGCACGGGCAAATTGCCGCACCTAAACACATATGCTCATCGCTGACGCATCTGCACGCACAAAAGATTCCGCCTTTAGTGGAGACAAAAAGCGGCGGCGGAGCAATTTGCAGCGGATGACTGTGATTTTTTTCTTCTTTTTTTTTTTCTTAGCCGAGAAGCTGCTGGTTCCTGCGGGGCAACACGCCTCCTCGCGTGACGTAATGGGGGGGGGGGGGGCGCGCAGGAGGGAGAGCAGTCAACAGGGAAATACATGTAATTACAGGCGAGTGACTTGCGATTACTGTGTTAATCACCCGGCATAGGCCGCTCATAATCAACACTTCCGCAGCCGGGAAAAACCTCGTTGCGGCGCACGTGTGAGGACACGTCTTCCGATGGCGTCACCTATTTGAGAGGCGAGAGTGAGGAAGAGGGTGGAAAAAAATAATAAAAGTTAAAAAAAAAAAAAAAAAAAATCCAGCCAGCCAGCCGCCGTGTTTGTTTGCGATGCTTTCAAGGAGAAACTCGAATAACGAGAGCTCTCGCCGAGCGTCTCCAGGGGCTTTTTCCGTTCCTTCCTCCTCTCGCAACACAGTGCCAGGAAAAAGCTATCGGAAAGAAAAATGTCCTCCATTCCTCCCCCGCACACAGACACACACACACACACTTGCAAAAAATACATAATTACATGCCGCGCAAACACTCGCAGAGATGCGCCGGCTCCTCAATTCTTGCTTTTCGGAAAACACACATTGGGCTGCGCTCGGCGGGGCCTCCAGCAGCTCGCAGCCACACGCAGCCTCACGTGAAAGAGCAAACAAACAAACATGCGTTTCCTTCCCAGCCGCATCCGTTTTTCTTCCAAGTTGCAGAGGGAGGCGCGGCGGAGATAAGTCGAAGTTGTGTGGTGAAGGTGTATTTAAGGCCCTGCGGCCTCCTTTGGGATGGGTGGAGGGGGGGGAATCAATTAGCCACTATGCCTTTTGATTTCACACGTCTTGCAGGCAGGGTCAGTCAGAGGTGGACGGAAAACTCAAGTGAGAACTGACGTGCAAAAAAAAAAAGGAGGGAGGTGTTCAGACGACTCATTCTGCCCTTCACGCTCAGAATGACGAGCACCGGCTCCCCGCTCGGGCTCTCCTCCGGGGGGCCCGCTGGTCATCAAGGAGACGGCTAATCCTGATTAAACACGAGGAATGAAGCCGGGATGGAGAGCGTCTGGATCTGGATCTGGCTTCTCGGCAGCGTCGGCCTCAGATGTGAAAGATCTCAGCCGCGCCTCGTCACAAAGTCTCTTTTAAGTAACGAGGGCCCGATGCACCAAAAATCCCAGATTACACCGTGGCTGATTTATTGTTATTCCGCTTCGCTTTCAAGGACGGGTCGGTGCCTCGGCAGCCGTCTGTCCTCAACGTGACTGACGCACAAAAAAACAAAACACACACACACTTGCGGCATTCTCTGAATTTGCCAGATTTTTTTTTTTTCATCCTTTTCCCGGATATCCTCTCGTATCCGTCCTTTGGGGTAGAAATAAAAAAGGAGAAGGAGCTGAACTGTGTTTACCCGGAGAAACACAGCGAAGTGAAAACACGGTCGACTTTCTAATGAGATTCACCCCGATGATGTTTGCATGAATACATTCATGAGAGCCGCGGAGGGGAGAAGAGGAGGAGAGGAGACGGCATGAGAGCAGCCCAAACACTCAACGAGGAAGCAAAGTGAAAACTGGCGCCATGAACCGAAATCTGCACACCTGTTCACAAACACCCTGTTAATTCCCGGGTTAGACGTGCACGGCCTCCCTCTTTCTATTTTAAAATCAAATTACTGAAACGAATCCTCATCGGTCCTCTTCGTCACCCCATCAACCCCAGCGACACCTCTGCGCTCCTCCTCCTCGCCCGCTCGCCCGCCAGGAGAGGCGAGAAGCTTGGCGGTGTCAACCGAGTATTGACGCTCCGCTCCGTAACCATGGAAACTTGTGAATGGATGGAATCCGCCGACTCCGGCATGTGAGTCGCGGATGTCATCGTCGCGAGGGAGGAAAAAAACAAGAAAGAAAGAAGGGAAGAGCGTTTTGATGCTTGACTTACTTCAGCGAGCGAACGGCGCTCACGTGTGCACGCTCGCCGCTGCGACTCTGCTGGGTGATTTCAGCGAGGAGGGGAGGAGGGAAGGAGGGAAGGGGGAGCCCCTTCTGCCGCGGTGCGACACTCGCTGCCCCGGCACGCCGCGGCGTGGACTTCAACGGTGACCCACGCTCAGCGGTCCGCGGACAACAAAAGAACAGCGGCGGACGGAGCGGCTGGCCGGCCCCGCGGTGGGGATGTGACTTCATGAATGACTGAGCAATCGAGCAGAGTGGGGGTGAGGGGGGGGGGCTCTCAGATAAGGGGGGGGGGGGTGATAAGTGACGGACCTTCGCTCTGCGGCAAATGAGAGCGATGATCACCGGCAGCCTTATGGGGAGCGGCGCCGGGAGACTGTTTCCATGGAGGTGGAATGAGGTGGAGCTGAGTGTGTGTGTGTGTGTGTAGAGGCACAGCTGGGTGGGTGGTTGTACAACCACTGTGTGTGTGTGTGTGTGTGTGTGTGTGAGGTGGGGTGGAAGCTAAAGTATTATTGATAGGTTGCCCGTCCTTGAGAGGAACACGGCGGGATGCGTCCACTCTTCACGGGAGATTTCCTTTAATTAATCTAGATCAGGACTTAGTGGTGCACACACACACACACACACACACACACACACACAAACTGATAAAACGGACGGCAAACGGTGAATCCACACCGCCACGGAAAAGGCAAATGGAGTGCTGTGTGCGTTCTGCACGATGCAGCTGCTGATGCTTCAAGGAGGAAACACTTCAGGCAAGGTGTTTCCTTCCGCTGGCCTCGTCCAATCAACAGAGGCCATCGCCTTGGAGGGCCAAGAGGGTCGAGTGCAACACTCGCGCTGAATTGGCTGAAATACATGCAGGTCAAAATCATGCGTACGGGCAAATTAGCTCAGATCGTGGGACGGGACGATGGGAGCGTTGGTTGGTCTGTAGCTTTAAATAGATGAATGTTGTGGCGGCAATGTTTGCCCGCCGACCATTATGATTGGCCGGAGACTCTTCGGCACTTTGGGCTCGTGACCCCATCCAGATCAGGTGATCGGCTTTTGTTTTTGTTTTTTGATTGCCTGAGCGGATGTGTGAAGCTAACAAATATCTGCGCACAAAAAAGGGGAAAAATAGGAAAAAGAAAAAAAGAGAAAAGAAAAATCAAACAAACAGAAAAAAACATCTCTGTGTGTAAGAAGATGAGCTAACGTTTCCGCAAAACACCCTGCGGTAGAAGTGGGTGGTGGTGGCATAGGGTGGGGGAGAGGGGGGTCGGGGGTGACAGCAGAAAATGAAACGTGGAGTGTGCAAATCTGATTATGCGTCTATTAGCGCGAGAGTGAGTAGCTGCTCCCCACCCCCCCACCCCCCTCTTTATATCCGCACTAAACATAGACTTAAAATCCTATTACAATTATCCTGATTTGCCCTCAGTTTGTTCGCTGTGACGGTCCCCGCAGACGCCGCGGCCCAAACAGCCGGTTCCCCCTGCAAGAAGGCCCGGAGGAGAGCCCCTGTGTGACACACTCATACATGCACGCACACACTTTGTGCAACATGGGTTAAGTGCCCCCCCTCCAAAGTTATTCCAGCCCAGCGTGAAAGCTGCAGGATAAGAGGAAGGGGAGGGTCCGTCATTTTTAAGCAGGCACAGCAAGAGGAGGAAATTACAGATGAGGATTCTCCGATAATTATGCAGCCATAAAAAGTCACGATGGGAGGTGGGAGGGACGAGAGAAGGAAAAAGAGAACTGACACTGAGGGGATTTACACTCTCCAGCGATAAGACACGCTGGCCGTCGTGCAAGAGACCCGTTTCATCTTCCCTGCTGGGAAGTGCAACGGTGTCAAATGGCGGCCAGCGGGATGCCCGACCTTGACCCTTGACCTCGCCGAGACGGTTAAAGCAAAGCTGCAGTGACACGGTGGACAGAACTGGAGCTGCAGCTTCTAATACTGCTAAAAAAAAAAAAATCAATGACAAAAAAATTGCAGTGATTGATGGTTTTGAAATTCTTTCTCAAAGTATAAGACATTAAAAAGCTTGCAATGTAATTTCAAAACAAAGGCCGGCGCGACTGCTTCCAAATTCAATCAGTGGCTTAAAACATTTGGGTGAAACTTCTAATCGGAAACTAAACTAATTTGAAGTTTCCATTTCATTTTCTTTCCTTAAAGCACAACAAACAAAAGTGCACGACAGCTAAAAAACGAGTTCCGGGATGCAGCAAGTCTGCAGACCCAAGCATAACAACAATTGCAAAGGCAGTAGGAATTTAAAGATAAAAAAGTTGCTGTTTGTAGTTGGACTTAAAAAAGAAAAAAAACCAATGAACCTCGTGCATTTTTTATGAAGATTCATCTTTATTTTTGTGGACCCACTTACGCCGCTCCCAGATGCCATCAATGATCATTTTGTACTTAGTGGGCTCTAATATAAATTTATATTATAGATTACATTATCCAGCGCACATTCCCTGCCTTCAAGTCGAATGAAGATGGATCGCAACGTGGAGTAGGGGGGAAAGCAAAGTTCTGTGAACGCCTGCTGGTGGTGTTCACGTCAAAGTCGGAGGCAGACGGATGGGCTCCTGGTGGTCACGGGGTGTGTTCCAAACCTCGGGGATTGCAACGTGATGTGTGTGTCGGGGTGTGGGGGGTCTTGAGAAGTTTACAGAGAGTGCTCGTCGTGTTACTACGCAACAGAGTGAACCGGGGTCTGCGAGTTCCGCTTAGCACTTCTTTGTGTTTACTGCCGATGTACCTGAATTCTAAATAATCCCCTTATACACACAGAAAGAAATCTGCAATAAGTGACACACACTGGCAGAAAAAGTATTTATATATCAAAACTGAAACTACGGCAACAGGACTTGGAGTGTGAGAGAGATTGGCTGGAAGAAGAAGAGCAAGAAGAAGACGACGAAGTTGGCGAAGATGACAAAGAAGAAGAAGAAGAAGAAGAAGAAGAAGATCCTGCTGCTGGTTTATTGAGAGAAAACTTGATGAGGTGTGTTTGGTCCGAGCTCTGCTCTCCATCACGTCGGCATAAAAAAACAAACAAACAAACAAATGCAGCGCCTCATATTTTCGAGAAGCCGTGAAGTGCGCCCAATCAGGTGCCCGACCATCCCCGGCCCTGACAGCGTGTTTGCTCTGACATTTTTTTTTATAATTTTTTTATATCGCCCCGGATGATAAAACGGAGATGCGGTCATCTTCAAGGGGCCTATTAAGCTTTTTAAAGCCCAATAATTCTCACACGGCGCCAAGGGAAAACACCGGCGCTGCGGCTAATGTGGAATTTGAGGGAAATTATGGCTTGATTAAGAAACAGCCGGGGGCATTTCTTCTTCGGCTTGCGTAAACGTTGTAAAATACTTCCCCCTCCGTTCCCCCGACCCGCCCACCTCCCCCCGAGAGACCCTAATGAAGTTTGGTTCTGATTTAACGGCCTGACACTTTCATTTTTTTTGTCCGTTATGTTGCGCCGTTTTCCGAGGGATTCTTTCTGAACTTTTTCCGACGAACCCGCCGACCTTCCCCACGCGGAAGTCTTGTTTTCCGGCTCCTGCAAATCCGAGGAGGAGGAGGAAACCGTCGAGCACCACTCAACGTTATAATTCAGCATCGTCTCGCGCTCGCAAGGTCAAAATAATAATAGCCGCCCCCCCCCGCTCTCCTCTGCCGGCCGTCAGTGGGCTGCTGCGTTCCGCTGCCTCAGCTGTGTCGCCTCATCATCTTTTAATGCGACACAGTAATGATCACCTTGTACCACTCATTACCGAGCTAATCATCACCTTGTATTTCTTACCTTCAAGTACTTCCATTACACCTTCATTTTTTTTTTTTTTTTTTAGGACGGCTATCAGGATCTGTACATCTACTAATCTTTCACTACTTATGAATGCGGTAAACATTATTCCCTCAAGCCCAGTTGGAACATTAAAAGCACGCCGGCCTAGCGTGACTTGGAAAATGGAAAACGGCCGTAAATCAAGGCGCTGGAAGAAAGTGGCCCATTAGCAGGAGGGTGGTAGGGGTGGGGTGGGGGGGTGGGGGGGTGGGGGGGCACTAATGAGCAGCATTAGAGGCATCTCACTTCCTTCCAACAGCTCGCCGTCACGCTCCAGTTCAAAACGGGAGAAAAAAAATTTATGCCACTGGAACGGCCCATTGAGGTATGCCATGAGGGAAAAAAAAAACCCAAACACAATCAATGCCAGATATTGATTCTTATTCATTAAGTCCGGTCACAAACCCAGCAGGCGTGCCGCTTTTACTCTGAAGGGCCTGGGCTGAAATTTTCATTAGGATTAATGGCAGCCGGTTTTGCAGGGAAATATGATAGCATTAAAAAAAAAAAAAAAAAAAAAAAAAAGTAAAAAGAAAATAACAGAAAAGGAGGCGTGTGTTTTTTGCGGTGATGGATTCGGGAGAGTGCTGTGAGAGCTGCTATGCTGGGGCCTCTAACGAGCTAATTTCTTCGTTTTAATCACGACACAAAACTAAGATTCATGGCTCTTGACGTCCACTTCCTGTGAAAACAGACAAATAATCCCCCCTGGTGCGAGCGCCTCTCTCCTTTTCCCCTCCAGTGAAGCGAAAAAACAGTCGCTGGCTTAGCAAAGTGACACCGGCGCTGAGAGAGAGAGAGAAAAAAAAAAAAGCCCAAAAAACAAAACACACGCAGCTTGTGAAGACGATACTCCAGGAGGGACCCCGAATTCCTTTGCGCTGATGAATGTGCGCGGAAACATGTCACTGCGGTTTTAAAAGCTTTCCCTGCTGCTGCTGCTGCTGCTGCTGCTGCTGCTGCTGCGGGATGATGATGTCATCGCGTGCTGGCATCAGCGGCGCCCAGTTTTGACAAACGGGAACAGTGGATGCCACGGTGGCCGTCCAGGGTGTTCATGCTAAATCCGGACCCCCGGGGGCCCGCGGAGCGCAGGGCCGGCGCGCGGCGCTTCTCAGAACAGTTGCCACGGCGAACTGCCACGGCTTCTTGGCGGCCAGGCTGCATTGCATTCCGTCTCTGTTGCAACCCCCGATCCCAACCCCTCCGAAATAACACCTCGCTTTCCCATCCGCCTGTCGGACTCTCCCGCTGCGGCGTCGTCGAGACGCTGCACATCATCCCCACCAGGACTCACCAGCTGCGTTTTCCATTACCATTTTTCGCAAAATAAAAGCGATATTTCTAAAATTCTGACGTGCCGCTTTGCAGATAACAAACTTTTCTCATTTCTGCGTTCCGCACAGGAAGGATGGAGGTGACAATCAGAGATTAGAGTGCAAACGGAGAGCTACAGGCGGTGAGCAGGATGTGTGCGAGGTAAAGACGGTTAAACGGGAGGAAATAAATAAATTGGTTTTGCTCACCTGAGCAACATATTTTCCCCCACTTCTTAGCGAAATCAAAGCCGGCATCCGGCAGAAGGGGAAGATTGAATCTCCGGTAAATAATCGTCACTGGCGACTGTGATTGAGCGTTGTGTTGCGGAAACTTCTAAAACGTAATGAATCACCCAACAGGTCACGAGGCAGATCAGCAGAGAGCGACTCGAGGCTCTTTTCACACTGAGCCGCGCCAGGACCCCCCAAGTTAGCAACGCCGAAAGCGCGGCGGCAATCTTCCCAATACAGCTGAGCTCTGGGTGTCGTGTGTCCTTCCAATCTCTCCTCCTCCTCCTCCTCTAATGTCCTATTAAGACTGACTGTAATGTGCGGGACGGGGCGAGAAAGAGAGAGAGAGAGAGAGAGTCGAGTTGCCGGAGACCATCTGTGGCGGCGCAGGTGAATCCCGCCTGACGAGCGAACCTCATTACGGCTCGGTGCGTAACGAGGCAATATTGACGACGGCGAGGAGCACAAGGTGGCGCCATTGCAGGGGGGCGGGGGGGTCGCTTGACGAAACAAGCGGGAGGCTTTGGGGAAGGGGCTCGAAGACGGCCGAGGCTCCCTCGGCGTCTCGTGTGATGACTACTGACCAAGCGCTCCCTCACGCACGACATGCAAAAAAAAAGCGCCAGTGGAACAGGTGGTCTAATTAGATAAATTGGCCCTCGCCTCCTTCGTTCCCTCCTTCCTCCACCTCTCCACCCTCCTCCCCCCATAACGACCCCGGAGCCGACCCCCCCAGGAACTTTGTAGCGGGATCAGACGGTCATTACTAAAGACAAACAGCCAATTAAAAATGAAACACGTGACACAGATTGGCAAGAAAACATCCCTGACTTTGAAAAAAAAAATTAAAAAAATCAATGGCTCTAAATTATTAATTTCGACACAACTTTTCCCTCCCAAGTGGGCCATTACTGCGGTTTTAATGGCCGCGGGCGAGTCCGCCACTGGTCCTAGTGCATAGGAAACGCTGAAAATTAGCCCCGAAACACGAGGCTGCGCTGGTTTGTTTGCTGCAGTTTAATGGCTCGGCGCTCGCAGGCCGGCCAGCCAGCCGCAGCTCAAAGACTTTTCCAAGGATCTGCGGCGCGAAAAGAATCAAGAGGATCAAGAGTGCGCTTGTTTTGTTTCCTCTTTCGTGCTGATTTATGTAACACGGTTTGAAGAGAGAAGAAGAGAAGAGAGAAGAGGAGCGTTGAGGACAGCGAGCGCATTACCGTCCGAGGTAATTAGCTCGTGTGTCTGTCTCTTAAGAGCTACGAGCTGAACGTGCACGCACACGCACACGCTCGGAGACAAAAAAGAAAAAGACATAAAAAACACTTGTGAAGCACTTCCCGAGCGTTCTACAGCGGTCTCACCTCAAATGAGTTTACCAAGTAAAATTCCAGAGAGGACGGCCCGAGTGACTCAACACCCAGCACATCAAACCCAACACTTTGTGGAAACTGCACTTAAAAGTACAGTGTGTAAAATTCTGCCATCTAGTGGTTGGATTTTAAATTGCAGCGTTCATTTGCTCACAATCCATCTCCCAAGTTTGCCAGCGAACTACAATGGCCTGTGCACACAAACCTGGATACCTTGTCCACCTTCTTCTTTGTTGATTTCTTTTTTTTTAAGGAAGTGAGCAGTAAACCTAATAATGAAAAGCGCTGTGAGAAGGGTTGAATTGTCCACACCAGGCTTCCTTAGAAATATGGCAGTGCAAGACGGCATGCTAACTGGGAGCAAGACACTTGTTATACATATGTTCTTATATACATGACAACCATTCTAAGGGTAAGAAAACCAAATTACTTTTATTGTACTGCGATTAGACACTTTTATTGATATATTTATGGGCAGTATATTAAGCTTTTAATAATGTAGAAATAATAAATCAGGCCAAATTTTACACACTGGACCTTTAACAGTGAGAGTGCATGCGGCCGGTGTTGCAGCAAAGACAGAGAGACACGCTGCAGATGGAAGTTACATACGGACGTGCCAGAGGCCGTCCAAGCCTGTGTGTGTGTGTGTGTGTGTGTGCGCGTGTCCCCTAACCACCACCCCCACCCCCGCCATATTTAGTCCTCGTCGTCGGTCAAGCCGCGCCAAGTTCCGAGTCCGCTGTGTACATCTAGATGACCTTGGAGTTTAAAAAAAAGGGGAAAAAAAAGGAAAAAAAAAAAGAAAAAGCAGCCTGTCTAAATAACGTCAACCGTTTGCTTTGGCCGAACTCGCCGGGGCCTGAAGATTGGCAGGTACGTCGTCAGCACTATTTAGACCTTCCCCTGCTCGCCCGTCGCTTCGAGAGAGAGAGAGGGGGAGAGAGAGAGAGGGAGAGCGAGAGAGAGAGAGAGAGAGAGAAATGACTTTCAAATACTTTTCCAGGCGAGTCCAGCTGCTGCTCGGTGCCCGGGCCTGCAAATCCGAAACCATTTGGCAGCCTCGACGCAACAAAGTCGGGTCAAACAAACTGTAACGGCTCTAGTGTGCCACATCAAAACCGCACTCGGCCGCTTGATGCTCCAGGTGTCCGCCTGCCTGCCTGCTCGCCTGCCTGCCTGCCTGCCTGCCTGCCTGCTCGCCTGCCTGATGGTCCCCGACCACAAATGAGTGCAGTGGCTGCAAGTACTTTTTGATCTTAACTCCCGGCACATTAACACACACACACGCACACGAACGTGCAGACACACACACACACACACAGAAATGGACAAAAAAGGCAGCGCGATGCGCAGCCTAGTTTCCCGGCTAATAAAAAGTGAATCATGTGACAGCTGGAAAAGAAACACAGCAATGCGGATTAAGTGCAGGTCTGGTCCAGTGGCTGCTCTGCTGGTTTCCTTGCACACCCCGACAGCACAACAACACACTCTGATAAAACGTGGAGCAAACCAGAAATGCAACATATTTCTGCAGTACAACGAATGAGGGAAGATGGTAAATTGCTGTTAGCTCTCATTTCTTCATGCGTAAGATGAAGCAATATTCTACGTCTGCACCAACGTCTGTCGGCGCGACTTTAAAAACGTTTTTTTGGTAGATTTTGTTTAGCTTTTCTATCACCTTTTTCTGTTGCCATTTGCCAGTAATGTGCAGAACTGCAGGGAGACGGGAGCAGATGAGGTAAACAGCAGCAGAGGAGGAGCACTTTAGTGTCTGTATCTGTGTGTGTGTGTGTTTTCACTGCAGCTCCTCCTGCCTGCTGGGAGATAGTAACTTGACGTACAAGGGGAACTGTTCTGTTTTTGTTTTTTTCACACTGCAGGCAAATCTGATTCTAATCAGATTTTTGTGTCCAAATGGGATCTGGCTCTGACTGGGCGACATAAGCGACCCATCTGACAGGTTGCTGCAGCAACGACGTCGGAGGTCACGGACAGTCAAAACCGATGGGTGCGTTTGGAGCTGTTCAGACTGAGACGCACCTGTCCAAATGCCATTTGAAACTACCTCCCGAATGTGGTTTCATTCCGTCTCTCAAAAAGCAGTCTGAACAAGGCCATTGTTATTTCTGTCCACGGCTCTGAAAGCAGAAAATCAGGGTGGAGCGAGCAGAAGTGTGACTTTCTGACAGGAAACACAGTCACTTCTCGATACGGAGGCGTGGCCGTTGGTCAGCAGCCAGCGCGGCTACGCAAGCGGGACGACCGTCCCCGACGCGGATGTATCACCTCTCCAGTGAGGCACGGCTCGCCGAGTCCCCGGGGGAACCTCCTCCTCCACTCCCCTCAACCCTCGATACAGACAAAAAAAAGAATCTCCCCTTCCCCGGAGAGCACCTTGCCCCTCCCTGGCTCCTGACCCTCCTTGTTCTCCTCCCTTTGAAGAAGCCACCTTTAACCCAGTGCTGAAGAGGGAATAAAAAAAAACGAGGAAAAAAAGAAAACGAAGATCCATTGTTGTCCTGTCACTGATGGCGCCCACGAGAAAAGAAGGGGGGGGGGGGAGGAGGCCCCCGGTGATGGGGAGATTGCTGCCTTTCATTTGACCGGCCCACTGCACCGCCGCTTGCTGCCGAGCTGTAATTAGTGTCAAGAATAAATTTGTTGGTGCTAATAAGGCTGCAAGCTGCGGCGCTACAAAGCACAACATGGATGCACAGAGGGGGGGTGAGATCGGAAGGGTGGGATGGGGAGGGTCGTGGGAGGGGGGCAGCAGATGTAGCAACTGCCGCCTGACAGGGAGGGAGGCTCGGAAGTCGGTCCCAGCATCTGTTCGCCCGAGCATTTCGTGACCCTGAGATTCTGTTTTTTTTTTTTTTTCTTAAAACGGCTCTGAAATGTAAATATTTGCAGTTTTAATTCAATACCCGAAAAGCTGTTTCTGAAAGATTTACTTTGTTGCCGTTCTCACACACTTCTCAGACAGCGACTGCGCCAAAAAACCCTTCTATTTTTTTTTTTTCATAAGTTTCAGCGAAATTGGATTGCACATGTGGTGCAAAAAGATAAGATGGTCAAGATAACGCACGGCCACGCAGCGCAGGGCAAGTCTGTGCGATGGACAGATATGGCAGGTTTTTCCCATATTGACAGCGTGTCCGCAATAGGTCAGGACACTCAGGACAAACTGTAAATCTCCGAGCTAATCTCTCGATAACGTGTGTTAGGCACATGTTTTTTTTTCCTTCCAAAGAGCCCAAAGCAGCCAAAATGCAGGGGAGCGTTCAGAGCTCGAATGCTAATTTGGATCCAGCCTATACGAGGCGTTACATGCAAAGAAACAGATGACATTGACCCTGAGCTTCGTCTTCGACGATGTCGTCACAACATCGATGCCACCGGTGCGTCACAGCGTTATGGGCAGAGTAAACATCAACAACCTGCGAAGCTTCCCCAGACTAATCAGTCTTGTGATATGAACAGCCGCCCGCTCGCATGACAAGACAATAAATCCACAGCCGCCTCTGCCGGACTCGACTGGCTGCTTATCGTGACAGCCATGCAGTGGCGTTGCAGAATCCGAGGTGAACGCGTCGCTATTTCATTGGAAAGTGGGCCGAGAAAAAAAAAAACAGCAGGGGACGTGATGTATGGTACACCCAAAGTGCTTTTCACATAAAGAGCAAGCAGGAATAAAAATTGATAATGATGGCGCAGGGGGGGAAAAAAATACGTACAGGCTGCCCTTCAGGCGAAGATTTATGCGCCAACGGGATTTTCTCCCATCCGCGTAATGACCCCAAAATAAGATGAGCCGCAATTGGCTTGGCCCAAACCAGGTTCCTGCTAATGGGGAAACCTCGCGGTGGTATTGTCCGACGTCTAGAGCGGCAGAGCATAATTTTATTTCCTTAACGACAGAGCGGCCAAATGAATCACTTCCATTTGCGAGGAGAAAGAGGCCTAATCCATCTCTCTTTAGCGTCATAATCCCTCTCGACTCAAGCACACACACCCTTTTTAAATAAAAAAAATATATATATAATATACATATTCCCTCGATATGGGGCGCAAAATAGATCTCCAAATGTTTCTGGCAGGAGGAATATGAATGTCACACCTTGGACGTGTCACCGAACGAAGAATTGCTCGGGCGTATTCAGAATGAGATAATCCACGCAGGCGAGCTCTGAGAGGATATATGCCCCCGGGAGGAAGAGAAGGAGGAGGAGGAGGAGGAGGAGGGATCCATTTTTATACACCTACCACAAATTTACTGCTGATGAAAGAAGAAATCCTTCGGCGAGGACTGAGCCATAAGCTCCTGCGCGCTCGATTGACAACGGGCCGGGTGTTTAGGAAGGCCGCTAAGGCGCAAAGTGACTGCCGTCCTTCGATCTTCCTATTCTTTACCTCCCCCTCCCCAACCCCCGCCTCCGCGCTGGCCTACCTGGAGCAAACCATTGTCAGACCGCGGAGAGAGAGAGAGAGAGAGAGAGAGAGAGAGCTCCCTGGTTAAACCCCCCTCCTGGTAGGATCTCCGTCCATCTGGAAACCCAAATTGAGCCATCGATTCCGAGCAAGAGGGAGAGTCGAAGGCTAAAAATACGCCGGAGCTCTGCCAGGTTTTGCTAATGGGCGAAAACGAGGCGGTGCGGCCCGGCTGGTGTTTGTTCATACTTGTGGACGCCCACTGCGATGTAAAGACGACGCGAGAGGCGAGGAGATGCACTTCCTGCTTCCTGCGGAGGGTCAAGTGAGGGCCGGCGAGAGCCTCGGAGTCGTACACAACGGCAGCAAGAAGGGGAAATATTTCTGTTTAATATATTTATATATCCACTGCAGGTACTGTAGAATTAAAGTGGGTAACTCATCCCTCAGGCCGCGCACTCCGTGTTCACCTTCACCGTCTTTTATGGACGTTTTCAAAAAATGAGGTTCGTTCCTCCGAGCGAACAACTGCTCTATCTTCAAGCAGAGCAAAAATCCCATTAAGGAAGGCAGGCACGGCGTCCTCCAGTCGCAATAACACCGAGAACACAACCTGAGAGGAGGCGCGAGAGACGTTTCAATGTAGATATTTTGCCATTAGTGAAATGGAGGGATTCCACGTAAGACACAACTAGTACGCATCGCTGAAATCTTTCTGTCCTACAAGCTGGAAGTGGAATGTAAATCGGGTCGCGCGCTAATCAGCAATTCCAGTTCGAGTGTTTTGAATTGTGCTCGAGCGTCGGGCGGAGGACGAGCGGCCTGCAAGGAAAACCCATATTTCAGCGGGAATCCCTTTGTTTGCCGACTCAAACTATCCCAGTGGCCCAATTGGTCCGCAGACTTGGCAGAGTCGGGGTCGGGGGGGACAAAGACAGAATCCAGGGTCCTGTACCCCTCAAACCCAAAGGCTAATAGAGTGAATAAAAATAGAAAGAAACACACAAACAGACAAACAGAGATTAAGACAAGGTGGCTGTAAGGGCAGTGGGGATTATTTACTTTAAGTTGGAATTTCTTTTTTTTCCCCCTTTCCCTCCCGACTCTTCATTCCCTTTGTCTACTTATTTCACTGACCTGTGACCCACTGCAGTCCCTCCCAACATCTGCCCACAGGAGAGCTAAGCAGATTAATTGAGAGATTTTGATTTTTTTTTTTTTTCATTTGGTTTTAGCCCAATCCGAGGCCTTCCTCCTCCTCCTCCCCGCCTGCAATCTTTAGACCTCTTCTCACACGGCTCTCTCCGCCTCGTATCGCTGCTCAAATTAGGATGGCGAAGGCCAAGAATAGATAGATAGATAGATAGATAATGTGTGAGAAGCCGGTGCAGGAGAAATTCCAGGGATGTGTGAGTGCATGTGTGAAACGAATAATAAAAATAAATAAATAAATAAATAAATAAAAAAGTGAATATCGGTCAGACGGGGGGCGGGATGAAGCGAGATCGCGTCTCCACGGAGTACTGATATGGTATTTTTTTTCCCAACGTGGCGATGAGATGTCATAAGAAGCCAAACAGTCACACTTGATACGTACACGGCTCCCGAGACGAGGAAGGACACGGCTCTACGGAGCATTTCCCGCTTTCAGATCGGCGGCGTGATGTTTTTTTTTTTCTAGGATTGCTAGACATGGGAAGGTAAATGGAAAAAACACTGGGTGAGGGAATAAAAGACGCAGGGGGAAATTGTTCACGGCACATTTTGTAATCCTGGACTCCTGAAGGTGAAGCTTCAAGGTGGATGCTGGATGCTTCGGCTTGAGACCGTGAACAAGCAGCAGCAGCAGTTAGGAAGTGAAACCAGTGGGATGAAATGATTGAGAAAAGAAATGATTGAACTTTGAGTGGTGCAAAATGCGTGAGAAAAGTGCAGTCCGACCAGCAGCGCCTGTATAATGTTTCCCTCTCAAAGTCGTCATTGCAAAAGAACAAAAGAAGCCAGAGTGCAGTTTCGCAAACTTTGTCACTCGGCTCCCTTGTTTTTTCCATTTGCGGTTTCTCCTTGCAGCTTCCGCCACTTTTCCTCTCCTTCTCAATCTCTCGCAGACAACACAGCGCAAATGGGCCCATCTTCATTTTACTGCAGCTGAGGAAGAAGACGTTTAGCTTTTTTTTTCACCCAGCAGACCATTTATCGAGAATCGTCGACCTCCTCGACGCCCCCTTAAAGCCTCACAACCCCCTGCAGCAACTTTTACATTACAGGAGTGCTCAAAGCCTTCCATTTGTAATAAATGACATTTCCCCCACTATAATTCCTATTTTTACACTGCGTTACGCCGCTAAATGTCACAAAATGTCAACTGAGACTATTCAAAAATTGTCTTTTATTTGATGTGGCCGACGCCGCCTTGTTTACACGCCTATGCTAATAGTATATAAAGCAAAAACAGCTAAAAAAAAAAAAAGAAGACCTGAGTTGCGGCAACACTCCCCCTCTCTCTCACACGCACACAGACACACAAACAGCCTTAGCGCAGGGCCGTCTGATTTAGCGTATTGATCAGCCCGCAGTAAGCCGCAGAGGGTCCTCGGAGAGCGTGGCATCACATAAAAGACAACATTACAGCTTATCAGCAGGGGGCCAAACACAAGGTGACCTTCACTTTACTACCTCATTTTCCAGCCTGTTACAATTAGCCGCATGGGTGGAGCGATAAAGAGTGCGTGCGTGTGTGTGTGTGTGTCTGAGCATCGTTTTGGCGGACGCAGCCCCTCTCTTCATGTGCATGTATCTATATACACACACACACACGCGTGTCTGTCATAAGTGGTCGTTACCAGCTGAGCATTAAATGAAATGGCGTCGAATGTCACCGGGTACAATTTCCTCACTGCACCGCCTGTGTGTTCCAAAGGGTTTGGTGGTTATCGGCATCGACCTGGTTGCAATCATCTCCGGGGTCGAGAGGAACCTGGACACACTCACTGTACCGGCCGTGCACAATCACTCCTGCACTGTAACCACGTCTCACGGGCGCTGGGAACTTTACTGCGGGCCAAAGGGGGGAAATGGGACGACTGTGGCTCATCATTCTTGGACAGCGTTGTTGGGATTACTCCACAAAAGTAAGCCAACTACTGATTACTGACTACTTTTTTCATTTAGAAGAGATGAACTCAAAATAATGTTTGCATTTCCAGCTATCAAACGCAATTGCTGTTTTTTTTTGCTTTTGCTCTTGCCGCCGCCATGCTTGTTTTGACGCATCATTGCATATTAATACGGATGCAAAGACATAAAAAAAGAGGGTAATAACTTGGATACCAGTGACCTTGTGAATGCTGAACACCAACATTGAACTCAAGTTGCTTTTTGTGGTCACGGTTCCGGGGAAAACACGCGGCACTGCGCTGCTCGTAACCGCCAAACCACAAAGTCGCATCGCCTGCCGCCTCCTGCGCGAAACGCTTCTCCTCGCGCCCTCCTCTCTTTTTAACTGGCCATATGGCTCATGCATAAATTAAGCGCGTTTTGGAATTCATCGCCAGCCGCGGAGGCGCGCGCACTTCCGGGGAGAACTTTCCGCCGCAGTGTCGCTCCGGGAGACTGATGGCAACACGAGGCACCTGGGTGTGTGACGTCAACGCCAGAGTCCTCGGACGGATGATCCTCCCGCCGTCGTTCATCGCGCCGGCTCCTCCAGATGGAAGGGAAACGCGGCGGTGGGGGGGTGGGGTTGGGAAAGCGGGGATAAAATACCTGCGTCGCCGCCGCTCGGAGGTTCGGCTGGAAGCAGTTCAAGTGCATTTTCCGCTTCGTCCCACACTTCTGCTGCAAATTGGCACCAATTACTTGCACTTGGGGTTTTTTTAAAAAAAAGGCTGACAATGGCTTTGTTCAATGTAATTATCAAATCCCAACTCGCTGAGGGGAAGGTCAGAGGGAAACGTTAATATTTGTGGCCCTTGGGTTGCTATATTTGTGTGTATCTCAGACAGAAGTCGCATCTACAGCCTGTTACTTTGTCTCATATCAGGGAAATAGTCATATTATACACAATCCCAACACACAAACACAAAGGGTACATTTTTTTTTTACCATTGTTTAACTTTGTGGAAATACTTTGCTTGCATCTTTTGCCCCTCGTTATTTTGCCGGAAAACAACAAACCACCCCGTGGGTTAATTAAATCCAGTCCACTTTAAACGCACTCCCACGGCGGTCATTTGTCTCAACTTGCCGTTCATACACTGTGTGCTCGGTTGTCCAGCAACTGAGAGCTGCACAATAATAAAAGAAAAAAGTGTGCGGCTCTCATGAGCTCTCAGCAATGAGAAGACCAAAAAAAAAAACCCTCCATAAAATAGACAATAGAGAGAGAGAGAATTTGCATACATTATCATTGTATTATATCAAAACGCAGTAATGGAAATAATGTGATTTTCTTCAGAACTGGAGAGACGGACAGTTATTTTGAAAGAGACAGGGGCTAAAGAGAAAACACTTTCAGCGCTCCGTGCTCCAAAGTGCACAGTGGCCTTGCTTGCCAGAAAAGAGAGAATGGGCTGATCAATACCGCCGCAGCTATTCTAGGGAAAGTAACAAACAGGCCGTATCGAATTTTCCACATTCTGTTCCAAAAGAGATTAAAGTATTAAAAAAAAGAACCTCGGTGAATCTCGGGGATTGTTTCCACAAGATTACCGTGTTATTGGTGTTTGAAAAAAAACAAAAAACAAAACAGAAAAAGGGATAAGCAAAACGCCGAAATATTTATTGCGAGCGACATCCTAACTGCTCCCATACACCCCCCTGTGTGCACTCACTGGCCTCTTTATTAGGCACCCCTGACTACAAAGTTGTGCGTCGTGTCAGATATTCTTTTAATACCTCGGCAGGGCAGGACAATCCATGGGCAAAGAAGTAGCTGTCGGAAAAAGAATTGAAAAATCGATATTCTGAGCGGAAGACGTAGGTGTCGGTCTTAACTCATCGAACTCCGGCCTCCTTCCTGCACGAGTCAGACTGCGGCCATCAACCAGAGTCACCCTCGGACTCCTCCGACATTTATACGGCTCAGTTCTCACTCAGTTTTACGAGGACCTCTGCCCTCGGAGTCGCTGCCCTCGGCTTTACGGCGACTGGCATCGACTTGGTTTGTTGCTTTTTACAAGGAGACACTTTGACTCTTTGTCAAGAAATGATGCTTAATGCTGCTTAACCATAAAAAAAAAAGGCAAAGGAACAATGCCAACACGCATCGTCCTTGCTGTTTCTTTCCGTTTTCTCAGTTGGGTTAAATAAAAACCCATCTGAGGCGCTGCTGCATCATTATTTCTATCTGTGAAAAGCGGCGGGTTGTAAATACGTCACAGCCTCGGCTGATCCTGCCACGTCGATTTGCGCGGAACGATGTGCGGAGCTTATCTTTGCCATCGCAACGCTTGGGAACAAAAACAAAACTAAAGTTTGACACATTAAAAAAGAAGATTAACATTAGTTCCTGCTGCGGGAGAAAAGAAAAAAACAAAACACAATTCCGGTTGAAAGCGGAACTTTTGAGGGTCGGGCCGCAGAGGAGCTTCTCTCGCTACGGTGTGGGCAGTGAATGCAGAGAGAAGAGAGAGACTCCCGTTGGCTCGTCTTTATGTCTTTCGGAACAGATTTGCAGGTTGCGGCTCTCCTGGAGTCGTCCTGCGGAGCGGCGGCGGCACGCGTTGACTGTTAATGTTTACTCCCAGGCACGGCTGCAAAGATTGAGCCATTGTCTGCGTTTCTCTCTCTCTCTCTGCATGTGTGTGTGTAGCTTTGCAGGTGACAGGCAGCAAGGGAGGGGGGTTGGGGGGGGTGACAGAAGTGACAGTACAGTAACTGGGAGGTGAAATCAGCCCTCAGGCTGCGGAGAACATGACAAGGGAAGGAAGGTTGAGGCGGGTCACATTGTCAGGGACATGACTGCAGGACAGTGATTAAGAAGAAACAGTCAGCGATATGGAAATGGGAGGACTGGCGGGGGGAGGGGCGTCTTTGGATAAGACGCACGATTTAGGCGAATCGGGGCGACAAAATAAAGTTTTCTCCGTGGATTTAGTTTGGGAGAATCAGCTTATTCAGTATAGCGGAGCGCCATAGAGAAGAAGTGAGTTTGTTTTCTCTTAAGGTCAAACTGCAAGTGAAGTTATTTTTTTTATTTTGATATAAATCCAAAACAATCTAGAGCGCGTTGCCGTCTTGTTTCTCCTGCTGATAGAGGCTTCACAGCTTCTCACACAAGTCACTAAAACAGAGCAGTAGCTCGGCCACAAGCATCACAAGCTCTCCCACCGCTGGACTCCGACGAGCCCGTTTTGCTTCGTAATTCTTCTCGCTGTGTGTACGTACCGCACTTGGCAAGAGATAAGAACTGCTGGCGCGCTGGGTGATTCGTGCAAAAAGCAGCCGGACGGCACTAGATTTTATTCACCACGCTTGGCGAGAGGGGTGAGAGGGGTGAGTTCCAGTCGGGTGCACTGAAAGCGGCCAAATGATCCAAATAAGTTTTGCTGTGCACATTAAAAGGAGCCTTGGAATGGAGGATATCGAGGGAGGGCAACCGACCAGCGAAAAAAGACAGAAATAGGACTGTCAATCAAATCCAATGAACTCCGGCTGGACACTCGACTGCATCAAACAACATTAGTTGAAGACTGTCAACAGTAAACACGGTGAGTCGCCTTCCAGGCGGAGAGCTACAGAAGAGGATTAGGGCCACAAGAAGAAAAAAAAAAATAATTAAGTTTCCAATTGGAGAATATAAAGTTGAAAGTTCGTACCCGTTTTCTGCAGTTTACTTTTAAATGTGCGTAACTGGGTTAATCCACCATCCATCCAGTCTACTCGCCAATTCCCGCTTTATTTGCGTCGACTTTATTCACAAAATGTCTTCTTTTTTACGTCGACTTTTTTCAAGAATTTTTGACCATAGTCACGAAATTTCAACTTAAAAAGGCCCGTCATATTTGTTTTTCTTTTCTCGTGGCCCTCATCCTCTTGACCAGAGCAGAGGGATGAAAGAGAGCGGAAAAAATACCTTTTTTTTTCACAACAAGGCTGCAAGCTCAAGTGCACTTCAGATTAGCCGCGACGCGACGTCTCGCAGTCGGAAGTCAAGGGGTTCAAGTTCAAGAGCGGCGCGGCGAGTTTGCACTTGCTCAGGCAAACAAGGATCGCGCAAAACACCAAGTAGCCGCATCTCTCGCGGCCCCCCTCCCCACCTCCGCCCGCCCTCCAACCTCCACTCCTGACTGCAATCACCGCGCTTCTTAAGGCGGAGGCCACCGTGATGAGTTCCGCCGCCGTAGATGAACGAGAAATAAATGAAAGGCACGGAGCGCAGCCGCTGGAAACGTATAAGTCTGTAAGAAGCTTAAGGTATTGTTGCTATGTTTACATGGGAGTGGAGGCGGGGTGGATGGGGTCGGGGTGGACGGGGGGGGGAGTCTTTCTTTTCTGGGAAGCTTTCCCGCTAACATCTGCCCACGTCGGTGCCGGAAGAACCGCTAAGCCGGACTGCTGGACACGCGCACACGCACGGCGAATAAGAAATACATCCATGTATATTGACATAAACAAAGCACAGGTGCAATACAATGCAAAAGCAACCTCGGCTGAGCCCTTGCGGCGCCCCCTGCAGTCCGAAAGCGAGCGCTACGGGCAAAGTGGTGGAATAAAAAGTGCTTGTTCCTCTGCCGCAGCGTTGGGAAATCAATGCTCCCTCGGGGTCACTTCACCAATCACCCCCGCGTCACGCGCAAGCCCCACCCTCCTCTGTTGAGAGATGGGGAGGGGGTGCAGCCCACGCCACCGAGCTTATCTATGGATATGTATGCATAGCAACAGTTACCCGGAGCTACCAACAGCTAAGAATAACTTGGTTTTGGATCAAGGGCGAGAGAGAGAGAAAAATAAATCATTCACAAGAAGCCTCTGCAGTCCCAGCTAATGAGTTTGTTTTTTTTTTCCCGCTCTCTCACTCTCTCCTCTCGTGCTGACAGTTAATTTTAATTAAACGCGGTCCTTTCAATTTACATAATGATCCCTGCACAACTGGAGAAAAAAAAAACAACACAACGTCGCGGGGAATCAATCACCCCTAATTACGATATCAGAAAGTAATTTGAAGTTGCGTCGCCGTATGAATGTATCTACTGATGGCCGAGAGAGAGGTGGCTGCTGGAGGGATCGGGAAACACATTATAGAACAAAAGGGGAACGGTGATGTGTGACCCTGTTGTGGAATACATAGCCGTGAAGCCCAAAGACGCCGAAATCCATGTCACAACACACACACACACACAAAAAAAAAAAAATCATCATCGCTTCTTCTTGCAAGGCACCAATTATATATTCTGCATGTAATTTATTCAACATCCCCATATCGATCCGCTTCCCACAGCGGACGCAGCTAGCCGAGCACGCGTCCGCACACGTGCGCGCTCTCTGCAAATTACATGAAGTGATGCCTAAATGCCAAGCCAAGCCAAAAAAAAAGAGGAACAAAGCAAATCGCGCCTCAACCAAAGGGGGAGCCGTGGAACAAAGAGGAAATGTCAAAAGAATATTGAATTTGACCGTCTCCAAACCCCGGGCTTGATTTAAGCGGCCATTAGCGGCAATTTCACCTCTTCTTGTCCTTTTAATATTTACAGCCAGTGATGGAATTGGATGATTCTTTTTTTGCAGGGGGCTGGATTTCCTGCATGTTCCAGAAGACAAGCACAACAGCCGGGTAACCTGCCGCCTCTCCATTGCCAGTTCCGCGCCCGCAGTCATTACCGCCCGCGGAACAACTGACCCCGCGCATCCTTTGGCTCCCCGTCCTCCCCCCTCACCCACTGCAGTTCGCTCGCCGGCCCCGCCGCAGCCGCAGCAGCAATTAAGGAGGCATGGGAATGGTGAGCCGGAGCGCCTCCCAACGACCTCCCCTAGGGGGAGGAGGGCGAGTCATGAGAGGAGAAGAGGGGGTCTGTGGGGTGTTTGTGCACTGTTTTAGCCTTTCCTCACTGGACTGCAGATGAAAGGAAGGACGGGGACGGGGAGGGACGCGAGAGGGATGGAAGGCAGCAAGAATTCAGGCAGTGGATTTGTCAAAGGGTGTCATCTTTTTTATGTACTGACCAGTCGGCATCTTTGGGGTCCGTTTGTGGCTGGCCAGAGATTATTTGTACGTGTGCGGCAGCCATCCAACGTCATCCGAATGGGAGTTTTATTACGTCCCGGCTGGACCGCTGCAATGGACTGGGGTTCCAAGTAAAACCCTCGATAGGCTCCAGTACGTGCAGAGCTCAGCTGCCAGGGTTCTCACTCGCGCCAAACCCCTGGCAGCACATCACCCGATTCATCCGATTTCAACCCCGATTGTCCGGCTTCTTTTGGGATCTCACCGTCGTCCACGTCGTCAGGTCTCATCAGACCCACCTGCCCTCCCTCGAAAGTGCAAGCATGCCGTCGCAGGTTCCTCGTGAATATGCAGCATCGCAGAGTTGTGAACGGGAGGGGGGTTACGCAGAATCCTGCAACGAGACGTGAAGCCCCGAGGCTCATTCTCCTTTTTCCGCATGGCAACTCCCCTTTTTTCATTTAGCCGGGATTCGCACGGCATGAGGATATAAGCCTTCCTTTGTCATTGTTGGGTTTTTTTTTCACTTTGGAAAAGGCGGCAACGGATGGATTTCCCTTCACTCATTCACAAAGCTCTTCATTATGACGGACTTAGTGTTTGCCGATTCCCGTTGGCGGTCACAGACGTACCTACACTGGCTGTTATATCATTTGTAATCAGGCTCCGGCTTACTCGCAGACGTCCGCATGAATAAGCGCTCACTAATCACCTCCGCGTCTTCCCCAAAGCCGCGACGCACATGTCGTCCTGGGCGGAAATACGAAGGCTCTCGCCGCCACCGCCGCCCACGGGGCCGTCCGGCCTTCCGCTCAGACGATGAGCTCAACTCGTTTTGGGAAAAAGGCTCGGCTTCGGCAACCAAGAGATGCAGATCAGCATTAAAAAATGCAAAAAGAGTAAAAAAAAAAAAAAACCCAAAAAAGGCCTGACAGCTAAAGTGCACGGCCAACCGATGGGCCAAGAAGTGGCGCAGAGGAGGAGAACGGTGGAGAGGAAGTGGTGGGTACAGTGGAAAGCTCTCGTCTGCGCTGGCACGCTGCCAGGCCGCCGGACAGAGACGCATCTCGCTGCTCCGACGCCCACTGACCACCTCCTCATCCCCGGGCGCTCCATACTCTGCATTAATCAAATATTCATTCTCCAAAATCCGCCACTTGCGTAACCAGCGCAACAGGCGCGTCTCCACGCCGGCCGGACCTGGAGAGAGAGGAAGGTAAAAAAAACAAAAAAAAACAATTATGCACGCAGCAGCGGGCCGAGGGTCAGCGGCGCCCGGCGATGATGACGGTGTTTTTCGCACAGGGAGTGAACAAGGTCGGCCTGAAAAAGTTCCCCCGGTTCCAGCTAATTAGCGAGTAAATCACTTTGGTGGAGGAAGTAGGAGGGACGGCTCATGATGCTTTGGTAAGGATGGCAAATGAGAAAGTACACAACCTTTCCTGCATGGTTGAATAACCAAAATTACATTTTTAAAACAAAATACAACTGAACTACAATCTGATGAGCAGCATGAACTGCAGCAGCAGATATATGAACAAAAAACAAAAAAAAAACGACAAACAAAACTACAACAACTGTAACTGGCAATATAAACAGCAATATACTTCAATCCCAAACTAAATGGTGCATTTAAAGATAATGGTTCCTATCCACTCATCAATAATTTAACAGCAGCATCAGGTCTGCATAATAAGTGCGGTAATTCTGTATTCTACGATCCTAACCCCATTGTCATTATATTAAATAAACCACAACTCCACTGAAGAGCATGGGGGGGTGGGTGAAAAATCAATTTAAACTCACCTGAACGTGCAAAAAAGAACCAACAGGTTTTTTTTTTTTAGAGGTTTGTCTCTTTTGAATGTCGTCCATGCTTCACCTTGAACCAAACGGCACAACGGCGGCAGAGCTGGACGGACATCGGCGTGCGTCACCATGGCAACTGGCCTTATCAGCGGACGCCATTGACCGCCTTTTGTTATTTGTCAACTGACCTCCATTGTTCTGGAGGATTTGTCCGGGCCCTCGATTGTCGTCGCAGCACAAAAGCCCCCGGCAGCGGCGTAGGGGGGGCCGAGGCTGCTCGCTGCCAAATAAAGAGACTTTTCTCTCCAGGTTGGCCGCGTTGATGAGAAGTGATTTGCTCATCGACAGCGCGGGGGGTGGAGGGTGGTTATTATATTTGGCCTTGGCACACCCACTTTGTGCTATTCTGAGCGCAGGTCAGCGCTCGGTGGAGGGGCGGGATTGGGTTGCTGCCCTCGCGGGCGCCGCGGTTCACATGACAACCGAGGTTCCGGCTCTTTGAGTCCTCGTCCTTCCGAGGCGCCGCTGATTTATGGGGTCACGACAAAGACGTTCAAGTTTTATTTGACTGATGGAGGGGGGGCAAAAAAAAAAAAAAAATAAAACATGATCGCCATCAATCATCTGCAGCTGGAGGGTACTTCTGGAAAAAAGGACCCTCTCCTACTTTCCGACGCGCCTCCTAACTTTTATGTTACATGGGAGGATTTCAAGTCCCAACAGCAACAGCCGGCTCTGGCTGCTTGATGCACATTTCCCCAGTCTTCCGTCTCCAATCTGTCTCGTGGAAGGGAAATAGAGTGCCTCTCATCTGGACTTTCCCTACACGGATGCCGCTGCGAGTCGGTGGTAGGGAGGCGGACGGGTGAGGGGGGGGGGGGGGGGGGAGGGTCTCCGCCGTTAAGTGGCCAGTAATGGCGTCGTAATTCAATCTGAGTGGGTCTTTTCTCTAGCCACTCAAAACTTCCGGTACAACCCCTCCCTCGTTATGCGGACGGGCAGCTTTCCGGAAAAAAACACACCAAGACATCTTAGGGACTCGGCCAACGAGACAATGATGCAGCGGCTATTCGGACGCAATCGGAGCCGAAATCGTTCTTTAATTGAATTTTGCTCCAGGCTCCGAGGGGCTGTGGGAACAAAGCAAACAGGCCGCATCTTAATCTCCGGACATTATGTTAGGCCAGCGGAGGCAGGAGGGCGATGCCAGGGGTTTAAGAAGCAGGCCGAGTTTTGGGCTAATCCCCATCGGAACACAAGATTAGGCTGGCCAAGAATGAGCTCCGTGCCATAGGAAAGACAAGGAGAGAGGCGGGCGGAGTAAAAGACAGTTTGAGAGGGAAATGAAGTTACTGCTGGTGATTTCTGCCCATGCTCTGTACAAAACACCTTGGAAAAAGGAGACGGTGAACAAAAGTGACAATCAAAATGAGACAAAAACCACTTTACTCTGTTCCTCCTGGCTTAATGCGTACGAAGGAACATTGGCAACACGTGGAAGAATCCACAGAGGACCAGCCAGGACAATGAGTCAGCGGTGGCAGCCGGGTATTCCAGAGATGCCTCTATCCAGCCGCGCTGCTTCTGCAGCATCCCGATGCCTCCCGGGGCCACAGGAGAAACACTTAATCCCTCCTCGCTGATCCCCGGGCCAGTGTAAAGCCTTCAACGAAAAAGACTTGCAAAGGGAAGTGCGTTTCGGTGGTATCCGAAACCGGCGGCCACGAGCGCAGGGGAGCCACGGATCCACTCCGAGCTTACTGCGAGAATTCCAAGCGGCCCAACTTCATTTGAGGTCAAGACAAGGTCAACTGCGGAGCGAACTAACTGTCAGCTAATGTTTTTTCTGTCAGCTAGCCAAGGCTCCTATCCATCAGTAAGGCTTCTCCAGCTAGTAATTCTGGTTTTATACACATGTATGTATGTATTTTGTTTTCTACAATTTATTCTGTAATAAGAATGAAAGAATGTTCATCTTCCACAAAAATATGCAGATGCGTGTCCAGCTCAAGAGCCGGAAGGAAGCTGGACAAGCTTTGGTTTCTGATGCTTATAGTTCAGGGTTCAAGGGGCTTAATTTTCTTGTTATAAGAGAAGGTTCACGAGGCGTCAAAACAACACGTTGAGCGCCAGCTTCCTCGGAAAGGAGGTACGATATCAAAGCGGCCGCCAAAAAAAAAAATATATATATCGTATTGCTGTGTCTCGACTAAGCACAGCTTGTGCTGGCAAGGTTCGCCCGACACCTGAGCTCGGGGCTCCTTTGATGGATTCGGCTTCTATAAATGGAGACAGTCCTCTTTAAGGAGACATTTGGGTGATTCTAACTGAGCGAGACCTTGGAATCAAGTTAAATCAAGATAAAGTTGCAGCTCATTCATTGCTGTGACGAAAAGAAAATATGGAGGGAGGAAAAAAAAAAAGGGCTTGTTATGCCTTGTGTAAGACAATTATATCCCTGAAGAACAACGACAACAAAAAGCGGCATTATAAAATTCAAATCTTGCTCCCTCATTTGAAAATATTACAATATTTTAAATTGGGGGCCAATCCAATACCTTCCCTGGATCGTCAAGGGTGGCAAACGCAGCCGCAACCGACACGCGCACGCACACACACGCGCACACTCGGCGCGTCGGGCAATCCCATTAGCGAGATTAACCCCCGCTGAAAAGCTTAGTCAACATGCAACACCGACTCAGACGGGTTTGTCCCGGAGCTCCGACTCGTTAAACGTTTCCTCCGCACGACGCCGCCGCACACGACGTGTGCAACAAAAAAAAAGAAGAAGAATCAAGGCGGCACCTCCTCCCTGCACTAATGACACAGTGAATTATGGATGCGCTGCGTCACCGTCTGCGATGGGAAGGTGGAAAACGAACGGCGGCGGCGCGGTGAAGCATCAAGTACTGACTTTACAGCGTGGAGGTTTTTTTTCTCTGCGTCTTGCCGTTCCCGCTCGAGCGAGATGACAGGCAGGACGGACGCCGACAGACATCCTGTCGACGAGTGTCACAGCCGATTTTTTTCCCCCAGGAGGCCACCCAGGCAGGTGGATGACATCGTGAATTTGTGGGCGGTATTTTGAACTCCTTCGAGATGAAAATGTGTGCGTGTGTGTGTGGGCCGGGGGGGGGTGCATTTTTGGAAGGCGGCAGTGGGTTTCTGAAGAGGAGAACTAACCCCACAGTGATACGATATTGCACCCGGCTTCAACTTCGTCCTTCATCCACTTATCCGATATGCCTCGACGCCTCCCGCAAACTTTCGGAGGGGGGGGGGGTTTAACTTTTCAAGGCCGAGGATCAAAACAGTTGTGGGGAAAAAAAAGCAACGGGAGACTGAAAACTTTCCTCTGCGATCGCTGCGAACTCTGAGAGATTTTTTCCTTTTTTCTTTAGCGCTTCCCAGAAGGGACTCCGGCGGGGAGGGCGGGAGTGGTGGGGAGAAACCGGTATCGAACAATTAGCGGCACCCTCGCGGGGATATCAGAGTGGATCGTAAAATGTCCGCACAAACAAATTAGCCCGGACTCTGGCCCGGCGAACGGTACTACGCAACGCTAATGCACGATTATGTGTGTTTGCTCGGCCGGCCATTAAGTTCTACACGCACCCCGTGAGGACAGATGCATTTTATTTCATTTTACTGCTCTCGCAATTAAGACGCATTTCAAGAGCGAGGTGCACGGGGGTGTGGGGGGGCGCCGAATCAGGCCGAGGCTTTTTGCACCGTAATGTGCGATTTGCGCTCCGTAAAAATTGTGAGATCCTAGCGCGGTAGCGGCGGCGGCGGAATCAATCCTCAGAAACGGAGCGTGATTTATGAATGTGAGCCGCTGCTCGGAGCGTGCCAGACTCGGCGCCTGCTGCTGCATGGAAGAAAAAAAAGAAAGAAAAAAAAAGGGCCACGGATAAATCATAATTGGCTCGCCGTGAGTCACACGCACGCCGGCGCCGGCTACTAGACCGGATGTACAAATTGCCTCGGAGGAGATGGACAGCGGCGCCGGGCGTCATAACGACGGCTCGCTGCTGAGACGCCGTGAAATGGACCTCGCAGGCAGAACTCTGTCTCACTTAGCGGGTCCGGCCTTGGCCGAGATACACCTGCTGCACTGCTGTGCACTGCTGGACCGGAGCTGGCTGGTGTGTAATATGTCAAATGGTGAGAAAGAACACACGCACGCACACGCTTATTCATTCATACCCAGTTTCCACCCCTTCCTGATGAGCCCCGCCAGTGATAACGACCCCGCTAATGAAGTGAGATGCGTTCCGGACAGGCGGCTGATGCGGCTTGATGGCTATCAGAGGACGGAGCTGTCAGCGCCGCCACCATAGAGTCAATATTTTCCCGTGCACAGCGGAAAAGGGGGAAAGGGACGATCTTAATCGGCCTCCATCTATGAATACCAAGTGCATCGATTGATAATGAAGAAAAAACATTGAGCCTTTCGACAGCCAGTGATAACGACCCCGCTCTTGGTGCAGCGCGGCCAATCAGGGCCCGTCTGAGGGCGTCGCATTAGACGCGTCTGGGGTTCTGATCGGCAGCTTGATGGTTTGCAGGCGCTGCGGAGGGTTCAGCGATGTCACATTTAAGCTCATCATCTCGCACGATTACCGATAAAGTTGGACCCCGTCGGCCGTTAATGGGCATGTATCATAAAAGAGGAAGCCGATGCTTTTATTAGGGATTGCAGCTCACGCTCCGCGATCCGAGCGATTAAACCTCCCTCAGGTGTGCCGGCGCGTCATATAATCAGCCCGCGTTAAATTGGAGCGATGATGCTAATGTCACCTCCATTGTGATGATGACAGAGGACTGGGGGGTGGGGGGTCTCGTCTGATGTCCCCCATGAGACGCGGCGCTGAGACTGTGGGTCAAGTGAGGGCGAGACAACAGCCGCGTGAAGGGCGGAAAGACAGAGAGAGAGAGAGAGAGAGAGAGAGAGAGAGAGAGAGATCCAGCCTGTCAACTCAAGACGCTAATGCGCTCGTCCGGCTAACGTGGACAGAAGGAAATCATACTTAAAGAAGCAACATGCGATGAACACAAAATGATCAGCGGCTTGGGGAAGAACAGCAGCAGCAACAGTAGCTGCATCAGGCCCAAGAAAAAAAAAAAAAAAAAAAAAGAAGAGGAGAAAATCTGCGCTGAACCCTCCGGCTTCACGGTTGAGCTACTTAGCGCTAGCGACAGCAAAAGCTTCTTTTTTTATTCCTCTTTATTCAAATAATGTTCAGCAAAAATCCCAACATTTGGCGCGGCCTCCCTTTGCCTCTCAGTTCAAAGGTTTTTCCATCGTAACCGGCTCACGTCCCGCTGTTCAGCGCCGCACCCAACTCTGAGCGTTTGTTCATAACTGATGCTCTCTGCTCGCCGAGTTGCCCGGCTTGAAGAAAGAGCCACAACGCTGCCTTAAGCCCACATTGGAATTCAATTCAATTGGAAAAAAATACAAATGCTGGCACACATGAGCACTTTTATAAAACAGACTAAGTACACCATAGAGCAGGGGTGGGCAAACTACGGCCCGGGGGCCATATGCGGCCTGTTAAGCTTTTTAATCCGGCCAGCCGAACTTGAAAATATTCTATCGATAGGAAGTAAGTCATTAAATATATGCATTTCATCCCTTTTTTAAAAAAGAAAAAGTGTTTTAAGGGTTATTTCAATAATGAGCGACATGCCGTGGGGCTTCAAATACACTGCAGTGGACTGGGCCGATGTGTGAAACCAACACTGCGACACACATAGAGAGCGTGCAAGTGTGTGCGACTGAGTGAGCGAGTTGTGCGGTTGCGAATTCGAGCGCACGGTTCACGGCTCCGCGGCCGTGCCGGCGCCGGTCCTGCGAGGCCTTTTAGATGAAATGTCATGATATTACGAGGCTCAATGAGGTGAGGCGACGGGGGAACATATGAGAGAGTGTGCGAGTGCACAGGTGTGTGTGTGTGTGTGTGTGTGTGTGTGTGTGTGCATCGGCGTGGGGTGCAGGTGCACAATTTCCAGGCGGCGCATTCGCGCGACCCGACTTCCAGTCCAACCTGCGACCGTCTGCGCGGCAGATTGCAGGAGCCTCCGGTGTGCGATTTGCTCGGCGCGCCGGCGTTTTGTTTCGAGGGAGGCAACGTCTTGGCGGGGGAAACCCACTGCGAAGGGGAGCCGCGCGGACGCAGCCGCTCCGGCTTTCTTTTGCGATTGCGAAGAAGATTCGAGACAGAAGCTCTCGGCTGTCGCGCCGCCGAGGATGAGGGGACGGAGGAGCGGCAGCGAGCGGCGTCGCGGGCGACAGGCTTCCCCCGACTCCGAGCGCTTCCTCGCACTCCCACGGAGGTCCGCCGAGCTCGTCGTGCACCCCCCCCCACCACCACCACCTCCTCCTCCTCCTCCTCCGCAGCCATTCAGCTTTTGCACGTGGCTCCTGTGGCGGCGGCTCGCTGCACGTCCGCAACAATAACAGACGACGTCGACGGCGGCCAAGTGACTCAGCCCGTCTCTTGCTGTAATCCACCGTCTCATCCCGTCATCGCTCTTCTCTTTCTCCTCCTCCTCCTCCTCCTGCTCTTCCTCCTCTTTTCTTCTCCCTTTGTTTAATTTTTGGGTTTTTTGCACCCCCCCTCACCTCCGCTGACGACGCGGGTTCCATCCCTCCACTCCCTCCCGTCTTTTCGCCTGAATGCATAGTGCGCGTGCGCTTTGTCTGATCGAGGCGAGAGCAGCCAACTCTGGGCTCGCCGCTCGTGTGGGCGGCGCCGCGGAAGGATGAAGGGGGAGTCTGCTGAGTCCACGGGACAGGTAGAGCGCGGCCAAGTCGGCGGCAACTGCCAAGGCATAAAAAAAAAATAAATAAAAAAAAAAAGGCCCGGGACGGAGCGCCCGCAGGGACGGCCCCTGTCTGCCCGCCGCCCCAGAATACACCTCACCCCCTGCCTGAAAATGTCTGGACCCAACCGAGACCGTTTCAAATCCTCCGTCTGCCGGAAACTATGAATGGCAGCCGGAATAAAACCAACAAGCCGCAACGTAGCGATAAAAAAAAAAAAGCTGAATTCTCATCTGAAGTTTTCAAGCCATTATACATTTATTAAGATCCTCAGTTAACGGTGGCAACTTTAAATGTGTTCCCAGAATCGTGCGTGGGCGGTGGATAAACTCGCTCGACAGCTATTTTTTTTTTTTTGAAAATGACACAGAGCAGTTGGTGGATTTTTTTTTTTTTTTTGCGGCGAAGCCAAACCACCTGCATCGGTGAAAAATAATTGGTCACATTGTGCAGAATGTGAACATACAGGCAACGGCGCGATTTCCAGTCAAAAATAAATAAATAGCCGTTTTCTTTTCACCGCTCTCGGTGGAATTTGAAACTCGGCGCTCGTTGCGTCGGCTGCATACTTTCAGGCAAGTTGCACTGGCAGCGTCTGAACGACTCGTGCAAAAACATAGATGGGAAAAGTTTGCATGGATCATCGGACACTGCATCAGGAACATAACATAATATTTGGCCTGCCTGTTGTATCTTATATACGTCACTAATTTTTGCAAAATAAAAGCAATATTTGGGAAATTTCGACAAAGTACAATTGCCGTTTGCAGGTCCAAACATAGCGCGCCATTTTCACTCAAAGTGAACTGGTCATGTGACCCTGTACGTCACTTCCGCTGAAGTGCAAATCAGAAAAAAGTGATTCCATGACCTGCAAAACCACCTCATGAAAAACCTTTCAGCGATATTTGAGAGGTTTTTCGAAGTTTAGGTGTTTCCATTACCAGTTTTTTATGGCGATATTTAGGTTTTGCGCAATTCTAGGTGTAATGGAAACGCACCTAGTGTATGATTCAAGATGAACTGAAAAGAAAAACACCACAGAAGAAGACCAGCAGGCAGCGACTTTGAGCTGTAGAAATCAGCGAGCGGCAAACTTTTAATCCGCGTTGGACGACGTTCAAATATTGAAAGAATATAACAAACTGCACCCTCGGCGCCAGCAGGCCTCGGATTTGGTTTCAATAAAATATGTCTCTGGCCATAAAATCTGTAAGGGCTATTCAGTTAAACATTAACCGTATTAGATCTTAAACGCAAACTTGAACTTTTCAGCCGCTGGCGGAATGAACCGTGCGCAGCGTTCCCGGGCTGCCGGGGAAGAACAGAGATGTTGAAATTCCTGACTGCTCCCTCCTGACGACCTCTCATAAAAGGTCGGGTTCGTTAAAATGCACGGACGGGGCAGACGGCGTGAAAGAGAGAGAGTGAAAGGGAGAGTGAGAGAGAGAGAGAGAGAGACCTGCAGCCCAGGTCTTTCTGAGAGGCGGCTCGCTGCGATAAGGAAATAAGCCTGGCGGGGCTCCGACGAGCTTTCCCACTCAGCACCGTTTTCCAGATACGGGCAAAGTGCACGTGGGGGGAACAAAGGCGGCGTTCTTCACCTCCATCCAGCCTTACTTCCTTCCTTCCTTCCGTCCTCTGTCAACGCAGCTCTTCCTGAAAAAGCTCCTCATTCTCGTCCCGCTCGCTTCTCCCGGTCAACGCTTCAAAATAGCTCAATTTATTCCCAACTGTCGCCGCGAGGACGGATAATCCACCACGCCCGCGACCGCCCCCCCCGTCCCATTCTCTTTCACGTCAATGCGCACTTTCCCCACGAGCCCCCTTTAAAAAAAAAAAAACCCTCGCCGTCTTTCATTTCACCTCCTCCAGGAGCGGGAGACCTGCTTGACCTGAAACATAAAGCCTTAATTGTGGTGATGGAGTGCCGGCCTGCGATGATAGGGGCGGCAGAATTCACTCCCGGAGCGGGGTCACCGTGTTGTTAGCAAATGAGGAGGAGGAGCGAGAGGAGGAGGAGGAGTGGGAGGAGCTTCGCAGGTGCAAACACTTTCCGCTGAGCGAGGACGGGTCTAATTAAGAGAGGCAGGACGAGTGCGGTGCCCTGCACCATCAAATGTTGAGCTAATTTATTTTGAATTTTTCTTGGACGGACGGACGGGGTCCTTGATGATTAAACCCACTAATTAGACAAAAAGGGGAGAGGTAGACCAAATCAGGGGACGTAATAGGGGTGAACTGAACTGCAAAGACCCAAATGCGCCTTGTCATCATTCTGATGCGCTGAAAATAGCGACCTCAGCCATGTGAACGCACATCCAGCGAGCCCAGGGTGGCCCCAGATCTGATTTGTCCCCCACCTCCACGTAATCTAGATCCCGCTTGAGCAGTCTGTTGACCCGACGGTCGGTTAATTGGACCAGTAAAAGGCCTCGCTGGCGCCACCGCTGCGGAAATGACACTTTTTTTTTTTTCTCCTCCTCCAGCGAAGCTGCTCGGAAGATGGCGAGAGATGACAACCAGCTGCGAGGACGTATGAGGAGATATCGAGTATCAGGCGCGAGAATAAAAGATTCATGGAAGTATTATATGCCCCCCCCCCCCGTCTGGTTATAATGTGAAATGAGATACGCGGGACACGCGGCGGCCTCTTAGCAGAAGGACACGTCGCACATTTTTTAAGCTTTCCCTGCCGCTCGGTCGCTCGTAAAAAAAAAACAAGATAAACGCACCGGGAGCGATTTCTCCGGAAAAAGCCATCAATAATGGAGGCGGGGTGGGGGTCAGCGAGAAGAGACGAGCGGCCAACATCGCTGCTAAATTAACCATGGAAGGGTCTCCCGTCTTTTTGTCTTCCACTCGCTCGCTCGCTCGCTCCTCAGAGGACGTTCGGCAAAAGGAGGCCAAGTTGGGAAAGGGATCAAGTTTTGGAGAGCGGGATGGCGGGCGTCAGAGAGTTCAGGGTCCGGGAGTACGAGGCGTCTGCCACGCTCGATCTGCCAAGTCCTCCTTTTTTAATTAGCTCCTCGGCACAGCAGTGTAATTACCGCACTAACCTCCTCTAATCGGCCGCTCGCTGGCGCGTGCAACATTTTTATTTATTTTTTGGCCTTTCTTTCTTTCTTTTTTTTTTCTCTCTTTTTTTTAACATCGGCTCGCCCCGGTGTTCATTACCTGAATGCGTCCCTAATGCGCTTCCAGGAGCCCAGCGGCCACCCGATCCCCCCCTGGCAGCGACGCTCCAAATATTTGCACTTACTTGACACCTGAACCAGAGGCGAGCGCTCGCCGAATCTTTTTTTTTTTGTTTTGTTTTTTTACGAGACCGCTATTGTGTGACGGGTGTTTACGCCCAGCGCCATTTGTCCGACCACCCCGCCACCGACACACACACACACACACATAGAGACACACACACACACTCCCCAGTTGCTTCTGTTTGGCTTGTTTGGTTATTTGGCAGTGCAAGCGTCTCTATAATCAGGCAGCTGTATCGCGAACAAAAAAAAAAAAGCCGAGGGAAGAGACACATAATTACATGCTTTCTTTCCTCCGCCGAGCCCGATCCAGACCGAACCTGCGAGAAAAAAAAAAAAAGTATCCGTCGCTGTTGTCTTGGTTACGTGCTCCCTCTTGTCTTTCCCGCCTCTAAAAATAACGCGGAGGAACCTGAAGTCGGAGGAAGCCCCCCCATCGGCGTGAGTCAACCGTTGGAACGCGGCGTTAAAAAAGCATCAAGTGGGAGAGAGAGGGGGTGGGGGGGAAATGAATGGCAGGGTGTTGGAAAAAAATTAGAATAATGAGGGGGGAAAAAAAAAAGTTAACGCGCCACGCTGAGACATGAACAGGAACGAGGGGGGGGGGTTGTTATTTTGAACGGTGCAGTCTGTCAGCCGGTCGGTAATGAGGCCGGGGTTGGAAACCAAAGGCAGGCACGAACAACGGCAACAACAAACGGGCTCCGAAGCGCTGCCGTGTCGTGACCTTCTCTCTCACGGTTTGCCGCTGATCCCCGGCAGGCAGGTGGGATTTAGGGCAGAATTTTAACTGCGCCGCCGCGTGTTGACGGCCGCCTCTGTCGGCCAGCGACGCCCGCACCTGTTTTCCGTGAAACCCGGGTCGACGACCAGCAGCGGGGATAAGGTGACACTGTGACGCGGCGGCAGCCTGCTAAAAGACACGTCAGTCATTCACAAAATCCAAGTAGGTCTTGCAGATGAATAATGCATGTTGGCTGTCGGCAGGAGAGCAAAAAATGTGCAAAATCAACTGTTATTTTATTTTTTTTTGCAACGACGATATCAATGAATTGAGAGACAAAAATAGCCTTTTCAACGGGTCAGTTTAAAGGTACAGCGTGTAAAATTTTGTCATCTAGTGGTCAGATTTTAGATTGCAGCCCTCAATCACTCACCCTCCCTCTCCTAAGTTTGCCAGTGAACTACGATCAACCTGGACACCTCGTCCACCTTCTTCTTTGTTGGTTTATGTGAGCATCCACCGTAAATTTGAAATGCCTATTGGCCTGGATTGTCCACACCAGGCTTCCTTAGAAATATGATGGTGCAGGATGGCAGCTAACTGGGAGCAAGAGCCTTGATCTACGAACATTCTTATCGATAAATAACAACGGTTCCGTGGGTAGGAGTACCAAATTACTTTTACTGTACTGTTGGGACACACTTTCATTAATATATTTACAAGCAGTAAATTACACTTTAACCAATAAAAAAATCATAATTCAGGTCAAACTTTACACACTGGACCATGCAGGAGATATTAATGCCGAAAAGATCAAATGATTGAAGAATTCAATTTCAAAGTTCTCCCAGCGAGCCTTTACTGAGAGCTGCTAAATTCCCAATATCACCTTTTGACCTGAGCGTCGGCTTTCTAGTCAAAAATGCGGGCGGGAAACCGTGTCAAAGGACAAAACCACGGCTGACTGCGCGGCTCCGCGGTGTCGGCTCTCCGGCACGTCAAACCGTGACAGGCGCCTCGACGTGTCCAGTTTGCATGTTAAAACATGCAAAGCGGACGCGGACCACAACTCCATCGCGGCGGTGGCAGCGGCGGTGTCTCCGAGAGGCGGAACCTGTCCGTCTGCCGCCCCCCCCCCGGTGATGTCACCGACGCTTTCCGCTGCGCCGCTCCCGTAATGGAGTCAATTTAGCTCAGCGTTGAGCCATTCCTGTCCGGCCGCACCCCATGAAGGACACATTACCCCCCCCCCCCCCCAACCCCACCCACTCCCCCACTCCTCCTCCCCTACCTCGCCTTTCTCATCTCCCTCGTTTCACTTCCTGCTGTGTCCTGCTCGTCTTTCTCCCGCCGCCTCTTCTGCTTTATGTCGCGTGCTTACATTTGTCGCACGGCGCTGCACCTCATCAGCTCTTCCCCATACCAGCCCCCCCCCCCCAGACCCCCTACTACCACCCCCACCGCCTTGTCTTGCAATAAATATGAAAATGGTGAGGCACTTGCAACGGGGATGTAAACATAATTAGAATAAAATGCTAAAATGGAAAAAAGAGGCAGTTTTGATTTAATGCTACACGCGGCGCTGCGGCTCGCAATAGTGGCTCCAGTAAATATATACTGTATCCCCCACAGTCTCACAGATACGACACGCACACACACACACACACACACACACACACACACACACACACACACACTAGAAGGACGATTTTCTGAAAATAAATCTCAGGAGTAGCTGTGTGGGAGAACGCCAGCTGCCGCCTTTGAAGCCACCTCACATTCTCTTTGAACATTCTTTAAGTTCTTGGTTCCGACCGGGGAAAAAAAAACAAAATAATGTCAAGTTTACATTCCAGTAGAATCTAATCCCGCCACTGCTACTCAGAGCCGAGCCGCGCTTTCCGCGCCGCGGCGCTTATGAATAGAAGCTCGCGGCCCGACCCGGAACGGCGCCGCCGTCCCATCCATCTCCGTCTGTCGCATGACTGCACAAAGGCGGGATTAAGTTATCAGAATGATAAAGTGATATCCACCTGCCGCGCCGCCATCCATGTCAGAACCGACCCGCCCAGATGGAAAAGTCGACTCTAAATAACCCCCCCCGCGCGTAGTTCCGCGCCAGGTCGGGATGTGCGCGGCTCGTCTGCCCATTTGCCTGAAACCGTTTTGCACGGCGACGGATGCGAAAAGAATCAAAACACAACAACCAGGCTGGATGGTTGCAAACGGCATTAAACATTAACCAGCTGAACGCACACTTGGGTGGTACACAGAGTCCATCCTCCACAGGTTAGGAGTGAAACGGCGGGCAGCTTGCTCTGCCGGAGAGAGAGGAGAGGAGCGGAGCGGAGGATTGTGGGTGGCCGTGCGTGGGCGTGAAAGCAAATAGAGGCCGCCGAGGAGATTGGCAACGAGGGAAGAGCGCCGAGAGAAAAACAGCTAAATTAGCAAGTTGGAGAGGGATTGAAGGCACTAATGAGAGGGGATCAGATGGGCTTTTTCGAGAGAGAGAGAGTGAGAGAGAGAGAAGTGCTGTTTTATTGAGCGGCGCGGCTCGCGGTGCAGCGGGCAGCGGTGGCGCCGTGGATGAAAAAGTGCGAAGACGGCAGCGCGAGGCGAGCGGCGTCCTCGCGAGTCCCAGTTGAGCCTCCGAGGGCTCTGGTGCCGGAGCGGCACTCCACATTATGCCGCGTTGCACTTTGAGCCGAGTCAGCAAAATGCAAATGCACTTCATACACACACATATATATGCGTGTGTGTGTGTGTGTGTGTGTGTGTGTGTGTGTAAATACCGTTATGAGGTGCAACCCAGGCTTTGAACTTGACAGTGAGGGAAGCAGAGGAGGCGGGGGGAGAGACGGCCGACCAGCGGCTGGGTTTCTCCTTCTTTTTTCCTTCCCAACCCCATAACTTCAAAAGAAGGGGAGACGCGTCAGACATCAGATCACTGTGTAAACACACCCAGTGGGGGTTTGTGCAACCCCCGCCCGCTTCGGGGGGCGGAGAGACACGCTTTCAAAAACTGTCGGAAAATACAAGGTTTCGGAGCCGCCGTCGGAAAATAACACGTAAACACGCGGCGGAGGGAATATTTTCGGCCAAGGTCCTCGTCGCCGTCTCGTCTCGTCCTGATCCGACTCTGCTGGTGAACAACGAATGGCTCAAGAACGGGTGGTTGGGAGCGGTAACCCATTGAAGGTGCACAAACACACACATCAAACACCAACGGCCATTAAAGATTTACCTCAATCTGGGATGTCTGAGATAGAAGGACGGGGCCAGCAGCTACAGTATGTTACCATCCAACAGCACTATTGATGAGCATCTCGCCCTCCGACCCCGGACATCAAATAAAATTATTTGGGTTCGGCCATCGATTGCACCTCGCCGTTGTGCGTGCGAGTGTTCTCCCATCTTCAATCCACCGTGTGATCCTGGCGAATAACACTGGGGCAGCAAGCAAGAGAGGCGCAGGGAGGGGAGGAAGGGAGAGAGAGACCAAGGCCTGGAGCAATCTATGAAGAGGAAAAAAACAACCACGAAACACAATACAATAAAAGTAATCTTGTGGATGGGAGCCGCCTCTCTGCTGTGGCCGCGACCCTCCAACCGGAGCTCAATCTCTTTCAAGCGCCGTCTGCAGCAGTTTGCCGCGCCGCCTCCGCCTGGTGTTTCCCCGTCGCCTCCGCGCCTTCGATTTCTCTTGGCGTTTCTGTCCGGGCGGGACTCAGCTGCAAATTTGAGTGAATGTCGCGCCTATCAATATTTCATATCCAAGTACATCTCCGCCCGTCCCTCCAGGTGCCACAGGATGAAACAGAAATGCTCGCAGATCAGCCTGACGGTTTGATTTCATTCCGAGCTCATCGAGAAAATGGCTTTTCTACCTCCCCCCCCCGCACTCCCCCTTTAGTCAAGCCGTCTCTCTTTGCCAAGCTCATTTTTTTTCTCACGTCAGGGACAAAAAGTTTGGAAGGCACATCTTCCGCGCCTGGTTTGGTGCGACGCTCGCAGCTTGCGGCTCTTTTCAGCAGCCGCAGCAGCAGCAGCAGCAGCAGCAGCAGCAGCAGCAGCGTTTTGCATGATGCTGTCCATGCAATGTTCTACATGGTTGGCTACAGTGTGCTGCATTTGCATTCCTGCTGTCCGCCGCGCACGCTTGCACACGCGGACCCGGCCGTGCACTTAATGCAATCTGCTAGCATGCATCCTTCGGTAACAGTGTGCGTCGCGCTTACGCAACCCATGTTCCCGCAAGACAAGCCAGCCGGAGAAACGGCCGTAAATTTGGTCGGGGCGAGGACAGGCAGAAATGCATATTGCTGAAGCACCTTGAAACACTTCGTGAACGGACGAGCGAAACAAATCAAACACCGCATTTTTTTTAAGATCAGACGGGTTTCAGGGTTTGGCTGGCGGCAGTTGATCAAAAAAGACCGGCAAGGACTTGGGCTCTGCAACATTTGCAGTAATTAAATGTCTGGTCCGCGTCGAACTTTTTCAAACTGGAAAAACCTTTAAAGAGGCTCCTGGCGGCGTGCACCGAGTGAAAAAGCCTCCTCCACATTCCACCCGTGAGCAGCAGGTTCAAGTGAAACACGGCAACAACACGCAAACCATATCAATGTCTGGAAAAGTGTCTCAAAACTTGAAACAGAACTTTGGGTTTTTAATTCAGACCACTTGAAAAATGCTCACAGTTCTGATGTGTGACTGACAGCTCAACTACTTGGAGGTACATTTAGTTGATTTCCCACACCACTGTGGTCAGCAGAGTTTAACGCCCAGGCCGCCGTTGTTAAACCCTTCCAACCGCAGGTGCGGTCGGTGACACGGTGACTCCAAGATAAACTGATTACACGCTGACAGACAGACACAGGTCAAAGGTCAAGGACCTCACGCCACACGCGAACAGCGGCAGGATTTTCATTTGGCGTGATAGAGACGCCCGCACGGGGCCACCCACCCCCTCTTCTCCCCTCCGGCCGTGAAGGGATTATGTGGGTCAGGGGTTCAGGGGTCGGCGTGGGTGCGAACTGTTCGACTAATATTCGGCCGCAACCTGAGGATTAGTCTGCGAGCGCATTGATCTCTGCCGCCGCTGGCTTGGACAGGTGGGTAAGTGATCCCCCTTTATCTGTGCGGCCACATCTTGATTGGAAGGAGTGGAGCCCAGCGCAAGCTGCTGATAGGCTACTAACGGTCAAGAAGAGCGACAATAGCTGCGTTTCCGTTACCCCCCAGAACTAAAAAGCTGGCGATGGAAACTTCCAAAAATCTCTCAAGTGTCGCTAAAAGGTTTTGACGCTCTCTTCACACCATTCAACGGAAACGCCTGCAAATCGCAATTGTCGAAATTTTCAGAAAAATCGCTTTTATTTTGCGAAAAACTGCCCTGGAAACGCAGCTACCGAGAGACAACGTCGCTCAGCTGCTTGTTTCAAGATAAAAAATTAAAAAAAAGGCGACGTCTGCAACACTTCCCCCCCCCCACTGCTAATGCGTTCAGTCAAGCCGAACGGACAGGCGTTTAAACGAGCCCGTCCGCGGCCCCGGTTAACCCCGATCTGCGGCAGAGGCGCTAATTGATTCGCCGCCTCTTGGCGAGGCCGACGAGGCAGGACGTCGCAGGAGACACAATGTAACGGGACAGTCGGAACGTCCGTCCTCAGACAGTGTGATGTCGTCAGAGGGGATTAGAGTAGCGGCACATCAAGCAACATCAGGTTGGGGGTTGGGGTGGTGGTGGGTGGGGGGTGTGTGTGTGTGTCTGCGTGTCGCTCAGACAGACAGGAGGCTGGATTTATCGCTCGCAGCACCAGAGTTAATCCCGGCAAGGAGACAGGAGTCGGGCCTCTGACTGGCCGTGAGTGAACAAAAAAAAAGAAAAAGGAGAGAAACAAATGACACAACTTCTATTAAAACGGCGCATCTCCCAAACACAGAGTGGGGGTTGAGAGGGAGGGGGAAAAAAAAAACCGGTAAACACTTTTCGATTAATATTTATGAAAGCGTCGCGGCGTTTAACATAAACAGCATTCCTCAGTCACGGCTTTCCACTGCCAAAGTGCGTGCTGTTTTTCTCTGGGAGCATTCCTCCTCCTCCTCCTCCTCCTCCTCCTCCTCCTCCTCCTCCTCCTGAGGAGATCCATTAGCGCTCGGAGAGCGCCGCATCAGTCAGCGGGACGAGCCCGGCGATCGACGGGCGGACGAGGCAAACAGAAAGTGGAGGCCGAGACGAGCCGGAGAAACGGACCGCAGCTCGGCTAAACAGCGCATTCTCCGCCTGAGGGCCTCGCGCACGTGCGGCGTGGGGGTATTTTCCGAAAACACATTTATGCAACCGCGCGAGGCAGGTGATGAGAGGCGGTGACGTAACCTCTCGGTGTGTGGCTGGCCAGCGCAGAGCCTGAAGGAAAGTGGGAATTGCACCTCGACTGCAACGACGACGGCGGCGGCGGCAGAAACGCAGCACGACGCGCCGACTTGAGTTAAATCGGAGCATAAAAGATGTTAAAATTAAAAGCAACGTCTGACGCCTCCATGGAACAGGCGAACGTGTTTGGACACGTGCAGAAAGCCCTGCAGAAACGTTATTTTGGTAGAGATGAGGTCGCATAAACAGATGTCACAGTGAAAGATGATGTTCAACTACAGCGAGAAGCTAAACCAAAGACCAAACTCCGTAGAGAAATTGCTTTTTCATTGTCATTTCTGTATGAACAAGGGTTGGAAAAGTAATTGAAGTCATTTTCTTTATTTCAATTAAACTGATGCCTTTCATTAAACACTATATAACTTGGTACATGCGTCTGCACTACTACATGCATGATGCATCTAGAAAATAAAAAAGTGATAAAGATATAACCCCTGGACTTGCCCATATGAACAAAGCCCCCGGGTCACCCTGGGATGCATCCCGGCAGAGAATTCCTGATCTTCCCGGCTGAAACTAACAAAGATTAACAGCGGGGGCTTTCATCAGCTGTCACATGTGAAGAAAGGGAATAAATACATATTGAAGTAATAACACAGGAGATGAATCATGCGTCCAAGAGTGGATGAGTCGTTGCCTTAGCCGATTTAATGCTCCGCATTATAATCCGCATTAGCCTTAACCCGTTCAAAATGCAGCTATACGTTTAAATGAGACCTCCTAATCTCCCTGTGTATTTACGGGACTAAGAAGTGAGAGGGAGGGAGAGAAAAAAAAAAATCTTGATTTATTTATTTATTTATTTATTTTTAATGGCCCGTGGTGTGGGAGTGGTCGCCTTGTTTGTGTTTATGTATTTTTAGAAATGAGCCTTTTATCACATCTGCTGTAAAAAGCAGTATAAACCATCTGTGCTATAAATCGAATTTAAGCCGGGCATAAAAACGCTGTTTAAGGCGGAATTATTGCAGGCCGTGCAGACCTTTCACTGAAGGAGAGTCCATCAACCGATCCCAAAGACTGAAAGTACGACAAAGCCCGAGTGCATTACTCAATACCTAGTAAACAGGTGGCAACACGGGGAGCTCTAGCTCGATACCGCCGCGCCGCTCGAGAGGAATCCGCTGCCAGACGAGTGTACTTTTAAAAACCAGGTCGGTGCCAAGCGAGCCGGCAGCAGAAAACACTTTCACCCCCGGGGACGTCTGGGAAGAAGTACAACTTGAGAGGAAATGAGAGAGAAAAGTGATTTGGGAGAGCGGGTACCTTCGGCTCAGGAGATAGTGAATAATGAAGGCGGGTTATATAGAGACTCAGCTTGACAGCGAGTCACCCGATGTGAGTCGCAAAGGCAGACACGAGCGAAGGGAGCCGAGCCGCTGCAAGAGGGCGGCGGGCGGCCTCGCAACACAGACGCAGTGAAACGGCCGAACGTTCAAAATCTTGTTCCGCGGCTCCGGCAGAGATTCTCGACATTTCTCACGCATTGTCCCAGTTTGAGATACAAAAGTGCCTTTAAGGCAGACTGCGTCAATATGAACCCGCAGAGAAGAGCCCAACAGACTTAAAAGCTGCGAAACGGAGCGGACGGCAAGTCTGGAGTCGAGACAGCGGCTCGGGACTTCAGGTGCGTCAGACGCCGCTGATCCCTTTGGCTCAGGGTCACATGGTGCGAGAGCGCTCCTCTGTCCCCTTCTGCCCTCTGACCAGCCAGATTCTTCCCTCGCCCGGTGTAAGTGAGCTGATTACAGTCACATTAGACAACTGCCGAGCTGTAAAAACCACCCGCGTCTGTACACACTGGTGGATTGTAACTACTTTTGCTTTTGCGCCTTTAAATAAATGCCTCGGCTACACATTAGGTTTTCAATTACAGCGCAGGAGTGCGCTTTACTTTTTAAATGACTGCATGGTTTCACTAATCAAGAATACTTCATTTGCCCACATGGAGAAAAAGCTAACTGCTAAAGCCAGCGTGCTACTTAGATAGCTCTTCTTTATTGTAATAGCTGCACTGTGCATAAATTACCGTCGCCCCCTGGTGGAACTTGGTCGACCTTAGCCAGAATGGGCTAAAATGTCAAGAAATCATAAAGTTACACATATTTTATGGCCATACAACGGAGGACATTTGATACAGACCATTGCATTGCATAAATAGAAGGAAATATTTCAATACATGAATTTGAATTAAAATGCCATTCTCATTCATTGTCTTTTTTTTTCTCTCCTTCTGAAAAGCGCGCAGCGGGCTCGGGGCCACACGACCTGACAAATCAAACCGTTTCCACTCTCGCTCCGCCAAACCCAATCGGGACGACAGACGAAAAGAAAGAGCGGAAAAAAGGCGTTTTTTTTTTTTTTTTTTTCAAACAGTTCTGAGAACTGCTCCCAGCAAGGCTGAATAGTGAATAGCATATTGTGGATGGGAAAAAAAGAAAGAAAAAGAATAGAGAGGCAGCTGGTGTCAGACAATCAGCGAGTCAACGCATCCTGCAGGATGGAAAAGTTACATCCTGTACATCTGTAGAAGAGAAAAGCGATTTGAGTGATGTGTTAACGTGTTGCAGCATAGTGTTCCACAGCCTGCTGATGTACTGGAGTCTTCGCCGCATCACAACCACCTCTAGGGTTTCCAGTTTAGTGGAGAAAAAATGGCCTTGTTGATTTCACGGGGTCAGAGGTCAGACGAAGCATAAACAGGCAACAGAAAGTCTAGTAACCACTAGTTACCAGCAAGGTCGGCAAAATAGCACAACATGTCAAATCTTGAAGCACTGCATATATCTGGAACTGTAGGCACCTGGTACCAAGAAGTACCTAATAAAGTGTCCAGGCAGCTTATATCTAAAAAAAATCAAGCCCTGCTGCCTGCTCAGGGACCGAACCGCAATTAAACTTTCATGACCGAACCTGACAATGAGGCATGTCGAGGTAGCGCGAGTGCGAAGACAAGGTGCTTCGGGTAGCGTCCACCGCACGGCAGAGTTTGGCTCCCGTCAGCGGCGAGGACCTGAGGGGGGCCGACGCACAACAGAGTAGAGGAGGTGTAATCATGTCTTCTGTCAGGGCCCTGGAGCGCAGGGAGACAGCCAACAGCTGGCCGCACGGCCCGCGGCGACACCGACAGCACGACCGCACGGGGGGCAAGAGGACAGTCCGGCACAGGAGCTAAAATTGGCACGGAAGGAAAAAAAAAGAAACGGAGGAAAAGTCGGCGATGACGGGGAGGTGTGAAGACGCGCCTTCGCCGAGCCACCACCGACTTGTGCTTGCGCACCCTCGGAGCTGCGATCTGCAGGTTTGGTTTTTCACCCCCTTTTCCACTGCTGCGTGTCCTCAAAGGCCCTGTGGTTTTCGCAGAGAGACGTCTTAATTAATCTCCCCTTTATTATCAGAAAAAAGGCTTCTGCTGCCGGAGCCCTGGAGACCCTCTGATTGGCCACGAGGAAGAAGAGAGGAGAAGAGAAGCGGCACCATTCCAGTTTTTTTTTACTAAATTAATGAATATATATAAGTGTTGAAAACCCCTCACGTCATTGTTCCTTTTGTCCCCGTGTTCTCCAGCCTCCAGATGGGAAAAGGCTACGTTCTAATACGTGGCTGTAATTAGAACCGGCCTTATTTCATTCTCCTCGCAACACAGCGAGGACGGCGGTGTGAACTCATTTGAATGCGGCGCAACCAGGAGTACGGGGGGGGGGGGGAGGAGGGGGTTTTGATGACAGCAGGATTCGCAAAACACTTTAAACAGGAGCCGCACTTAAAAGGAGCGGAGAAAAAAAGAGATGGAGAAAAACCTTCTGCTTCGCCACTTTCGGGGGGGAAAGTTTGGAGTCGGCGCGGCGGCGGCAGCGCAAAGCTGGACCCCAACATTTGCATTCGGGTTTGGCGACGTGGGCCGAGGTACCAGCTGCTCTGCCTCTCGCACAGCCTGTATAGAGATGAATTGCTCCCTGGGTGTCAGCATGGTGTCCCGCCGTCGCCATGGAAACTACGCAAACACAGCATTTCCAGAGGAAGCCGGCGCGCTGAAGCCGATTACTATTATTATGATTGTCATGGTCGAGAGTTCCTGTTCCGGCGAGGCTGCGGGACGCTGGGAAATCCCTCCGTTTTCAAAGACAGATCTGTCAGGATGCAACACTTCACATGTGTTTGTTTGTTTGTTTGGGTTTTTTTTTACAACCACGAGTCAACTGCGATGGCCCTGGACTTGTAGCCGAGCACCTCGCTGCTGCTGCTGCTGCTGCTGCTGCTGCTGCTGCTGCTGCTGCTGTTGCAACCCTGGTGGCGCAGAGGAAGTGGAGACGCCTGGGGAAGTTCAAACCGGTGGTGCTAAATCATCCACACGGCTGAGCTGAATTTAAAAAACCCAAGAAAAAAACAAAAGAAAAAAAAACAAAAGAAAAATCCCCACATGAATACCAATGGCTGCACCGGGGAGAGAGAGCAGTGAGCAGGATCAGAGTTCAGCTGATAAATTAAAAAAACGGGAGGTCGGATGTGAGGATTTAGGAATTTTACACATCACCAGAGGGAGCGTATGACCGTTCCTGACCTCAAAGTCAGAATTTGGCGTCTACGATGAGCCGGCCAGGCGGAGAAATCAAAATTAAAGGGATTCACGGCGTTATCCGTTTTGCAGGATTAGAATCCGGGATGGGAAACCGGAAAAAAACGAAAAACTAAACTAGAGAGAGTACGAGCAAGCATTGACAAGCGGCAGAGACGGAGGCCGTGATAATCAGGTGGACAGCGAGGGGAGGAGGAAGTGCAGGAGGAGGAAGGAGGAGGAAGGAGCACATTAGTCTCTGGCGCAGGACGTCACTCAGCCTGGCAGGAGGAGCAGCATCAGCATCAGCAGCAGCATCAGCAGCAGCAGCATCAGCATCAGCAGCAGCAGCAGCAGCGACACTCACAGCCACTCCCACCCCTTTGGTGGGCTCTATGCACCGGCGTGACGGTGCGTTAGCTTCCCCAGGATGTGGTAGGTTAGGCTAATGACGCTCACTTGGAGGCGCGCGCACACACACACACACACACACACTGCGAGGAAAGTGTTTGATTTCTTGAGAATCAATGTCGACGGGCCTTGCAAACCGATCCATTGTGCGGAATCTTTAAGACTGCAAAATCGCCACGGGGAGGGAAGCGTGGAGGGCGGAGAGCAGGAGGGATTCTTCTCATCCAGAGGACGGAAGAGAAATGATTTCTGTGTTTAGAGTAAAATGGGGAACGCTTGCAGCAGCTGACGATGTGTTGAACGTCGACGGGGTTCGAGCGAAGGTTCCACCGACTCGATTCGCCTCGTTGGGCGTAAAGCGCAAGGCTGACTGTGAGGTTCCTCAATAGTAAATATCCAACTGGCTAATGGCCATCTAGAAAGATTAGCCGCCTGGCTCCCGGGACGACTCCTGTTTCCCTCCTGCCACTTCCTGCGGCGGTAAATATCTGCGACCGAACCTCCCAGCGTTGCGTGCATCAATGGAACACAACCTCTGGGAAATAAAACAACTCCTCTCTCCATTTATTTGGAAGTAATCATGGGCGGCGTGACGGCGACGCGAGCCTTTTGTGTCGCGCGGCCCCCGTGGTGACGCACGAGTTTCTCCGGAAATGATGCATCCTGGGGGATGACAATAGAATCTGCGGATGAGACCACGAGCCAGCTGGACGCCGGTTGGCCTTTTGCTCGTACTTGGCCGTGCTGCTCGTGTTGCCTCCTTCCTGTTGCCGGCTGCTCCTCCTCCTCCTCATCCTCCTCCTCCTCCTCTTCCTCCTCCGCCTCCTCAAACAGCAGCGTCCGTTAGTCCGGCCCCGTGAGTTATATTTAACGACACCCTCGCTCACCAGTCACCGCAGGCCCGGTCAAGAGTAATAAGCGTTTGGACGGTGCAGCAGGCGGGCAGGCAGGCAGGCAGGCAGGCAGGCAGGCTCGCCGGTGGGACTCCACCGGCACTGAGCCGTGTCCGGACTGCAATCCGTCTTTTACTCTCCCTCGTAATCAGGGAAATGGAGGGGAAGTAGCGGCGGGGGGAGTTTCTGCCAAGCAAAGCAAAAAAAACGGAGAAGGCACGTGCGTTTGGGAACGACCCGCCGATCACTGGCGCGTTTTGGAAATTCAAAAGGCGGCGCACAGACGCTCATGGATCAACTTCGCAGATTCTCTTTTAAAAATACGCACGCTGGAACGAGAGCAAAAACAAAGGCCTGCAGCGCCTGCAGAGCAAACTTCACCCCCCCTTCCCAGCGACACGTGACCCGAAACATAAATAGCTGTTTTAATCCCCCCCCGAGTCGCGTGTCGTATGACTGTATTTTATTTGCACGACGCGCCGCGCACGCAGACAGCCGTGATAAATCGAATGCACTCAAAAAAAAAAAAGGAAAAAAGGAAAACTCGCCGAGTACAAACACACGCAACGCTCGGAATTTCGCTACGAGGCACGGATTACACAGAGTTTCACAAAGTCCTCTCGCGTTTCCCTCCGAACGCGCTGCACCGACCGTGACCGATGTCGACGCTAACGCCTTCCGCGGAGGGCTTCCGTGCGCTGCCGCGGCCGCCCTGGAGATGCTAATTGTCCCCACGAGGGGAAGTCACAGTACGTCCAGAGTCAGCAAAGCACCCTTCTTAATTTCACGATATTCAAAAAGGGGTTTGAACACCACCACACCAGTTGAGGACACTCCACATCCTGCACCTGCAACGCCTGATTGGAGGACACAGCTGTAAACCAACCGTGAGAGGCGCCCTCTCAGTATATACCCATGATAAACGCTGCCGTCACCGGCCATGCGAGGACTATAAGAAGTCATGCCGCCTATAATCTAGGAGGTTCACTCTTATCTGATTATGATTGGGGGGTAAAGAGGATTTAGGTGCTCGTGCTTGGACGCTAGGCCGGGCTGATTAGTGGCCCTGGCGAAAGGCTTATGTAACCAGGAGACAGGCGGGAGGGCAGAAGGTGTGCTCTGTCCAAATGACAGGAAACCACACAGAGGCCAAACAAGATAAGGGAGCTGGACGCAAAAATTCCTCCTGCGCTGAGGTGACAGCATCGCGTCCAGAAAAAAAAAAAAAGAGGCAGGACTTAAAAAGGTGCTTTTTGAAATGATCGGACATACGCCCAGGGGAAAAAATACTAAACAAGTTTGTAAAAAATAATGTTTGTTTACAGCACTGAAGGCCATCATCCATCAAGAACGAGCTTTTTCTGCAAGGAAAAAAAAAAAAAAAAAATCAGCATTTTCTTCCAACAGATGCCAACGCCTGTCAGTTTAACCCGGTGCAGCCTGACCGCAAAACAGTGCCGAGGTGAAGGAATAAAAAACACACGCCAGGGGAGGCCGACCGCTGCTGCTGCTGCTGCTGCTGCTGCTGCTGCTGTTGCTTGGACAATGGCCAGCATTGCACACTTATTTTTTTTCCCCTTGGAAACCACCACCTACCTCAATCTCTAGCTCTCTCACCATCAATACACATGAAAAGGCCAAACGTTGCTGTGAGGAACCCCCTCCCCGCCCCCCCTCTTCTAAGTAGATGAATGGATGAATGGATGGATGGATGGAGAGCAGCGGTGGTCTAATCGATTCTGTGGACTCAGCAACAGAGGAGTAGCTTTCGCAGACGCCCGAAGTAGACGGGCGGCCGACGATCCAGGGGCCGTTTTTTGTTTTTTCCCAAGGTTTTTTTTTTTTTTTTGGGCCACAGCTCGACGCCGTGTCATCATCATCGCTCTCGCCGTTTATGGCGGAGCGAGATTTGGCTGCTCCGCACGCGTGGGAGGACTAAAACAAGCACAAGGCTGCACCTCACGCAGGCCCCCCCGCCCCGTTTGCTCTGCATTCCCACTGGTCGCCCGGCGATTATTAGATAAAGGGAAAGAGTGATGGTGCACATCCACATTAGGAGCGAGCACCAGGCGAGACAGGGAGGAGGAGGAAGAGGAAGAGGACGAGGAGGAGGAGGAGGAGGAGGAGGGCAGAGACAGAAAAAAACCCAGCTTGAAACGTCCGTTTACCCGAAATCCAAATGTCATTAATTTCCAGAGCAGACCGTGACACAAAGGTAAAAAAAAAACAAAAAACAGATAAATAAATAAGTGAAGCGTTTTTCTCTGCTCGGAGTAATGAGAGTGGCGCGGCTTTAACATGTCACATGACCTCTTCTTAATATTCCAAAAAGCTTCCGATGAACGCAAATCAAATAAAACAGCGCAGGCCCGGCAACCTACACTACACAGATGTTTAAAAAAAAAAAAGAAAACTGCGCTGCAGGTATGTGTGCCTGACAACTATATGCACAGGATTAATGTATGATGATAAAAGCACGAAGGCCTGAGTCGCGCATTAAAACTGGAGCTGTGCACAAGGACTTTTTGGTCATTTAAAAAAACGGTTTTGCGGAGTCCTGATATTTATCGCATGCAAACGTTTGCAGGTGCTGCAACATTTTAACAATAATAATGATAATAAAAGATATAATACAGCCTCCTGCCACCACTGTGTGTGTGTGTGTGTGTGTGTGTGTGTGTGTGTTGCTGGTCTCTGCAAACACACGAGGGTCACAGCAGCGCAGAGCGAGAGCCTCCCTTGGCTCTGCATCAAGGACGGCACGTTCAAGCGGATTAGGAGAAATTAGAAGCCGCTGTGGGGGGGGGCGAACAATGGCGCAGACGCCTGATCGGCCCCCTTTTAATCCCAGCTATTAGCGCAAAGCGCTCCTTGAGAAGCGCAACGTCAATATCGCGCAGCGGTAATTTCTGTCGTTTGCGTAGTTTTACGCCACGGGTTTCATTGGGGGTATCTTTGCTTCCGATCTCGCTGGCGCACACGGAAGGAGGAGCGGGGGGGAGGGGGGGGGGTCGAGCTTAGCGACTGTGGCTCCACCACCCACAGCCACCCACCCGCGCTGGACCCGGTCCACATCACTGTGTGATGTGTGTGTGTGATGGGGGGTGGTGGAGGGGTCACTCAACCAAAAGTGCCACGCCGCATTCATTATTCAGCCGGTAGGGGCTCGCAAAGATCTAGCTCAGCATCCCGAGGCAGTAGCTTGCATGAGCGCGCTTCTTACATCGCCCTCTCTGGGCTTTCCTCACTGCCGCTTTTTTCCTTCTCCTCCCCTCTGCGCTCGGCTTTCTCTGAATGCAACTGTCAAAACGTTTCCTTCCCTCCTTCCTTCTAGGGTTGAGCGTCCAGCATCGATTGGAACTGGAACGAACATTCCGATTCTCCTGAAATCGTTCAAATTTTTACATTTCGACTGCGTGTACTGAAGCCCGGTCCGCCAACTGGAGGAAGAAGCCGCCGTCGATCAAGCCGCGGAAAAAAGTGTGGCGTCACTTTACCAAAGTAAATGACTTGCAAACAAAACTTGTCGTGCAAAGGAAAGCGGACGATCAATATGATAAGAAACCTCCGGGAAAGAAACTTTGTTTGATCCTTAAAAAGAATCGGAATCACAAGGAATCCAAATCCGAATCGTTCAAATTCAAACGACGCCCAACCCTGCATCCTTCCTTCCGTCCTCCAATTCCGACTTGCAGCCCACTGTTCTCATGGTTGTATGCAATCCTGGCCCGATTGACCCCCCCCGTCCCTCCGCTAAAGGTCGCTCCTCTCAAGCCTGACCTTTGTTTTTTAAGGGCAGGGAGGGCCACAGGTGCCGCCGAGCTGCGCTCCGGCTTCACCGTCTGATTAAAGCAGAGAGCGAACAACACAAGAGCGCAGCGAGGAACTGGAACCCTTCACGATGAGAGACACCTTGATTGAATTTGATTGAAAAAAAAACAGTTATGTACCAGGCAGTTAATGGATTTTTTTTTTTCACGGTCAAGGGCTTTGAAGGGGTTCTAACCACACAGATTGGTCCCCATAAAAAGCTTCCTTGACCTCGAGGTGGTTGGTGGCTGCGAATGACCTTAGCGCTTTGGAACGAGCGGCACTGAACGAGGACGGGATTTCCCCTTTAAGGTTCCGCAGGATTCCCCCAAGCCTCCCTCCCCTCATCATGATAGTGAACAGGTCAGCAATACTGCATGGGGGGGGGGGGGGGCACCAGGAGAGGCAAATCACTTTAAATGTCACGCAGCACATTAAATTACCCGACTTTGCCTCCAATCAGATATCGCTTGATACTCGGCTCTTTCCCATTAGAGCGCAAACGCAATTATTAGCGAGCGCGGCGGCTGCGTCAATCAAAGAGCCCCCCGCCCCCCCCTTCCACAACCACCAGTTGTTGTTACAGCCAAAGAGAGGCGAGCGCCGCGAACAACAACAAACAGCTTAACCTCGTGTTTTCCGGCGCTGGTTTATTTCTTTCTTTTTTTTCCTAGCCGCTCTTAAAGCAAAATACAACGTGATAAATTTCACAGCGCGCAAAGCGGTCAAAGACAAATGCAGTTCGTTCCAAAGAGGGGGAGGGAGAGCGAGGGACCGCACTGCAAATAATAATAAAGGCACGGCAGGGAGCTGCCTCTGCAACACAATGGGGGTGATGATGAAGTCACACGTGCGCGCGCACGTGCCCGCGCAGAAGCCTGTGTTTATTTATGATCCTCTGACATGGAATATAATCCCAGCCGGCCATGCCCCGCACGGCCCAGTGTTGAGATCAGGATACTGGAGACCCAAAGGTAAATTACCTCTGATTGGATTTCATCAAGGCTGACCGACCTAATTCACAACCCAGTCAAAGTGGGGGGTGCAAACGTCACTGCTGTCCCAGCTGCTCAGGTTAAGACGCACGTCACCAGGGAGCGGCGGCCGTTTATTTTTTTAAATTATAAAACAGGGGGATCGTGGTCAGTGTGCAGGGAACCCGAGATGCCAGCGGCGCTGACAAGGTGTCAAAGGTCGCCGACAGGCCCTCTTGACCCCCGATGGTGATCTATCCCTGCAGGAGGCGCCAACGCGACCGGCCGCACCTACCGACTGGTTTTCCCGAAGCGAAGCGGTTCCGCTCCCACTGCTCGTCTCACTTTCACCTCATCCACTCATATCAACACGGCTCTCTATATTTAATTCCCGGCAACTGTCGCCACCTTTTTTTTTTTTTCTTCTTCTTTTTTTCTTTACGCGGACCGAGCGCAGACAGATGGCGCGAGGGAACGCCTCGTGGGAGCGACGGCGCGACGCCTATTTAGGATCTGGAGCCGATGAGCTCACGCTTCTTTATTTGACGCGCGGGGAGTGAGCGGCGCCGCAGATTTCATTTATTAATTTATTCGCGCGGCTGCAACCTTACCTTGGCGGCCACCGAGGAGCCGGGCTTCTCCAGGAGATCCCACAGCTTCTTCCTCTTGTCCGGGCAGCAGGTGTTGTCGAACTCGCCCTCGCCCTCCCGCTCCCGCATGGTCTCGGCCTCCCGCCGCAGCTCCTCGTTCATCTGCTCCTTCTTCTGGTGGTAGCGCGCCTGGCAGCACGACTCCAGGTAGATCTCGTCGATGCCCCAGTAGTCCAGCTCCTGGCCGAAGGACAGCGCGCACATCTCCTCCATCATGTGCAGCTTGCCCGTGCGGTAGAAGTTGAGGATGGAGGTGAAGGCGCCCGGGTGCCGGTCGAAGAAGAACTCGTTCTCGCCCAGGCTGTAGTCGTCGCACACCTCCATCAGGGACTCGTGGGTGTTGCAGTCCCGCAGCTTGCCCAGCCTGGTGCGGGGCAGCCGGTCCAGGGTCCGCCACAGCACCTCGTGGTTCAGGCCGCCCACGTTGAGGCGCACGCGGCGGGAGCGGGCCTTGGTGCGGATGATGTCGATGGGCTCCGGCGGCACGGAGGGAGCGCCGCGGACGTTGGCGGGCTTGAGGCCCGCCGCTGGTCCGAGCTTCTCCGCCATGGTCGGGGGATGAAGTAAAAACTCACAAGGGTGGGCGGCTGCCACAAGGCCAACAAAAAAGGGGAACAGAGAAAAAGAAAAGTCAGCTAAGTTGGGTCCTCTTTAGGGAAGTGCCTCCATGGCTGAGGAAACAAGAAAAGAGAGAAGTCATACGGTTAACGCTCCATAAAAGCGGAGGGGTCAGGAGGCTGTCAGCAGGCAGCACTTTCACTTTCGAAACACATCCCACCATCACTCCAAATACCTCCTGAAAAACACTTTTCGAAAACGCAAAACCTGCCCAGCGACGTTCACATCCATCATTCAAGATAAGGGGGTTTTAGCTGTGAGGCAGAATCAAAGATTTCTGATGTTAGCAGTCAATATGGCTGCCCTGCACTGACTGAGCCCTCGGTGAGGTAATGAACTCCGCTCCGTCCACTCCCTCTGCCACCCGTCGCTCCAGATGGGACTCGGCGGCGAGCTGGGAAAAGCGTTTCAACGAGCCGAGCCGTTGAATTACTTTCAATAATTTTGCTGGATCATCAGCGGCGGCCTCAGTGTCTCTGTTACATAGTGCAATGTTTGATTACCCTGAACAACCCCTCCTAGCGCTGAAGAGTTAACTCTTTTAAACTACTGCATTATTATTAATATTATTATTGTTATTATTATTTTTTATTATTATTATCATCATTATTATTATTACCAAAAAAAAGTTTTTACATTTTACAATGACGAATCAAAGTGCAGAGCCGAGGGCTGCCCTTGAACGCAACAGTTCCCGCTCGTCACACGTGCCTGACTGTTTTTCCACGCCGCGGGTTCGATTGCAACACGGTGCCGTGTCATGCGGACGATTCGCACCGTCCAACTATATTAATATCAGCGTTCATTTAATTTACTTATTTTTAGACGAGGCGCGCGCAGGGAAAGGGACGGCACAACGCGGCAGGCAGGTCACCCGCCACGACCAACTCGACTTACTCTGCAGTCCCATAAATTTGAAAAGCACTGCATAGGCTCACCTGTTACGCTAGGACGGATTCTGGCTCCCCTTTCGAAGATCCAGCAATTGGAACAATCGGAACAATCGGGCGCAGCAATTGTGTTTTGTCCACTCTCGTCAGAGTGGCGCATCCATATGTTTAAAAAAAAATATTGTAGAAAAGGCGGGGGGAGTCACGAGAAACGAGGAGAAATAATCCGTTCCTCACCTTGCCGAGATAAACCACCGTTTGCATGCAAACTCCTTTTTTGGGTTCCTCCGAGTCCGAGAGTGTGCGATGGGATGGGACGGGACGGGGGGTGGAAAGGGAGCCGGGATCTCCCCCCCTCTGGTCAAGCAGCCACGGCCGGAGAGAAGCGTCCGCGGGCGGAACGTACAGAACGCACGTCCCTCATCTCGCTTTTTTTTTTTTTACTTATACGAAAATGGAAAGAAAGAAAGAAAAGAAAAAATAAGCACCGTCGCAGAAGGGAATAATCGGACTCCCTTCCTCCACTGGAGTTGATCACCGGCGCTGCTTCGCCATCGGAACGCGAGCACGAGTGCGGTGCGTTGAGCCGGGAGCGTGCAGCTCACTGAATCACTGCTGCTGCTGCAGAGCGACGCGGCGCGTAAAAGGAGGCGACGGGCAGAGGAAGAAAGGGAAGGAAGGAGGGGTGGAGGAGGAGGAGGAGGAGGAGGAGAAAGGGGCTGCGGAGTGTCCCGCTGCACGGCTCCTGCCTCTACATTAGGACTGGCTGAGTGGTGCGCCGCACATCCTATAGGTGGAACGCCTCAGTGCACCACGGTCCGGACCGAGCGTGTTCGGCGGCGCGGCATTAAAATTGCATTGCAAACACTTTGTCCTGTCTTCTGCGGAGGATGTTGCACGCATGAAGCCAACCGCCCCTCTCCTTCCGCTCAAGTTGACGTTGCGGGTTGCTTATAGTTTGTATGTACAGTGAGAGGAACGCGAGCACAGATTTTATTCTTTAAAGATAATAATAAAAAAGGGACAAAGGATGAACGCAGTAGAGTAGAGGTGCGTTGGTGGATGCTGGTGAATTTTCAGACTGGTAATGCTGGTGGATAATGGGTCGCCTCGCAGAATGGGAGTGCTTTCAGACACCACAGAGTTCAGGATGTGGGTCAAACTTGTTTGATTAAGCACAGCAGGTGTTTCACATCTATTGCTTGATTGCTTTTTGACTGCTTTGTTCCTCTAGAAATATGTTGGAATTCACATATTATTCACATCAATATTGAAGAAGGAAAATATAGCAAAATGTATCTTCCAAATATCATTAAAGTAATTTAAGGTTAAAATAAGCAACTCACAACAACTTAACGGTACCGCCTCTTCCTCTTCTGGACGCCTTCTCCCCTCCCCTTTCTTTTGAACCTACACTACGGACGCATGGCATTTAAAAATAAATGCACACAAACCAATTAAAACAATGCAGTTTTTTCCCCCATCATCTTTTTTCCGTGAGCTGCTTTTCAGAAAACACGTGTGATGTCACAAAGGGCGCTGATACCTCTCCCAGGTCAGCGACGGTCACTCCAGGGTTGCTAGTTTTAGTAGAAAGTCAACAGAGGGCCATAAACAGAGGGCTAAATGTGCGGTTTTCTGGAGTCTTTCTGTGTGCTTGACTTGAAGAACCTCCACCCACTCGGGCCACAGGGGTTGGAAAGAAAAAACAAAACAAACGAAACTCTGAGAATTACATGGAACCTTTAATACAATCTCTGTGGCGGAATTTACTTCCTGTCCGCCCACGTCGCACAAACAACACGCCCACCCCAACAGCCGCCGTGAGAGCGAAGAGTCGCAGGTGAGAGCGGAACGACCCCTCTGCAGAGGACTAAGAAAAAAACAACCAAGATGCTTTGGAAGCCCCCTCAGACACCTTTTACCGGCAGGTAATCAAAGCCCGTCTCATCTATTAGCTATCAATATGCAGCGGCGCTGCCCCCGACTCGCAGCCCTTAAATGAATCAACAGAGATATTAAATTATGCATCCCTTTATTACCTCTCAGATCATTACCCTCTTCTCTCTCTCTCTCTCCTCTTCCTCTCCCCCGACCCTGACGACTCGCAGTTCGTACGAGTGATGATACATTGTTCCAACCCCACCCCCGCCCCCTCCGCCCCCGCCGCCACTGTACAGCACCGGTGTCGGCTCGCCGTTTCCCCTTAGCTAAGCTCTTTCTCCAGAAATTTGATTATACACCGCATATGTGTAATTGATTTCCTTGCCATGTTCCTTCCTCCCACTGACAAGTGATCAATAGCGCCGCATTGACTAAGTGCAAGCCATCGTGCGCTCGTATTCTGTGTCTCAACTGTGTGCGGCCGCCGCTGCTTGGAAGGTCAAAGGCTTTTTTTCTCTCTCTTCTCGTTGAGGTCCAGATGTCATATTTCGTTTGCTGTAATCCCATGTCATCTTTACAGCTCTCACATATGGGCCTTATTAATTATTTGAACAGGACTTCAGCACTCTGTCTTGCACATATGGCCACATCCATCTCGGGCCGCCATGCAAATTTGATTGGAAGGTGGCAACGAGGTTACAGGACACGGGCTGGAAGTGAGAATCTCAGGTCCAATAAAAGTCGGCTGAAGTTCTCTGACGACTTCTTTTCCTCGTTCGTTGAGTCTTTTAAAGTTCCTAGCGTCCGGCTTGGAAAGAGCCAGCTCAAAGTGTTTGCGAAGGTAAGGCCAAACTTACGCCGCTGTCATGTCGACCAATTAAATGTGTCACAAGTCCTATTAGCTCCAAGAAAAGGTCTTTAATACTGCTATTCTTTGATAACGTTGGGAACAAACTGAATGCTAAAGGGAATGAAGCCGATTGGTCATGGAGTCCCCCAATTTCCATACCCAATTAAAGATGGAAGTGAAAAAAATGTAAGTGAATCAGCCGTCCCTTTGGCACGTCTGCGAACCGAAGCACCAGAGCATCGTCGTGTGACCCCAAAACTGAAAGACATCGTTTAGTCGCCTGACGACAAAAGCGCGGAGGGCGACGTCCTTAATTACTCAGAGTACAGAGAAATGATTAAGGGCAATTGAGCGTGTCCCCTACCATCAATTATCACAAAAACAGGCAGCCAATCAGCTGCACTTGCAGCGAGCTGCCGCCGACACCAATGCTTGCATGCGCTGCGTGCGTGTGTGTGTGTGTTCGACGCGAGGCTAATGTGCTGTAAGGAGACCTGGTGCAGTGGAAGCTTCCAGCTCTGCGCTTACACCACCTGAATGCGCGGCCACTCCTGGGAGTTGAGGCCAGCTCGCGTCCCACCGTGTGGGCGGAACAGCTCCAGTTTGCAGCAGTTTGACGAGTCCTAACTTTTATTTAAATGACGGAGTACTACAAAGGAAAAAAAAAAAAAAAAAGTCACAGTGATTATACAGTGGGTGTATATATAGAATTATTATTTTTTTTCCTTTCAGGAGGTAGCGTTGGGATTGCGAGGGTTGTTGCCCAGCAACTCGTACTGTAGCATAGCGGTCAGAGATGTTTAAGCTGTAAAAAAAAGGCCTGTAAAAGCTCAACTGGCAGTGACTAAATCAACTGTTTGGCCAATTAACCTTCGCTGTCCGACTTTTACGGGGGCGCATCTCGATTCCACGGCGTGATAAAGGGGACGGACATCAACAGGCAATGCGGACGGGGGTGGGGGGCGAAGGCGGGGAGAAAGTTGTAAAGTGGAAGGCTTTTTAAAAGGTCTGGATCCGGAAGATGAGCAGTGAGATCCACCTCCCAGAACGTCCCCATCAATCTGAACCCGACGATGGAGGACAATGACTCGGCCGGCCTGCTGCCTCGTTCCTGAGCTGTCGACACCTGCTGAACTCGCCCCACAACAGACACACACACCACCACCACCACCCCCTGTCCAATTTGTCATGAAATGTGTTCGCTCAGTCATCCAAACAACGCCGGGCACACAGACACACACACAGACAGAGTCATGCGCTCCATCCACAGCTCCCGCCTGACGCGCCGTCATCTGCTCCTGAACGCCTTCATCAGGGGGAGCGGCGCACAAATCGGCCGCTAAAAATTGCATCCCGACGCGCAAACCGATGCGTTTAAATAGGCCGCGCCGAACAAAAAAACGAATGTCACACTCTTCACGAGTGTGAAGAGGAGGGAGAAGACAGGGAAGAGGAAGGGGAGGAGGAGGAGGAGGAGAAGAAATGGTTCATGGTGCTAATTTACCACGAGCCTTCCTCGGGAAGGGAAGGGAAGGGGGAAGGGAAGAGCAAAAAGTCACATTCAGCTCGATTACTATAATAAGCGGCCAATCGATGTGGGGCACCTGGCTATTTTTAGAAAGCCGCAATAAGTTTGAATTCATCGGGAGAATAAAGGAGCGGAGGTCGGCAGGGTCGGGGGGGGAGGAGGAGAAAAAGGAAAGAACCGACTTGGTACTCTGCCACCTGCTTCCCGGTGAGGCTTCGACCTCGCGTCCTCCTCGGAAAAATATCATTTACGCTTTCCAGAAAAGCCCCCCCGACGGAGGGAAGGGCGGCGACGGGGTTGAGAGTGCGAGAGAGCGAGAGACCCCGTACGCCGAGCTTTGTGTGTCTTAGTGTGTGTGTGTGTGTGTGTGTGTTTCTCATCAATAAGAGGGAGGAAACGCGGCCCTATAGCGGGCAGCTTGTTTATTCTGGTCGGCTATTTTTAGCCGCCGGGCCGTGTCAAGGTCCGAACCATCAACCCGTCCGCGGCGGGCGGCAGCGGCCTTCGAAATAATGGTCTCCCGCAGACCGCGGCCATCCGTCTGTGTCACGCCTCCATTCATCCCGCAAAACACACCTGTTCACCGCCCAACGCCGCCAGCAGAGGCTAAACGTGTCAAAAATACACACGCACACACACACACACACGCGCTGCTTTGCCACGCTATTCGGTAGCGCAAATTAAAGGCTCGCCTCTCTGTCGCCGCCGTGTTTACCGTCATTCTTCGGAGGCATCAATCACGATGGGTGGGGGTGGGAGGGGGTGGCGGGGTGTGGCTGCAACAATGCCTTGAATGCAATCGTTGAAATGCACCCCCCCCCGCCCCCCAACACACACACACACACACACACACACACACACACACACACACACACACACACTCCCCCAACCCCGCCAGCGGCGCTCGGCAGGCGAGCGAGCGCGGTTGAAAATGACTCCCGGTGCTTTCAGGCCCGAGAGTCGCCGATCGATCACGCCGCTGATCTAATTGTGAAAGAGGCGTCTTTATTTACCGTCAGTCGCAATCGCGTCACGTTGCCAGTCTGGTACTGTCACAGCAATCGCGCGTACACCACGGAGACACGCTCCCTCAACTCCACTTTACTTAATTGTAAACAAACGCGACGTCTTGCAGACTGCGAGCGCACTTTCCAACGGGGTGTGCAGGGCCGCATCCAAATATCTGCACGTCATCGCCGTTCCCTTTTTGCAGAGCAATGCGAAGGCTGCGACCTGAAGCCAAAGTGCTCTCGGCAGCGCGATAATGCGAATATGATGCACCGGCCGTAACCGCCTGCTCAGAGGCTCGGCGGCCGGCAATTTGGCCCCACTAACTACAGCCGGGGGGGTTGTCCTTTGAGCGTATTTATGCAATCAGGGCAGGTTTTGGCACCTTCAGCGTGTTGCGGCGGTCACTACGAGTTGTACATCGAAGTGAGAGGCGGGCGGGGGTGGAGAGGAAGAGGGGAGCAGGGGGAGGGGGCACCGCGGCATGAATAGCAATGAAGCCACTTGTAGTCTGGGCGCCGCACAAGCCGGGTCGCTCAAGGGGAACCGTTTTTGCAGGCCCGCCTTCACTCCCGCGTCCAACTTGTTGTAGTTCCAATGGATGCGCTGCGCTGGCTGTGCATATGCTGCACGGGGTCCATTTAAAGTTACAGAGTCATTAACACGCCCGCGCGTTTAAACTTTGCAGCACAAAAGCCCGAAGCGACTTTTTGCATCCTCGTCGCTCGGCCCCGCGTGTTCGACCGGTTCCAGGCCAGCATTATCCAAATGCCACGCTACCTGCCTGGCATGCTAATGCATGCAGATCGCTCACGAACGCCCCGCATTTCCCCCCGGTTGTGTGCCGCCGAGGCTTTTGTTTATTGCGACCGTATGTCAGGCGGCTGCGTCGAAAAACTGTTGTCAGCTGTGTAATTGGGTCCGCAGGTAGTGGCCGGGGTTTGTTTCGAGTCCCTCTGCAAAATTATGTTGCATGATTAATCACCTTGACAGGAGACTGTGTCCTAGCCCGCTCCCGGGAGGGTTATCGTGATTGGGGAAATTTTTTATGCCTTTTCTTCTCTCCGCAAATGAACATAACAGAAAGACAGGAGAGGCTGCAATGCGAGAGTCACTTCTCTTCTCTGAAAAAAAGGCGAGATTCGATTAAAAAGAGCTGCCCATGATGGACTAGGTCGATAAGCTAGCCTCGTATCATACAAGGTGTGATAGCCTCATGCAAAATGGACGGGCCACTTATCTGCAAATGTGTTGCAAGCACAGTGACCAAGTCTTTTTGGGAATACACCATATTAAAAGGTTTGCGGGTAGCGAGCAAAGTTAAGAGGCCCGGGGGCCCGGACATTAAATCTTAAAGAGTTGCTCTTATGGGGCTTTATGTCTTCCACTTCATGCATGCATTTAGTTTGCATACAGTAAGTATTTCCCTGATTTATGGGCTAATGACTTCTTTGGTGGGGATTGGGAGGTGGGAGGGGGTTGATGCTGTTGTGTGAAGAAGATTTCCGGGCAGACGACCAAAGCTGTACCCCATCCAGCCAAACACGCTGTGCCAATGACAGGGATGCCATCCTCCCTGTTAGAAGCCAGTGAATTGCAATTGCAGAACTCTTATTTTAAGGCAGAAAAGGAGTTGCTTCAAGCGACAAGCAGCCGCTGACGGAGCTGGGCAACAAATGGGGTCTAATGCACTGCAATCGCAAAGCCATCGTTATGTGCCAGCGTCTCCATTATAACCTTGGATATTTACATGAACCGATTCATCATGTCTCTGGACAAGCAGCAACCTGATGTGCACGCTTGATATATTCCATCACGATCAACGTCCAGTGACAATACAGAATCATTTCATCTCGCCCGTGTCCCTCAAGGTTGCACATATTGGACTTTAAAGATAATGCTAACTGCTGGAGATGTCCGGCCTCCTGATGGACTCTGGTGCACACACTCGGGAAGCAACTCCTGATTTAGAGCAATCCATTAAACAGGCCCACTGGTGCACATCTAGACGTGTGCCCTTGACTCTATACATGTCCCCCTCTATTTGGCCAAGACCAGAATGGACACATACTATTACTATTACTACTGCTGTGATCCAGGAGAAACTCTAAATTGAATTCTACAAAGCATACAAATTGATTTTGTAGTGGAGTTTTTATTTATTTATTTATTTTAAGTAAAATAACTCAATATAATATGCGTTTAATGTGTAACGCCAATGGCTTGAACACCATGCACTGCAGCGTATAGAATGCAGATGGAAATTGATGCTCAGAACCAATGAGGAGTTATTTGCTTCCTTCGGGCCAGCAAAGAGGTTAGAAAGCCACACTGCAGCAATTAAACTTAAATTAAACCTTGCAAAAGAAAAATTGCCACCTTGGGCACCGACCCAAACGGACATCCAGGCAACAACAATGGACACTTGCAGGGCTTATTTTCTGTGTCGAACAATCACTTTCCAAGCAGTCAACATAGGGGACTGTCTTTTTGGGATGTTCTTTCCGTCTTTATGTAATTTTAATATTTAAGATGACAAAATCAATAATAAAATTTATCTAATAGCCTTTAGAAGTTGTTTTGTTATTATTTGTTATTTGTTAAAATGATAAACTCTCATTAATTCAATTGTATAATTTAGTCATTTTTAAAGGTATATTATCTATTATTATGTACATTGTTAGTGCCGTTTCCCTCCAACACACACGCTTGCTTCGATCCTCCTTCTTGAAGGAATCCCAGCAACATGAGCCTCTGACAGTCTAAACAGCTGACAAAGTGAAAAAGTCCCATGTCAGTTTGAGGTCGAGGTCACAGAAACAACCTTGCAGACGACACCGTGGTCTCTATCCTCCTGGGTGCACTGTGGATTTTACATGTTGTTTTGGTGACAAACAAGCAAAAGAGGAAAACATGTTTGGAAAAAATAGTGAGTCCTTGGCAATGCTGAGACTGTATAAACCTCTGGGCAAGACAAATATCTCACAAAACACATTTATGCGCAATCCCCGACAGTGAAAATAGGGGATGAATCATTAATTTCACTCGATATGAAACTGATTCAAATCGCTGAAGGGGAATTTAAAATGTTTCCCCTCCTCCTATTCTGCCCTCTCCGTTATCATCACACCTGACTCGGCTTCTGAAGGCTCTCACCGCTCCACGCCGCCGCCTCCCACTTCACCGGAGGCGCCGCTGCGGCGCGAGTCCCACCGTTTTAATAACTTGTCAAAATGAATGTCCTCCGCCACTTTTCACAAGGGGGTGGGCGGCAATGGCGGAGCCGCCTCTCGCGCTCGCCGCTCGGGAGAGACGAGGTGTCACCGGTCTTCCCCCGTCCTGCTGCTTACATCCGTGACAGCAGCGCTGCGTTGTAATTCGGTGAAGTCACCCTTGATCGCGGTTAAAAATAGAGACAACCGGCGTGCACCGTTTGTCATCGAGGGCGGGTTCATCTTTCGGGTGAGATGCTGCAAATGGCAAAATTGTTCTCGGGTTGCTCTGCTACACTTTTAAAGGAACCAAATCCAGACAAGACCATTTGATGGGAAATCCATGGAAACCCATCCATCCATCCATCCATCCATCCATCCATCCGCCTCTACTGCACTCAGGGTCGCTGGAGCCTATCCCAGCTGCCTTGGCGCCAAGACAGGGTCACGCTGTGGAAAAGCCGGCAGTTCACAGCAGAGACCACGCAGAGAGACTGACAACAATTCACACTCGCGTCCACACGGCCAATTTCCAAGTTATCAATCAGCCTGATGGTTCCACCACGGTGGGAATTGAACCCACGACCCTTCTGGCCGCGAGGCGACAACGCTTCACTGCTGCTGCAACGCCAGGGAAACCCATTCTTTAGCAAAACATGCACGCACGGAGGATGATTACGATCCTAAATTACATGTCACCACCTGAGTATCTCATTAAATTTGCCCTTTAAGGAAATCCAGCAAGTAACCAGGAACATATTCTGTTCCCTCACTGTGTTTGTGGCCAAACAATTTGTTGCACAAGAGGCTTAGAAGCAATTGATTTGCAGTTACTTCAGTAGCAAACGCTGCATCTTTTCATTTTAATGTCTGGTCTTTGAGATATCGAGAATTTTCACATCTCACCTCATCGTCTTGTTGCCGATGAGCACAACAGCTCCCAAGCGCTGCAGCTGCAATCACAGTCTTGCATTGTTATCTCCCTGTAGGGACTGATGTTTAGGGCAAAAAAACATCACGCCAATGACTGTGAATCTTAACCTTGCGGATCTCCGCATGATGAGGTGAAGTAAACAGAGCCTCCCGCGGTCCAAGACGCCCTTTGCCGCAATACATCATGAGACACGGCCGCCGGCGATCCCGCGCGGCTCAACGCGCCCTTTACCGAGGAACACAAGGTCCAAAGCCCTCGTCCAGAAGGGGACCCGTGATGCCAAGCAGCGAAATGAATTATTGCCGTCGCCGTACAGGAGAGCCCCTGCGGACAAACCTCAGTCCTTGGATGCCTGTGCCAAGGGTGAAGGGATCAGCGGAAAAGCGTACTTTCACAAGGGAGCCGGGGCCCATTGTTCTAAGAATACCCCCTCCGCCGCCTTTCGGTTTTGGAGGGCACCCGCACTCGGTTGCTCCTGGGCCAGAAAGAAATCCTTTTAGGGGCTGGCAGATGGACAAGAAAGAAAAAAAACCCTGCTTCCAGAAGGGAAAACGCAGGACGGTAGTTGGCGCTGAGGGTAATGTCGTCCGTCGGCCGATAAGTAACTCGCACCCGAAGGAAAGGTTAGCGCACGGCTGCACCGTAATCCACTTGATCAACACGACAGAGGCAGAAGGTAATTAAGTTCATACGGTTTCATTATGTCGAGTGGGAGCCAACGAGTGCGCTGCTGTTGGAACGATGCTGCGTCAGCAACAAGTGTCGCCCGCCGGCGATTCGGGTCGCCCCTCCGGAAATAAAACACATGATGCCTTTCAGGATTAAAAGTCACCCGAGAGAGAGAGAGCTGGGAAATACATTCAAACTCTTTGCTACCGTCCAACTGTCCATGATGATTCTTTCACACATCCATTGGATGGATTCGATATATTCCTCATTGAGTTTTCGCAAGGTTTAAAACTTTCAACGTCACTTGGAGAGTACCAGCTGACATCTTGAGCCAAGGTCTGCAATTAAACGCGAGACTTTGCGGCGTATCTCGACTCTGCACGTGTCCGGCCAGCCACCCTTCGCCGAAAACCTTTGTTTCAATTCTGCATTCAAAGTGCCCCGCCGGTGTTTTATTGCAACGATTTATCCCTCGATGGAAACCCCCGAGGCTACAAAGCCATCTGTTTGACATTGCCAGCTGGACCCCGTCCGATAAAGGGACACATTTATAGTGGCCTCCTCAGGCCCCTGGGTGTGAAGACACACGACGGGAGGCGAGGACGGACGGCGAGCGCGGATGTTTGCGCGGGAAAACGTTTCTGGCCTTAATTGAGTGAGAAATAACACTTGGATCATAAATTACGACGTCCATCTCGCCGTGTCCTAAAACTGAAGACGGGAGCGTTTTTTTTGGAAAGAAATCGATAACCCGGCAGTCAGAGAGGAAGAGGCAATTTGAAAAGAGCGGCGATAACGGCCCCCGACACCTGATGGAAGATAGTGAGGAATTTGTGCAAACGCCAATGAATAAATTATCGTCTTTTTTTTTTTTTTTTTTCACTGCAAGGTCAGTTCTGGTGCTCGGCTCCTCCGGGGAAAACCTCCGCCAACACATATAGGCAAATGTGTTCACAAGCACGCAACACACACATGCGCACGCAACTGCAGTCCCACACGGCGGTCAATTGCAGCTCCCCACCACCACCAACACATGCATCACTGCAAATGTCTTCCTACACACGGCGAATGCATCTCGTAGAGGGAGGCGCGCCGCTGTGGCACGCGGGCGCAATCGGCACGCCACATGCGCGCTGTGCGGACAATAAAAGACGGGATGCTTCAGCGCCCCCCCCCCCCCTCCCAGTCTCCTTTAGTTAAAAAAAAACAAACAATTGGACATTTTGCCGGGCGTCACTTGACTTGCGCACGTGGGAAGCGGCGCTCGCAGCCGGAGTGGAGGAGGTTCAAGGGTGAAACGCGGCTCTTGGCAACCGCGCCTGGTTGCCCGGGTTTAACACGCAACGCCACAATAAAAGCACCCTGCCTCCTCCTCTGATCTCATTAAGAGCGGGATTTTCTTTCTTAGCGCTTTTTTTCTTTCCTTCTGCTGACATGTTTCAAAACTTTAAAAGGGAGACAAATGGGATAAGGGCCAAAATGTAATGTAAGCTTGTAGCTTGGCTTTCAAGGGTCCTCATATAAATACAGACACCCCCCTGCCACACACACACACACACACACACACACACACACACACAACCACGCCACCCTCCCGTGCAGAATTAATCACAAGGACGAAGAGAATGATTAAAGGTTTTGGGGATTATTTATCGTGTGCTGACCAGACGTGCCGAGGAGTTAGTTACTCGTCGGCCATCAAAAACATTTATGAGCGCGCTTTCGGCGGCGCGCTGCAAACAAGGGCTCGTAAATCTACCGACGCATCCTCCACCCCGCCGGGAGGCCGCCCCCCTCCCCATCCCCCAACCCTGGTGTCTGTCTCTGTGTCCTCTCATCTCTCATTTTCCTGTTGCTCCCCATCAGGCGGGTACGAGCCCCATGCGCTCATAAATCGGTGCCGTCAATTCTGGATTCATCAGCGGTGACAGGATTTTATTCTTCTTCTTCTTTTTTTTTTGTTCACCCACCGTCCTCCTGTGTGATGCGCCGTTGCCTCTTGAACATTAAAATGAGCGTCCTTGGTTAGGTAAGTCTGGAGAGAAAAGCTGGATAAGCTAAATAAACACTCAGAATGTCTCACTTTTCAGGATGATCCTGGACTCCAGCATCCAGACTTTATTTAGTTCTCAAATAAACTGTTTTGGGAAAAAAAAAAAATGTGACTCTGTGTTCGAGTCCCTCATCTCCTCTCATCTGCGGGTGTTCCAGCAGAAAATCTGCGCTCTCTCCACAAGGTGGTGTCATGCTCATTAGCTAAAATGCTGCGGCTTATTTTCACAGCTCGCCTGACTCTTGTGCTCTGACTCGGGTGTGGGTGGGGATTGCACCTCGACTAAACCAGAGAGCCGAGACACCGGGCAACAGGACGATGGCTGTGAACAAAGCGAGAGAAAGTCAAGAAAAGTCTGACTTTTTAAACACGAAGAGAGGATCGGTGGAGCCAGACGGAACTGCGCTCATTATCGCTGGCTGGGAAACTGTAGGCCGAAGAAACATGCCGCCCTGAACCGTCGGCGGACCCTTGAAGTAATTGTTGCAACAGAGTGGAGACAGTTCATTACCGGCCAGGAAGTCACACACCAACCTCTGAGCAGAAACACCCGAGGAGTGAGAGCTCATCTCCGCGTCTGTTCAGCCTTGAAAACCTCACAGAAGCAATTCTGGGCTTTTATTTTGTTCTCATCCCTTAAATGGCCATTTTGTGCCAACCCCACCTTCCCCCATCGCACAGTAACACAACCTCTGCGTGTGCAGGTTAGACGGATGTGTCACTTGCCGGGGCTCCGCCAACAGTATTTATAAAGGCGTGCTGCTCAGTATTGATCATCCATAAAGTTGAGAAACAACAAATGGCTCCGAGGTCAGCGAGCGACAAGCTACACTGTGGTTAAACCCTCGGCCCTCCGTCATGACCTTCGAACACAAACAAGCACCTTCACTGCTGCTTCAACCTTCAATGTTGAAAATTGCTCTAAACAGTCCTTGCTAGATAGTCTGTAAGGGGGAAAGTCGTCGCAAATTTGCAAGTCGTGGGTTGATTGCAAAACATTGCACCATGAATAGCCAAGAAACTACGAAAATATTGCCTTAATACGGTAAAAAAAAAAAAACAAAAAAAAAAACATGCAAATAATCACAGTGAAGTCACAAAAGGCATGGGTACACACTTGTCCCAGGTTAGTGGCAACACATCGAGCCAGGTTTTTCATTCTGGTTCAGTCACCTTTTAAATAAGTCACAAGTGAAAAAAATTTAAAAAATGAAAGCATAATTTTTCACAAAACCTTTGCGAGATATAATAAAAGTAGCTGGTATGAAAAAAGAATTCTGGAAATGGCTCCAACTTGGGAATTTTAGCATTCATAAACTCAAAAGTAATACAGACACACCCATGGTGACTGTGATAAACGAGCAAGAAATCAGTTCTGGTTCAGCATATTTCCTCACGCAAAATGTGCCAACAGTTAACTGAACAGACAACATCGTACAAATTACACTATAAGACTGCAATGGTTCATAACTGAATGGTGCAAACTGCAGCGGTGCAATTTTGAGTAATTCCTTGACGTACTGACTGAGTGTTCAACTCGCAACAAAACAATCACGGAGCGACGTGATTGCCTTTACAAATCTGTAATCGCTGGGAGTTTAAAAAGCCCTCCACCACTCTAACGACTTTAATTGCGGCGGCCCGCTTGATGGCAGCGCACTTCAGTTCCACACTTAAACATCGCTCGGCTGCAACTGATTGTTTAGGAATCAAACCTTTATTTTTCTGTCTGGTGTTAGCGATACGGCGCGAAAGCATTGACAGGCAGAAATATACTGTTAAAGGGCGATTAAAGGTGGGCTCAGGGGACGCGGTGGCCCAGGTATACAGGATGCAGCGCCGGAGATGCATGATGATTGATTTCTGCGAGGAGCAAGGTAAATCCTTCCCCCGTCGGCATGAGACACTATGGATTTATTGCCCGCTGTACGTGACCTGAGAGCTAGTTCGGTTGCATCGGTTAATAATGAGCCTTTGATTAAGTTTGTCGTAAAAAAAAAAATTGCCACACACACACACACACACAAGCAGAATTTATGGTTCCAGCAGGATTGGTTCAAAATCATATCAGATTAAAAGCTATTATTAAAAAATATTTTTCCATCCTATACTTGCCGCAGCTTCATAGGTATCACAATGAAACTAAAAAAAAGAATATGAATCTACAGCAAACAGCACATTCAGCACCTGTTTACAGCCTATTCAAAGGGGGTTTGAATGCATAAAACCACACCAGCTGAGGAAATTCCACATCCTGCAACTGAGTGCACATCTGACGCCTGACTGGAGGGCACCGACATAACCGAGAGAGCGCCCTCTCAAATATACCCATGATATATGCTGCTGTCTCCGGTCATGCAAGAACTGTAAGAAGTTATTTTGTGTAAAACCAGCAGCTAAAATATGTCCGTTGTTTTGTTTGGCTTTGGACATATGCAGCGCTCCCATAGTTACATGAGAGTATGGACAAACAAACTGAGCAGATGGTGCATCAGGGCCAGGAACAGAAATGACTGACTTTGGCCAGCCAAACAGCAGCAGCAGCAGCAGCAACAACAGTCTCAGCCCCTGTGGCTCATGATTGTATTTATTTTTTTTTTCTTTCCAATTTGACCTGTGTGAATCCACACGGATAATCGCGGGCATCAGGATCAAGGATTTAGACCTCGGGGGGTAGGGGCGGGTCCCTGCAATCATAATGCCCTCGGTAGTCTCAGGACAACCGGGCTGATCTCACCTCAGAGCAGCTGGGACCCAGGCGGTCTGAGACGCTGCGGAAGACAAGGCAAGGAGGGAGGCGTCACCCGTCTATCCGCCGCTGTCGGGAACGGCCGGATTTGCAGCCGTCACGTCCAATGGGGTTACAATGATAATAATCACGTGAAAGCTCGACGGGATGCAAGATTCACAGTTATAGGTGGACAACGTTTAGATCACTAGATCATGATATGCACGTTTTCTACCTATGTCAACTGGGCCGATAATGGGAGGAAAAAAAAATGGGATTGAAATAGTGACATAACACCCAAGTTTTGTTTCACTTTTAATCTAAGATGGAATATATGTAATCTAGCTTTGGCATCTGTTCATCCTGTCATCCCTAAAACTGAAGTTTTGGCTGCTTTAATCAAAAGAAAGTCCCTTGGACACTGCATCAATTTCCACAGGAACAAAAGCTCGAAATAATGAAACTGTAAATCCTGAGAGCCAAAAAGTACAAACAAACAAAAAAAAAAAACAGGAAGCTAAAGGTCACAAGAGTCCCTTAAACATATAATAAAACCAGAGTTAAAAGTTGCATATAACGCTTGAAAACAGGCTCACCTTTGGAATTGCATGATGCTTGCATCCTAGTTTTTGTGAGTCACCCCAGCGGTCTGACCTTGCTGGCCAGGGCATAAATAAAGCACTAAACCGAGCTCAGACATTATAAAACTTTTTGTTGAGTCATGTTTAATTAATGGAGAGGAAATTTCTTGGTGTTTGTATTATAAAAAAATAAACAAAAAACAGCCGTGCTACACTGTGTGTCTGTGTGTGTGTGTGTGTGTATGTGTGTGTCAAATAGGCCCCTGCCCAGTGCCAAAAAGTAGTTCAGTCCAGGAGTGCAGCACCACTCTTAGGAGTTAAGAGGTAATCACATTCATAATTAATGGGACAACAACGTGGTGCCACATGTTCTGCACCACACACACATACACACGCACACACACACACACACACACACACACACACACACACACACACACACACACCTACGGCCATCACTTAGGCTGTTAGACGCCTTTGATTGACAGCTCCGTGGTTGAAGCACTCTGCATACCGCTGTTCTCAGCCACTTCTGCACAGAGTACATTAACCCGGCGCCGTTGCCTCGCACTCGGCCCACAGCAAGAAACTTCAATAAAGCTCCTCTGCCCGCCAACGTGCTCGGGGAATAGTTTGACGACCCCCGCGCACCTTAAAAAACTAAAAGTTTACGGCAGCAGAGGGTTAGCCTGACGAGCCAGATGGAGCGTTGCCCCAAATATGCCGGTTTTATTGGACAAATTGATCTGGGAAAGAGCCCATAAAAAGTTTGATACTGAGGTCCTGTTAAAATAATAATAATAAAAAAAAGAAAAGCCTTCTTACACATTCAAGCTGACCAAACAGATTTCACCCGAAGGCTCGAGGCTTCCATTTAGTGCAGGAGGCAACGCTGGATGTGGCCTGATGTGGCCTGATGTGGTGTTATAGAACTCCTGACAAAGCCAGTTGGAAAAGTTTAGACTAAAAACAGAAAACTTTCACTACTGTTCTTTGTGCTTTTTAAAAATAAAAAAAACAAGACCAAGGCTATCCAACTCTGATACTGCTGTTGCTGCATCTGCTAATGTCATGGGCAGCAGCTTCCCCTTCTTCATGCAGCAGCTGCTTAATAATAATAATAATAAATACAAAGTTGATTCTATACCGGGACTGGCTGAAAATGAACTTGAACAATTTCAGATGCGAGTTCAAGTTCAAGAAGCTTTGCTATCCCCAAAAGGCAAATTTGTTTTACTGCCAGCAAAGAACTAGACAAAAAGACACCAGACAACAATAGACAAATGCTAAATACAAAATAAACAATCTGCAATGCAAGCAATCAGCCACCAGGGGCCTGAAGATCTGGTTTAAGAGGCCAATGGCTGCAGGCACCCAAGAGCTAATGTCCCCATTTGTCCTGCATCCGGGCAGTAGAATCTTCCAGAAGGGAGCAGATGGAATTCTTACATCAGGGGTTGACTGGGCTCAGCTAGGACAGACTCAGCTTTTTTTGAGGGACCTGACTTTGAACAGGACGGGAATCTCGTTCAGAGTGGATCTCGCGATCGCGCTGCCTCGCAACGTTCAGAAGATTCCAGTGAAAGGGGATTCATAACAGTCATGCGTTTAATTGGTGAAACGACTGGTTACCTAAAGGGTTGGAGAACTTTCATCGTCATTGAAAGACGTTTTGAAATCAGTGCGGTCGCTCAGTCCGGCCCTTCACAAAGCAAAACAAAGCCTCGCTCGTCCGATTATGCCACACAGCCGCTGCACGCAGCCAGAATCCGCCGAGCATCTTTATTTAAACCAGACACCGTGCAGCCGCGGCCGCAGCTGCCTCCGCCTCGGCGCATTAGAGTATTTGAGCGACACAAATTTCCCCCCCCCGTGCAAACACGCTCATATTGTTCCACAGGTAGTGCTTTGCTTGTTTGCCGAGCGCTGGCCGAATTCATCAAACGCCCGCGGATCAAAAGTCAGCTGGAGCAACACTCCCGCTCGCTCGTTGGCTACACTGGCTCCCCATGTGACGTGTGTTCTGTAAACAGTGCGCACCATACCGCGTCCCCATGGATAAAAGGCGAACAATAACCGGGCAAATATTAGCTCAGCGCTAATAGACGCCGCTAAATCTGAGCCGCGCGGCCCGAAGGATGCATACCCCGTGACGTTTATGATTAAGTTTTGCCCTCTATTGTGTGGCGGACCTGCAGAACTCCAGTCAGGACCAAAAAAAAAAAAAAAGGCACAGCACATTTCACTGTTACGCAAATATACACAAGTTTTAAAGAAACACTGTGCAATTTTATGAAGTCAGATGAGCTAACGGCCGGCAGGGGTGATTTACGCGCCGCGCGCTAACACAGTGGCCGCTGGCGGGAAATGTTTATTTCAAAATGCGTCGATTTCAAAACAAAAAGTCAGATTGATGGTTTCGCCAAAAGCGACGCCAACAACCTGTTTAACGCACAACCGATAGTGAGTGCAGCCATTTTTTTTTTTTTTAAATGTTTATCTGTTTTAATATGATGACATTTGACACACGGTGACGTCAAAGTCGATCTCGTGTACATTTCTCGTCGGAAGCCCTAATCCCCGTTTAATGATATACCCCCACTGATAATCTCCCACTCGGTAACGATTCCCAGAATTATGTTTCTTAATCCCCCCGTCTTCAACCAGCAGGTCTTAAAGGCTGCTTGTATGTCGAGTAGGGTCTCTCGCGTGCAGAGGGAAAAAAAGCACCGGCCTCATCCTAAACACCCCGATGGCATGGACGCCGTTTCCTTCTTTTTGCGCAGTTTGATAAATGGTCTGCTGGTCAGGCAGTGGCGGCGGTGCTGGTGGGTGCAGCAGGGGTGGTCGAATTTCTGCTGTTCCATTTTTTTTTTTTTCCCCTTCCTGAAATGTCAGGAAGCCTTTCCTCTCTAATAGGCTACACCACACCACAGCAAGGAACGTGACTTGGTTGCAAAAGCCGATTTTAGCCTGAGTGCGGCGCAGTGTGTTTTTTTTTTTTCGCGTTTTGCCTCTAATTGGCACGAAAAGTGCTACAATAATAAAAACTTCTCAGAGGTCGGCGGTGGCAGGATTAAAAATTGAACTTTTTGACTGATCTCGCTGCTTAATCCAATCCCGCGCATCCATTTATTTTGCCAGAAGCGCGCTAGCGAGGGGAGGTTTGGTATCATGTTTGCAGCCTAATGCATTACTTTCAGCCAAATTTAGTGTCACATTACAGCGCGCCACAGGGCTCTGCCTCCTTCCTTGTGAAAACACCACGAGAGTTATTTGGTCACCAAGGGCAGAGTCTTGCCTGCTAATAGCTCCCCCCCCTCCTCCCCCACTATTTAAAAGCCCCGTGCAGCAGCGAGGAGAGCATCTGCGTCCGCTCAGCTGGAAACCAACACCACACACACACAGTGAGTACATCAGGGCTGATACTTCTCGTGCTGTGGAACCCTCTTAATGTCCATTTCTTTAATACTTTGGTAAAAACCTAACTTTATTTCAGTTTGTTATGCTGCATAATTTAATCGCTCGGAATTAATGGAAATGTGTTTTGAGTGAGAAGTTGTCTTTTAGCTGGCTTTCGCATTCAACAAGTGTTTGCCGCAGCTGTGAACAAACTTATCTAGTTTGGTTCTTTTAGTGCTTGAAGTCGTTGTGTAAAGATTTGCATGGTCCAAATCTAATAACAGATCTAATAAAATCAAATAAATTAAAACCAAAAATAAAATTCTTTAATTACAACTTTGAAATAATGAATAATAAATCACATATTTTTACCTTTTAAACCCTGACCAGTTCTGTACAATCTAAACTAAACGTGTACAAAATGATAACAACACAAAAAATAATGTCCAACCTGTAGAGTTTCACTGCTGCTTTATATGTTTATACCAAATGTTCCAAATGTTTCTGTTGCTGAGACACATTAACCTAAAGAGTTATTTTGTCCTGATCAGATTTATCATTGGTAGTTTTGTCTTTTGTCTGGTGAGGTGCACCAAACTTTTCAAACTTTCCAAACTTGTATTTTTCTCTATTTTTGGTACAAAAAACAACAACTTGTAAAGCAAGCAAAACAACTACACTAAACTAAACTTTAATGTAATTAATAAAACTTATAATAAGCGTTACCTACTTTGTTTGGAAGAAGTGCTTTTTTTGGTTGCACAATTTTTTTTTCGCAGCAATTTTCAAAATGCATTTTTGACGAACTCTGCATTTATGTTAATTTATTTGTTAGTGTTCTTCACTATAAACTAAATTCAGTAAACGATCGTTACACGTGCAGCACTCTGTGGTTGCGAGCGTCCTCAGACAACATCGACCTGGTGAGGATGTCGCGCTTGAACGGTTCTGTATTTGCAACCTGTCTGCCGGCTGTTGGCAGGGAAAACGTCTTTGTCAGTGTCCATTAGCACACTTCCTGGACACTCGATTCCTGCAAATGCAAGAAGAAACAGGCTCAATTACAAAATAACGCCGGCTGATAATTATTCCCCGCTGGTGCTCGGAAATGAAACGAGAACGGGTCATTATCAAGTCTGCCGATTAAGACGACAACGAGACGGCTCCATTATCTGTTGTTTTTTTTCATCTGAAACCGCAGCCAAAGTAAAGCGACCACATTAACTTGACACGTGAATCCAAGACCATCAAGTGTGAGCTTGACCATGTGGGCGGCACTGAAATATTGATGCATCATAATGGAAACATTTTCTGCAGTGGCACTAAAAAAAGCCAGCAATCATCCAATTTCATCCCATCACACGTGTCCCTCGGGAAAAATGGCAGTGTTGCGAGAGAGAGAGAGAGAAAAAAAAAAAGCCATCCATCCAGCGTATCTGAGGAGGCGACCGTATGTTCGATGGAGAGGCTCCCATTAACTTTATGATTCTTTGCCTGCGCTTACCAATTGAGAAAAATCCATCGCTAATCAGAGAGCCGGTGGGAGCAGTGAATTAAATTGATCACCATGGTGAGCAGAGTTTAAATAGGTTAGAGGTAATTATCGATCTCGTATCTGGAGGCAGTCACTCATGGGGGGGTGGGGTGTCACGAGTCGGAGCCTCCATCACGCATAATGATTGCAGCCATTAGACCACACAACATAACTCACATCCTCACCGGCTAAACACAGCCAGTCAGCCAGTGTTAAGAAGAAGAAGAAGAAGAAGAAGAAGACATCAACAACCTGAACCTGCTGGGCCCTTTGTGATGTCACAAGGGGTCATGATGCCAGTCCCAGCAGTTTTCCGGAGATGGGTTTTGGATGAATCGGCTGCCCCACTGGAGTCCAGGATAGCGGGAGTAAAGATCAGAAAATATCTTTTAAAAACTCTGAGATTTAATGTAAAGGAGGCCACTGTAGCAGACATTTAAATCGTGTCTTTCAATCTCACTCAGTCAGAACCCTAGAAGAACCCACAGGGATGTGGTGAATAATAGTTTTTATTCTGCGTTTGATAAGTGAGCTTCGGCGTTGTTCAAACTCGAGTTCAACAGCGAGCTACAGCGGGGTAAACAGGGAGCAAAGTTACCGACTGTGCAAACACAGAGTCGGGTGTTTCAGTCCGACCATGATTACAATTATGCATTCCAGTAAAATATTGTGTTGTGCGCCCGTTGGAGCCATAGCAGAATGCAGTTACACGGCCGGATAGTATTGTCTCGGCAGAGTGACAAATAGTCTTTGTCAATACTGGTAAACCAAGGCATTATAGTAAAACCTAGACAGGTTCATAGACTGAGCTCAGCTCAGCTCAGCTAATTGATGGGAGTGTTATTCTGCTGTGCAAGGCATCACCTCGTTTTATGTGAAATCCACCTTGGATTCCATCTGACATACCTTGCTCTAGAAGGGGCATCCCACTTCTGTTTTGTTTTTGTTTTTTAAAGCACCAATGGGCAGCCGGAGGTAATGGGACTGGGCCGAACAACCTCAGCCAAAAACATTTCTTCTCTGGGTTGCCTCTGGGACCCGGCTTAAGCAGGCTGCCCCCCGGCTGCGGAGAGGATAATTACTCTCTCCATCAGATGGGGCTTTAACCTCGAAGACGCTCTGCACTTCTGAACGCCCCTCGGGGTGAAAAAAAAAAAAAAAAAGAAACAAAAGAAAAAAAAGGCAAAGTCATCTTTACCCACATTGTCCCCCGTGGCGAGGGGAGCCTGCTGGCTTGAGGCGCTATCTGCACTCTCAGCCACAACACTCCCCCCCGCCCCAAGGCCTCTTTTCTTCGATCAGGAGCGATGGTGGATTTCTTCTCTGTTTTACTTGCTTCGGACGCGGATAAGCCGGTCGCGTGCTCGCAAGATACTGTATGAGAGCCCGCGAGCGGAAAAGGCTTGCGTGCCATGCAGGGCTTCCAATTAAAAAACTGAATCTAACAAGGCCACTCATTACGTAAGAGTGCACTGGAGGCACGTTTGGCCTTTTAAACACAACTAAACCGGCGTAGCAGCCACCATCTGTGGCCCATACGTGCCTTGTGTCTTTATGCCTTGCTTATGTCCATCCCACAGTTTATGTCCAGTGTCGGTCTGAGTGATGAACTTCGGCAGAGAGGTGGCCCGGCAGACCAGCTGTTACACGTACGTTATCGAGGATGAGGAGCCGGCGATGGCGTCCAAGAACGTCTTCGAGGTGAGGCTTTTTTTTAAAGATGCATCATTAATCCCCAAGCTGTGCAACTTTAAAGGAAGTTGTGCTGAATCAAGACATTTTCATTGGAAAAAAATAACTTTCTAATTGTCCAACATCCCCTCTTGAAAGCAATAAATCTCTTATTTCATGTCACAACAGCCCCAGTGTTGTGTAACACCACCCCGTGTGTCTCTTTGCTTGGTCCAGCTGGCCGAGAGGGGCGACCTGGTCCTCCTGGAGAACCTGGCCAAGAGGTGCCCAGAGGTCCTGAGCGAGAAAGATGAAAACGGAGCCAGTCCGCTCCATCACGCCGCCGCGGGGGGCTACACCACCCTCATCCAATTCATCACGGCTGTCGGGGACCCGGAGGGTAGGCGCGGCCCACAACATCCATCATAAATGTGGCCGTTTGCGAGACTTGCGCAAAGCAAAAAGACACAACCCCTGTGGTTTACACACACATTCACACACACTGCGGGGGTGCAGCTGCACGGAACTTACTTTGCTGACTTCAGGAATGTCTATCAGCTGATCCGGTGTGGATTTAACCCCCTTTTTTTTTTGGCCAGTGTTGAACAGCTGCGACGAGCAGGGGAACGTGCCCCTGCACTGGGCGGTGGAGAAGAACAGTGCGGAGAGCTGCAGGAGCCTCCTGGACCTGGGGGCCGACCCCAACGTCCTCAACAACGCCCTCATGTCCCCGCTGCACCTGGCCGTCAGCCTGGAGCACAACCACCTGGTGGAGGTGAGGAGGCATTGGCGCGTCGTTTTTTTTGGTTTGTTTTTTTTTCCTGCCCTCCTGCCTCCTCCGCCGCCCGTCAATGACAAGTTCATTACCGAGGCACCTGATTTATTGAGGCGCTTAAACGAACCTGCCGTTTAATATCTTGAGGAGTGTAAAGGAGGTCCGTGAGCAAAATGAGCAAACGTGGGAGTCGCCAGCGACATTTTCTTTGCGCCGGCGAGTGGCACGGGGGGCGTTTTTTTTATCTTTCAAATGAGAGTGAGTTTACGGCACTTTTATCTGCGGGCACGGTCATAAACGATGATGCCGCGAGGTCACGCAGGAGGGAAGGAAATTATAATTGCATTTAGGCACTATATTAAGGATGATAAACAGAGGCATGAATAAAAAGGCTCCGATAAGGAACATAATTAGTATACAGTGTTTTCTCAACAGCTGTAAAGATGCCTTTCAAGGCGAAGTCACCCTTTCCATTTTTGCCAACTTAGTCTAAAATGTTATCATGAACTTACTTGGAACCCACCTGAAATTTAAAACAGCAACTCCAAAACTGATGCGACTGTAACCCGTGCAGATTCCCTCCCTGTAGGTCTCTGCGTTGTGTTGTGCGGAAATAAATCAGGAACTCTGGCTGAGGACTCCATCATTTTTTCTTTTTACTGTCGTGAACAGAAGAAGAAAAAAAAGGCAGCAACTTCAAGTGGTGTGTGAAGGAGAAGTAGTTCTCCCCGTTACTCAAATTAAAATAGTATTTAAAAGCAATAAGAGAATAATATAAACAAAAACACCACTTCAAAAATATATCAAAATATATAAAATAAATGTACCCTCATTTAACTGTTCCACATGGAAACTATAACCCCACATATTAAACTGTGAGCATAACACATACACCATTACTCATCTTCATACCTGTCGTGAACAAAAAATATAGCAGCAGCTTCAAGTGGTGTGGACTGGAGCAGGCTGTCGACACTCCTATTGAGGAATAAATAAATAAAAAAAATACGTCAAACAGAGCTCAGAGCACGAGTCTGCTCAGGGCTGATATGTTATGATATGATATGTTAGCGCAAGCTAACGCTAATTAGCGATTCCTGCGAAGATCGCCTACGAGTCTCATTTGGAACTCACGGTGGAATTAAAACATGGAGAACACTTCCAGCAACATCCCAACACAAACAGTGTTGGTCCCGTTAAGCAATAACCTCGTTTGTGGGCATTCTGCCAACTTTTAACACGAGCGAAACTTTCTCACATCTTACCGGCAGACACGTTCACTCAGTTCTGACCGGAACACGCACGTGTGGCAATCAAGTCAGCCCCTCCCCCTCAACACATATACACACACACACACACACACACACACACACACACACACACACACACACACGCACACTGAACTGAAAAAAAAAAGAAGAAAAGAAAAAAAAGACAGGCAGATGAGGTGTCTGAACAGTGACTGCATTAAAAATATATATATATATATTTATTATTATAAATATATTATAAATATATTATTATATTATTATTATTATATTTTTTTTTTTACAATTTTGGTGAAATTAAATAGAAACAAACATTAAACCGGTACACGACTCTTGCTGACCTGATTTTAAAATCATCCGGTAGCTTTTTCGGCCGACACACAGCAGCAACACCAAGGCTGGAGGAGATGACAGGAGCGCAGTATTGTCCTGTTCAATGTTTCTTTATATCCCACCTCTCCCCCCGCAGATGCTGCTCGCCCACGGTACCACCAAGGGCAACCTGCAGGGAGACCTGGGAAATACCCCCATGATGCTGGCCTGCTCCATTAACAACTGCACCGCCCTCAGAATGCTGGTGCGTCTGTCCAGCCGCGACGTTCAGCCCCGGCTAATGGCGAATTCAGCTGCAGCAGAGAAAGAATGTTCTCAGTTTGTCTTCCCTCTTCATCTACCTCCCCTTTTTTTTCTTCCTTTACCAAAGCTGAAGCAAGGCGCCAAGCTCTGCATACAGAACAGGCTGGGCCACTACCCCATCCACGCCGCAGCCTTTGCAGGTGCCCGGAAAGCGCTGGAGGTGATCCTGACCAGCGGTACGGCGAGAACCTCTCTTTCTTTTTCCTTTTCGCTGAATCAAACCAGAGAACGGCAGCAGAGTGAGTGAATAATTCAGACTCACGTCACAGGGAAAAAAAGCAACGTGCAAGCTTGTACTCAGGCCAGATGCCACAGGCTGACAGTGTGTTTATCCACTGTGGGAGGTCTGTTTGGTGAAGCGTGCGCCGTTGTCGGTGGGTTTAGTCGGAGCGCAGACTATTTAGGGGAAAAAAGAAAACTGCGATTGCATGCAAGGGATTTAAGGGGATATGCGAGTCCTCGTGCTGTTTGGGTTTTGCCGCAGACAGCCCCGGCTTGAATGTATGTGATGACTCATTCACTAAAACATGTCTGACGGGTGAGACTTTCCTGGAAATTTCAGAACAACCCTATAAATTGATGAACAAATAGGCACGTAAAAGCTTTTTTGGAAAAAGAAAATCTGTCTTCAAAGACGGGCCAAATACAAAAGCTAACAGGGATCTAGTCACCAAGAATGGCAATGAGAAAGCACAGATTTTACACAAACGCAAGAAGCTGTAGGTGCAGCTGTGCAAGCACGGCTGCATTTCTGCGCGATTGCACGCTCGGAACTGCTGTTTTCTTGTCAACGACAACCTCAAACTTCAAGTGAAACAAGTAAAGAGGTGAAGCAATCCACCTTTTTCAAACTTTTTCGACCCAAACTGTCTCACTGCTACAGGGGAGGAGCTGGGACACCCGAAGGAAAGACACATCAACTACCTGGACAAGTCCAAGAGCAGCCCGCTGCACCTGGCCGTGCGCGGCGGCAACGTGGAGGCCATCCGTTACTGCATCGCGAGCGGCGGCAAAGTCGACCAGCAGCAGGTCCCCCAATGTCCAACCAAACCTCAATTCATTTGTTCGCAGCAGCGGGAGGCTCCTTGTGCGTTCCTTTGTTAGAGCGTGCCAGCCTTAATGAGTCGGTTCTGCTGTGATGGATCTGCGTCTCCACGGCCAGCTACAGTTTTCTATGCTGATTTACATGCATACATGATAATTACATCCACTTGCACCAGCGCCTCCTGCCAGCCGGGCCCTGTTTATCTCATTATAGGCTTGTAGCTAAAGTTGCCCAGGGGGAAGTGAACAGTATGTCTACACATGTCAAGTGAGCAAATGGCCAATTTCTATCTATCTATCTATCTATCTATGTATCTATCTATCCATCCATCCATATATACTACCTGTCAAAAAAAAAAAATGTATGAGAAGGCGTGTCCAAACTTTTGACTGGTAGTGTATGTATAGAATTTGTTGAGGGAGACAGTAATCACGCTTGCAAAGTGACTATTACATATATGATGATTTTTTTGTCCTCATTTTTTATGGCAGAACGACAAGTCCACCCCGCTGCATTTGGCCTGCACCCAGGGCGCCCTGGAGGTGGTCAAGATGATGCTGTGCTCCTTTGATCACGTGGAGGACATCATCAACGTGACCGACGGAGCGTGTCAGACTCCTCTGCACAGGTGGTCAATCAGCGGCAGCATTGGGACGTCCCCTTGCTCTGACTTTTTGGGGTTTCAGAAAAATATGACGATGGGGTGTGATTGGAACGCCGCTTCTGCCGCTTCCCTGAGAATCGTCAGTAATTCTTAGCGCTTCACTGAATCGCAACCTTCCCATTACGAATCACCTCGGCTGCATTTATCAAGTTTGAAACCACGCAGCCAAACGAGCACTTTCCCCTGCCGTGGCTCCCTTTTATCTTCCGAGTTTCTTTAAAATCTCCCGATTGATGTATCGCTCGCCATTTCAGCGGCGCTGACCTTTGGAGGAACGAGGAGATCGCCGGAGTCCCCCGGTGGATAAAGACTTCTTATTAGTCGTATCTCGCCGTCCAATTTATCTCAGCAGACTCTCCTTTTGACGTGGAGACCTCAGCCGCCCTGCCTTGCTTTGGGTTCGCGAGGCGAAAGAGGGCGGGGCGCGCTCCATCCCTCAAGCTAACGCTGTCAAAGTTGCAAGAGCAGCTTTTCATGTTCCAAGTTAAACAACCCACAGATGCTGCACTTTGGAGCGACCGCCGTAACCCAGTCTTGTTCAGCTTGAAAGCAAATCCCGCCTCGTATTGTAAACAGCGGAGCAAATGAACAGAGACATAAAAATCGGCAGAACAATTAACTCTTAATTAGGGTCAATAATAAAATAATGACAGCGCAAGCCGATCTAATTAGGCCACCGCCATAAAGATACGCAGCTTCCTTCCTCCATTTTTACAGAAATGCAACGTCTGGTGACCTCGGTGGAAGACCGCGAGACCAGACCGCAAAGTCCAAATCCTTTCATCACTTAAAACGTTTAAAAGTCCTCAGGTTTTGTTTTCACCGCTTTGATGCAACCAACAGCATTTCTCCCCCATGAAATCGTACATCTTGTTGACTTTTTGCTCAACAAGACGGGAGTCAAATCCGTCGCGTCACGCTGAGACCACACTGAAAGCGGCCGGATTAACAGCAATTGTGTTTGCTTTTCCAGGTCTACAATATTTGACCATGTGGAGCTGGCAGAGTATCTCATTTCAATGGTAAATAAGACACAAGCTTGCGCACGCACGCACACACACACACACACACACACACACACACACACACACACACTGCAGGCAACAATTGCGCCCTTAAAAGCAGCGTGTGCGTGGTTAATTATTCCTTTGTCTTTTCTGCACTGGCCTCACACTGACGTGGGCTAATTCACAAAGCAGAGCCTGATATGAGCACACGCTACACGTGAGGACAATCAGCGTCTGTCATACGCCTTTTCATTTTCCTTTAAAGATGCACTCCTGAGGACTCATTTAATCACACAACGCCAGGCATGAACAATGCTAATCTCATGTAATTGTCGGCTGGTTCAATCAGTCCGCGTGACAATAGCGTTGAACAAACAGGCAAAATTGATATCAATGGCCTTAATTTCCCCCCACGTGACCCTGTTTGTTTGCAAAAGGCAAATACGTCTTTATATTAACATCATTATCTCATCAGGGCGCAGACCTTAATTGCATCGACTGCAAGGGAAACTCTCCTCTGCTGCTGGCCACCAGCTGCAGCGCGTGGCGGACCGTGACTCTGCTGCTCTCCAAAGGTGACCGTTTTTCCACGTGATCTCGCAGGACGGCAAAGTAAACGCCGCAGGTGCACTCACGCTCGCAGCCGTGTTTCTGTCATCCAGGGGCAAACGTGAGCGAGAAAGACCGATGCGGCTGCAACTTCCTTCACCTGGCCATCCTGCAGCCCAAGGGTCTGAAAAACCTCTCGGAGGAAGTCCTGCAGGTAGCTGCCAATCGACACTCCCTGAGACCACAGCCTGTGAACTTTATTACATACTTAAATGGCCCTTTAAGCATTGCATAGATTTTGCTAAATGACAACTTTCCAAATAGGCAAAGTTGGCCTCCACCTGCTTAGCAGCATCTCAAACGTAATCATGCGACATTGTCACCTATACCGTGTGGGCTTCATGCGACCTCATGCGACCTTTTGCGTTGTTTGTGTGTGTCCTTGGTGCGTCCAACCTTTTAGCACGACAGCGTTAAGGTCCTGCTGACCTGTGAGGACAGCGAGGGCTGCACCCCGCTCCACTACGCCTGCCGACTGGGCATCCACGACTCGGTGAAGAACATGCTGGGTCTCTCTGGGAAGGACAGCCTGGCGTGCAAGTCCAAGGACAAGAAGTCGGCGCTGCACTTTGCTGCCCAGTGAGTCCAACAGGTGTCCTCCCCCCCAAAATTGCTAGGAGGGTCTTTGTCGGGAGCTGCTCTGATTTTTGGTTCAACAAAGGAGCCACAGGAGGCGGCCTCGACTGTATTGTTCCTTTTGTCAAAAGCACTGAAAAAAGAACCCTGAGCAGAAGTCGACACACTCCGTGTCGACTTCTCCAATGCTCCGGTTATTGAGACATGTTTTACAAGACACAAGATGATCTGGCACTGAGGGAAGGGAAGGCAGGTGCTTCCACAGCTGACAGGAGGAGGAGATAATGAAACCCAGGTGGTGCACAGGAGGCAGGAAACAGGAAGGCAGCAAAGAGAAAGCTGGCAAAAAATAAAAATAAAAACAGGAAGTAACAGAGAAAAATGTCACTGTCCGACTTTGCAGGAATTTTTAGGCCTTTGATGGAAGTCATTCTAGAAAACATTTCAGTATAATAATATTTCTTTGATCCCTCTGCACTCTCCAGGAAGCAGACACATGGATCTTTCTTTTGATCCAACACACAGGTCTGAAAATCAGCCCCTTGTGATGTCACAAACTCACTGACACCTAAACCCAGTACCCAGTGAAGCTGTGGTGTCCTGAGATTTCTTTATGTGTCCTTCACATTAAGTCGAAGATTCTTCCACCTGTAAGCTATTTGCAGAAGGCTGCAAACAGAGGGCTAAAAATAAATAATATATATATATAAATAATATAAATAATAAATAAATTGGTATCATATGAATCTTCTCTTCTTCCTCCAAGACCCTTTTCTCTGTGCTTACACAAGCCGTGCGGTGACTAGCTCTTAAAAAAAAGCGCATTTAAAACCGTCACCTCGCCTGCACCACTTTGAATCCAGCCGGCCGGTCCTCTGCAACCCCGATGATTTATCGCCGTGACACACCTATTAAACGGCGACCCAACGGAAACACTACGAGAATAGAACTCAATTAGCGGGGGACGGCGGGAGAGGAACGCCACTAATAGCTCCGGCCGACGCTCAACAATCCCGCCATTGATTTTCCCGTCATGTACCCTGTATTTAATCGGGCTTAAAGGACAGTTGAAGGCCACAATATGATATCATACCTTAACTGCTGCAGACACACCGTAATGGTCTCTTTCCCAAGCGGTCCCACTGTGCCGAGGGGCTGCAGCCGCTGCCACTGCCAAGCGCTCGTATTCTTGCAGTTCTCCAAACCATTAGTCATCACCTTTTTTTAGACAAAATGAAAAAAAATCTAATATATCACGGGTTGAAGCCCTGCAGCAGGAATCCCAATTGCCTTTGAGCAAAATGATGGAATGCGCCCTGACTGCCCACAAGCCTCGAAAGACCCCTCTGCCTTCTTCCTCCACAGCTTCACGCTTCTACTTTGTGCTTTCATTGTTTTTTTGTTTTTTTAAAGGTACGGCCGCGTCAACACGTGCCACCGGCTGCTGGAGAGCATCACCGACTCCCGCCTGCTGAACGAGGGCGACGAGCAGGGCCTGACGCCGCTCCACCTGGCCTCCAGGGAGGGCCACACCAAGGTGGTGGAGCTGCTGCTTCGCAAGGGGGCGCTCTTCCACTGGTAAATCGAATTTACTCCCAGTCAGTTTGCAGAGATTCTTCTGTTCTCAAGGAACGCAGTGTCATTGAAGAGATGCCTGTGTATTGAAGTCTCCAAACGCCAAAAAAGAAATGAAAATAATGTTTATCTGTGGTTGGTGTTTCACGATGGAATTATGCCAATATTGAGTTTAAAAAATTGTAAAACATTTCTAGCTTTCAAGCAGATGATCTGTAAAGCAGTTAGGTCTGATGTAATTTTGTCTTCGTTTTCCACTTGTATTTATAAAAATGCTGAATGGTAGCTTGATCTGTCATCTGGCAGGCTTAAAACAAGCTTCTGCCTGTGCCTGTTCATACACCTTTTCTTTTACGATGAAATGCGTCACTTATTGTTTGTCTGAATGAATAAAACTCAAATATAAAAAAAAATGTGTTTCTGGCAGCGATTACCGAAACTGGACTTGCTTGCACCATGCCGCGTATTCGGGATACACGCAAACCATGGAGATCCTCCTATCCACCAACCCCAAGCTGCTGGATAAAACAGACGAGGACGGGGTACCGTGGAAATATTTTTCATCCGCTCGCTGGCTCGAAGCAGCTTGCACCAAAGTCTTTGTTACCTTGCCGAGTTAAACAAGAAGTCAACCCTGGACTGTCTTGTGTGCTCTACGTACACCAGAACACCGCGCTGCACATCGCCGCCAGGGAGGGACACATGGCCGCCGTGAAGCTGCTGCTGAACCGCGGGGCCGAGCTGGTGCTCAACAAGAGCGACACGTCCTTCCTGCACGAGGCGGTGCAGAGCGGACGCAAAGACGTGGTCAACGCTGTGATCGACAACGAAAAGTGAGGTTTTTTTTGTTTTTTTGTTTTTGCGAAGAACGTCATTGGACAGTTGGCCCATTCCGAGTGGGATATTTAGTAGCACCTAGTGGTGAGAAAGCATATTGCTAGCCTTTGTGTGTAAGGGCGTGATGCCCCATGACCCTGATGTCAGGACTATTTTTAGCTATCAAATGAGCAATGCCATAAATTTGTCTCCTGGTGCAATGTTTGATCCCACTTAACTCTCCCAGCTGTGTAAATATTCCCCCTAGGGGTCGCCACAGAGCCAATCAACTGCCTCCTGTGTCACTAATTCCACATCTTCTTTCACCACCATAAATCTCCTCTCTGGTCTTCCTCCTGCCGGGTCCAATCCCAGTATCCCTCTGCTGATATATTAACAGTCTCTCCTCTGGACATGTGACCTCTCTGGCTTTTATCTCCACAACAAGGAACATCATCGAATATTCTCTGACTGTCCCCATTATGAACTCTGTTTCTCCGTTTCTTAGCGTTTGATTCTGCCTTTTCCCCCCCAGAGCCGCCGTCTCTTAAACACGCAGCATCGCTCTGCTGCAGAGTGCCGCTGCGGCGCTGCGTTTAAATTCCACACCCGTCGTGGCACCTTTGTGATCCATCCCTCTCCGTCTCCCTTCAGATGCAGCGAAGCTCTGAAACTTTTCAAACCCGGCTCAAGCCAGCGAAGTCCCATCGTCGACATGATAGAGTTTCTTCCCGAGACCTACAAGGTTGAAATCATCTTATACGAAGGGCCTTCTGCTGAAGTTTGCTTGCACCCCTTGCAACCTTTTAAATGGGATTTCCGTCTTCCCTCAACAGCACCTTCTGGACAACTGCGTGAGGGAATCGGACAACGATCACAACTGTCCTGAGTACCACGTAAGTCCCTCTGACGCAGCATAGTCACACAACACTGCAGCAGTCTTCTCACAGGTTTTTGTACTTTTTTTTGTGTGTGTGTGTGTGTGTTGTGTAGATTGAATACAGCTTCATGTGGCTCCAAGCTCCCCTCAAAACTAGGCTACTTGACAAGAGCGTGAGGGCTCGGCCTCTGGCTGCACTCAACGTAAGCCCCTGTTTGTTTATCACCGCTGTGCATCGCTTCAGCCCGGCGCAATGCAAATATGAGGGATGCGCCGCAGCGATACAGTCGCGCACGTACAGCGGTAATGCGTCGTAGCACGACAATTTGAAAGTGGATCCAGTCTCTCCGGCTGATACTCCTCTGCTCTGTGTGCAGGCGATGGTCCACTACAACCGCATCGACCTGCTGAACCACCCCGTGTGCAAGAAGTACCTGGCGATGAAGTGGTGCAGGCTTTTATTCTGTATTTTTTACTTTGTTTTTTCCAAACTGCATCCCGGATAGAGTCCAGTTTCTCAGCCCACGCGCGTCACTGACCCACTGATCGGACTGATTCTGTTTCCCCCTCGGTTTCAATTGGCAGGGCGGCTTACGGGAGCAAGGCTCACTTGCTGAACATTGTCATGTACATGTTGGGCCTCCTGCCGCTGACTCACCTCATCGTGATGCTCAGACCCACCATGCAAAACAATGGCACCGACCACAATGTCACCATGATGAACACGTGTTTCACTGAGGTACTGGCATGTTTTTTGCCTCTTCTTGCTTGGGCTGCTTTACACTGAGACCAGTTTGAGACACGTAGAAGGTCCAGGTGTGGTTGGAGGAAGACTAAAGCCTTCGTATCTCTTTTCGTTTTGTAGCAAACTTTCAATGTGAGCCTCTGCATGGCGTTGGTATTTCTCATGAACATCTACGCCATCATCAAGGAAATAGTGCAGATATCGCAACAGGTAACATTCGTCCTTTTCCTGAACTCACAGCCAAAGTCAAATCACAAATAGTTGAAATGAGACAAAAGCTAAACCAATCATATCCTCTTTCACACTCAATGACATTTTGTGATTCTTTGCTCCTTCCCCTCTTGCACTTGAAGCGCTCCAGTTACTTCAAGGACTACTCCAACTGCTCTGACTGGGCGGCGGCTATCCTCTCCCTCCTGTTCGTCATTCCCCTCATGCTCAATGTGGAAAGTACCTTGCACTGGCAGGCGGGAGCGTTGGCAGGCCTGCATTGCTGGATGGGATTTCTTCTCTATCTACAAAGGTGCTCTCCACCGCGACTGAACCGCTGCGTTTGTGAAAAATTTACGCCGCGCTGGTGGGATGTTGACTGACCTAGTATTCCTATGCCTGTGTGTGTGTGTGTGTGTTTTGCAGATTTGAGGGTATCGGCATCTATGTTGTGATGTTTATTGAGATCTTGAAGACGCTGTTCCGGGTCGTGTTGCTCTTCTTCTACTTGATGTTTGCGTTCAGTCTGGCTTTCTACGCTCTGATGCTGAACCAGGTAGGTAGGGAGGGGTGGCGCTTATTATTGGTGTTGGAGTACCATTGTACGCTCTCAAACTAAAGGTTGTAAGTTAGCACAGGGCATTATCTAAGAATGTCACGGCACACTTAATTATACAGCAACATTTATAATAGAAAGAGAACAGTACATTCATCTATCTTTTTTAGTCAGGACTAGACAGATAAATCAAATCAATTGTGGAAACAAATTAAAGGTCACCAACTTAGAGCTTTTCTCTCGGAAGTTATTTTATCATTATTGGCATCAGGTTTTTAACAGCGACTGCTTTTCTTTCTCCTTCAGCGAGAGTTTGGAAGTTTGCCGCTGTCTGTGATGCAAACATTTGTGATGATGGTCGGTGAGCTGAACTACCAGAATAACTTCCTGGATGCCTTTTTGAAGCATGAGCTGCCTTTTAGCTTCCTGACTTATTTTATTTTGGTGCAATTTGTGCTGCTAATGCCCATCCTTCTGGTGAACCTGATGGTGAGTCCCACTTTTTCCACCACATAATAAGGCTATGTATATATTTTTTAATTGTGTCACTAATTATATGATGATGTGACTCTTGGTCTTGTTCTGGCGGATCTATAGATTGGTTTGGCTGTTGGAGACATTGCAGAGATCCAGAGAAATGCTTCTCTAAAAAGACTAGCCATGCAGGTAGGACCAGATTGCATTTCAAGTAATTTTTTAGTTTAGTAAAAGCCACACGTAAAATACACAGAAATAGATAGGAAGACATGTTTTACTATCTGGCAACTCTAAATTATAAATAAATGATGATGAATGCCGGTGTTTTTATATGAGAAGTCAAATTATTGACCTTATTGACTGAAAATGTGACCTGCTGACCTTAGATTGAACTTCACACTGCTTTGGAAGAGAAGCTGCCTTACTGGTTCGTGAAGCGAGTGGACAAGCGCTCGATCATCATCCATCCCAACCGCAAGTGCTCCAAAGTTAGTCCAATCCTGGCAGAACATCGCAAGAAGAACCTCGTGCTGGCCTTCGACCCGCTTCTCACCTTGTAACACGTGTTTTACGTGTTCGCTCTCCCCTACACTTGCAGAGCTTTCTCAGACAAATGGTGTTCGGTTTAGACGAGCGGGACGAAGTGTGGAGTCGCGTGCAGGCCAAGTCACAGAGGTGCACGCTGATGGAGACGGAGTTCAAGAAGCAGAAGTACAGGTGAGGAGCCGATGGTGCATGCCGGACTCACGTTCTAGGCCCGTAACAGAGTGCACCGTTATGTCTCAGCCTGCATGGTGCTGTGGTCTCTGATGCGTGAGCAGCTCCTAGTGGCGGCAGTTTTGCCATTACGAATGCAAGGGGGGGGGGGAGAAAAAAAAAACTGAAAGTGTGCCCTTTCCTCCTCCCACCCAACCCCCTTCTGAAGGATGAAGGAGATGTCCTGCCTGCTGGAGAAGCAGCACAACCTCCTGAAGCTCATCATGCAGAAGATGGAGATCTCCTCGGAGGCCGACGAGTACGACGGTCCCATCAACATCCGGGGCCGCATGTGGCCCACCCCGCAGAGCACCAAAGCCGGCTCGGTCCGCGTGTCCCGCTGGCTCCCGCTTGTGAAGGCCATCCAGTACAAGAAGAACTGACCTCATCATATATATATATTTATAGTCCACATTCTGTATCGAAATGTGTAAGCAGATACTGTCATAGTTACTCCTACTGAAGGTTACTTGCAGCACCTATTGTTGGCTCAACACATCTGGTAATAGTGTTGTTTCGTTAATATTGCCTTTTCACTCTTAGCTTTCAGGTATAGCCGATAATAACTATGACTTCTTTTGTGGCGTCATTGCACATTGATGTCCGTCGCACCGGCCGCTTCTGTTACGTGGCTCTTTGTGAACATTCACTGCGGCGAGTATGATTCATTAATAAACCCTTTCACCTCAAAAGATCGAGCTGATTATCTGGAGGTTCTGCTAAAATGCTTGTTTCGATCAATTTGCCAACCGAGACGCGCGGAAAGCCACTGGGGCTGCGTTGAATAAACTCTCGTCCTGTAGGAAAGCATAATAATAACATGTGTCTTCTTATTTAAACTTCAGCAACAACAACCTCAGCACCCGTGACAACGAATAGTCACAGATTTTTCAGTTGCTCAACAAAATAACCTAAAGGAATGTTTCTGGTGAAAGTTGTGCGGCAAGCGCCTTCACCTGTTTCTTCTCAATAAAGTTCTGCACAGGCGTGTGGTGCGTGTCAACGTCAGGGATCTCACGGAGAGATAAACAATGAAGCTTTAAAAGAAATGTAGCAGTGGTACAGTGACGGATCTATGCCTCTGATTTGTGCCCTTGGGCTGCTTCAGTGGCGATTCGGGGAAATCAAAGGAGTCTTCGGGAGAGGAGAGAAGGCAGCTGACATCATGCGCTTGCACCTGTCCCTCTGTTTCTCCAGCGCAGGGCCCCGACGGAGGTCAGGACCCCTGAAAGTCTTTGCTGATAGACAAAAGCTAAACTATCCCTTCAAGTCAGGTTCCGAATGATATTTATTACCATGTGTCCCAAATTTGATTATTCCCGGGGCAAAGAGGACGACTATGTGCGTGGGGTTTGCACAATGACCTCCTTCTCCTTCTGAGGAGCTACTTCCACTGAATGACCAATCAGCGTCCAGCCTTGGAGACACTGATGTGCTGATGAGAAGCTCGCTGTCTGCGCTGTCACTCAAAAAATGACAAACCGACCAAATTTGTGTCTTCAAACGCGGATTAGACGATCATTGCAGCATGTCAGAATGATTGCAGTGCCATTGATGGAGCCTCTGCTCCACAGTTGAGCATTGACAGTGGCACAGAGCACAATGGAGCTCCTTTTGTGAACCTGGCATGGCAGTATGATTATTCTTGTGCCTGTCATAAAAATCCAAATTCCACACGTTATACGGAGTCATGGCGTGCGGGGGGTTTCCTGGAATATCTCGAGATAATAAAACGATTTTCAGCAGTCACAGAAGAAAAGAAAAAAAAAAGCTTCCTTTCAGGGTCCCGTATCGTGTGAAATTCACCAAATAATCTTTTTATATACACTGTCTCTGCCAGACAGAGCTCTGCTATAGATCTCTGCCCCATCCTTATCACTCCAACCTTCATAATAAATAATGATTTGGGGGTGAGACGGGTGTGGATGCACTGGGAGAACCGTGTCGCGACGCTACATGGGAATCTGCCACACCCTTGTCATGCCAACGCTCCAGATGTCATGGGAACCGGTAACAGCTGTACGTAGGCTGCGTGTGAAAGGCTCCCGCCATCTGCGGAAACCCAATCCCTCTGTGAAACCCGGCAAAGGATTATGCACTTTTGATAAGGTCCTCAAGACATTTCTATTACCCCCCAAAAAACACATCTGCGGGGTCTGCCGATCTTCAAAAGTGTTTACTTTGCGAGAGCCAATAGTATGCGTGTCGTAACCAAGTGTGTCGTCCATCAGCACATGCAAAGATTTCGTTAGTAAAAAATAATGATCATTAATAATTAGTCTTACCATTTTCATGAACTTCCCACCAATTTAGGTGGTAACAGAGTGGGGGTGTCGGCATGGGATTATTGTAATTATCAAGTGCAGATGTGCAAATCTGGGTCCAAATGCACGTGCAAGGAGTTGTGGTCCTACTGAGGTCATGGTGCTTTGGAGAGAAAGGGGGTGGAGAAATGTCCAAGGAAGAGAAGAAGAAGAGAAAAAAAAAACCTTGCACAGATGCCAAGTCCTGGACACTTAAATGAGAGCGGAAGCTGAGCAAGAGGGGCATGTTTTTAAAGTGGGGGAGATGCACTTTTCAAGACGTGACCTCCGAGACGAGAAGGCACTGTTGCATTGGCAGCTACGGCAAGTGCAGAGTGCGACTTAGGGTGATCAAAGGAGTGCTTTTAAGGAAAACAAAAATCTGGCTGAAGCTGAACTTTGGTGTTGGCAGTTTGTGAAGTGTCCCCTGGAGGAGCCACAGGTGGAGCGGGCAGCCATGTCCACCGGCTCTGCCGCGAGTGACGCTGAGGACTACGAGGCGTGCCACGCAGGAGCGGCCGCGCCGCTGGGCAGGACGCAGGCGCGTAAAACCGCCCACTACGACCCCGGCTCGGACGACGAGTTCGCTGTGGACGTCGGCGCGGATGGGAGGACCAAGCCGGAGCGCAGAGCGTCCAGGGCGCAGCGCAAGGACGGGCGCCAGCCGCAGAGGAACGCGGCCAACGCCAGGGAGAGGGCGCGCATGCGGGTGCTGAGCAAAGCCTTCTCCAGGCTGAAGACCAGCCTGCCCTGGGTGCCGGCCGACACCAAGCTGTCCAAGCTGGACACGCTGCGACTCGCCTCCAGCTACATCTCCCACCTCAGGCAGCTCCTGCAGGAAGACCGCCTGGAGAGCCGCTACGCCCACCCGATCAATCTGGTATGCAGATGATGACATTTATTTGATGATGACGATGATGATTGATGGCAATGAAAACATTCAATATTATTATTAGACCAATAATATTGTGTTTACTTCTTGTGGCCCCTTATCTATCTATCTATCTATCTATCTATCTATCTATCTATCTATCTATCTATCTATCTATCTTGCCAGACCTGGCCCTTCATGATGACAGGACGACCAGAGGGCGGCCAAGATGTTCCGTCCTCTGTAAGACTCTGTGGAGCGACGGCATAGAGCCCCAACAGAAAGAACATTGGATGGGAGACAATCTAAATCTACTGCGCCCTACTCCACCCCTACCAAACTCTGCATGGTGAGGGTTGTGGTCACTTGGATCTGAACTTGTCCTCCACTGGAAAGGCCCAGTGTTTGACATTTGAAAAGCAACAGGTGCATGAGTATGTTTTTTTTTGTTTTTTTTAGCTGAATAAATAACAATTTGAATTGAAATTCTTGTTTTTCAATAAAGAAAAACAAGCATTTCTGATGACATCAAGGCCTACTTGGAGGAGGCGGTCACGTGTGCTACAATCTGCTTGGAGTTTTATGATTTGACCCCACAGCTATAATAAAGGTTATGAGATCAAAGTGAGGCATAAAAAAATGCCAAATTTTACACACTGGTCCTTTAAAAGTCACACACAGGTGTTTTTTTTTGTTTTTGTTTTTTAGAGCATGACAATAAAGATATCTATTTTTTCTAACGTCATTATTTGTGATATTTCCACGTGCATATGTTTGTGGTCATGTTTTGGCATGTTTTCACTGTGTGTAAGGTTGTCTACGTGTGATTCGTTTCCCAAGTAATGGTTAGGTTTCACAACTGCCACCTGCACCTGCAGATTTAGCAACATTCGTGAAGGGTTAAGTTCCACTTAGTGTGGCAAAGCAATCCCACGTTATGGTTGGAACACCTGTTTGAGCCCAACTACTGCCGTGAATAAAGCTTATTAAATGTTACTGTAAATACTTTTTTATCTGTCATTGCATTTCCTAAAATCAACCAATTCCCCCAAATGTCTGTTCAGTTAAACCTCAAGATCTAAAGACTGGATTTTTAAAAGAATGTCAATTTCTGTATTTATTGTGTTTGTGGTGCCTTTCTAAAATGTATATTTTTACAGTCATAATAAATATTCTTTTGAAAATACCAATTACCGTGTCTCCCTGTATTTAATTTTGCATTATAATCTAAAAAAAAGATTAATCTGTTGCATCGCACGAAATGTAATGGCATTCATTACTGGAATACTAGTAACGAATACCAACTATACACAAATGATTGATCAAAATTGCACCTGTTTTAATTTTATGACTTACAAGTAAATATAACCTCACCCCTCCGAGAATGCATATCCCCAGCGGTCAGAAGATTATCTTCCAGGGCTTATGTCATGTTCACATTTCAGTCAAAACAATTCAAGAGAAACTCAAACAAAACATTCAAAAAGTTTGGAAAAAGGAGGAAAAAACACTCGGTCAAAGGTGCAACAATTGCACTGATGCTTATCAGCATCTGCTCACTGTAAGGATGAGAGAGAGGGAGAGAGAGCACATGACATGATCTTTTTAATCTACCCCTTGCATTCAGTACGGACAGGGCGGAGATCTAGGGACCTGCAAGTCTGGTGGGACAGTGCCTGAGATAAAGGCGTCAACAAAGGGAGGTGGAGGATGAGGAGGAGGAAGAGGAGGAGGAGGAGGAGGAGAGAGGACCAGTTTTCATCAGGTTCATGTGGAGCTGCAGCTGTTGGCGTGTTTGGTGAGTTTCCCAGAACTCTGAGCAGTTCTCCTGGGAGAGGCCAGCCACTGCTGCAGGACGTTGGACGGCTAATGAGCTGCCTTCTCACACTCGAACTGCCGCCCTTTTTTCAAAGTCACCCCCTTCAAGTGTGACTTTGAGGGAAAGTGTCTTGTTTCACCTTGGACCAAAAATGTTGTGTTTATCAATCAAAACATGACAGACAGGTGATTATCAGGAATGTCCTTCGTTTCTAAGCTTATTTTTACGCAGAGAAAGCCAACGGCGTCACTCGTAATTTGTGTCAAATGATTTGAAACCCCTCTCGTGAGCAATAAACAAACCACTTTTTTGTTTGGGCAAGTAACAGTGAACGCCACGGGGTTATTTTTATAACACGAACGTCATCTAGTGGTGAAAATGAGAATACAGCTCAGTGACACGTTGCTAATTGTTGCTTCTTGTTTTTTTTTCTCCATATAATCAGCAATTCAACTGCATGACCAGCAGGGGTCAGCATTACCTTATTTTTTTTTAGTCACTCGGCAAGCTAGTGAGTCAGGATTATATTGATCGAACAGCAGCTGTTCATTCACACTCCCGCTTTTTCTCTATGTATTCTCAGGAAAATAGTGGCTTGCTTGTTTGTTTGTTTCGTCACGGCAAATTTGTTTGAGGGCAACCGCTCTGTTGTTATTCGTCACGATATTCGTCTTAGCCAAAGAAACCAAGCGTTTTTCAACTTTCTCTTTCCTGGTAAATTCTACGCTATTGTTCGTTTGTCTGCTTGTGGAAAAACAGAAAGGAACCTGTCCGAAAGCCAACTTCCGGGTCCACTGAGGCTGTCTTTGTAGCTGCCCCAGTCGAACTTAAGGCCTTCAAGCTCCCTGTTCGACGGTCGGTCTCCAACACACCTTCACTGTTGTTTTGTGGGAATTGTGGTTGGTCGTCCACCAGAGGACGCCGTGACATATTATTAGCAGTAAAATGTTGACGGGACCATAGTGACGTCTTCATGTGTCCCGTTAATGTTTGGTCTTGTTTAAGGTGTTGCAGAGAAAAAAGTGCCCCCAAATCCTTTTTGCTGTCATCTGTGGGGAAAAAAATAAATTTAAAAAAATGCTAAATGACAAATTGCTTCTTGCAGCATTTTCAAGGAACCACGTCCATCTTCATTTTATGTGTTCATTTGTGTGTAGATGGAGATCCGTCTTGTGCATCAGACTTCCTGTTCCTCTGCGGACAGGAACCCTCTGCTGTTTGGACGGGTGATTGGGTTACAGCGCGGGACTGGCAGGCCGGCCTCAGGAGGGGAATGGAGGCTCCGCGCTGCCCGTGACATGACAGAACTAAACTGTGAGTGAACGTCTGAAGATGAATTTGTCGGAGAAGGGGTGTAGAGGTGACTGAGCGGCTGATCAAACGTCCACTCTCAGCCCCCACCCCATTCCCAGGTGGGTCTCAGCTCCGAGTGCCCCGCTGCAGCCAGGTCCAAAAAGAAACAGATATTCCTGTTTGCTCCCAGGGCATGTGGACCTATCCCAGCCCTGTTTACAAGGACTGGGCGGTGGCCCCTTGACCTATTATCTTGTACTCGCCTCTCTGTCGCTCTCACAAAGAGATTTACACCAACGGGCTCTTTCAGCTGGCTTGTTTTACATACACAGTGGCTGCGTGGGTTTGCTATTGTGTCTGGCTTTCGGCACAATGCGAGGTGTGCTCTCACTGTGACTTAAAGCTACATAGAGATTTATGAAAAACAAACAACAGGGTGATGTGTTTGTCTTTGAAGCTCATTGAAATAATTATGTTATTTAGAGCTCAAACCGTTTATTTAAAAAACAGAATGTTATTCCTTCCTCATTCTTCTTCTTCTTCTTCTTCTTCTTCTTCTTCTTCTTCTTCTTCTTCTTCTTATTATTATTATTATTAATAATAATAATAATAATAATAATAATAATAATAATAGTATCATCATCATCATCATCATCATCATCATAAAAAAAGTTTGAAAAAAAAAATCACTTTTCATAATAAACACTAAACTTAATCATACGATTTAAATGTCTGTGATTATAAACAAACACATATTATTCAACATTCTGACGTCAGTACCCAGAGTTCCCTTTTGTAAATCAGGCCAAAGTAATTATTATAAGGCAGACAATTCCTCCCGAAAAACCCCCTGATGTCGGCGGAGCAGCGTTCACACAGCTCGGGCCGTCGCTGTCGCCGCTCCGGTCCCCCTCCGGCGGCGTTTTCTCTCCCCCAGAGTTCATCCTCTGACATTACAAAGACGTCTGCGGGGCCGCCGACAATGGAGATGATATTTTTTTCTCCCCATCACAATGATCTCCCAGTCTTCTGCTCTGGGCGAAGGCTCAGTTCGCAAGCAACAGCGGTCCGGGTTTTTTTTTTTTTTTTTTCCCACCCCTGTCAGACGGGCAGCCCAGCCCTGTGGAGAAATGAGTCCCCTGGTTGCTTAAAGGCCCAACCTGTCAGCGGTCTGGAGGGATTAGCCATTCACAGTCTCCGTATTGTTCTCCAGGCCACAATGGGCTGCATGGGGGCCTGGCCCTTTGTCATCGGCTCTGTTGTGAACTCCTGCTGGGGCAACAAAAGTGTAACACACCTGTGACTATGGATTAGATCTTCTCTTCCCCCCACCCCCTTCTTTCTTCTCGCTCGTCTCCTCCGAGACATTGCCCATGGCAGCGCTGGCCACATCAAAAGTCTTCTTCAGACAGAAACAGGCTGTCCTGGTCAACACCCCTGAACAAAGGCCGTCAAGATTCATGGGTCTACTTTTCTTTTTTTCCATGATGGCAGTTTTTGAGCGTTAGTCGCTCACCTGTGATTGCCTGTGAACACAACTTTGACTCTGCTGCGGCACTAATTCAGCCAGTCCATTTACCTTTCCACGATGATTTCCTCTGAGTCTTCATAAAAGTCAAAAAGCATCAGTCCTGCTTTGACATCCCCGCGTCACCTTTGACCCCGCCAAGGGTCTTCTGTCAAGGCTCCGGTGGCCACATCCAAGCAACTAAATCCAAGATAGGACGTATTTTCAAAGAGAACCTGGACGCTCCGTGACCACATCGGAAATCAAAGTGATTTCGCGCTCGTTACGCAGAACGTGACATTCTAAAAGAACTCTGGGGCCTGGATGGGAGTAATTCACTGTGAGATGCGGTCGCTTTTCTCGTTTGTCACCTCAGAGAGACACTTGATCTGCTGCAAGTGTAGATCTTTAAAGTTTCAAGGCAATAGAGACAGTTTATTGCCGTTTAGACAAATTTGCTGAAAGACTTGGTGCCGAAGCTTTCCGATCTGTGGCATAAAGGAACTCATTCCCTCCTTTTTGTTGCCATTGTTCAACTTTTGAGTTGTAGTTGTGGTGGACCACTATCTAAATTTGGAGATGGTTCTAAATAAATGTTTTATTGATTGAGTTATTGTTTGATTTTACTCGAGATTACGTACTGGACAAGAATAGTTTTGATTTGAACAAACAGGTGTGTTATAGGTGGCTCACACACTCGAGCATCACTGCGACTGCATGGGTATGGATGCTTTTACGTTACTCTACTATTTGGAAGTCTAACAAAAGGAAAACCGCTGTGAAAAAGTAAAAAAAACAAATTTAGAAATTAGAAATGCAATTGTTCGTTCAGCTCCTTGGTCTGGAATGTTTACCGGGAACGAGACATTTTGGACGTTTATGACATTTAGCCCAACATCACTGTCGTCCTCTTCAAGGAGGAGGGGGGATTGAAAAGACGATGGTCTCTTTGGGGTAACCCTGGGGTCACCGTCATACGCCGCGATGCAGCTGACAGCAACACTCGGGCCCAGTTAACGCTGTTTGATGGATCGCCTGTGCGTGTAAGCGTGCTGGTGTGCACGCAGGTTGGCTGAGTGTGTGTGGTGGGATGTGTGTGCGTGCGTGTGTGTGTCTCTCTGTCCTACCTCTACCCCTCCCAACCCCCCCACCCCCTACCCCACCCCCCAAGAGAGCCTCTGCGGCCGGATGGTGTATCAGATGGCACGCTAATTACTCAGCCTTCAAAAGGGGGCTGTCCTGCCTCGAAGTGAGCGGCGGGATGATGGCTGTGTGGCGGCCAGAAAGAGGCTCCCCCCCCGGGGGGGAAACGGTGCGGTGATGGTGATGGGTGGGTGGGGGCATGCGCCCGTGCACGAGCGTGCAGGGGTCGCCCATGTGCGCGCAAACCCGCCGGAACAGGTGAGCAATCAGGTCCGAAGTCGACAATCAGGCAGCGCGGCGGGCCTGCGTCTTCTCCCCGCGACCTCACGTTTATTTTTGTAAATCAGAACGCGAGGCGCGTCTCCGGCATGACCAGCCAGTGACGACATTCGCTTCGGCACAAGACCGCAGAAGCAGCCTCGCAAACGCAATCATCACCATGGCTTTTATGTTCTCGCACAATAACCAGGAGAGGTTAAATCAAAGTTAATTCAAATATATTGTATAGCTGCGACAAACAATAGACGACACAGTCATTTTTTTTTAGCAATAAAACATGGCTTAAGAATGAAGATCAGATATGATCTTTCCCTTCTTTTTAATATTATTTTTTCTTCTCCTTTTTCACTGAAACTCTACATCAGAAGCAGAATCCACTTTATTGGCTCACAAACAAGGAATTTGACTTGATTTCTTAGAGAAAAACAGTGACCATGAGTCGCAAATGATTATGTCTACAAACAGATCCTTTTTTTTTTTTGCTTTGACTTTCGTCGTCGGAAGTTAATTGTGAAAGTGAGGCAGCGGCTTCAGATGTTTTTTTGCAAGGTTGCCACGCTGCGGCCCCGAAAAACAAGACAGTTGCGATGGACATTAGCCTTTGACCCTACCCGACCCTAACCATCCCCTTGCCTGTCTGCTGCTGCCCCGTCTCACACACACACACACACACACGCACGCGTGCGTGCGCGTGCACACACGCGCAATGGGGAGCTTATAGTTCCGAAAGCCCTCTCTCAGACTCCCCTCTTCTGTCCGTCAGATCAAAGCTCGCCGGGGGTTGAGAGGGACCTGACCCGTGGGAGAGGTGGAGGACCCTGCTGTTTGGCAGTCGGCGGTGTGGAAAGAGACAAACAGGCAGCTCCAAGGACGGCCAGAGAACCCCCCTCGAGCCCCCCTCCCGCACCCTCCAGACACACACACACACACACACACACACGCCCTGTGGGCTGATGGAACCTCTAAATCCACGGAGGATTCTCAAGGCCGTGCATGACAGAGGTGGTCGTTTGTTCTGTCATCATCAGTAGAGTGACACACACACACACACACACACACACACACACACACTCTTCCTTCCACTCTGCATCAGTGCGACACACACACACACACACACACACTCTTCCTTCCACTCTGCATCAGTGCGACACACACACACACACACACACACACACACACACACACACACACACACAATGTCCTCCTCTATCACTACATCACAGATGCCCAGTCTCTTTCTGCACCGCCCCTCCTCCTCTCCGTTATTTTGCGTCACGTCGCAACTGCGAGGACATTTTTCACCCATCAGCTTCCTCCCACACAGTGTGGTTGTGCCGTGGTGGCGCTGATTCATTTGAGGCGGTAAATACCGGGGCAAGCTGTTCCGCGAGCCGTTTGGGTCTCCGTTAAGGATCGGACACTTTAAACCTCACATTTAACACCGTCGTCTTGAACAAGGATCCTGACGAAGCTCGAATGTGTTTCCGGCCCCCCCCCCCAAAAAAAAAGACAAATTCCACGTGGTTGTGTAGCATTCGCCTGTGCTGTGAGATGCCCAAGCAGCCTGCCGCCTGTGGCGCTGATTCATTTGCGTGATAATGAAGCCACAACACTAACCCAGGTGGGCGTGTAATCGTTTAATAATTATGTTGTCTCTATACGGAGCGAGTGTCTCCTGATCTGTTTATTCACCGGAGCTGCAGTTAATTAGATCCAATAATGCTTCTTTGTTAGGCATTCATGTGATTCATTTGTACTTCAGGGATACTTGATGAGGGTAGGCCTCACTTGCATCTGTATTTTGAAATACATACATTATTATGTGTGTATGTATATATATATATATATATATATACACACACACACACACACATTATAAGCAGTGCTTTGTATTTCACAATCCTGCTAAGCTGAGAGGCATGAAATACCGTTTTGCAGCATAAAATTCCCTTTGAAATCCCACAGACACCCGATGCTTGTTTAAGCTACTTCATGCGTCTCACACTGGCCTCCTACGCCTTTTTCACTAAGCACCGTGCAATCCCAGACCCCATGTTCCCCTTCTCTGCCCCTGCCGAGCTGCGAAAGGAAAAAAAGAAAGAAGAAGAGGTGCTGTCGTACTGCTCATCGACTCCTCGCACTTCTCCTTTCTGGGTTTTTTACAAGGTGACGAAGCTCGCCACAGTGTCTCGGTGCAGCTGGCAACCCCCCCCACCAGTAAACAGGGGGGGGATCCCACGTGATCCGTCCGCATGGCGCTTGTGTTATCTCCGGCGAGGGCATTTAAAGCTCTATGTCTTTTCCACATGGCCCCGCCGACTTTTAATGAGCGTGCCCTGCCTCAGCTGTGGCCTGTGAACGCCCGCCCACTCCCCCGGTTCACGATGTGGGAACCGGGGCTGGAGGTGGAGGTGGTGGTGGATGGGGGCAGAGCCCGAGCTGCACACGTGAACTAACCTGCGGTGGTTGAAAGTTCCTTTTGCCGGTCCCACGTTCCAAGAAGTGAGCGCTTGAACAGCAACGCTGTTCTGGAAATCTGCCCCTTGTGATGTCACAAAGGGCACTGATAACTGTACCAGGTAGGTGGTATGCTGTCCAGGCAGGTTTTCTTGTTTTTCCCTCTGACACCAACCTGATGTTTGTCCCCTATAAGGTGCCGCAGGAAGTTGAAACCCTTGATAGAACATTTTTTATTCGGCGGAGTCCAGGGTAAAAAAATAAAGAAAATCGGAAAATTGGTGTTACATGGGATCCCTTTGTGTTCCCAAACAGGGAGGAGCTTTTCCTCCAGTTACACTTTAGAAAAACACGACTTCGGAAGTGTTTGCACTTTGGGATAGCTAAGAATGCATATTTAATTTAGAAGGAAGGCAACGCTCATCCGTGACTGTTAATATAAGCTGTGGGCTAACAAGGTCATAGTGGCCAATTGAGACAGCAGAAATCCATTCGTGGCTCACTTTGAAGAGCTCCAACTTAGCGAGAGGAGAAACATCGCTGAGTGATGCAAGAACAATATGCGGTGTTGTTTTTTCTTTTCAAAAATGTTAACCAGGCCTCACCTTCTGATCCCCTCCCCCCCGCTCGACGACACTCTATTTAGACATTCAGACGCCCGCGTTGGGAAGCATTAATATGCTTCGTGCAAACAATGAACGCACACAACGCACGCAAGAACTTTTTTTTTTTTTCAAACGTCCTTCCTTCCGTACAACGCTCCGCCTGCATCAACTCTTCTCCGGCTCTCAGCAGCATGAAAAGGTGCGACACTCTTAATAGGATCAGCGAGTGTGACCTTTCCACTCCTTGCCCTCTGCCCTCCTCCTCCTGGCACCAGTGGCGCTGGGTGGCACCCAAGAGCCACCGGGCCCTCGGGGTGTAGGGTTACGCCGGCGGCCAAGGGGCCTCGGCTCACATGCTTTAACAATTTCCTCCCGTCTTCTGTGAAATTATGCAAATATTTTAGTCCAGTTTCCTCGAGTCTGGAGCGCCAATTAAGAGTGTCTGTTGGCTTTTTTTGCTTTTTTTTTCTTGGTGACAGCTGTTGAGCAGGCTCGCAGACGGTCGTGACCCGTGCTGGAGCTGAAGGTCTCCCATCATTCAGATGTGGGCGGAGACGTTGCGAACACGAGGTGTGCACACGGGGAAGCGCTGGAGGAGTAATGAATAAGAGGCTTGAAAGTAGAGAGAAAAGAGAGTAGATTTAATACAAAGGCAACAAAACAAAGGTGGCGGGGGTAAGGAAAATGTTTCCAGAAGCTACGTTTGTCAAAACGTTGTGCTGTTCTTTTTTAAAGCTCCCATTTTATGAATCATTCACTTTATACGTGTCTGTGGCCTGTCAATAAACCTGTAAAAATCTGCACTTACCTAAATTTGTGGGCCGAAACAAAATTTTGGAAACCCATTCTGACACCTCAATTATATCTATGGGCTCAAATTGCAAATTGGAGAATCTGAAAATGAGTGTAACATGGGATCCTAAAGCCCCTAATTACACGAGTGAGTGGAGTTAAATATGCTTGAGGTTGTGATGATTAAAACCTCATTACATTTTTGAAACATGGGTAAAAAAAAAAAAGCATCCTTATTATGTCATGTGGACGTTAAATTTAATCTGGAAAGTTTGGCTGGAATCTTTGCAAGTAGTTCTCAGCGGAAGTCCAGCCATCCACACATCCACGTCCATGCGCGCTCCACCAATTCTCCATCACGCTCGTGAATTTGATCCAGGAGATTGCGCTGCCTGGATGAATGTTTCCCTGCGCTTCATGAGGGGGGAATAGGTGGAGGTCACGGCACTAAAGCATCTCTCCCGGGTTCAAAGGTGGCCACAATCGTAAGCCCTCCGAGGAGAGATTCATCTTGGTCAGGAGAAGGAGGAAAAAAAAAAAACCCTTGGAAGTTGGGCATGTAATCGCAGTATGTAGTGTGACGGAGCGCGTCGTTATAAAACGGTATTGTTGAAGGGAAGGAGAGCGAGGTCAAATTTAATGGAAGACCTTTATTGTGACACTGGAGATGATTTCTTCAGCGATACTGGTGATGGATAGACAGAGGTTGGCTTTGATGAGGCCGGGACAGACAGGACGAGGAGGGGAGGAGCGAGGAGGAAAAACAGCAGCAAAAAAAGAGAGAAATGTTGCCTAAAATATAGATTTCTTTTATTAGATCAGTAAATGTTTTAAAGTTAACTAAGGGTGCACAGGTGCTGATTAGTTGGATACCGGAAGTTGTGGATTTATTTTTTTTTGTAATTAATTTATTTTCCACTGCCTTCCTCTGCCCACGCCACACCTGCCTTCAATCAGCTAATCAGCACACCTGTAGCCCAGCTCCTGCAATCAGCCCCAGCTTGTATCCACCAGCCTCTTATTCCAGACAGTCCTTCCGTGCTCCCCACTGGATTCTCTTTTTCCCTCCTCACGGTTTCTCTTCATCGTTTACCTGCCAGAGAAGCACAAGCCAACCTTCGTTGATCCTGTGCTGAGTTCATACAATACGGTCACCAAAAATAATTTTCAGGTTGGCTCCCAGTAACTCTCTTAAATTGTCAAGGGGGTTGATTAGGTTAACAAATAACTTTTTTTTTTTTTTTTTGCAAGGATTTGCTCCTTTAAGTTTTAATATGTAGATTTGTTACTGTGTACGGTGACAGATGGAATACAACAGATTAAAAGAACACACATATCTTGCTAGATTACTTACTTGCTATGTTATTTTACAATCACCTTTGCCATGTAAAATGTACAGTTGGGATCTTTATCATTGGAATCTCAATGGCAACTATTACCAAACGTGCAGCCAATTTACGCCGCCTCTCAAAGGACTGCGTTAGGGTTTTTGCGCTCTACATTATCCACCACTAAACCTTCAACATGTGTCCTTTAACCCTTAGCAGACCTCCGCTCTTTCTTCATCTTGCTCCTCACTGTCTTCATTCCCCACCCACCCCCCTCCCAGTTTTTAACCTCTCCCCTCCTGTCGTGTCTCCCTGAGATCCCGGTGTGACCCAGGTTTTCTGCTCCAGGTGGTCTGCAGCAAGCCACCTGTGTTGCCTTTGTGACGCTGTCATCTGTCTCCGGGCAGGCTTTGTGGGGTTGCCAGCGCGAGGACAGGCCCGGTGAGCGCCGATGATGGAGATAGTGCTCTTGGCTGCGAGCTTCTCCCAGACTCTCACAGGAACTTTGGCCCTCCTGGACAGAGAGGAATGTTTACAGCCCCTTGTAATGTCTCAGAGACGGAAAATTGACCATCTTACACCTTTTGATATTGTTTTGGTTTTCTTAACCGTATTTAACTGTTGCAAATTATCTTATGGGAGAGTCAGTGTCTTTTGATCACATGATGGAAGTTACAGTTTCATTGAAGTTTGGTAGCTAATCAACACACTTCTCAAAATAGCCCTTGATGAACTAAGAAAAGTTCAATCAATAACAATTGGAACATTCTTTCTTAAGAAATAGGACTTTGGTCCTTATTTTTCTAATCAATAGTAAGAAGATAAATGTGACACACAGGGTCGAGTGGTACGGGGGTGCCTTGATTCAGCAAGGAATGCATTTTTCATGGCCTCCACATGAGGGAAATATGCAGCTGTCTGGTGGTGAGATCTATGCATGTTACATGGATGTTTTTTTTTAATTATCAAAAGGAGACAGGATTGGTTTACTGGAGAGCAAAACCTCACTTATCTCATACTTAGAAATTAATCTGTTTAAACACAATTTAGATTTAAAAAAAAAAAAATCCAAACATGTTGAATAGGTATGAATCAAGCATTATGTGGGCAAAGACGGCCATTAAGAATAATTAAATAAATCAACTATCGCTGCGAGGAGTTCATATTTAGTCAACCTATGTACGCGTGGACACGCTCAATATCCCAGGATGCCCTCCCACCCTCACATCACATAGTCAGAGTTTTATTTACCCCTCATCCGGAGTGGAGAGTGTTGATAAATGACGGCGGTGCGCCCTGGGACTCTCCTGTTTAAGGGAGCGGCGGGGCGATTTATGAGCGCACTCTCGCAGGCCTTCACTGTGATTAATCGACGCCGTCCTCCTCGGCCACAGGCGGGGCAGGGGCAGCCGGCCCTTCACTGTTTGGATAGGGCGATAACATCAAAGCCGGCCTGCTGCTTGTGTTAAGAAAATACTGCATTCTGGGTCAGTGCAAATGAATCCGGGAGGAGCTCCAAACTGTTTTTCAATGGCATTCCCATCGATATATTATCACTTGTGCGGCGCTTCAGCCGCCGGGGTTACAAATGACATTCGCAAATGTCTTGGCTCTTTAACCTCCAGGGGTTCCTCCAGGCTCCAGTTGACTTTGATGGTTTGGATGTTTATGTTAGGCCAGGTTTATGAATGGAGGAAGGAGGTGCGGGGGGCATCAGGAGGAGAATCGTCACAGTTGTCAGTGAGAGTTGCCGTTTATTAACTGCTGCAGCAAGGAAAACAGCCATTAGCTCGAGTTACCCTTACAGAAGTGACAATTTTCCAGGCTTGAAACGGTTATTTGAAGTTTGCAAAGTGATCCTGTCGCCTTTCGGGCTTGATGCAACGTTGCGCCCGCAGACAGCGAGCGAAGGTGTGAGCCTTTGAGATATTTACCTGCCCCGGTGTCCTCCTCCACACCTGCTCCATTGATCACAGGTCACGCTGATGAGTCGGTAGCTCCGGGGCTCAACCCTGCTGCACTTTTGATCCTGCTCCGTAATGATCTGCTCACCAACAAGCCCCCAAACCATTTTCCCACATGCAGAAGAGGACTTTTCTCTTCTAGAATGGTTATCAGATCAATAGTAATAGGTTATTTCTTTGAACGGGTTGAATATTTAAATTGTAGTTACAGCTTAAAGGCTACAAACTCTTGTCCTGCCGATGTTTTTTCTTTTTTAAATCTCATTTACACATTAAAAAATAGTCCTTTGACCCACTCACACAGCACCCTTCACCCCTGGGCCCAACTGGGACTCGCCGGGGGAGAATTTCCGCCCTTTATTTTCTAATTCCGACCGCTTCCCGTGGTTCCCTAAAAGGACGCCAATTTAGCCGAATTTGAGGGCCCGAGCTGAAAGGCGCACTGTTACCTGTCCGCTGGGGTGAAACCTCTGCGGTGGCTGCCCTTTCCCATGATTCCGCTGCGGGACCCCAACCGCAGGCAGACAGAGGGGACACCTGTTCCCTCGGAGGGGTTGGCCGGCATCTGAAATCTTAGTGGCCGGTTCTGCCTATTCAGTGCGGGCAGCACTATAAGGTCCCGGGCGCTGCGATGGGGAGAAGAAACCCGAGGAGAGTGCAGGAAAGCGGATGCCTACGGCCCGATGAACCTAATGCTGTTTGCCAAAACACAGCGCCTCCCTCCACGAGGCGCTCACCCACACTTGCAATAGTAACGCCATTGTCCGCTAGGACCGGGGGTTTTGGGGGGGCTCCACTTATCTGTGTATTCTCAGGCCTAATGCAGACGCACAATAGTGTTTCTGTCTGACGCTGCGAGACAAAGTTTAGTGCCGCGTGGATGAGGTGAAATTAAACGTCTCTGGCCTTCGGCGTAAATCAGAACAATTGTAGTCGAGGCGAGGGGGGGGGGGAAAATCCCGACCTCCGCGGGAAATACCTTTGACACGAAGCCGTAAATCTTCAGCGCAAGAAAATCCAACTTCACAGTTGTTTTTTTTCTCTCTCTCGCGAGTATTTGTGTTGTTGTTTTAGCCCCACCCCATTACAGTTCATCTCCAAAACAAACTAATGAGCTGAGCGGCTAAAACAAAAAAAAGAGAGAAAAAAAAAAACCAGGAGCGCACAACTCCTTGAACGGACAGGACTTTGAAAACATGCGGTCCGGAAGATGTGTGTTTTCTTGTGTTTTCTCCCACTCAGGCTTTCTCTGTGTAAACCAAAGTGATTGCCGCGGCCGTGGGGTTTGCCAGCGTCGGCCTTGAGGACGAACGGAAGGCCTCGCCCTCCCAGACTGGAGAAAGAGCAGGTCGCGAGGGCAAATGCAGGTCCAAGATGTATCTGCGAGCCTCAAACCGTCTGCCTCCTTTCGACATACATCAGCTCTCCCTGCTGAGTCGCCCCCCTCCTTTATCCCCTTCCACCTTTGATGCGCCGCGGAAAATCTGCGGAAGCGCAACGGCGCGATCTGCGCAACCGTTTCAATCGCCGCCGCCGGCTTGTAACGTCTAACACATGCGCCCTCGCCGCCGCAATCGAGCCGACGGCGTAAAAGTGTCAAGTGCGTCGGTCCTTAGCCGCGCCGAGGATGGTCACCGCGGGACCCGGGTCGGCCACCGAGGGGGCCGTTAGCGAGGCCGGCGGGGGCGGGAGAGAAGCGGGGGGTCAATGTCTTTGCACGGCCTTCAGGAGCCGTGTGGGAAATGGCTAACAGCTCCGGTGCAGGGAGAGAGAGCAGCCCAGCTGCACGCCCCGGGCCATCTTCAAACGTTCCCCCGCCGCAACGTTCGCTATCCGGCACATGTGCAGCGACGACCGCCTGACGTGACGGTCAAAGAGGAGGCGGTTTGATTTACGCAGCAGCGGGGTTAAGTCTTAAAACACAGGATTTCCTTTGGATATCGCACAAGTGATGATTTTCTTTTTGGCTTTTCAAACTGGATCTTGTATTTTTTCCCCCTGCGGTGCGTGTGGGGCTTGATGTAAACAAGGAATTTTAGAATGCACAGCAACAGCAGCGACATCCATCACATCTGAGCAGAACATTTTCGAAAGCTGTTGATTGAGGTTTTGTTTCTTGTTTTGTTTTTTTTTTCTTTAAGGATTCTTCTAATCTGGTGGTCTTGTAATGTTTTCGCCTTTTTTGGGGGGGCGTGCATGAATATACGGTTTCAGGCTGATGGAGTTGCTCATTTGTGGTTTTGGAAGAGCTCAGTCACATGGGAGAAGCTTGTCTTCCATTGTTCTGGGTCCGTGCTGACATCTTAACGTTGACCCCTAAATGTATTCCTCAAACCATCTGTTTACCCAGAAACTTAAAAAAAAAAATAAAAAAAAAGTATTGGAAAAAAAAAAAAAAAACGGAAGAGAGGGCCGCGATTGGGGGACAGTCGGTAAAGCTGTCCTCGCCTTTTCACCTGACCTACTCTTGCTCGGGACGTTTCCGAGCTGATGCGTCCTTCCTGCTGGGAGAGGCGAAGGGGTGATTTAATGTCCGACGTGTTGAGAGGGAGACAGGCCAGAGGAATTCTGAGGAATTATTGATCCGGGTTGTTGAGGAGTGAGGGAACAAACAGCAGGGAGGGAAAGGATGAGAAAAAAAAACACACACACACAAAAGTCCATCCTGCTCCAGACCATTTCTCAGCTGGGCTGCACCACTTTTAATTTTTATATTTGGTCGGCTAAGTCATGTGCACAAGCTAGTGGTCAGAGGCCTTCAGATTGCTGGTATCTCTAAAATAAAGGCTAAACAGCTAACAAAATATTGCTCTATATCTGCTATCATTAGTAGCCGCTCAGTATGGAGAAGGCGCTGCTTTTTGTACCCATAGAGTGGATGTGGTATCACAGTGTCTGTTTTACAAGCACAAATGTATCTGATTGACTCCCAATGGTTTATTTGCACTGATAGTATTTGTGCACTTTGTATATACGTGGACATAAATAAAGTACTTAAAATGTGTGTGTGCGCAGCCTAGGCCATTATCCTGGTCCTCGTGCCGGACAGGCCCCGGGCACTGATGGGTGCTCTCCGGCAGAGTGGCGGGTAGGAGGGGCTCTAATAGAATAACCACCCCCCACCTCCCCACCCCCATTAACCCCAGGGAGCTACCTTTCAGAGATGCTATCCGTCCAGAGAGCGCGCACGTCTCCAAACCCTAGCCTGCCAAACTGTCGCATCTGCCCATCATCCAATCAGACGGAGCCAGGAGTCGGGGGTCGGTAGTCGGGGTTGGTTAATGGGCTGCAGACCGTTTAGGTTTACATCACTCCGGTACGACGACGGCGTGTTTACGTTGTGCACGGAGCCGCTGAGCACTTAAGGAAGTGCGCCTCATAGACCAGGCAAGAGGAACACGTGTGTGTGTGTTTTTTGTTGTTTTTTAATACAAATGTAAACATAATGTATGGGCTGAGTTTATCTTCCAGGGACGTGACAGATGCCATAAAATGTCATGCGATGCCGCCGAAGCCTCCGACTCCAAAATATGAAGTAATCAGCGTCTAATTTGGTGTGTTTATTCATTGCAACGCCTACAGTACAGCGCCGTTCCTTTTTTTAATGGCAGACGTTTCTAGTGCCAGCGAGGGGTTATTTGATATATCACCACTCTCTCTCTCTCTCTCTCTCGCTCTCTCTCTCTGTCCCTATATATAAACAGATTATAAATATATATAGAGCGAGAGAGGTGCGGCGGGGAGACGGCAAGAGATTATGATAAGATTTTGACAGCGGCTGTTTGTTAGAAACATATTAAAAACAACCGTCCTCGGACACCTTAAGTGGATAACCATATGTTGTCACAGCAGAGCCGGCGCGCCTCATATCGAGAAGCTCTGTTGACCTGGGAATTGTGTGGGAGGTGGGGAGCAGGGATAGAAGGGCCAGGGGGACTTGTGAAAATTTCGAGAAGTGCAAATCAATGGTTTAACCACTCGGGCTGCTAGGCCAGCGTTTGCGTTTCGGAGCGAGAAGACGAGGGCTGCTGTAAAAATGGGCAGGGCCTCGCCGGCGATGCCTTGATAATCGTGTGAGAGGAGCAGGACCGAAGGCGCACTGGAGGGAGAGGGAGGAAAGGCAGACGAAGAATCAAGGTCACATTACTGGGCCACACATTAGTCGAAGGCAGATGCGCCGGTTTGGCCAAAAACCGCAGCAGCTGTCGCTACCCTTATTTCCTTCGGCCTCCTCAATTATTTCCTCAAAAGAGCCAAACCGAGATTTCAGTAAACACGCACAGTTCCTCGGATTCCAAAAACGTCAAGCTACAAAGGCAACAATCAGCCCGCCTCTGTTTGTATAACTGGGAAATCCCTCTCCGGGCTCGAACACAGAGCAAGTTTTTTTTTTTTTTTTTGGTGGGGGTGGGGGTGGGGGTGGGTGTTATTGTGGTTTAACATGCCAGCAGCTCTCCCTCATCATGCGAGGAACCCACGGGGCTGTCAAACAACCGCTGCCCTCTTCTGGGTTGCACGTCGTCAATTTGCCCCACTGAAGTCCGACTGGGCTCGCCGTCCAACACCGCAGTTTGTGCATAAGCAATGCAACTGGACAGAATACAAATGTTTCTTTGTGATCCGGGAGGGGATGGGGGGGGGGGGGGGGGGGCGAAGAAATGCACAGCCCCGCCAGGGTCTGGGATGTTTTTACACATGTGCGCTCTCGCAGGGATCAAACGCATTGCAACTTGGAAATGTGTCATTCCGAAAGGGGAGAGTGTGTGCGCAAGCGTGTGTACTTTTTCTTTTCTTTTCTTCTCTCCTTCTTGCATGCATTTGGCCGCAGACGGACCGGAGCTGTCACACGTGAACCAAGAAATCGTAAAGGAAAACACAAGAAAAATTCATTTCCACTCGCGGCCTTCACGGGAGATAGAGCTTGCTCCCTCTCATTACGATGATTGCGTCCACCGGCTCTATGTAAATGCGACGTCGTCGAGTCTCGCTTGCACGTTTTAGCTCTTTCTCGCCCTAATGGTGCCCAATCAGTTCCACCAAGTCGGCTCCAATGGGGTAGGCGGCCTCTGCCCTGATTACGCTGAATTGTGGGTATTTCCTGCCTCTAAGCCTCGCATATGGATCGAGTGAGGCAGTGGCAGAGGTACTACTGTTTCTCCCCACTACATCTTCATTTCTCCCCCTCAACTCGCTCTCTCTCAAAACACCCCTGTTTTCTCTGGCTCCGCTGTCAAAATACCGAGCCGGCCCTTGGCCCGGCGTCCGCGCGCACGTAGCCAAGGAAAAATCCCACGAGACAAGTGTGGCTAAATGCAGTTTAATCCGCATGATCACTATCCGTCTGCAGACTCAACCACACCTATCGCTGACCTATTGCTGAGAGGCCACGCTTCTCTTTTCTTTTCTTCTTCTTCTTCCTCCTCCTCCTGCCCCAGCCAGTCTCCCACTTTAAGCTGGGTTTTCTTCAAGGACGATACATGAAGCGTGATGAAGTCATTCCAGCCATATAGGTTAGGAGGCCTGTTTCTCTCGCAGATGTTACGTCATGCTCATTAAAAGTGGATGCTTCACAAACGTTTGGCTGTTGTGATTTGGGATTTGATTATAGCATAAAGGTAAGTGTCACAGAAGAATTGGCCTCTTCTGTAAACTGGCTCGAAACGTCGCTTTCTGGGGAAGTTGATAAAACAGCTGATAAAAAACAGACTGAACTTAGCTCTGTCTCTGAGTTTCCAAGGCAGCCCAAATTTTGCCAACTGTTCAGCGGTCACCCCAAGGCCACAGTCCATCGGAGCAAAGCATCAATTAAATTTGGTTCCGCTTGTGTTTACAAATTACAGCAGATTCTTGGCAGATAAAGACAAATAGCCAGACTATATTTTAAGTAAAAGTGGGTGAACTTTATTGGGACTAACAGCATTATTCCTTATCGAGTCTGAATTCCACTTGAATACACATTCCAAGAGGATATTTCATTTGAGGGAACAATCAGAACAGCAACAAGAAAAGAAAGAAATTCTGAAATGCATGCTGACAGACTGGTGAGTTGTCTGACTCGCGCCTGCGAGCTTCACCAGTCACCACAACAGGAAACTTTGAGATGGAACATTTGAAATAGTCACAATGGAAGAAACTGATTGATTTATTGAAAGGATGCGTCCTCCTCTGCTAACTAAAGAGAAAGAATGACGCCGATGTTCACAATTGACTGACTCGCTGCTGGCTGGTTCTGACCAGCGGAATGCACCTTGTGCAAAAGGTGCCTCCACCCACCACTGTGGCCCACACCTTCTCGCGTTGCCCCAGAAACACAACAGGTTTTTTATGAATGTGACTGTGTGCTTTAAAAGAGAGAAAAAAAGGCGATTGATTAAAGCCAAATACAGTATTTGTGTGACTTTTCTCCAGGTGTGGGTCATTCCACCTCCCTCGTAATGCGATAGGCGATTAATGCAAAACACCCGAGCTTGGAATGAAACGCGGCTTATAACATAATAAGGTGCATTGTCTGATTGGTTATGGTGGTTCCTCATTTAGCCACAATAACCTTAAGCTGAGCTGCCTCAAATCCAGTGAAATCACCCTAAAACAGATGTGGCTCTGAGCGTTCCAGATAGATCTGTGAAAAGAAACTGGGGCCTCAAAGCAGAGATACAGCTGAAATCGTGGCTTCTTGGGGGAAAAAAAAGAGGGGGAAAAAAGATGCAGGGATGTCTTCATGCGGAGAAAGCACCGGTGCATTGTTATATTTTACTGTGTGGCATAAATCCCTGATTATAGACGTGCTGAGAATAAAAAAGCCTCTGACAGTTTTAGCGTGACAGTTCAGCTGTTCCCGTGTTTTAGTGGCGTTGGGGTGCTTTGTGGCTCTGGTCCGAGATCCCCTCCTGTTAAGCACACATCCTGTAGGCTTTGTCCTTGGCAATGACCTGATCCTGCAGGAGGAAGCAACCAATCGGGAAATATATTAGATCAGCAGCGCCGGGGAAAAATTAATAAAACTCCCCCAAAATTTCTGCCTCACCTACTGAAGTGAACCGTGATATTGGCGCGGGGCTGAGGAGTCGTGCACTTTATACGCTTTCATCAGAAGGACTCCATTAAAGCCCCCCCCGAACCCCCACACCCTCACCGCTCTCCTCACCCCAGGTTCAAATGATCCACGGGCATCATAATACGCTTGTGGAAGGTGTTGTGTTCCTCAGCGCCGACGTCCAGACGAGGGTGGTCCGTGCAACCGGATCCTTTGACATTGCGGAGAACATGAAAACATGAAACATAGTTATTGATCACCGAGCCCACACTAATCAAATAGCACCCTGGTTTGTTTGAAGTTAAAAATGGTTACAGTGGGTGTTTACCATTGCACTTCGGCACCCTCCAGCCACGCCCCTTTCAAACATACACAGACAGAAGTGTTATTTGTATTGTTAGATTTACATTAAGTTCATTTTAATTGCATCAAGCCACTAAACAGATCTTACAATAATGGGCCTGACAGAGAAAATTGCAATCATCTGTGAAGAGCCTGCGGCAGTGTAATGGACAAACCTGATTAATTTAATCTTGTTGCACTCCATTACGGCTGCACTTTATCATTTCAACAGATGGAGCACCCAAGAAATTAAAAAATGCTCTCAAGGATATTGGCCACTTTGCATCCACTCGAATCCCTTTATCTGAAGGTGTGTGGGCTGCCGCGCTGAAATGAAGGCCTGGACTGGAACCTTTGGATGAGTGCATTTTCAAGCACAAATGAGATTACGTAAAGAGTCAATTGATGCAACAAATCATCACAATTGTCTTGTGATGTATTGCTGAAGGCTGTCAAGGGCCGTCTATCCAATCATCCAGTCTAATGAGTTGATATTATCAAAGGAGTAGAATGACAATTGCTTCGTATGTGAGGGCCATTGAAGCGAGTCTGAGTGTTCCGTTCATTCAGCAGTCAAGAAGAGACTATTTTGTACAACGCAGGATGTGCATTTTCCTGGTATATCCTGTCGTGTCCTCCTAAGTAGACTATAATTGCGTAAAAGTCCATTTATAGACACTAAACTCTACCCTTACAGCGTGAAAGGTTGTGAGTGCATCGCAGTCCTTTTTTAGAAAGGGAGTCAGGGACCGTTTATTATGTGCTGCACATATAGACTCCTTGCAGTGAAATCGAAAGCTCTAAAACTTTGGCATTTTTAACAATAAAATACAAAAATGCTTAATTAAATTCTTAAAGACCTGCTTAGATGTCAAGTAGGCTGAAAATATTCCTCAAATATAATGGTAACGACACACACACACACACACACACACACACACAAACACAGCTTTATTTTTGTGACGACATGGTCTGTAGGTGGCGCTCTATTTATTGTCAAAACTTGTACCAACGAGTTTCCAACCGTTTATTTTTTAATTGTATTAAACGAACACAATTTTAACAGACCAAAAATAAATGTAGCAATAAACAAGAAAACAAATAGGACCGACAAAAATAGTATATTGAGCAACGGCGTCGTATGATTGCGTTTGGCTGCACAGCTGTGTGTGTGTGTGTGTGCGCGCGCGCGCGCGCGCTCTTGTAAAGTTATCCTCGTGCCTGACACATTTGATACCACGGGGCAGCGCGCGACTCCCGCTTTTCCTTTTTTTTCCGCCCCCTTTAAAAAAAACAAACCAAACAAACCCTGAAGTAACCTTCCGAGTTCGCTGCTTCGAAGACAACATAAAAACAGCTTTACAACTTTCACGTCGGAAGTCGGTAAACAGCTTCAGACCGTCTGAAGCCGGCGCACTGTCCAGCCTGCGGGGAAGTTTTTAGCCAACGGCTGAGGAAGACACTTCTTATTTATTTATTTAACTTCATGGACGCTCCGACTTGTTGCTTGCCGTGACTGACAGCAGCAGCGACGCCTCGACAAAATAAGGTGAGCGCGACACTCGAAGTCGAATTTTTTATCAACCCCCTTTTCCGCTTTAAGGCGTGTGTTTGTACTTCGCAGCTGTTGTTGATGTCGTTGTTTTAAATACATGTTGGTGTGCGACGCGCTACGTCGTTGTCAATGACAGCCTGTTGACGCTGCCGCGTGGGCGGGGAGGGGGTGAGTGCTTCGGCTCGGTGTAATGAATCATGGTGACAGATGTGTCGAGGGGATCAGTCCGCGCTCTGGCACTTATGCGCCGTCTTAACGGCTGCGCCTAATTGCTCAGTTTAACCTTGTTTATTTGTTTTTCATTATTTATTTTTTTTTAATATATATATGTATATATATGTACATATATATATATATATATATATATATATATATATATATATATATGTATATATGTATATATATGTATATATATATATGTATATATATATATATATATATATATGTATATATATATATATATATATATATATATACATATATATATATATATATATATATGTATATATATATATATATATATGTACGTATATATATATATATATATATATATATATATATGTATGTATATATATATATATATATATATACATATATATATATACATATATATACATATATACATATATATATATATATGTATATATATATATATATATATATATATATATATATATATATATATATATATATATATATATATATATATTCCTGTGTAGTCCAGCTTTACTTTGCTTCACCCACCGTTAAGCCCACCAGTCTTAATTTAGCCCAAGCGTTCGAAGCCCATGAAACCAAGTGCGGAGGTCCACAGGGGCATCAAACTCAAAGACACAGTGGGGCCAAAATTTCAAACTTGGATAAAGTTGCGGGCAAAAGATTGATATTTATTGAAAACATCTTCCTCCAGATATAACTGTGAACCTTTCACAAGTTTTGCTTCTACCTTAAGATGGAACAAACAAAGCGTAATAATGCACAGTAAACTCAAAATTAATATTGCACACATACAAAATCAAAATTCCAATCAAAACATATTATTACAATGTTATTTGCAGCCTTATGATTTAAATTTCAACAGTAATCTTTACCATGGGTTAATAATATATATGAAAATAAAATAACAACAATAAACCAATTAAGTAAAAACAATACACTTTAATGAACGTCCTGTCCTGATTGAGCAGAGCATTCTGGGATTTATAGTATTAGCTGTACATGCGTATAATACCGGCAGGGCCAGCTCTAGTAGTGATTTCCTATTGCCTCGCGGGCCAAATATAATTACGCCGTGGGCCAAATCTGGCCCGCGGGCCAGAGTTTGACACCAATGGTGTAGGATGTGTGCGTCTACTTGCGCTCTGCAGTATTTTGTTGCACGCACCGACTAACTTCCATTTTTCCCCACTGCTCCTCAGTAGCATTATCTTCTAAGAATAACACTCGTGCACTCCCCATAAATAGGAGTGCACGCACTCACAATAGGCTGACGCAGGCAGCGTAAGTAGCATCCATTCATCAAAATATCATTTGCTCTGAGTTAACAGCAGTTCCACCTTGGTTTCACTCTCATTCATTCTGCCCCAGGCTGCTGTCATTTTTCGGTCTAATTATTTCCCCCTTTCTTTTTTCTTTCCTCTTTTTTTTAAACGTCCGCACCTGACAGTGATGGATAGCAGGTTAAAAATGGACAACTTCTCCTCAGTCGGTGTATGTTGGACTGAGAGTCAGGAGCTCGCGGTGTTCAGGCCGAGAGGGCCTCGGAAAAGATTGTGTTCCCCTCTGCTTTTCCCATTCCAGTGTGATACACTTTGTCTTCATTTTCCCTCTAACTCGGCCTCATTTTCATGATGCATGGCCGAAGCACATCATTAAGACAGAAGTGTAGGTTATGTCAAAGTTGTGCCATCACACGATTATGGTTCAAGAAGGCGATGCAGGACTCTGCAGTCGTGGCTCTCGTGGACTTGTTGTGAGAAAAAGATTCTTCGGGTTTAGAGATCTTTATGATGATTTTATATTGTTGTTGTTGTTGTTGTTGTTGTTCTTTTTTTACCTCAGCCTTGTATGTAGACAACTGGAGTGCAGAATGTCACGTCTCTGCACACTGGAAGATATTCCACTCGTGCTTGATCCAAATGAGTGCGGCCGTTTTATTCATATTCATAATAAGGATAGACTTCCTGATTCCTCACATAGCACAAATGTCCCTGTCATGTTTTATCAGGCAGGTTTGCATCTTGTTGCATCACAATGGAGAAATATGATCCATTCTAAGAAAAAAAAAGGAAATGAGCACAGTTTAAATCAGCTGCTATGAAAAAGAGTGCGTATTGTGATTTGCTGTCTTGGGTGAACGTGTGTATTTACATTTTGAGTGTGATGTTAATACTCCAGATGCTTTGTTTATCAAAGTCCTTGTGGAGCATCTTGATTTGTTTTTGATCCAGTCGACTTTCGTGTCTGCAGACGGAACGGCTGGGACCTGACGATTCAAACTCCAAATGCATGATATTTTAAAAGTGCAGTAGCGCAACAGGAATAGTGTGATGTATCATGTCTGCAGCAATGAATAGAGCAATTTTCCGTCACACATGCACCAGTTTCCCTGGACTGTACATGTGCTTCACGTTTTCTTTAAGACCTGACTTCAGAGGCGAGTTCCCTCCACTCGGTTCTCCTCACTTTTGAAGTTACATGCTCCTCCAATTACGGGGGCCATGCAGTCTCCCCTATGGTGTCCTTGGACTGCTCTTTGAGTGCCTGAAAATGTTGTGGACCATTAATTTTGGATTGTCTTCATCTGCTTGTATAATTTTCACCCCACCAACCGCTTTTCCTCCCACATTTTCACAGTCTGCGCGCTCCAGATAGTCTGGTTTAATTTCTTCTGCTTCATACGTTGTTGAACCTTCAAGAGATTTTGGCTCATTTCTTTTTCTTTTTTTTTGGAGGGGAATGCCAGTAATAGTTGCAAAGCTAAGCTCTATTGTGCAACACACAACCTGATATGTGAGTGAGTAACACAAAGGCAATGTGCTGGTGTAGCATGTTAAAACAACTTAGCATAGAAGTGTGCTTAAAAAAAGAAGAAGCAAATTCTCCTATTAGAACAGTTGTAAAATATAAAAAGTCAAGCTGCAGAATAGTTGATAGATGACACTAGGAAGAAAGCTTGTTGGTGGGGTCTTCAACCCCATGCATTTTAATTTTTTTTTTTTTTTTTCAACTTAGACTAATTTGCTGTCAGGCAGGAGGTTGTTTTTGCAACTCAGGCAGACTCCAGAAATTAATTTATCCAAATAACCAAGTCTTCCTGGACTGTGGAGGTTGGGACACTGAAATGGCCCTGGTAGGCAAAGCTTCCTTTTGAAGTCTGGAATGTTTTGGCTGACTTAGAGCAGGCGACTGGAGTGGAGGGATCATTTTCACTGACCCTTGGGATTTTTTTTTTTTTTTTTTTTTTTAACCATTTTCATATACTGAGAGCAAAACAAAGTGAGGGAAAAATACCTGGACTGATTTGCATTGACCTTGGCATCAAAATATGTGAAATATAAAAAGAATGTTAACTTTTAGGGAAAACGATTAATTGTTTTAGCTTTTTGTTTTTACACCCATGAGGACCAAAATGTTTAAAGGATTATGAAAGAGAAATCTATTCCACGAAATCCCATTAGCGCTGTCTATTTCTGATTATCAGTCATTAAATAAAAATGTATTAATGCTGCCTGATTACTAGTTTGGAGCTCATTTGGACTGCAGACAAAGTAAATACAAGTCACATCCTAATAACACAAACACTTTGATTGTGCACTTTAATCGCACACAAGCCCTCATTAGGCACACTCTGAGTCAGTGCATCATTTGTATATCTTTATAAAAATAACCACAGTGTGTCTGCTTCTATTTATATGCCGTATCCCCTTAATGACTTAAATTACAATGCGTTAAAACCACGCTTTTATTTAACAAGCCCAGGGAAAGGGAAGTGCAGGAAACCGGGCGGTCTTGAGTATTGGGCCACTCGAGTTTCCAGCGTAATAAATAATTCACGGGTCCTGTGTGATGAGCTGCTGAGGACAGAAATCCCTAATGACAGCTTTTTATAACCTATGACTCAGCTGGCCATTATGCTTCTGACATCCCGACACAGACCACATTCCCTCCTCACACTCGCGGCCGCTCGCTCACTGCTCTCTCGCCTCTTTGCGCTATCGCATTGACAAAAATGGGGTAGGAGGCGGGGTTGAATTACAAGGCAGTTGTAACATTACATCGTGAGCGCTGCACTAAATTCATGAGGGAAATGAAAGAAAAATACTGTGAAAATTAATTTACTGGAAAGCAGTTTGGACCTCTTTTTTTAAAAAAGCCAAGCCTTTTCTTATCTTTTCGTGAATCTAAAACCTGCGATTCCATCAAACTGATTTATGGTTTTGGATGGAAGCATGCAAAAAGTTATCACGAATTGCACTTGTAATTTCCTGTCCGGTGTCTCCTCCCATGTCAGGTCCATGCAGAAGAGGTCGCATCTCAGCTAATCGCCTGTTGCCGCCGACTGCCGCGCACGTGCGAGGTAAGTGACTGAGAAAATGAGCTTCTCCAGCCTGCTTCGAGCCTGCGACCAATCATGTCCTACTGTGTTTGATTGGCATAATGGTACCATACCCCCCCAGGTAAGGTCAGCGCCCGAGCCACATCTGGGGCTCTTATGCATAATGCAGCTCCCAGTATGAAACGCGAGGCCTCATCTGGCATCGCTTGATATCATTAATGTTATCATTTCCAAGCCCTCAGCGCTAACTAAGAATAGGCGGTTAATTTTAGATGCAAAAAAAAAAAAAGAAAAAAGATCCAATTACGCAGCCCTCTGTTTGTGGTTGCCTCCAGAGTTGGTGCAGGGAAATAAATCTGGTGGCCTTGATTAAGTACCTGACAATAGAGTTAGCACAGCGCCGGTGGTTTATAGTAATATGGCGGACATGCACAATTAGGCCCACGGAGTAATTTACAGTACGGCTCACAGGTGGTGACCCGGTGTGAGCTTGGGACCACCGTAGTCACGAATTAGGTAGGAATAGGCGAGCGGAGCAGCGGCACTGCGGGACCTCCAAATAAAGCAAAGCAATCAAAGATTCTCGAGGAAAAAAAAGAAAAAGCTGGACGCATATTTCAAATGTGTTATGATTGCGTCGGGGTGAAAGGTATAAAATATGGCGCTGCGTTTTTCACCCATAATTTTCCGGGCTGGATGGAGGCGGGGGGGGGGAGCGAGAGAACGGTGACTTTTACACGTTGTTGATCTTTTTACGTCAGCGCGCGGGCCGCTCTCCCCACACGGCTACCTATTAATTATGAAATACTGTAGGCCCGCAGGTCCATTTGGTTTTACTGCCTCTTCCTGCCGAACTCGGTGTGAAAGGCTGCCGTTCTTAAGTAGGTGTATAAAAGTCAAAGTGGGGAAAAGTTCTCCCCCCGTCAGAAACTCTCTCCAGTATTATGTCATCGGTGTCAAAAAGGCACGGCGGAGGAAAAATAGCGCGTTTCACACGTGACGGACGCCCTAATGCACGGAGCAAATGTAGAGGGCTGCGTGGCCAGATAGACATATGCAGAAATTCATATAGTAACCCAATAGGTTTGTAGGTATGAAACTCATTTGTTTGTGTGTGTGGGATTTGTTCATTGCACTAGGCTTGAACGTTACGAAAAGGAAAAAAACATTTTGACCTCTTGGCTCCTTTTCTGTTTTGTTCCACCTTATTCGCTGTAACAGCGCCACACCGTGGCACAGAGGGGAATAACACTTCCCTCTTCTGCCCGCCTGCCCCGGTTGAGTCGTAGTTTACGGCGTGGAGACTGGCACTCCAGCGGCCGTGGCTTATCGGCCTCTTGTACAGGTCATTATTGACTCGGGGCTGCCTTGATCCCCACTGTCAGCACATCAACCTGAGTGCGAGTTGAATTCATCAAGGCCACCGCCGCGTGGCGGATGCCGTGATGGACAACTGCTGTGCCAGTTCCCTCTGCAGGCTTTTTTCATTTTACTGAAGCACGTCCTGAATCCCTCAATGCAGCTTTTCCAGCGCATATTCTGTTCTGGAGGCGTTTCAACCCAGACAAACGCAGCGGAATGACGGCTCTCCTGTTTTCTTTTCCTATGAATTAATCAGTAAATAATTCTCAAAGTTTGTGATAGGTTGTTATCAGCCTCAGCTCTCAGCGTTTGCAGCCAGTCTGATCTGATGCACGGCTGGGACGCTTCAACCTCAGTTTCAACGCAAGTCCTTCTGTCTTAACAAACACCCTGCAAAAAGAGAGGAAGCTAATTGGCAACAAATCCAACAACCTTAGTGTGCGGCGGGCATCTAACAGCTGTGTGTGGTCCAGCAATAATCGCAATTGTATCCCCGGATTCTAGTCCAAAAGTAATACAAAGCATTAATTGTGCCAAGTATTTGACATGGTTTGTGTTTGTCCAGTGAACTAAGCTGAAAATATCCCTGTCCAGCACCAATTTTTTAGCCACAATTTTAGAATTAAAGCAAATTTTTTGGAAAGTGCTGCTTTCATTTCAGCGGCTGCCAATCAGCGGCCAGATTGAGTGACAGGCACAGAGCAGCACATCCCTTACGTAACCCCCTCCTCTGCCGCCACAAAATTAGCGTGGCTGTTGCTACACGCCGCAACCTCCTGCCTCTGCGCGCCTGAAAATGTAAGTGCTGCGGTTCAGAAGTTCACATTTTGGATGCGTGCCGGAACTACTTAAGGCCGGGGAAGGGTTTTCAGGGCGAACAGGTGGCCCGGAGTGACATTTTTCTGGCTCGCCAGGAAGATCCTTAAAGAAATTAGCCCTCATTTCTTTTTTTTTTTCACACGGGTTATTAGTCCGTCAATATGTATAAGCGCGAATAAACGAGACTCGATTGCTAATGTCCACTTGGGCGAAATTAAGCTACCGACACAAACGGGCCCCGTTCGGCCACTCGTACTTGATATATCGCCACCAAGCAAATAAATCACATACATGTGCGCCCATCTCCGACTTTGTCTCGGGCCCCAGGCTGAGAAAGCTATTTATTCTCATCCACTGTTAACTACTGGCACGTATGCGTTCAAGCGGAATGCCATTAAGAATGCAGGAAATATATTTAGTTCTCGTCAACAGACAGCAAAAGGCACCAGAGGGTCTAGCCCCTGTGTGACAACAGTTATTTTTGTCACAGTGTGGACTTTCAATTACTGTAATCTGTGGCCTCGCTCTTATAACAACTTTTAGCATTAACTATTAAGACGCATAAAATAGGGAAGCTCATTAATGGACTTGCGTCATTGATTGAAAAAGGTATAATTTCTTTTTTTTTATCCACATGGCTTCAAGTATTGAAGTTCTTTTTTTGGTACATATCGTGGAGTAGTCGAACAAATCTTCTGACCAGCGGCAGCTCCTCTTGGAAGAGAATTGGAAGAGAAACCGTTTCACGAAAGACTTCACGGTTGAATTTGTTTTCACTGTTTGCCAGATCCGAGTTAGTGTGAATTCGCTCAAAGCCATTAATGGGTCGGCACTTATGGTCGGTGGAAATACCCCACAGCTGCAGTCTGGCTGCTGCTCCATATGTGATCCTCCCGTCAGTCCCCCAGAAAACACTCAAACTTCACTTAGACGTGGATTGAGACTCTATTTTCGGCCCTTGGAAGACACGAGTCCGAAAAAGCTTTCTGTGCGCCTGGAGATCCCACGCAGACGCTCTGACTTCACTTCCATTTTTAAAAGATAAAATGCTGTTCGCTGGTGCTCAGCATTTGCGTGGACATGTTGCTCCCAACTAATTTCAGTTATTGCTGACGTCCGGTCCCCCCCCCCCGCCAAAAAAATCTTGGTGTTTTATTTAGGGAAACCCTGTGAGGTCTTTGGTGAAGGTTTAACCTAAAGCGCAGCAAATCTCAAGGTAAATCCACGCGATTCAGTGGGGATGAACGGAGAACAATGGGTAGATAAGTGAATTACCTACCTGGTAGAAAACACACAAGGGCCGTGTCCTGAAGCTAGGCAACTGACAGGCCCTCTGTTTGCCTCAGAAAACAGTCGAGCAGCTCCTGCTTAGACAACTTATCCTGTTTAATTGGGGTGTAATTCCCGCAAAGTCGTCATACACCTCTGCCTTTCTCGACCTGAGTAAACAATGGTGAGCAATGCGGCGGGTCGCTGAGTTGTTAAGTGGAGGCTAAGTGATTGGCAGAAATTGTGGAAACGCTGTTGAATCGTTCCAAGCAGTCGGCCTTGTTTACTGTGTCTTTGGCTTTGTTGGATCGAATTGTTTTTAGGTCACTAATAAATATGTTTTATTCACAACATAGTTTCATTTTTTTTTGATTTGCAATGAAAAATAAACACACAGCTCTGAAATAAATGAAGACTATTGTTGCATTTTAGTCTTGACTGTAATCATAATCATATAATAATATTAAATATTATAGATCATTTATTGTGTTATGTTTTAAAAATGATGCAAAAGGCCAACAAGGAAATGCACAATGGCTTTGGACCTACAGCAAACTAAACATTTACTCGCAATACAAACGATACATTTCATGCACAAGGCGGCGTTGACAATTCAAAGCGTTGCATTCAGAACAAAACCTGTTTAGACTTAAAATACTTGCACGCGTTTCCTGGCCACGTGTCTTCTCAGCTGCTTTCCCCTCACTCTGCGCTCAAACTTTTTAAATGTCCTGAAGGAGCTCTTGCGCAGGTCCCAAGCCTACTGAGATCTCTAATGAAGGCTTTACCTTCCAGGCAAGCATATTTCTCCAAATGACAGTAATTTACATATGATGTATTTAGAGACAGAGAGGGCAGGCTAATTCTATTTAGAGATTTTCCTTTGTTTTAGGAGTCATTAGCAGCTTGCGCAAATCTAATTTTTACAATTTCATCAGGCCATCTTGGAAAGCCTCTGTGAGCTCATCAGAGAGGAGCATTTATTGCTAAGTGTTCTCTATTGCATTAGCACACAATAAAGCGGCCGGGGACTGCTACAGACGTTTATGTGGAATCCAGTTAACACTCCGCCAATTCGTTTTTTATTGGGACACAATCAATTTTTATTCATTTTAAAGCCAGAATGCCTTCTTTCATTGTGTGCCTACTCTAGCTTATTATACCCTAAACTAATTACCGCTTTGTTTTCACAAAATGCTAATGTTTATGTTAAAGATTTCCTCCTCGAAGTACTGGCCCGACATGCACATGCATAATGTGAGATTTTCTCTCGCATATGTTCTTCATTATCTCGCACTTCCCGCGGAGTATTTCAGCCTTATAATTGCATTCGCTCAATTTGTAGACTGTCTAGCAATAAAAAATGTGCTCTCGGTGGTTACGTGATGAGTGTCATATTGAAGAACTGTGGCATAGAAGATTAAAAGATAAAAAAAATATTCAGCCTTCTTCGTAAGTCAACAGCTGAACAGTTTGTTTAGTTTGTGATGTATTATGTGGAGGATAAGTAGAACATATTATTTAATAAATAGATAGAATTAATGTTCACATTTACCCATCATCATAACCTGATGCACTGCAGTTTACACTTGCCTGTTTGCATGAAGGAGAGTGTTCCGTGACCATATTGCTCATGTGTAGTTTTGGGATTTATGCTGCAGCGGCTTCTGGAATGCTTTCAACGCATTGTTGAGATGACAAGTTATCATTGATCCTTCCTTACTTAGCGGAGAGCCATTAAATAATGTATGCGCTCCTGTGCATTACCCCTTGCTCTCTCCTGTCCTCCAGCCATTAGTAAAGCAGGGCCCAGGAACCTTGTGGCTCTGGGCCCTCAGAGGTCTTTTTGGCTTTCATCTAATTAAATTATGCCATAATGAAGACTCCCATAATGAAATTAGTTTTAATTATTTATCAGCGGCCAGTTGGAGGGAGAGCCTGCATTATTAATGCACGGAAGGCCTGAACATTTCGCAATTCATCACCTTTTCCTTTTTGTTAAAAGGTGCAATTTATTAAGTGAGCTGCCACAGCAATGGTGGTTAAGATATCACTGAAATAGGTTTGCATAAGTTACTTGGAAAGGTTTCTTTTCTTCTTTATTATTAAATGAGAAAAAAATATTTTCATCAAATACTTAAAGTTTTGCATGTTAATTAAGTTGTAATTATTTTTTCAGTGTTTTCTAAAAGTATAGCGGTAACTTAATTTATGCCTGTAGTTCTTTGGCTAAAGTTTGTACACCTCCATAAGGTTGGCCTGATGATTCCCCCTGTGCAAACACATTAGAAGACTTTGGTGTCTGGCCAACACAACAGAGGAAGACTGTCGCGCTGTGTGAAGATGTAATTAGCTGGCGTGGAAGTGCGCCGGTCGCAGAGAGGGAGACGTCGACGCAGCTGAGGTGCGTTAGATGATACCTTAGATTTTTTGTGTGATTTTTAAATCACTCTGTAACTTTTTTTTTTGCATGAAAATGACATTAACGCGTAGGCTGACGGAGCAGCAGGAGTGGACTGGGGATGAGGGAAAAGAATGTCATTGGGACGGTGAACCAAGTGCAGGTGTTCGTCAATAGCTGATTAATTATTCAGAGGCAGTCCAGGGCTTCTTCAGTGCAGGGTTTCAGCCAGCTTGTAATTTTGCAAATTGCTTTGTCATCATACGAGTTGGATGGGCTGGTCCACCAGGCTCAAAGCCATAAATTCAGTCCGCCTCTCAAACGAGGCACAAGTGAAGAACATTTGCTGATTTGATGGAGCTGTGGTCAGAATCTGTCTACAAGTAGAGCCCCAGGGAGGAGCAAAGGGGAAAGGTAATGTGTAAAAAAATAAATAAAAAAAAGTCAAGAGAAACATTACACTAAAGCAGATCCAGAGCAGATCAAGTATTCCTCTTTACACAACTAAATATAGGAATCATTATTTAAATAGTGATTTTCCCTTCAAACAAACTCCTAGACTAGACATCAATCTTACTTCACTTCCTCGCGCCAAACAATCAGACATTTCTTTCTATTGTTAAACCGCCTTGGCCCAGGTGCAGCGGTAGCTGAATAACGAACAAGCAAACCCCTCAATTACCCCCGAGCCAGCTCTCTGATAAGCACCATTCAGCAGAAATGGGCCGGCCAATTACCCTGACCAGTATTACCTGTCCCGCATCCAGAAAGTGCACCATGCTCCCATTGTTTCCTGCACAACTGGAAGTTTTTTGTGACCCCGCGCGGATCGAAGGCTTGGCACTTGGCAAGCTGGCGCTCACGGAACCAGGACATCAGGCAGTTTGTTCCTCCGAGCGGGCAATACGTTCTCTGTCTGATTCACAAAAAGTCAACTGCAGAGTCTACCGAGTCTTATGGGAGCCAAAACAAAACACCTGGCGCTCCAACAACTGAGTCACAAAGGCAAGCGGAAGTCGCCCTCACACTCCTCTTCTTTGTTTTCCCGCTGTCTGCTCTTCCTCAGCACGGCAATGAAACGTAATGTTTATTTTGGAGTCGGAGGCAAACGCTCCGGCTGACTGGAATCTCTTTGTTGTGGTTTCGTTTGTATTTTTAGCCCGAGTCGCACCGAGCTGCTGGTATTGATGATTCATATGGTCATCATCAGAGGTCCTCCGCCTGCTCGTCACATCTCTTGTCAGGGTGCGCGGCTCCAGTGAAAGGTTAATCAGGAGGGCTCCTTTGCTTAAGTGATCATTTATAGCTGCTGACAGGCCTGAATGGAAAGTCACTTTTACTTTAAACGCGCGACTCATTTTTCCAGAAATAGCTTTGAAATAGTTTACTTGCATTCTTCTCAGTATTATTATTATGATTGTTGGTCTAATCAACCATAATCATAAACAATTTGCTCAATCAGTTAAAATGAGAGCCGTTCAAGACTGGAGAGACTAGAAACAAATTATCCATTTATTAAATAAATACATATAAATTAAAATGTGTATATTTCATACATAAACGGTTGAACTTTCCCCTGATATTCCGGGGACCCACAATATGAAAACCAGCACTATCAAAACAAATCGCTCAAGATTTTGGAAAGCTAATAACTCAAAATCAGGCACACGGTGGATTAATAGAAGAAACAATGACTCATTCAGCCATCCATCCTAACTGGACTGTGTCTTTTAATATTTCCTTCGCACTGTTGGATTAACCCAGACAACGCTGCCTGTGCCCCGGACACGGACACTCAAATGAACGGCGACGATGGCGGCGCTGACGAGTGGCAGACACATGCACAGGAGTCGCGGCATTAGCATGTGCGTCAGTGCTCCCCCCAGCGTAGTCATAAAAAAAAAGTGTGATTATCCCCGGCCTGGTTATTTTGGAACTCCTTGTCATGCTTCAGCTCCCTCTGACACCCGTGGCTCGATTGGAGACAAGCCTCTAGTTTGCCAAGCCGCTAATAGTTCACACTGTTCGCAAGGCCGTGGAAAACTGCGGTGCTCAGCATGTCGCCCCCGCTGCTGCTTCTATCAAGTGAGTGACATTTGGTGCATATAATCTGAGGTTTTTTTTTTTTTTTTAAAGAGCACACATGCAAGAAGGAGCCCTCCCCACCCCCACAGACCCCTCCCCTCCTCGGACAGACAGATAAACCCAGCTGTTAAGTCTGTCCAAGAGTTAAAAATTACTGATAACTGCTGTCCGGCGGGAATGCCCATTCATCACCGCAAATACCCTCCACTCCCCGCCCCCCTCGCCACGTACCAGCGCACTCGCTTCCTGCCGAGCAAATGCAGACGCAAGGGTTAAATATAAGCTATATTCCGGTCCGCAGTAGTGCCCCCCCCCACCCCACCCCTCCCCTACTTTTATTTACGTCCGATAGAGATCCGACCCCTATTAGCTCGCAATGCCGCGGGGGGCTTAAGCAGCTTTGTCTGGGCTCTTGTGTCATTTTGTGGCACACGCGGTACCAGAACTGGCAGCGGCAGCGGGGAAACGGACCGGTTTGCTCACGTATAGCGCTGCCACCGCCGCCACTGCCGCCTGCCGCGAGCTTCTTGTCGCCGTATTCAGTTGCGAGGCAGAGTGGCACAGACCCCCGGCCCTAAGTGGCTTTCATCTGGCCAATTCAAACAGACGTTTGACCCCAGACATTTGCCTAATGTGTTTTTGTTATGTGGACTCCTGGCTTCGCAAATGTCACAGCGGGCCGGACGAGCGGGGTGAGGGGGGTTAGGGGGCTGGTTTGGTGAATGACTCAAAGAGGGAGGGGGAAGGGGCAGCCCCCCGGGGGTTGGGGTGGGGGGGGGGGGGTGGATTGCAAGGCAGAAAGTCCACAACCTCTTGCATTTTTCTGCTCTAAGCCTCCGTGGTGAAGCTGCAGTTTCCAGTGATAATGAGCCTCTCCCACCACGTCCCGGGCCAGAACCGCAGCGGCCCTACCGCCCTGCCGAATGCGGCGAGGAGTAGCCGCCCCCGCCCCAACCCCCTCGCCCCCCCACCGACAGCTCCGCTGACCTGAGCTCCAACTGCCGAGGCAGTTGTGGAGCGGAGGGGCACATTTCTGGCGGCCTGGTATTGCACAAGTCAGACGCAGTCAGAAACAGTTGGGGCGGCCCTGACAAATGTTGCCATTAGGAAGGGTGCTGAAAATGTATCACCCAACATATTGGTATTTTAGGGTGCAGCTGACTTAGATTTAGAAACGCTGCTGATGAGGATCTTTCTTTAAACCGGGCTAACACATTAGTAGCAGGAAGTCACACCTACCTCTGACAGCCCTCTTTAACAAATGAACGCTCAGTTGTTGTCTTTAGTGACAAATGCGGCGGCAATGACGTTCGTTGGATGTGTATTTCTGTATTTCAAAACTCAGTGTGTGTGTGTGTGTGTGTGTGTGTGTGTGTGTGTGTGTGTGTGTGTGTGTGTGTGTGTGTGTGTGTGTGTGTCAGCCAGATTCCTTGTGACATTCATTTTTAGTATAAGTCTGTGTGTGTAAAAAAAATTAATACCTAGCATGTTTCCCACACATTTAAATTCTAACTTGTAACTGGAGTTCTACCTTATTTAGACTTTTTTAAAAAAATTACATTATGATGAAACTGCACTAGAATTCTAGAGGAGACATTTATCTTTATGCGTATTAATGGAGCTTTGCTGATAAGCCAATCTCTGAATATAGCCCTTATCTTCATCTCATAACGGGCTATATATTTTTGAGTGTAATGCCCGCTGTGATACTCCCAGCCATAGAGATGTCTTATTCTGAGTAATAGGTCTCTAAAGTGTGCTTGTTTGGCTTTTTTGGGGCCATCAGAGAGCAATAAAGTTTCCTCAGGCTTTTCAGGGTCCTCATAGACTTTCCACAGGTGTGCTTCACTGGCAATAAAGTAGCTCGCCTCTCACGGCGCAGTCACGGAGGAGTGCTATTCAAACTGGTCATTACAGATTTTTTTTGCTGCCTTTTGCACTTTACAAAAAAATACATTTTTTTTAATTTCGAGGGACTTCCTGTGTTTAGTTCCTCGCGCTGGCTTCCTTTATTTCAACGTTTTTACATAACCTAAAGTACGCTTTGCTTGTTTTTGTTTGGGAGCGAGACGGCTCGCACTCGCTCAACCTGCGTTTGGTGACGTTGAGTGAGGTTAACCATTTCCTTTGTTCCTTTGCCTTTTTGCGGAGGAGACCTGCGATGTATTCTCATGTTGAGGTATGCCGTGTTTACCTTCACCCCCTCCACTCCTCAGAGACGCCGGCCAACCTGATGTTTGTTTATGAGAAATTTTGGCTTTTCTCATAACTTTCATTTACCACTTGAAAGCTGCTCACTTGCTACTAATTTACCTCGCCGGGCTTTAAAATGATCAGTCTGCGCAGACGAGCTCCTTCTCTTGTGGTGGCAACCTGTCGTCATCAAAGCCTCCTGAGTTTAATGAGAGCCTTATCGGTGGCTTAATGTTATGTGCTCGAACGTTACATGAGGAACGACTCTGTAAATGCAAGGCAACGTGGATTTTAGGCCTCGCAACGGCGCTTGTTGTTGCTCCCTTGTTTTTTGGCTTTGATCGTCTGAGCTCGTTGCTCTCGCAGCACGGTCTGGCTTCTGAGAGGGTATTACAGAGTTCATATGAAAACACACGCAGTGGACGGGTGGAGCGTTGACAATAATCTTAGATTTCCTCAGTCATCATCGCAGCTTCTCCCTACCATGGCTCCGTCGCTCTCAGCTGTGCAGTTTTTTTTTCTTCTTTTTAACAGGAAGCTTTGCATATTGAATAACTTAAGAAGTGGAGAGTTTTGTGGAGTTGGGGCTTATTTCACTTTTTTCTTCGTCAATAGATGAGTACTTAACTCAGTAAAGCTTATATAAATATATATATTTTCTAAAAATGTTTTTTCATTCCAAGTCATCCCAAGTTCAGATTTCCTTTTCTCGGGGAAAAGGGTTTGAGTCTAATGCTCCGCTGAGACTCGTGTCAAAAAAAAAAAAAAAAAGGAACTTGATCCCTCCTGATGTGTGACACTGTGTAAACACTGCAGTGTTTCTACCCAAACAAATTGGTAGCACGTGCATATGAAAATATGGCAGCCGCGTCGTAGCGGGGCAATAGCATTTCGTTTCATCCGCGCCATTCGAACGCCGTTCACAGTTCGTGTTCTTTGCCACGCGGTCCACTAAGAAGTTCTCTGTGCTCCACAACGTGGAGGAGAACCTGCTTGCGTCAGGCCGGGCTCTCTCTCTCTCCCTCTCTCTCTCTCTTTCTCTGTCTCTCTCTCTCTCCGAGCGCCACCAATCCATTTAGATGTACATTTGCACCCCCTGGCCCCATTCCTTATCAGGAAAATGGAATCAGCCATTTGGAAGTAGGTCTATTTTCACATATGTGCGAAGCTGAGTGGATAACCTGTTGGCAGCTGGGGGACAGTGCAGATCTCTCCTCACTCTAAATTGCAGGCAGGCATCCCTGCCACCCCACATGAAGCGTCCCATCAAGATAATCCTTAATAAAGAGTGGCTTCACATTTAATCTTAGCTCCACTTCTCAAATTTCTGACTTGATATAGTTTTTGGCAGGCAGTGCTTTAAACGTTGATGTCAGTTCAACTGTGTCAGTGCATCTTTTGTTAAGCTGCCCCCTGGCAGATGCGGGGACGGCTCTTTCAGGCTTCTAATTGACAGCTGCAATAAAGGAAATAACTGCATTCACGAAAAACTAACGAGATAAAATGTATTTTGTCCCTTAAAATCATTGTGCAAAAAATATATATTACTTGTTGCTTATAACAAAAAAAGTGTAAGCTATATTTTAGGAACTTACTCAACTCAGAATTGCACCTCCAGCTAATTTTCACACGACTGCTTATTGAAACGGGGGGCGACAGAGTCGGTGCCATAACCCAATTGGCACGTGTCGCCCCCGCCGCTATTGGAAATAGTTATTTGAGAATCCCCGAGCATCTATCTGTCAATCGAGTTATCAAGAATGTGTTCTCGTTGCGTGCAATATATTTCGCGCGTGCCGGAGCTGAAACTTGAGCCTGCGGATTTTACCTGTGGTGAGGAGCTGGAAGGTAGGAGCTGCTGCTGCTGCTGCTGCTGCTGCTGCTGCTGCTGCTGCTGCTGCAGTGCGTTAAAACGTTGAAGTGGAGCAGCTCAGCGATATTTTTCTGACTCGCACTCGTCCATAGCCGCTGTACTGGAAGCGGTTGTGGAGGACTGTCGCTGAACAACTTTGATATTCAGCGATTTACTTCCTCATCTTATTTAATGCAGTTAAAACCAATTTTAAATTATTTTTTTACTTTTAGCCAGCCAGTGTTGTTTCTAAAAAAAAAATTGAGGTTGCAGAGATGTGTGGGCAACGCCTACTGGGCGACCGACCGCGAGCACAGTGTGCCATTCTTCTAGCCAGGGGTGTTCTTCTTCTCTCAGCACCTCTTTACCATAGCAATGTATGACTTCCTCTTTGTCGGTAATCATTTTTCAGCGTGACGGTTGCAGCGTTATGATGCAAAAAAAAAAGAAAATTACACCAATTCGAAATGATCCGTCCACTCATTTGTTTCGCCAAAGTTGATGTTTTTTTGACTGAAAGAAAACAAACGGCGGCTGGTTGGAGAGCATCGCCAGCCACGGCTGAGTCGCCATCCGGGTCGGAGCTCTTCAGCAGCAGCAGCAGCAGCAGCAGTGTGGCTTTGTGCGGTAGCTTCGCACAGTTGAAATAATAACCAGCAGCGGACAGAAGGCCGCCGTTCCCTCGCACATTGACCCGGCGGACGCGCCGACGGAGCACTTCCACGAGACGCTGTTCAACCTCTGGCCCGCCGCCCCCGTCCACCGCCCGTCACCTGAGCTAATGACCTGAACCCTTGTTTACCCCTCCCAAGGTCCCTCGGAGACAAATACAAATCCAGCGGCGACCTCGGACTCGCGAGAGCCCGGCCAAGCGGTGGAGGGAAAAAAAAAAAAAAAAAAATATGGCCTGCGGTGGAAAAAAGCATAACAAAAACAGAGAGAGAGAAGGAGAGAGAGGGATTGGGGGGGCGGGGAGGGGGGGGAGAAGAGAGAGCGGGCCCTAGGGGTACGTGAGCACGGCCCCGGCACTCCAGTGGACAGGCCGGGCCGGCTGGAGAGGTCGGCCATTTCATTGTCTGGCCGCTCTGATACAATCTGGAGGGGCTCTATATTGCTTAAAGCTGCGAGTGAATGACATATGGGGGAGCTGGTGTGAGGCACGACTCCCCCGCGTCTCCTCAAGGCCCAAAGTCCTTCCTGTGAAAAGAGCACCGAGCAACTTTTTCTCTTTTTTTTCTCTCTCTTTTTCCCCCCTTCTGCTCTTTCAAACGGCAGCAGCAGCAGCAGCAGCAGCAGCAGCAGCCTGCCTCCCTCCCTCCCTCCCTCGTTCCCTCCCTCCGTCCCTCCCGCCCTCCCTCCCCTCGGTGCCTCGCTCTCTCTCGCTCACTCTCTCCCTTTTTTTCCCCCCTCGCCCTCAGACACTCGCTAGTCACTGCCCGAAGCAGTAATAGGACAACTCTCGTTCTCACCAGGACCGGGGGGTCTCCTGAGATGCCGCATGGGGCTCCGTTTGCTCGCCGTCAACTAAAATGAAAAAGAAAAAAGTTGTTTTGTAGTTTTTTTTTTAAACGTCTGTCGCAGCGCAGATTGTTCGTATGACCATAAAGGGAGTGTGTTTTAGAAAGTTTGCTGTCCCTCTCTGCTGGACCGAATGATCTTTCTGTAGAAGATTTTTTTTTTTTTTTTTGGTAAAGAGAGGATAAACACACAAGGATTCAACCATAATTGTAGTAAGTAGGACATTATTTTCTGCCTAATTCCCGACACGCTGCCTGTCATTTCTCTCTCTCTCTTTTTTTTTTTTTTTTAGCTTTTAAGTGTGTGTTTGTTGTTTGTTCTCGTGTGTTTGTGTCTGAGTGTGCGTTTGTGAATTTACACCTTCCATAATTTTTTGTGGCATTTATTGTAGCATCTTTTGTAAATGTTATTTGAGCGATAATAAAAAAAAAAAAAGAAATTGATGAGGGTAAAAACAGCTTTTCTTATCCAGATTATTTTTTTTTTGGCATATAACAAAGCCACTTCCTTTTTTAATTTGCACGTCTGTGCAGCAGAATGAAGTGTGTGATTTAAAAAGCAAGGCAGAAATGTAGCGGTTAGTAAAGATGTTTTTTTTTTTTTTTAGAACAGCAAGTACAAAGTAGCTGAAAATACAATTTAACGTGATCATTAAAATATAAGCTTTATTTTTTTCCTTAAAAATAGAAAAATCCCTTTGATAATTGGAGAAAAATACTTGCTCTTTTTTTTAAGTATATTAGATAGTTCAGGCTATATAGAGATAAAATTAAAAAACATTTTTTTTTTTTGCTAAAATATCTGAAATAATTTAAGAGATGCTCAATATAATGTGTAAATTTAAAAGCTAACGTGTTATATTTAAATATGGAAAACAAAAATGAAAGTCATCAGGTGTTTTAAATGTCTCTAAAATCACCCTTTAAATTGGCAGGAGAGATCCTCCTTTTGGAAAGCCCAGTTTTACATTTTCCAACAGGTCGGCAGGCAAAACGCGCTGCTCCTCGCCGGAGTACCCCTTTTTTTTTTCTTTTTTTTTTGACTGGCAGAACAAACAAAACCCAGCAAGAGTTTAAAACAGTTGACATCCAATGCCATCTGCTGAGGCTCGGAATGCCGCGAGGAGACCCGAGAGCCTCGCAGCGTCTCACCAAGACAACAGGCCTCGACTCCCGGCCGTGCAGCGTCTCCACTCGCGCTGCACACACACGCACACACACACACACACACACACTGCATTTGGTGTGTTTGTGTGTAGACAGAGATGATTCACCGGCTGTAATCAAGAGCCTTTCTAATTGAAGGATGTTCTGCTTTAATGTCCTGTGCGTGATCACAGGCTTTGCGTTGCAAGTCGGTGTACACTTTCAGTGTGTGTGTGTGTGTGTGTGTGTGTGTGTGTGTGTGTGTGTGTGTGTGTGTGTGTGTGTGTGTTGACGCGTATGTGAATGTGTGTGTGTGCACGAAGGGCATTTCTTCCCTCTTAAATTGTATTTTTGCCCCCCTCTTCCATCCTTTTTTCCATCCTCTAATTTCTGTCATGTTTGGAAAGGTGTGTGTCAGCGCCTGAAAAGACAGGAAGCACAGAGGTGGAGATCAGCTCGGGCTGCTTGTCGAGTGGCTCGCTGTAGACAAACATGACTGTGTGTGTGTGTGTGTGTGTGTGTGTGTGTGTGTGTGTGTGAGAGAGAGAGAGATTGCCTGCTGCAAGCATTCACTCGCACAATAACCTTATTTACCCAATTAACAGATAATGAGGCGGCTGATTTGGGGGCCTGTTTACACGGTGTGTTTGCTTTCGGCAGGGGAGAGGGGAGGGAGAGATGGCTCTCTGTGTCCGGATGCCCGGGTGAATGTGTGGCGGCGGTGTATACAAGCAGGAGTGGTCGGCGGTGGCATTGTTTGCGCTAAAAGGCCCAGTGCCTTCCTTCCGTGTAACGTCTGGCCGAGCCGAGTCCTCACACCGCCTTCATTTCTCTCCCTCTCTCTCTCTCTCCCTCTCTCAGAGAGGAGATGGGACATTGGCGAAAGACATGGAGGCCTAATTGATCCACCTCCAAATGATCCGGCTATTTGTGAAGCGGTTGGGCGGGGGAAAGAAGGAGGAACTGGGGGATCTAATGAGTACCTGGGTGATTAGTTGGTTGGGGGGGTGGGGAGGGCTGTTTACTTAATACCGCGGGGTGTTATTTTGTTAACACACCGCTGTTTGGATCGAGGATATTTGGCCGAAGGAGCAGGAAATGAGCTGCGGGGATATCTGTCGAATGCCACTGCAGGGCCCTGCCCCCATCAGTAGCGACCGGCCAATCGTGCATTTGTGTTTTGTAGATGTTTGCAGCGTGCAGGGTGACGAGGAGCTCGCCCAGGTTTCCAGCGTCAACGTGGGCTTCTGTCACAGAACAGCACAGCATTGCTTCTGCAAGCCGTGATATATTTTTAAAAATCTGATTTGTTTGCATTTTGGATTTTTATATATATATTGTATCAATATTTTAAATCCATTTCAAGGATACATGTTTTAAAAAAAAAATGATGAAGCTCAAAGCCATTTAAGTGACACAATCTTTTAAATTTGTCTGTCAGTAAAGCTTCTGTCATCCTGCACTGGTCACGGTGGTAGGCAGGCCTGTGATAGAAACGTGCCCCTTAAATCATGTTGGATGGCCCCTCAAAGGTGAACCCGGCCTTCTGGAAATAATTCCTGAGGGTTGAAGAGCACAGTATTAACAGATTTAATGTAGCTATTGAGCGAATTGCCGGAGCACTATGTCAGATCGCACCAGAGGAGCAAGACAAATTGCTCGTCAGCAAACACCAACATGTGTTAATAATTGGGCTTTTAATTTGAAGGCTACTGCACAGTTTGCAAAGGTGTGAGAATCATATTGCGCTGAAAGGAATAATTTTATATATATTTATAATAACTATCTTAGACAAATCAACGAGTCATATTTGCATACGTACTTTTACTGCAGATACAGAAAATACCTCATAATTCAACGTATGACCCATTAAAATTGTATACGGCCAAGCAGAATGATTATTGCTTACTTACAAGGTTAAAGAAAAAATAAATAAATAAATAAGTGAATTAAAAAAAATACAAAGGCTAAGCAATTTAATGTTGCATCTGTTGGCAGCCGTCATTTCTTTCAGGCACGTAAAGAGACGCAAGTGAAGTGTAGCATTTTGTAAACTGTGCCTAATTCCGCCCACATCTGTCTCCAATTGTTGTCCGCATCTACATTCTTGGAGAGTGGATTTATTTTTCCTGGGCCACCATGTGGATTCAGCTGACCAGCTTAAGTGGGGATTAGTTGTTTGAGAGTTCGATTTTGATTAAAGCATTGTTTCTCGAAAAGTTGTAACTCACAACACATGGCTTACGTAGACTGTAAAATTCAAAAGACCCTGGCCTGTGCCCTCTGGAAATGAATATGTGTCCGGGATGACCCCGGGAGCGGAGAATGAAAATAAACAATGCGTAGCCCCCTCGTTTCGCCCACCAGCGTCACCTCTTTACTGGGATTGTGTTTTACTTTAATTGTAAAGGTGTGTGAATGCTGAAGAGATATATATTTTTTTGCCCTCCACATTTTTTATCTTTATATATATTTTTTTGCTCTTCTCGGCTGAAAAAAGTAACCAAGCCGGTGGGGGATGTGGGGGGGGCGGGGGGGGGGAGGCGAAGAAAGAAGATTTGTGCGGGGGTCAGACAGCCTGCATGCTGAGATGATCTATGCTAAAAGCTCTGGCTCTGGCTCTGTTTACCTTTGGAAACGCCGGTCTTGAAATCAGTAAAGCGAAACAAAAGGGCCCAGCAAACAAGCGTGAGTGGAGCGTGTTGTGGCACCCCCCCACCCCCCCACCCTCCTCCCGCCCCACCTCCCACTCCCTCAGTGACACTTCCAGCTCTTCATCCACTCCAGCTTTGTTCTCGCTCACTTCAAAGTCCTGGCGGTTCAGGTTGAACTGCGAAAGCACATCAAAGATGCTGAACGTGGCCCGTTTTTTTTTTCTTCTTTTTTTTTCCCCTCCCCCTCTAAATATTTAGTGGGCTAGGAGACAAAAATCTCCTTCCATCTCCCAAAGTTTCTCCCCCCCCCTACCTCCTCCTTCTCCCGTCTTACTCACTCTCCTGCTCCTCCTCACCTGGCTGCTTTCACCTGCTGGTGAAAAAGCCTCAGACGCCAGCATGGCCGTAGCTTCGTGGGCCTCGGCTGGCTGGCTGGCTGGCTGGCTGGCTGGCTGAGCCACACACACACACACACACACACACACACACACACACGCACACACACATTCTCCTGACTTCTCTGATGGCTGTTAATGTGCTGTGGCCAAACGTGCTCCTCTTCCATCTTTATGGTTTCCTTTTCTCTTGTGTGTTTTTCGCTTCCCTCCATGTGTCGGGTTCTGCTGGAGGGAGGGAAATATTTGTGATGCTGAAATGACGTTCAAAAGCCTTTGGTCTTGATCAAAAAAAAAGAAAAGAAGATTGGTGGACAAACAAATGAAAAACAGTCGCCTAAAAAAATAAATCACGTCAGATTTATTTATTTTTTTATTTTTTTTAAATAATAGTTCCGGGGTTTCCTGTTTTTCCCCGCTGACACATCTACTGATTTCCCCCCCCCTTTTTTCTTCCTACGGTGTTGCCCGTGAGCCGAGGCTGATGTCGTGTTATGGCCGCGCCAGGCATGCGACCGCCGGTTGTTCAGAGGGGGCGAGTGGGCAGAGAGAGAGAGAGAGAGGCGGCGCTCGTAGTGGACGGCGAGAATGTAACTGTCAGCTCCAGAGAGTAATAGAGGCATTCGCGGCGTCATAGGAAACATATGTGGCTCCATATGCTCTCCGCGCCGCCTGCAGTCTCCTGCATTGTCTGAGATGCACCACTGATCTGGGGGCCTCTGGAGTGCCCTGTGCGTGTGCGTGTGTGTGTGTGTGCGTGTGTGTGTGTGTGTGTGTGTGCGCGTGTGTGTGTGTGCGTGTGTGTGTGTGTGTGTGTGTGTGTGTGTGTGTGTGTGTGTGTGTGCACGCACATGCGTACACTTTTGCGCCACTCATGGTGGGGCCTCTGGAGTGCCTGGCGTGCTAAAAAGAAAATTGTGTTTGGGGGATTTTACATGTCTATGTTTTTCGCAGAGACAATTTATTTTCCCATCAAAAGTCGTCTTTTTGTGCTGTGAAAGAAACAAACAGTTTTGACTTGTGTGTGTGCGTGCGCGTGCGCGTGTGTGTGTGTGTGTGTGTGTGTGTGTGTGTGTCGTGCCATGGCCCCAGGCAGGGGCCAGGCCCCCACGAGAAGCAAACCGCTGATGGTCATTAGGACCTGTCAGTATGCCAGGAGGAGGAGGAGGAGGAGGAGGCGGGTGGGGGTGTGTGGGGGGGGTTAGTGCTGATAAATTTCAGATAGTGTCAATTGCGGATGAAAGATGTGCCGGGGATGCTGGGGGTGTCACGCTCGACTGGCCCTGCGCTCAACAAGTCCCGTCCTTCCAGCTACCTCCAGCAGGAAGGCCAGCAGCCACCCCCACCTCTACCCAACCCCACCCCCTCTGCCTACCTTCACCCCCCCCCTCCACACCGCTTCAACCCCTCCCCTCCCAGCCCTTCCTGCTTACCTTGGCTAAGCCGCTTTTGCATGTTGATTGGGGGGAGGGCTAATCCAGTTTGCAGCTGTCGTAGACCAATGATGAATCACCTTTCCGTCATTTGGCCGTGCTCCCCTCGCCGGGGGAGGAGGGAGGACCTGGAGGAGGAAGCAACGCTGGAGTGGGTCTGCGGGAGAGAGAGAGAGAGAGAGAGAGAGAGAGAAAGAGAGAGAGAGAGAGAGAGAGGGAGAGAGACAATGCGCGCCTCTGTTACCCCCCCACCACCACCACCACCACCACCCTCGCCCACCAGTCCTCTCTTCCCATTCTGCTCCGGAACAACAATAATGTTTTCTCAGACAAGCCTTTTTTGTGTCACGGATGGCCGTGGACTGTGACACCGAGCCGCGGTAACAAGGACTGATATTGTTTCGGCGGCCGGGGGGCAGGTGGAGGCGGAACACAGAGAGGGGAGTGTGTGCGTGTGCGTTGGTGTGTTTTGCCAGGACTCCATGGAGGCCCCAGGTAAGAGCAGAGTTGAGCCGATGCCAGCAGCTGCAGCAGCAGCAGCAGCAGCAGCAGCAGCATCAGAGACATGTAGCTCACTGGCGTTGGCATCAGAGATTTTACCCTGAGATACTCAGTGAAGCAGCTGTCAGCTTTTTCCGATTCGACTGAGGAGGGTAGAGATGAGGAGGGAAATCTGGGCAGAAAAAGGGATTTGAGCAAAAGGATGAGGCGGCAAAGGTGAAATATCAAAAAAAAAAAAAAAAAAAGTGGCTCTCAGTGGTATTTGTGTGCTGGTCCTGTGTTACTCCAGAGCAGGAAGTACACAAGCAGCATTTGGCGGTGAAAAGTCCAGAGTTGTTTCTGTTTTTCTGGCACAGTTGCATTTTGGCTATGTTGCGTTTTGACATGAAATCCTGAAAATGTGTGTTTTTTTTAAATTACTAGACTGAGTTTCAACTTGAAGGAACATTGAAGTGTTGTAAGTCGACAATGTCAAACCATGTTAAATGGAGCAAATAAGTGTTTTTTTGCTGTTTTTGAATTCTTACCATTCTGGTTTCTTTGTCATCTGAGAGCGCCGCTCTCTCAGACTGCTCATGCTGACTGGAAGAGTTATCATTGTGCGGCTTTGTGTAAAACGCCAGCGAGCGTCGATAGCGACGATAGCCAACCCCCCCCCCCCCCCTCCCTCCCACCAACCCCGCAACAAAACCGAAAAACGGCAGAATATCGCAGAAAGCGCCGTGCTCCAATTCAATTATCCCGGGAGACAAATTGGGCTCTCCGGGTTCTTGCGGCCGCGCTCGTCTCTCTATCGTCTGCACTCGATCGAAAGAAAAAAAAAAAAGAAAAAAAAATCCCCCTTTTGAGCGCGCGAGAGACGAGGAGACGGAATAATGTTTTTCGTGGCGCGCTCCGGTCGCGTAAACACAGAAACAATTAAGGAGCTTGCCAGAGCAAACACATGCCTCGTGAGCTCCTCATCTGCCAATCACTGAGCCGTGGGCTCTTGTAATCAGCCCGAGTGCGGAGCGCCTTCAACGGGGCACGTTGAGCATCGGCCCCCAAACCAGCAAACATCTGCTGAGGGTCTCTCCCCCCCCCCCCCCCCAACCTCCCCGAGCCACACAAAGACGATATATACACTCAGGATCTATTTTTAGCTGCGAGATACGGCGGATGAAATTGACAGTGAACACGATGTTTGACGGAGGGGCGACTCTGCAGCGAGACATCAGAGATTTCGCTGGTGTTTGTTGACGTCAAAGTTCCTCTTTCTGTGGGCGTGTGTGTGTGTCTGTGTGTGTTCTCCATCTCAAGCGTGCACACATCGATTTGAGGACGCGCTTTTTTTTTTTTCTTTCCCCCCTGTGCACTCAAAACACATGATCTCGGTCCTCGGATGTTTTGACAAATGTTTTCAAATCACAGTTTCAGATTTTCCTCCAGCCGAGATGACTCGTTGTGTGCGTTGTTTTTGTTTTGTTTTGTTTTTTTTGCGTGCGCCGCCTGTGTGTGCCAGAGCTCTGCCTCCCTCCCTGCTCCATGGAACCAGAGTCTAATTTGATTTTTGCCTTGTGTGTGTGTGTGTGTGTGTGTGTGTGTGTGTGTGTGTGTGTGTGTGTGTGTGTCGCCAGGTCTATGGAAATGCAGGATCTAGCCAGTCCTCACAGTCGAGTCAGTGGAAGCAGTGAATCCCCCAATGGTCCCAGCCTCGACAACTCGCACATCAATAACAATTCCATGACACCCAATGGCACTGAAGGTACGTGTGAGGTGCTGTTGCGCTTTTCTTTACTACTCCTACCTCTTAAAAAAGTGATTGTATGAGATCTCAAAAGCCCGTTTTAGCTTAGCCGGCTGCAAAGCTGCTAAAAATCTCACTTTATCCTAATGTGTTTTTTTGTAAAACTCACAACCGGTGCCCGGTAAACTCCTTTCGACATGCACTGTAGATTTTGTGCAGTTGTTTAGCCTAGAATTCAGCGCTGCCAACGTTTTCCCCAGGCCATTAGCTGTTTGTTTAAGTGAGTATGCGATTATTCAAAGGCGGCTGCATGAAAATGAAAAAGTTTTGCATGAGGTCTCGACTCCGCGTAGCTCTTCACTCGGGTGATTCGCCAATTGCTTGAACCCGAGCCTTTGTTTAGTGACGGAGTCGTGCCCCCAAAGTGATTTAAAGCGTCTCCGCTGTCGGATCCTCTTCAGGTGCATGCGTGATGCGATTCAAGCTCGGGTCCCCTCTGTGTGTTTATTTGTGTGGTCGCGCGACGGGAGCCGTGGACGCGGTTGCAGACATGTCATGTGTCCCTTTGCCATTCTTTCCTCTCCCAATAGGTGATAACATCACAATGCTTACCACTGCAGACTGGTTGTTAGGTTCTAACTCACAATCCTCTGCAGGTTTGTCTACCCCTCTGGCGGCACAATGGAAGAATAAGATGTGTTTTTTGTTGGGTTTTTTTTTTGCTCCACTTTCAGAATGAAAGTATCTTTTCTCGAACAGTCCGACTTATTTTGCGAAGAGAATCCCTTAAAGTAACCAATTGATCAGCTGTGAAATTCTGAAGCAGCCAGGACTGTCGTGCCTTTCATTCAGAAACTGTGATTTTTTTTTTTAATTTATTTTTATTTTGCTGTTTCACTGTTTCAAGCATGGTTTGGCAGCGACCGGAGTCATTTGTTTAATGAATGAGCAGGTTTTGAAACTTTTAAAAAAAACATGCGTTTTGATTTGATATTTGATTTTCTTTGCCGCTCCACGTGCACAGTGGGTATTGCGTGTCCTGTGTGTGTGCTAGTTTATGCATGGGGTTTTTCTTTTTCTTTTTGAATCAGTGTGTTGTTAAAAACAAAACAAACCCACCACCCATCAACAAATTGTGTCTCAGCACAGTCATTTTATTTGACCAAAATAAGAGAAAAAAAACACCATTGAACTTACCTGAAGTGAAATGGACTGATTAAAAGATCAGAACTCTTCAATTCATTATATCAAGGAGCGTTTGCAGCTCGTCCAAAGCTAAATCTGAACTCGATGCTTTTAAAGTTGTGCGGAAAATCCTTTAATTTAGAATTTATTGCAAATCCGTGATTTTTGTCTGAATGACCTCATGAATAATGTCACGGTCATCTTAGTTGTATTTGTACAGATAAATCCTTAAACACAGTATATGATAATAATATTAGAAATACTGTTGGCTTTTTTTGATTCCCTCCTGCCCGTCCAGTCATTTTGTGTCGGGTTTTTTTGTTGTTTTGTTTTCGTGCATATTTTCAATCGCACTTTGAATTGTCTTGAAAATGTGAAACTTGAATTAAATGTCTTGCTGTGGATGTTTTGTTTTGGGTTTTTTTTGCACTTTTGAATCGCACCTGAGTTGGCGGCTTTTGATGACCGTGTGGCTTCTTCGCTTGCAGTTAAAACAGAGCCAATGAGCAGCAGCGATATCGCCTCCTCGGTAGCAGCAGACGTGTCTCTAGACAGCTTCTCGGGATCAGGTGAGGTTAGACGGTCTTGTGCGTGTTGTCTGTTTGTCCAAGTGTGTGTGTGTGTGTGTAGTTCCCTGTCTCCATCGTGCACACAGCTGTACAACTGATGAGTGAGAGATGAGGACTGAGATAAGCGGCCTCCGCGAAAAAAAAGTGTTCACACACTGTGTGTGTGTGTGTGTGTGTGTGTGTGTGTTGCGTTGCATTTCCTCAGTTCCCATGCCAGCGCGGACTGAGTTATGACCTGTGATAGTCCGAGTCCGTCTCTCCGGTGGAGTGACGCGACGTCCCCGAAGCCCGTTCTGAAAAATCATTAAAGGAAAAGCAGACTAATTTGATAATTTGGAATTTATTCCTCCCCTCCCGCCTAAGTCAACACAGATCAGGCTCTAAAACACACATTAACAGTTGTCCGTCCGACTGCGCGGTATTATCTTGCTCGCTAATTTTCCTGTATTTTCTTAGCTCTCCGGCCTCGGCGCAATATACCTGCATGTAGTGCATAAATCACCGCTTGTCTCTGACACTATTAATGAAATTTGGTAATCTTATAGCCCGGATCCTCCGTGGGGGGAAACCCAAAGCTGCGCTCGCGGAGGAGCGTGTTTTTTGTCCACTGGCAGGTGCTGCTTATGTGGGGAAAGTGTCAGCGCTGCTCGAGTGTGTGTGTGTGTGTGTGTGTGTGTGTGTGTGTGTGTGTGTGTGTGTGTGTGTGTGTGTGTGTGTGTGTGTGTGCGCGGCTCGTAGCAGCAGCAGCAGCAGCAGAAGCAGCAGCAGCAGCAGCGTACGGTTACATCCAGTTAGCGCCGCTAAATCCCCCCCGTTTCGCAGCGACGTTGGCAGACGTTGAGAAGTTGTTAGTTTAGTTTTAACGACCGTAGTGTGACGACCACGCCGTTGAATGAATGATAGAGCTTTTACACAAGTGCAATTTGTGAGGCTGTGTGTGTGTGTGTGTGTGTGTGTGTGACTGATTTTTTTTTTTCTCCCTGTTTTTTGTCTGTGCAAAAATTTAAATCATTATTGTTAATTTAGTTGTAGCTTTATTTTTAAATTAATTTTCATTGTTTACTTCTAATTTTGAAAACTGCAATTCAGAATATTTAAATACAGCAATTCTAAATAACGACGGTTACCACATTTAACCTCACATTCTGGCTGTGGTAGATTTCTATCTTTTCGGAAGGTTGCACATGACTTCACTCCGTGGAACCGCATGTTTTTCCAGCTGATGAGGTGATAATTATGCAGTAGGACTCGTTAGCTGCAATCAGCGGTGTCACTTCCACCGTGGCCGCCGCTTCCAGAGGCCCGGGGGCCTTGTGAAGTGACGGGCTGAGACTGATTCACACTGCCCAAGTATCTCAGGGATGCACCGGTCAGCAGAAAAACCTGATGTTCTCACCTGATTATTTTACTTCATTATTGGTCTCCGGTTTTGAACCTTAAACGGGGGTTACCGAAATAAACAGACCGGCGCAATGTAATTACCGCTTCCTTGGAATCCAGAGGTTCTGTTGGCGAAGGGAACTATTTACCTTATTTCTTAATGTTTAAATATGTGCTCGCCTCCTTTCTTTTTAACTCTCCTCAGCTATTGGAACCAGTGGCTTCAGCCCAAGACAAACTCACCAGTTCTCTCCGCAGATTTACCCTTCCAAGTAAGGCTTTCTTTTATTTTTCCTCAAAAAATAAGCAGCATCCAACTTCATTTGGGATCTTTAATTAGATCCTTCTGCTCGAGCGAGGCTTCTCGGCCCGCCTTTGTTTGCCTGGATGTCTGCAGCTTGTGCGCTCCGAAATCTGTTGTAATTATTATCTCGCCAAAATTTCCCTCGCCATTTATTGTTCTTCCCCCCCCCCTCCGATGTATATGAGCTGCATGATGCTATCTGCCTTCTGGGGGCTTGGCTCGATGAAAATGCGGTAGCACAATCACAAGGAATTTGTCAGCTGGGATAGTTTTTGTTACCCTTCAGCGGGGTTCAAAAACGCGGTTCCCATCTTTCTGTCTTCCTTCCTCACCCTTTGTTTTTTTTTTTGTGTTTCTTTTCTCAAATAGCAGAACGTATCCGCATATTCTTCCTACCCCTCCGTCCCAAAATATGGCTGCGTACGGGCAGACGCAGTACACCACAGGAATGCAGCAGGCCGCAGCCTATGCTAGCTACCCCCAGCCTGGCCAGCCCTATGGCATCCCCGCATATGGTAAGGTTTTTCTAACACGCATCACGAGCCCTTGTCCCTCTCAAACATGCATGCTCCGTGCATCGCGTGCATGCATTAGTGGTGAGGGGGTGGGGGGTAGGGGTCTGGGGGGGCTTTGAAGTATTTCCCTTCACTCAAAAGGCCCGAAACCAACTGCCTGTCGCACGAGCAAGAGCAACGGAGATGCTCATCCTTTATCGAGATTAATTTTGCCTCTTATGATTGTGATAAAAATCTGGAAAAGCAATTTTCTTTGGGCAACTGCGGGACAAAACCCCAGACTGCATGGCTTGGTGTGTGTGTGTGTGTGTGTGTGTGTGTGTGTGTGTGTGTGTGTGTGTGTGTGTGTGTGTGTGTGTGTGTGTGTGTGTGTGTGTGTGTGTGTGTGTGTGTGTGTGTGTGCTATTCTATTTGGAGTTTGTTTTGACCCGAGAAGACTCTCTGATACGTGGAGGAATTTTCACTGTTTATTTAAACAAAGTGCCGCGGCCTACTGCTGCATGGAAACTGCATAATGACTGATTTATTGCACGCGGTTTTGGCTACTTGAACTCCCAGGCACGGTATTATTTGCCTGTGTGCATACAATCAAAAGCACTCGGTCACGAAAACTTGGAACGGTAACAAAAGCCGGATAATATTCCTGTAAAAATAATGATGAAGCAAATATTTGCTCGTGGTAATTAGCGCCTCACTCATGGTGTGTTATCCTTACTGACCGCCGCCTCGCTGTTTCCGGCGCAACCTGAACCTGTGTGTTGACCGATGCTTGTGCATCCAAACCGATCTGGTGTCGCTAACTGATTTAGGTCCATTGTGGGCAGGCATAAAGACGGAGGGGGGTCTGAGCCAGTCCCAGTCCCCCGGGCAGACGGGCTTCCTCAGCTACAGCTCGGGCTTCACCACGCCGCAGACGGGACAGGCCCCCTACAGTTACCAGATGCAGGGTGAGGACAGCTCTGATTTTTACTTCTTCTTCTCCTCCTTCTCGATTTCGACGCTCTGGTATTTCAAAGCTGCACAAGAACAATTAGTTTCTCGGAAACTTAAAAAATGTACTTTAATCTGACATCGAACACATCTGGAAGTCCGAGTTCCCCCGATGTTTTTATTTGTATTTTTTTGTCACGTCGCTCTTTGGTTTTAACTTAATTATTCAAGTTCCCTCTTTTATGGTCCGTCTCGTTAAATTTGCTCAGCCCGTTCAAATAAAGTTTATTGAACTCCCCCCTTTAAGAAAGACAAGAAGTTTCTGTTCCTGATTTAATGGCGCCGAGCGAGAGTGATTCACTGCGCAGCCCTCTCTATCACCCCCCCCCCCGCCCCCCCTGCCCCTCCCCGTCCCAAAACAAAGATGGCGGCATCCCGCTGCACAGCCTTGACAGCCTCCTACCCCCCCACTCCCCTCTCTTCCTGAAAGAATCAACACAGAGGGGAAAAATGGCAGCACTTAGGAGGCACCGGCCCTGTCGCTCCCCCCCCCCCCCGGCTCGTGTTTTCTGTCTCCCTGTGATCATATTTGTGTTTGTTTAAGAGCTGAGACTGGCCAGATTTACAGCCGGCGAAAGCGATAAAGATGACTTGTTGCGCCGTAGCACCGCCAGTCAAGTTGGATGTGTAAAAAATGTGCGTTATCCGAAAGCCTCCGAAGCATCTCGCGATAAATATGGGCAGGTGTTGCGCGGGGAAGCATCTCAGCCAAGTGCCTGATACGGGCGAAGATGGGCAACTAAAATCAGACAGAAGTGGGTATCCTGCTCCTCTTGGTTCAGCTCATTTGTTCGCCTTGGCCCGTCTCTCCCTCGCGGAGCTTCTCTCGCTCCTCTCTCGGGCTATCGGATGCTCGGTGCGGGGTTAAGTGCGTTAGTAATTGACAGACGTGCCAGATGACAGATTGGCCATTATGCTGGCCGTGGTGCTCTCTCCAACTGTGTCTCTGGGCCTCCACCAGCACCATCACCATCATCATCATTACTCTCCCCCTCGGCTATTGATCTTCCCCGGGCCGGCCGCTTTGGTCCTGGGTGTCCCAACCAGAAGACTCCACATCTGATACTCCCTCCCTGCGTCTGCGTCGCCGCCACCAGCCTGCCACCAGCTGTCAAGGCGCAGGCGGCCCGATTAGATTCATCTCTTTGCCCCTGACTTTCGCATGCCATGCCACCGAGTTGTCAGCCGTGTTGCCAATTTGTATAAATAAAGGAGAAAAAAATGACATTTTTTTTATTTTTCTTCACCATATTTGTCCAATTTTCTAAAATCACTGACAGTTCATCATATAGATTGGCCAACAAAAAAAAAAGAAAGAATGCATTGCACAGTTGTGATAAGCTGACAGCGGTGGCAGTGAACAGATGCTAATTTGCTCAATAATTGGATTCCAGCATTCTGAGGCAGTGGCAGCCAGAGATGAGTGAGCTCAAGTCTTGGTTGCCTTTTTTTTTTTTTTCTTTCAGAGAGAGCCCCATCTGGACTTGATAGCCTATTCCCAAGTGGGGCATACAAACTTCTGCTACAAATATTGTGCACTGATGATAGACATAGCCCATGGCAAGGTGGGGAGGGTGGGTAGGGGCTTGGGTGGTGGGGGGGCCGGTGGTGATCAAGCAAAGCAAATGGACTTCCAATTGTGGAGCCAGAAGGCTGGGGGGGCGGGGGGGAGGGAGGGAGGGAGGTGGAAGGAGGGATGATGTCTGGTCTTGAGTGAGCGAACTAACTGGAGCAGGACAGGGGGAGGGAGAGAAAACATGCCCCCTGGGGATGGGGGGGGGGGGCACCAAAAGTCCCCTCTTTGCCCCCCCCCCCCTCCTTCTTTCTCTCCTGCTAAAACCAGCACCGCCGTTCGGAACAGCATGGGCTCATTCTCACTGGGCCGCCTCGTGTCTTGTCCGCTTTTATGTGGCTCCTTGCTCTCCGTGCAGAGCAAGCGCTCAACGCCTGCCGCTGAGGGTCTTTTATGAGCGGCGGAGCCGCGCGCCAAGCCAGACTGGTGGATCTTTGCCCTGCTGTTGTCGAGACGTTACACTTTTTATTTTTTTGCGTAGAGGCATTGAAAGGTTTAATTTTCCAGTTGGCCTGACCTTGATGCATCAGTCAAATTCGCAGAGAATTCAAAAGCGGTTTGGGTGAAAATAATTGGTCCGTTCCAGCGTGACGACCGGCTTAAAATGATGACGTGCGGGTTTGTTGAAACAACTAGTGAGGATTTTAAATAGTGGAGGAGGCTTCAAAGTGTTTTATTTGACTGCAACTAAAGTCCCAGGTATGAAAATACAAACACTTGTATATCTTTGTAGTTTTCCCAAGCTTTCCTCCATAAGGCACGCTTCACAAACACACACACACACACGCACACAGACGCACATGCACGGATCCATTACCCTCTGTTCTTTAAATCTGCTCCGCGTTTGTCACGGTGTGGGAGGTTCCCTCCCGACGAGGCCAATGACCAGCGGATGAAAGGAACTCCCTCTGTTTGTCTTGTGGAACAAAGGTGTAATTACGTCTCCATTTAGAAACAATAAATTCATCATGGCCCCGGGTTCCTTAAGTGAAGTCTCCGCTAAGCCGCAGGGACGCTTAGGCGGTCATCGGGATCAAATCTGCTGGAAAGCGACAAATCTTCGGCCTCAGCTTGTCGCCGAAGACGTCATTCCCTGACCACACACACACACACAGGACAGCAGGGGAAGTTTTGCCTTGAAAGGAAAAGTGCATGTGTGGGTGGTGGGGGGGAAAGAAAAAAAAAGTGTGTACTGTATATAGTATAGGAACTATAATTATAATGCTGAAGCTTTCCTCTGACAATCCACTTGGTCTCACACCTCTCTAATAGGAGATGCGATGGAGAGCAAAGCCCCCAAAACCTCAATCAGATTTACTTTCTTCCCCTTTGTCAGATACACAGTAGCACAGTTGGTTCCCCTGTTAGCAGCTGGACTCGCTCTGCATGTTGATGCGCATTCTTGCAGTTAGCCAGTGGCAACGCAAGTCACATACAGTCTTTGCAACTTAAGAAGTGAAAGATAGTAGATTTGGTTTTGATATTTTAAGGGGTTTGATTTTGGTATTAGAATAAAATCTATTAAAGTCATTTCACTGATTCGCCACATTTCCTCGCTTTCACATTGTGTCCGTGCACCCCCCCGCTGAGGCGGCTCCTCCCGCTGTCGTCGCTCCTGACGCGGCAATACAGGTGGCCGGCTGCCGAAGATAGAAGTCGTGCCCCCCCGCCCCAACTCAACCCCCTGGAGGGGGCTCGGCCGCCGCTCCTCTCCTTTATAACTCATGTCGTGACGTATTATTAAGCCATCAGATGCTATCAGCCGCCTTTGAGTGATTTCATTAGTCCTTCTGACAGAGTGAAGAGAGGCCCATGCATATTCATTGGACGGCCCCTGCAGTGCTGCTCGCTCCTACCCCGAGCCTCCCTCTTGTCTGTATACTCCGTCTCACTACACCGGCCATGCGCGCAACAGGCCCTCCACCCCCAACTCATCAGTCCCTCCCCCGTCCCTCCCCCCATGCCACCCTTCAGTAACTTGCACACAGCGCTCTCTTGTCTTCCTCACATTGTGCAGGCTGGGACAGCTTTGCGAGCAGCTTCTGTCCACTGCTGCCCCCCCCCCCCCCCCCCCGCCTCCCCAACCCTTTCCTCTCCCTCACCACCCCCCCCCCACCCCCCCACCCCCAGCCCTGTCACTCATCGGGCCTGATCCAATCAGTGATAAGGAAGGGGAAGAGGGGAAAGATAAGGCTACTTTGGAGGTGTCCCCTCAGCCCTTCCCCGTTCACCGTGTGTGTGTGTGTGTGTGTGTGTGTGTGTGTGTGTTTTTCCTCCAGTAACTTTAGCTGCGTTCCCATTAGCCCTAGAATTGCGCAAAACCTAAATATCGCAATAAAAAACTGGTAATGGAAACACCTAAACTTCGAAAAAACGGTTTTGACGCTCTCATCAGGTGGTTTTTCAGACGTATTAATATTTAGGTGTATTGCAAAAAGTCTCATGGAAATGCATCGAAAGGGCCAATTTTCCCCAACACCCACGCTTGCAGAAGAACATTTTGATGCTTTCTAGATATACACATATATATTCTATGCATAACTCAAGTATTTTTTTTTATCCTCCTAAGGTGGCACGTTCACGACAACGTCGGGATTGTACGCGGGCAACAACTCCCTGACGAACTCCACGGGCTTCAACAGCACACAACAGGTAGCGGGTGCACGTCACATCACCTCCTTCAGTCCGTTTGTAGCCATCAGGACCTTACAAGTTCCCAGACTTATTAATGTGTCTCCGTTTCATTTATGGCATGTTCGGACTATAAATCACTCGGGATGTCTGAAGCTCTCGCGCGCAGCACCTCCAGCGCAAACGTATCATGGCACAGAGGAAGAGGGGTGGGGGGTGCGAGGTGGGGTGGGGTGGGGTGGGGTGGGGTAGGGTCGGCAAGACACACAAGACAGAACATTGTCCAGATGTAGGGCAGACATGTGTTTGCATTTATGTTTTGGAATCTGCACTGTAAAGTAGCAAAACCAGCGCAGGGCATATCTCACATTACTCTGCCACAGCCTCCCAACTCCTCTGGCCGAGCGCCGCTATCTTTTATCTCTCCTTATGTTCTATTTTTTCCATCATCTACATCGGGTTTTCCTCCATTTTCCTTCTCCTTGATTCACTTACGACCCACTTTAATGCCAATTTGCTGCGTGTGTCTCTCTCCCGCTCTCTCTCTCTCTCTCAACAGGACTATCCCTCTTACCCAGGCTTTGGCCAGGGGCAGTACGCTCAGTATTACAACAGCTCGCCGTACACTTCGCCCTACATGACGAGCAACAACACCAGCCCCAGCACGCCCTCCACCACCACCACCACGTACACCCTGCAGGAGCCGCCCACTGCCGTCACCAGCCAGCCCCTCACAGAGAACCCCGCAGGTGAGCGTCCGGCCAGGGCTTCGCCCCTTCTAATCTGAATATCAGTAAATTGATCCCGCTGCGTTTCTTATTTAAATAAACAAGCGGGCGACTTAAAACCTTCCCTCTTTAAAACCAGCTTAAACGCTGCGCCCGATAAGCTGCTCCGACCCGTGCCAGACTTCCTCTTCTTTCTTTTTTTTTTTTTTTTTTTTTTTTGCTCCACGAGACCGTACAAACAATACGTGCAGGAAATGGTTTCAGTCAGCGGGCAGGCAGCGTGTCAAGCAGGGAGGGGGAGAAACAAAAAAAAAAAATCAAGTTGAATCGCATTAGACGTTAGAGTTCCCGTAATTTTATGTGACGTTAATGCATCATTTGGCAATGGCCTGGCCTGATTTGTATCTTTACAAGCGAGTCGAATTTTTTTTTTTTTACGGCCGCGTTCGGAGTTGTCATCAGTCAACGCCGAGGACGTCGGGCTCTGACCAAACGCAATTTCGCACACAGTCATCCAATTTAGATGAACGACATCCCCTCCTTTCTGGTTGGCACGCGGGCCATTACTTCTTGTTTATTAAATCTTCACGGAGCACAGCAGCTTTTTAGACGTGTTCCGCAGCTGATTTATGATTCGCGTGTTACCTGTAGGGGCCCTCGGCGTAATCACTTCAAATGCGCCCCAGGAAGCCGCCCGTCCCGAATCAAGACAAATGGCTGCGTGCTCTTCGTTTGCTGAAAGCAAATAATAGCCTGGGGTTTTTTTGGGTTTTTTTTTTTTCCCAGTGCACAATTTTTATCCTCCACTTCTTCCCTTCTTCCCTTCCTTTCAGGAGAGTACAGTACCATCCACAGTCCATCAACCCCCATTAAAGATTCAGATTCGGATCGATTGCGCCGGGCCTCGGATGGAAAGTCACGTGGCCGGGGGAGAAGGAACAACAACCCATCACCGCCGCCCGACTCCGACCTTGAGGTAGGGTGAGCGCGCTACCTTGGCGACAGACGGCCTCGCCCTGTCTGAGGCACGCGGACACTAATCCACTTACATACAGTAGGCTGCCACGCTGCCTCTGGACGCACTCGATGGGCATTAATTCTTAAAGATTCGATTCCTGCGCTCAAAGTTAATTATTGATGCATCGGCAAATTCGTGAGATCACTGAAAACGCAGCACACGTTTTCCTTATAAATAAACAATCAGGGATTTAATTAAGTGAGCCGTTGCTTATATATTGCTGTCATCGAAGACTGACTACTGATAGCGGCTAACAGGAGATCGGAGTCAGTCTGACGAGGGACCGTATGTCAAAATAAGGTTGGTCGGTTTTGCCCGCGTTCACTAATATGATCCGAATTTGAACGAGGTTAATGCCGCTCATCATGGCGCTGACATCATGGCATGTTAACATATCTAGTTAATTAGTTTGTCACTATTGATCACTGTAATGCAAAGGGCAGAGAGGGGGGGGTCCGGGGGAGGGGGTCGGGAGAAGTGTTGCGGCGACCGGCCCGAGCAAATGGATCCCGGGTCCCTGCGGCGCACAAAAACATGCTCCTGGCCTATTGACCAGGAGGATCGCCTTGCAGTGCCGACAGAGTGCACCATTGATTTTGCCTCTTTTTCTCCCTGTTTCCCTTTGTTTCCTTCGTCCGCTGCTCTGCCCCGGACTCCTCAGCGGGTTTTCATCTGGGACCTGGACGAGACCATCATCGTTTTCCATTCCTTGCTTACGGGTTCATATGCCAACAGATATGGACGGGTGAGTGACATCAGACTGCGACAGTAGCGGCGCGCTCTATCGGCAAAACATGAATATTAAAAGAACCAATCGGTGGGGGGGGGGGAATGATAAGAATGGCCACTGAGCAGAGGATGGATTTCACCGGGTCAGAACTGACAAGACGGAGCATAACTGGAAGTGCAGATAATTGTTTTTTTCTTTTTTTTTTTTTTAAATAGGTCCAATGAAGTTTGGTATTTTACTGCCTCCTGCAGCTGTCGCAGTTATGCGTGGCTGGCCGGCCACTCGGCTGCAGGAGCTCCCAACACTTGCACTCTAAATGTCTATTGACACGTCTTAAGTGTTCCTTTCTCCTCCAGAAATGCCACATTGTTAGATTAATTAAGTGCTTCTCAATCCATCCTTCTCAGGCAGGGATCTCCCCGGAGACCCGGCAGTCCACCCAACGCAGCTCCAACTGGAACGCCGAGCTTCCCTTAAAAAAAAAAAAGAAAAAAAAAACTCTCTAATTAGGATCCCAAATAACATATGCTTTGCGTGTGTAAACAAATACCGACAAACATATATGATTTTTAATTTTACTTTCATTTTCCGTCCCTCGTTGTTGTGCGTGCTTTCGTTTACTTTTCCAGGCTTCCTTATTTGTTGTTTCGTGTAAATTGCCTCTCTAAATTTATACTTTGAAAGCAAACAATTTGGGAAGTAAGCAAGGACCCTATTCTCATGGTTCTGCTGAGGTCATAGGTTCCACATAGCCTTTATAAAGTGCATCATCCATTCGGACGTTCCCATTTATAAATAAGGCATGAGAACAAAAAAAAGATCTCAAATGCTGTGTTGATCATTCAAAAATAAAGAAGCATTTATTGTTTCTAGAGCAATATTTCCAATAGTCAGGTTTATTTTCATTTTTTTTTTTCTTTTTTTTTCCGTCCAGATCTGGTTTTAAAACCTAAGCTGACAAAATGCTCATGCGAGTGGGAGACGGTTCAACGGCTGCGGCCCTCTCTGCTCTGCACCTTTGTTCTGATACGAGGGGGGTGTTTGATGGGGGGCACTGTTTTGTTTTCGGGGTGAAGGAAGGCTGCCCCGCGACCCGGTTCTGTTTATTTACTTTTACTCCCTGCCCTGCATGCTGGGTAGAGAAAGATCCGAGGCTTAGGCAACTCTGTGGCTCGGTGATGTGGGACCCAACACACACACAGGCACACACACACACACACACACACACACACACACCCTCTCGCTCACACAGCGTCTCCAGTGTGCTCCTCTGAAACAGGAAACACTCCTGACTCCATAAGGGCCCGTTCCGTCAGAGTTCATATATGATCCGACAGCCGCTGGAGCTCTCTGTTCTCTCTCTCTCTCTCCCCCTCTGTTGTTCCCACCGACCCCGCCGCCCCCTGCCCGTTTCATTTCGCCAAAGTTTGCCTTCCTGTCAAGCTCCGACCTGCTCGCATTAAAGCGATATTAGAGGAGGGCGACACGCCCACTCGCCAGCCACCTCAAAGCCCATCGCAAAACGCCGACCTGGAAAGTACCACGTGAAAAAAAAAAAGAAGAAAGTGAGAGAGAAAATACACCTCATCCACCACATCAGTCACCCTGTCGCACCCCCTCAGCCCCTCCCCCCTAAGGCTGCCAATCATATCTTTAAAATCTGAGTGGTGTTATAAGAACATCAAAAAAAAAAACCTTCCCAAACACTTCCTATAAATAGAAAGGTTTCTGAGTAAGCGCGCATCCACACTTTATGCCTCTCACTCTGACACCCCAGCCCCACCCCCACTACACATTCACGACCACACTGCTGCTCTTATCAGCTCTTTTAATTGGCATCAGTCCGCCCCCATAAAGCTGACGACCGAGGCCAGCTGTGCTCTTATTGGGTTTTTAGCCGGAGCTTAGGGCGAGGAGGTGGAGGAGGTGGGGGGAGGGGTTGGGAAGGGGGTCTGGGGTTTGGTTGTTGCCGTTAAGGGGCTCAGAAGGAGGGAGGGTCGAGGTTGGCTCCCCTGCGGATGGCACATGACATTTTGGGACAGGTGGTGGTGGCGGCGCTGCTCTGACAGCATCAACACTTTGGCCTCCTGGCCTGCTTGTATCCCTAACCCCCCTCACTGACTGATTGTTTAGGTTTAATTGGAGAGGATTCGCTAGCGACGGGGCAGAGCATCGCCTCTTTTTTTTTTTTTCCCACCAAACCGGGCCCCCGCATCGCTTAATCGCGCCCGACCGGTGCCAAAGGTCGCGGAGGGGAGCCGAGGAGAGAGCAGCGGCGGCGCCGGTGGGAGGCTAATTAGTTCTGATGAATCCCGACTGAAAGATTGATTCAAACTGGGAGCTTAAGAGGAGCGAGGAGGCCTCCACAAGTGGGGGAGGCGCGGGCAGGGATTGAGCTCCGCCTGTGTGGCACGTCCTCCGACGTCTGGGGCTAAAAACATGAGCATTGTGAGGTGTGACAGCTAATCAGCGGAGAGCCGAGGCTCGTCTTCAGGTGGTTTAGCTCCGTAATCCCTCTGCTCCTGGGCCGTCTTTAGCACAGCCAGCTGCGGGAAAATCTTCCTTTGTGTCCTCCGCTGGCTGAGAGCAGTTTGTTCAACAGAGATTTTTTTTTTTTTTTAGCTGAAAATTATTTAAGTGTTCAATGTGGTGAAATACGTTTATCCAAATTTTGCATTGAAGGCCTTCTGCACAGTCTTGTTCGACTGTGTGCGAGCATATTCCAAGACGCAAAATGCCTTCTCTTTGGGAGTGAACGACACGGCTCAACCAGAAAACAGAACAAAAATAAAACCTTAAATATAAAATTGATCTGTTTCTATACATACATAGAAATATATATACAAATTTGAGGTTATTCCCACAAGAATTGGCGAAATTATTGTCCTGCGGAAAAAAATTTTTTGGACACCAAGTTTATATTCTGTTAGAAATACATGGAAGCAACTTCATTCCGATTATTCCAATAATGTTGAGATGACTCATTATGTTTTAAAGGGTGAAACGTGCACATTGTTTTTTAGCTCATTAACTATTAACAGCGTATTTCCACCCCTGCGAGGTATCATCTTACCAGCAGTGCAGCCCTATCACCATTCGCAGCACGTGTCACGTTGCTGGCACTTCGCAATCTAAGGGAAAGAAAGCTGTTTTTGCACAGACTCGTGCACAAAAAAATGCACTTCTCTCGTGTTTTTGAGCCGAGTCGAGCCGCTCGACTTTGAGAGAGGGGAAGCGATGCTCGTCCGTCACCCATGAGGCCATCGGATGATGCGTCGACGCAAATATGCAGGGAAACGGGGATGTTTTACGAGCGGAGAAGGCGACCCCCGAACTCCTCCAGAGTGACCACCCCTCAAGAGAGGAGACGCGCTTTTTTTTTTTTTTTTTTTTTTTTTACTGCGCTCATTCATGTCTGTGGCGTTCCTGATGGCTATTCTGGTCCCCGTCAGAGCGGTCGTAAACAGGGGCTGGGGGGGGGCTGGAAGCCGAAAACTTTCAAGTCCGTCTAATGTCGGCTTTTATGGAGCGGGGAGGGTGGGGGGGGAGAAAGCCTGCGGAGGAATTTAAAAGGATTGTGTGCAAATTGAGTTGACTCGGAGGGGAGAGAGCGGCGTTATTTACTGTTTCGCGGCAACTCCTTTGAGACGGAGCAGAAAAGAAAAGAATCTTTGCCTGATGTTATCGTGCCATTTTTTTCCCTCCCTCCCTCCCTCCCTCCCCCTCTCCTGTTCCTCCAGGATCCGCCGACGTCGGTGTCGTTGGGGCTGAGGATGGAGGAGATGATCTTCAACCTGGCCGACACGCACTTGTTCTTCAACGACTTGGAGGTGCGTCTTTGCTTGTTTCTCCCCCGCTTTTTTTTTTATACTGAACGCTCCTTGAAAGCCTCCTTTCCCTCTTTTTATTTTTCCTTTTTTTTTTCCTCATGTGTTTTAAGAAAGGTGCAAATTCCCTTTGAGTTTTCTTTTTTTTTTCTCCACCGTGAAAGAAAAAATACAACCGTCCCATCACACGGAGCCCGTCGGCCTCCCGGTTGTGAAGTTTGACTCCTGGATCCTGACGGGAATACCGTGAATTTTACATGTGCTGTCAGTCTCCGTCATCCCCTGGTCACCAGCACTGCACACACACACACACACACACACACACACACACACACACACACACACACACACACACACACACACACAAACCCCTTCCGCTCCCCAGAGCAGCCGCCTCAATTTGTCAGGCTCTAGTGTTTCTGCGGCCGCTCCGCGCTGTCTGAGCGTCGTGCTGCGTGCTCGGTGTCCCTGTCCGCTCCCCACCGCAGACCCTCACCCCTCCCACCCTCCCTCCATCTCCCTGTCACAGCGTGAACTCGCCCTCCTCTCCTCCTCCTCCTCCTACGCCTCTTTGCTCCCGCGTGATTCATGTACGACCAGTGTAAAAAAAATCTGCTACTCGGGGACGGCGCAGGAATAAAGGGATCAGGGACTTGTGTGTGTGTGTGTGTGTGTGTGTGTGTGTGTGTGTGTGTGTGTGTGTGTGTGTGTGTGTGTGTGTGTCCGCAGCACTTTGACACCACTCGCACAGGCTGCGAGCAGAGAAAACACATGTCCACGAATACACAAGTTTGTCACATTGTACAATAAACACAGCGGTTCATTCTCCCCTCCCCTATCCGACTATTTATTGAGTTTTTATCCGCCCGTCATTCGTCTCCGTCTCCTCCCTCGATCCTCCGGTGATTCCGATCTCGCCCGCCCGACCCCGGCCGGCTTTTTTCCTCTTCGTCCGACCTCACCGTAGAGGAAATGTTTTGTTTGATACTTAAGTGTGAAGAGATCGGCGGCCGCTCTGCCAAGTCTCATTACTGTGCGCCGCACACACACACACACACACACACACACACACACACACCGGAGAGGAAAAAAAAAGAGGAAGAGAGGAGGAATGGAAAACAGCAGTGAGGGAGGGGGGAGACAGCGGCAGGAGAAAACGTTCGCCGACCCTCCCAACACGGTCGTCGTGATCAAAGTTAATTGGTTGCAATTGGCCGCTTAAATATTTCCTTATGCCCCAGCCGTGCAGGATCGGCACTTTATATAATGACTGGGCTCCAATTATTTGTTTAAAAAAAAAAAATCAGTTTTTGACAACATTGAAATGTGTTTTTGTAGCTCGACTGCGATTGCTTCTCTTTGTCTGATGGAATAGTCATGAGCTGGCAGCTCAGACTGACTTTGAAACACGCGTTTGTTTCTGTTCTCACAAATTGTCAAATTGTTAATTTTGACATTTTGCAGCTTTCGTTTTGCAACGGTCCACGCCAGTTCTGTTTTTTTTTCTTCTTCTTTTTCTTTTTGTATCATCGATCCCTCGGCGTCTCAGTGCCGCTTTCTCACCGGTGCCTCCCACCACTTGCGCTTCCTCTCTGCTGATTTCCAGCGCGCCATCTCAGATAAGAGCTAAATCCAGCGGCGCCTATAAATACCGCCGGGGGCCCGACGGCCGTTATGTATTTAAGCGTGTGCAGAAACGCACACGGTCCGTCTAATTTGGTCTCAGCCATAAAGGGAGACCCCCGCAGGTGCACGGTTAGTGTCCTGACGCTGTGTCGCGAGTCTTAACACCGCTGTTACTACCAGGCACCCCCCCACCCCTCAAACACACACACACACACACCTCAGAAACCCTGAACATGAACTCGGCTTCCTCGCACGTTGTCCCTGCCTTCACATTTTATTTCGCTTTGCAAGCCAACGCTCCTGACTTCTGCGTAATGCGTTCCAATTGTGCGCCTGTGCGTAAATGTGTGCGTGCGTGTGTGTGTGTGTGTGTGTGTGTGTGAACGGAGGCCGCGCCGTGTTGATAGAGCTGGTGAGTGACGATTCAGAGGAAAGTCATAAAAAGAAAGAGGGCATGCCGAAGGGGTCAACAGGGATCAGTTTCACCCTGACGTCTCTCTCTGTCTCTCCCTCCTTCTCCTCTAACCTTTTTCTGGATCAGCGCTCTCCCTCTCTCTCTCTCTCTCTCTCCCTCCCTCTCTCTCTTTTTTAATCCACTGTCAGGGTGAATGGAGGCTTTGCTTTCGTAACACTGCACCTCTCCCCCGAAAGACTCCAAACACCCGCAAACACGCCGAGTCCGCCTATTGATCGTCCCACGCAGGACCGTTTTGCAGCTCGCCGGTTGTTACGCGAACCGCACAATCTGTTTTTACCATCAGGAAGAAAAAAAAAAGGAAAAGAAACGCTCTCAGTCGGGACGGCATTAGGGAGTGGATTCAAGGCAATGCGATCTCCATTTGATGTGATCTCCGCTGTATTAATTTTCTCAAAAGAGCCAGTTTTGTTTCAGCAACCGCAGAGAGATAAGAAAACACAAAAAGTCCCTATTTTCCCCTTTACAAAAAACACACATGCAAAATGAAGAATGAATGTATTTTTTTGTGGTGAAACTACTTTGGGCAACTGCTAAATTGCAAATTTTTCTTTCTTTTTTTTTGTCATCAGATAGGGATTTATGATAATGTCGGCCAATTTCTTGGTCACTTCTGAGCAACACGGGGTGGATGCATATCACAGGAGGTTCTGTGGAAAGTTGGACGTGGTGCAAAGGTTTCAGGGAGGGGAGAGGGAGGTGGAGCACGGAGCTAATTGATGGTCTGAAGTGATGTGTATAATGACGCCCGCTGAGGCCGCGCACACACTGGGAAGACTGACAGCTCCGCTGTGAGCCGGGGTGTGAGTTTACTGTAGGTGCTCCGGAACGCCAGCGCCGAGCAGTATGTGGGAACCGGAGGGGAGAGGTGAGGGCGAGGCGGGGAGTGAGGAGGGGGTGAGGTGAAGGCCTCTCCATTGCCGCCCTCCTCCCCACCAACCTTCTTTCTCAGCGGGACGGCTGTCTCGCCCCTCACCCCGGGTGAGAAAACAACTCCCCTTCGCGCTGAGTACAGAGGGCACGCTGGGGTTGGTGGGGAGGTAAAAAAAAAAAAAAAAAAAAAAAGTGGGAATATTTTGAAATGAACCCTGCCGATGGCTCCCACACTCTGCGCAGCGCTCCTTCTCACACTCCTCCGAAGAACTCTCACGCTTTCCAACGGCTGTCGCGGCAACCCGGGGACACGCGTTTATAGGTCCCAGCCCGCGGTCGCAGAGTTGAAGCCCGTCACTCTCGCCCGGCGACGGCCCGTTAATAAGGGACGCCGTGAAAACGCCCCCACGCTCCTCCAGAGCCCCTTCAACCACCGGATACTTGCGCACTATATGATTGGTAGCTTTACAGTGTTTTTCTTGAAAGTGTATTTCTGCGTTTTTTTTTTATTCCCAGTAAGTAGGAACATGATTCTGCGCTGTGATTTTCACCGCGGAGGCCAAACGGAGGCACCGGTTCAACCTCTCTGTTTGTCAGCGCAATTATGAGTAACCCCTCCGCTCCCCCCACTGGTGATTTTCATGAAGGCCGTTCGTTGGACGGCTGAATGGAATGGAAAGAAAGTGATTTCAAGGCAGATTTTTTTCCCCAATTTATTTTGAAAATCTGCAGAGCGTGTGTAGGAGTCGTGGCGTTTGCACCCCTGTGCAACTGGGATCGTATTTGAGGGGTTTAAAGTGCACATCAAAAACAGACCTCTTGTCAAGGGTTGAGAAGACAGAGAGGCAAAGAGCAGGAACTGCACAGACGCCGTTCTAGTGTTTCTCTTCAGAGTCGTCTGCAGGCGGAAAAACGCTGAAATAAAGGACATTCGATATTGCGTTTGATTCCTGATGTCCTTGAGGTGTTGCTGCAACTTGCAGCAGCAGCTTGGATGGAGTGAGAAGCAGCTTCTCCGTCTGTCACTTGTAGTTTGAACCCGTTCTTTTTTCATTCTGCACTCTTGCAGAGGTGCTTCTGTAAATTCAGCCTTTTTTTTTTTTTTCCCTCAGCTAGACCTACCTGTCCTCTTCTTTTCTTTCCTCCTCCTCCTCCTCCTCTTCTTCTGTGAAAGCAGCTTGGACTTCTCTATACCTGAGCTTTGTTTGGCATGGCTGTTTGAATTCCGTGCCTGTTCAAGCACAGACTGTGGATTGGAATGAAGTGGGTCCGAAGAACTCTCCCTTTGTTGCCCACATCCTGTCTTTGACCCCCAGGTAATCACAGCCCCCGCCTCCCCTTCTCGGGGCACCTCCTCCTCCAGACAGGAGCGCCTGTGGTGGGAACGGAGAAGGAAGTTGCCGGGGGTCAGGGACCGTGTTGGGGGTGGGGGGGATGACAGCAACTGCCGGTTGGAGTGGCGGCATTGAGAACCTGCGAACCATGGATGAGCCTTTTTCACATGGCATTAGGCTGTGGGGTCAGGAGGAATGCTGTGATGACGGCTGTTATCGCTCACACGGCGCATCTGACCACCCACCCCCCCCCCCATCCCGGCAGCTCACCTGAGAGGTGGTGGGCGTGGCTGGGGCGTGGCTGGGAGGGGTCCCGGTGAAGAGCTCCAACGTCATAGCAGCAAAAAGTGTGGCTTAGCTGCAACAAGAAAAAAAAGTTTTAAAATGACAAAATCTTTGTTGTGCCTGCCTCTGACTGCAGCAGTCACCACTGGGAGCCGGTCCCAGAGCTGGCCGGAAGAGCCGGGCCGTCATCACTGATTGCTTAGTGACAGATGCCAAAAGGGGGGGTGGGAGGGGGAGGGGCGAAAACAAAGAGGGCTCTGATAACCTCCAGCGCGGCGAAGACGGGAGGACGGACGGAGAGACAGCCACAGGAAGAGAGAGTGACACGGAGAAAGGATGGAAGCATCCCCAGTGGCTCTGGTGTTTCTTTTTTTTTTTTCTCTCTTTGTTTTGTTTTTTCCTCCCCCCTCCTCTCTCACCCCCCGCGCTGCACAGATCGAGATTCGGCAGCAGAAGAAAAGAACGTCGATGATGAAATTAAGAGGAAAGTGTGCCGTTTTGCTGGAGGCGTAATTAGAAAGGCTTCTGGAGGTCGGGGGGGGGGGGGGGGTGGCGGGGGGGGGGGGGGGGGGGTCTTCGCTCGCGAGTACAGTCGGAACATCTGGCGCAAGTTAGCGGCCTTTATTTTTTTTCAAGTTTTAGGGAAACCGCTGTTTGCTTTGTGACAGGAGAGCAGGAAGGACGGACAGGGAGCCGTGCCATTCTGTGATGTCATTTATTTCATGGGATTCAAACTTTTTTTTTAAGTCGATGACGAAGAAAAACCTAAAGCCGCCATGCAGAGTCGCTTCCATCGTCCTGTACGTCCTGCATGCACATCAGCAGTGTATGTTTATCCTCTTTATGGTGCATGGCATGCTTTGCTGAACTTTTTTTAAAGTGATTCCATTGATAAATTGAGTGGCAAAGTTTATGAAACGGCCTGACAGCCGCTGACCTCCCTTCATATTTTCTTGTGATTTCTTGTGACATTGCACGTTGGTTTGCCACTGAGGTGTAACTGTGTTGTGCTCAGTCCTCGACTCCACCTGAAACTGCACCTCCAGTGTCTGCGTGGTGTTTGTGAGGCCTTCAGAAGCTGCTCCTGACGAGAGAATGTGTGCACGGCTTCACCCGCAGCCCTCGTCCTCTTCCCAGCTCAGCCACAACCAGAGAAAAAAAAAAACAGCCAGGGAGGAGGTCTGCTGCTCCTCCAGCTGGGAAACAGTAATTGTACGAGCCTGCACATTTTTTTTTTTTTTTTTTTGCCAAAAGCCCCCATGCAAAATTCTCTCACTGAGACATTTCTCTGTGGAGGTTTCAGAGCATTTAAGCATGAAAATATCTGCGGGGGGAGGAGGCAGGCGGGGAGGCGGGGAGAGCAGCGGATGAACAAGGAAAAACAGCGAACCGTTTTTCACCACATAGAACACCTTTGTTGAGGTTTTTGCCGTGTTTATTAGCTCCGAGGATTTCGGCAGAGTCCATGAAAAGCGTTCATAATGAGGCTCCAGCTGGAACGACTATGGTTAGGCCTCGATTGCTGCGGCGTGTTTATGTGTTTCGGGTCACGTTGGAGGGTTTTTTTTTTTAGGCTCGGCAGGGTGGCTGCGCAAAACAGGCCCGGCGATTAAAACGCCTCTGAGTGATGATGTTCTGTCACAGACAGAAAGACGGACAGAGAGAAAAGGCATCAGGGGAGGAAGCAGCAATTAGGCTGCTTTGTCAAGCGGCATTGCTGTTTTCTTGAATGAGCAAACTCTCCTTCTGTATCTTTTTTTTTTTTTTTATGATTTAAAATGGCAGGTCCGGAGAAATAACATTACAATGACAAATACAAGAAAATGAACAATGCAATAGAAGAACTGGACAACTAACACTAACAAAGTAGCAAAGAACACTAAGAGGATACGTAGAAGCTTACATTTGAAATCAGTGCTGACAGATCTGGTTTCTTTTCTGCCACTTTTTTGGATTGACTATCGGAGGAATTCTGGGAAAACCCTCAGTGATGATGATGAGGAGGAGGATGATGATGATGATGATGCGAGTACACACGGTGGGACCAGCTTCTGCTTTGAAGAGCTGCAGAGTCGTGAGGGTCCCCAGATTTAAAGCGCCCTGCTAGTCTCCATGTGAGGTCACCCTGGACCTCCCTTTGCACACCACTCTCCTCCATCTCCACCTCTGCGCCCCCCCCCCCCTCACCCCCACCCTCTCTCCCCCCTTATCGGTGTGGCGGAGCCCTGGAGAGGAGGGGAGGAGGGGGGAGCGGGGGGGTCACGGGGTCAAAGTCTTTTCCTCTTTGGATCTCTGGGCTCGCTGGGAGAGACTTGGCGAGAGAATGGCTGCATTAGAGCAGGGGTTGGGGGGGTCAAGATTTTAATTCTGTTAAAGAACAGCTGGTTTGAGTTTTTCCTCACTTCGCCCCCCCACCTCCACCCCCCCACCCACCCACCCACCAACCCGCCAACCCGCCCTCCTCTCTGCAAATCCAGGGAGATGAAAAATTTGTTGAGAGGGGAACCAGTAAAATAAAAAGAGGTTTTACAGTCCAGAGTCGCCTACCCCCTTGCCCTGCTCCAGCATTAGCCAGGAATGCAGTCACGTCAGCGCTCGGCCTCGCCGGCGATTTTGACTTAAAACAAGGAAGTGGCGTCCGTCTGTGTTTTCAGCCGGAAGAAACTTCATTAAAAAGCTTAAAAATTGAGAGAAATAACTTTGACTTTTATTTTCTGTCCATGAGGAATTCTCCCCCTCTCAGGTTTCAACGTCCTTGACTATTTTTTATTTTTTTTTATTTTTTTTCTCGCGCAACTCTTGACAAGTTGATCTCGTGTCTTTGACGGACCAGCTCCATCTTTCGTTCTTGATGACGGCCGACTGAAACAAACGAGCCGTGACGTCAAGCTTTTTTTTTTTTTTTTTTCTCACCTCGAATGTCACTTTGGATAAAAAGCGTCTGCCGAATAAACCACTGGACTCGTCGCTGGAGAAGCTTTTGGCCAAGTTTCGCTCGCTTTCACTCTTGACGGCCGGCGCTGCGTGAAGCGTGTTGACCGGGATGCCCAGCCAGGACTCCCTCACATTTCAAGCTCGCCGAGAGAAAGCGAGAGAGAGGGAGAGAGGGCGGGAAGGGGGGAGGGGGTTGGCGGTGGCAGGAGGCACTCGCGCTCTCCTATAAATGGAAAACTAATAACAGATTTTCAGTCTGCCTCCCCCCCACCCCCCTGCCTTAGCTGTCTCTCCCTCTCTCTCTCTCTCTCTCTCTCTCGCTCTCTCTCTCTCTCTCTGGCCGGCTGCTCGGCCCCCGGGCGGTGTTGGTGTGTGGCGCGGCGGCAATCAGAGGTCATAATTTCATTGGCGGTTAGCATCAGGTTCAATTTTTTCTAGTAGGTTACATTCACCAGAAAGTCTGGATTGTGTTACCGTTAGCGCCGGTGGAATCAGCGCCGAGCTGCGGAATCCCTCCACTTTTCCAAGAGAGCCCCCCCCCACCCCCCCACCCCCCCTCCAGGAGGGAGGAGGGAGGAGGAGCGGCACACATGTTGCAGAGATGCACATTTCTGAGAGCGGCAAGACCCACTTGTGTGTGTGTGTGTGTGTGTGTGTGTGTGTGTGTGTGTGTGTGTGTGTGTGTGTGTGTGTGTGTGTGTGTGTGTGCGCGCATTTTTTGGACCTTTTGGAATTGTTCAGGCCCAATCAGGCGACAGCAAGCAGCGTGCTGAAGACGTTTTTTTAATGAAGCCCATCCGGAAAAAGAACCACTGATGGCTGCAGAGGGAAGAATTGAAACCTCTTTGTTTCTAATGCAAAGAAGCCATTTGCAAGCTGACAAAGTCAAGGCTGAAGGCTTTAAAGGTGGCAAGGCGGAAAATTCCTGAATAAGTGAAAGTGTTTTTGGGGTTTTCCTTGGAGGGATAATGCAAAACATGTGGCTATTGTCATTTCCTGCCCTCCGAATAAGCTTCTTAAACTCTGTCCAGCTGCAGGTGTGTGTGTGTGTGTGTGTGTGTGTGTGTAAATCCTAAGAGTGTGTGTCTGTGTTTGGCGTCTGCAGGAATGCGACCAGGTGCACATCGACGACGTGTCCTCCGACGACAACGGCCAGGATCTCAGGTAGCGATTTGTCTTTTTTTTTTTTTTTTTTACCCCCCGCATATTATTTGTTCCTGCCGACGCGCTCTGGCTCCGCCCCCTCGCTGACAGCCCTCCCCGTCTCCGTCTCCGCCACAGCACGTACAACTTTGCCGCCGACGGCTTCCACGCGGCCGCCACCAGCGCCAACCTCTGCCTGGCCACGGGCGTGCGGGGCGGCGTGGACTGGATGAGGAAACTGGCCTTCCGCTACCGGCGAGTAAAAGAGATCTACACCACCTACAAAAATAACGTCGGAGGTAAGGCCCCGCCCTCCCCCCGCCGACCCTCTCCCCGCCGACCCTGTCTGAGTAAACGTCGAAGTCTTTCGCCGGCTCCAACCTAAACAATGTTTTCCCCTCTGCGTCCTCAGGTCTGCTGGGCCCGGCCAAAAGGGAAGCCTGGTTGCAATTGCGAGCAGAAATTGAAGCCTTGACAGACTCATGGTTAACACTGGCACTGAAAGCACTGACATTAATCCACTCAAGGTAGGACGACCGGCGAGGAAAATTGCACCCGGCCTCTCCGACCCGCACCGCACATTTATAAACTCGCGCCCGGCGTAAATAAAAGTCCACGCTGTGCTCAGCCGCCTATTAAAGAAAACAACAGTTTGTCATATTGGACAGATGTTTTTTTTTTTTCTTCTTTTTTTTTTCTCTCTCTCCCTCTCTCTCTCCCTCGTCTAGTTTTTAAACGATGGATGTGCTAATGATATTTCAAAAAGTGACTCGGCTCCCATCCTTTATTGCCAAGGACACGTTGTTTGTTTCTTTTTTTAACAGCTGATGATGCATCGACCTTCATCTTTCCTTTTTAACACGATGCCATCCCTCTCTTTCTTCCCCCCCCCCCCTCCTCCCCGCTCCAGGTCAAACTGTGTGAACATCCTGGTGACCACCACGCAGCTCATCCCCGCCCTGGCCAAGGTGCTGCTCTACGGCTTGGGAATCGCCTTCCCCATCGAGAATATTTATAGCGCAACCAAAATAGGTAAATTCCGACTTTTCGACTTTCTGGTCCCCGGCGGAGCGCGAACCGGCGTGGAGAGCCGCGGGGACGGTGTGGGAGATCCAGTCACCCGAGAGGGTTGATGTTCCTCCGCCAGGGACGGAGGCCTAATCAGCCCCCGGGATTATTTTCCTGCGCCCGGCCTCCCCGGGCCTCTCCTGTTCACTTCTCTGCATGTGAAACCACTTCTGCACATTTATGTGGGTCCACGGTGGCGGCTGCCCCTGCCTCGCCCGTCCTCCTCCGCTGTTTCCAATGCAAAATAAACAGACTGAGCTTCGCTCCGGCGCTGCTTTTTTTTTTTCCTCCGTGCGTGAGCGCGCACTCTGCGTTAAGCGTTGGGCACTAAGCGTGCCGGCCGTCCCGGCAGGCGGAGAGCGATTTTTAGTCCATTTGCCCCGTGTTTAAAGAGCAGGGCAGAGTTAATGCCTCTCAGATTGTCTCTATCTGAGTGGCTGATCTTATCACATCTCCTCGTGTTTAGAGTCCCCCCCCCCACCTCCATAGGGGCGCTTGTCGACCTCGCGGCTTTGAAGCCGACTTTGCCGCCGCTTAGCGTTCAAGTGTTCCTAACGTCTTGTTGTCTCCCCCCCCCCCCCCTCCGCAGGGAAGGAGAGCTGCTTCGAGAGGGTGATTCAGAGGTTCGGGAGGAAAGTTGTTTACATTGTGGTGGGCGACGGTGTGGAAGAGGAGCAAGGCTCGAAAAAGGTGAGGAGGAGGACGACGACGACGCAAAAGTGCACACAGACACGCACGCAGGGCGGAGGGCAGCGATCAGCATCTGGGTCACGACCGTCAATGCAGCAATATGGAAACTACCAGTCAAACGTGTGCACCCGCTATCTAATGCAGTGGGTTTTCTTAATCTTTACAACTTTCTACACCGCAGATAGATACTGAAGACATCAAATATATGAGCAGGATATATGTAACTATGCAGCAAAGAAAAACACGTTAAATAAATAAAAAAAATAATAAAATATGCTTTTCATGAAAGGTGACTATTTTGAAGAATTTAAATATAAAACGTGTTTGAGTTATTTTCCACTTTTATTGTTTCCCACATAATTCCATGTGTGTTCATGCGTAGTTTTGATGGCTTTCGGTGACAAACTGCAATGTCAATAGTCATGAGAATGAAAGAAAAGACATTCAATTCGTCGCGTTTGTCCAAACGTTTGACTGCCAGTGCACCTGTGGAAAGAGTCGCTGGTGACGTCACAAAAGTCTCAGCCCCTCATCCTCTTCAGGCAGAGAGTCGGCAGTATGTAATCAGCGCTCCACCTGCAAAATCTCAGGTTCATACCGTGTGGTGGGGTGGTGTAGGCGGCCTGGGGGGTGGTATAATTACATGGCGGCCCCCCCCTGCTGCTCAAACGTCGCACGTGCAACTCCCAGGCGAGTTGACGAGACGAGACCTCAACCTCGCCGCACCGTGTCGGGAAACATGGCGGCATAGCCCCTTTATTGTGTGTGTGTGTGTGTGTGTGTGTGTGTGTGTGTGTGTGTGTGTGTGTGTGTGTGTGTGTGTGTGTGTGTGTTACCTGGCTCGTGTCCCGTGTAATTTGTGTGTTTAGATTGTTCCTCTGCCAGGTTTGGTTTCAACACAAGTGTTGCGTGTAAGCCTCTGCAAAGCAAACACAACCGCTGGCGAATTAATCAGCCGGGGCCGAGAAACTTGTTTCGCTGACAGAGCGTCAGAGTCAGACAGGTTGGCATTAAAATGCATTAATATCGTTTTGGGGTTTTGTTTTGGTTTTTTTTTTCCTTTTCTTGTGGAATTCAGCAAAATGGAAATTGTTTTTCCTTTGCAAATTTTTGCAACGCAAAAAACATCAACTCAGCATCAGCTGCAGCCACGTCGCCAACATGCTCATTATTTCTGTGTTTGTCCAACATGGTGCAACTTCTTTTTTTTCTTTTTTTTTTCATTTGAACTAACAGTCCATAAAGACTGCCGAAATAGTATAAAATGGAATATCTTTCCGAACGACATGACTGAAGAGTTTCTGTCGAGCTGTTTTATGAGCGCATTAAAGCTAAGAGGAGCGTCTCGGACACCCGGCGACACCGTCTGGAGGAAGATGAGGAGCTTTTTCCTTCAAAACCGCGCTTTTTTTTCACCGCCGTTTTCTCGGCCAACGCCGAGGAGAGACGGAGGGCGATTAGGCGGCGATCAGGAAGGAGTAGCAGCCTTCAGACGGAGTGAGCGTGTAAAGCAATCGCTCCGTGTTATGAAAAGTGAACGCGTCGTGGGAATACGGAGCCCGCGAGGGCGGATCGCGGAAAAGATGCAAATATTTTCACTCTGTCTCGAGTTGTTGGAGCGCAACATTGATGGAAGGATAAGGCTTCCCAAACCACCCCCCCACCCCCCCACCCCCTGACACGCCATGTGGTTAAAGGTTTCTGTGTCAACATCAAGGTGGGACGTGAAACAACACGACGGCTTCAGCCGTCAGGAGGCTCGTGTCCGATGCGACGCTCTGCAAGAAAACAAAATGTCCAAAACAGACGCATGACTTTATTGAACAATGTCAGAAAAATAAATGAATAAATAAATCAGCCGCATGCATCTGTTCCGCCTTTAGTTCCCAGAGTGTTGCAGGGATGGGGGTTGGTGGTTCAGACCAGATCTTGCAGCTTTTAAACTTTGAAAAAAAAGCAAAGGCAATTTACAAAACAAAAAGCAAAGAGCTTTTAAAGGGTCAGTGCAGGCTCTCCTGAGCGGAACATACGCCTGGGAGAGGCCGCACCTTTGGTGGAGGAGGTGGTGTGGGGTGGGGCGGGTAAGCCTCTCTCTCTCTCTCTCTCTCTCACTCACTCACACACACACACACACACACACACACACACACCGGAGCCGAGGACTCCTACCTGACAAGCTCCTTTCATTCACTGCGACTCAGGTTTCTCTCCCGGCCTCCACTTGGTAACAACAGCTCATTTCCACTGTCCCACACTCACACGCACGTACGCACGCACACACACACTCTCACATGCACACACACACACACACTCTCTCACATGCACGCTCTGGCGGCCAAGAAGTTCATTCAAAAAGACTGCGGCCGCGAGATCACTTCTTTCTAAGGGTAAAGACACGCTTCAGCGCTGGAAAATTTAAAGGGAAGTCAGAGAGAGGGAGGGCGGTGGGGGGGGGCGTGACGCACTATACGTGGCTGCGTACATACAGTCCTGCACGTAGCAGGTCTCCATGCCACTGATTGGTACTCAATACCAGTCTAAATTTCTTTCAAATGCAGTAGGCCTATAATAACCTTACATGGATAGCAAGCAATAGAGGTCTGCTTGGCAATAAATGTCAATAATAAAATAATATTTTACTTTTTTTACTTTATTTTATTTTATTGTATACGTGTGTATATGTATATATATGTATATATATATATATATATATATATATATACACATTTACATATATGTATAATTTTATATTTTCTATATATGATTTTGTTTTGAGGCTTCCTGGGGGTCTCAAGGGTTAATTTGGGGGTCAGATCCCCCTGTATTTACGCACGGTGTATCACGATATATTATCATGATTTTTTCCGATACATTATCATGATTTTTCCCGAGAAACAAACACCACGACAATCCGTGTTTAGCACAGCTTTGACGTCTACAAAGTGTGTCGTACTAAAAGCCTCCTGTTGGGTTCTCTCCCCAGCACAACATGCCCTTCTGGAGGATCTCCAGCCACTCGGATCTCATGGCCCTGCACCACGCTCTGGACCTGGACTACTTGTAGCACGGCAGCCCGCCCCCTAAAAAGCGCCTCCCCTGCTCCGCTCGGCCCCAGTCGGGCGCCCTGCGACCTTTGACCTCGGCCACTTCCTCCTCGCACCCCCTCCGGCGCTGTCTGGCATCTCTTGCTCCTTTTGCCGAAAGGAACGAAGAAGAAGAAGAAGAAGAAGAAGAAGAAGAAGAAGAAGAATGTGTGTGTGTGGAGGGGGATGGTGTGGGGGGATGGAGGCCCAGCGGTTAAAGCGCCGACACGCGGTCACACTTCGTCTTAAACGCTGAACTCTTTTTGTCGTCCTCTCTCTCTCTCTCTCTCTCTCTCTCTCTCTCTCTCTCTCCCTCCGTCCCTCTCTGCGAGGGAGGGAGGTGAATTTACGGCGGCTGCAGCTGCTGCGCCCTGGTTACTGTGAAACTGGCCGCTTTCTGAAGCTGTCAGAGTGTTTTACGGCCCCCCCACCCCACCACCTCCACCCCCCCCCCCACACCCCGCACCACCCCCCTGCGTTTGTTGCCGGGACTCTTGTCAAGGTTCACACCTGCGAGGAGAGCCGAGCTACCGGCGGCCCCGCCCGCCTCAGAACTCAGCTGCAGTTAATCCTCCAGGAACCCCCGCCACCACTACTGGGGACTTTCTCCTCCTCCACCTCCACCTCCACCTTCTCCTGCTCCTCCTCCTCCTCCTCCACCACCGCCTGCTCCACGTCCGTCCGTCCATCTAGCTGGAGACGGCCACCGCTCACCAGGAACTCCCGCGCTTCTTATTTATAGACTCAGAGTGGCGCCGCGCCACTGGAAAGGTACCTCCACCACAAGGGAAAAAAAAAAAGAAGAAGAAGAGACTCGTGCCTTTTTAAACGCAGCCCGACTATTAATTCCCCCGACCCGCAGCGAGAAGGAGACACTTATGGAACGAGGAAAAGGAGGAGAAAAAAAAAGAGGGGTGGGTTTTTAATAATTTAAGAAAAGTACAAAAAACTTTATTAAGAATGCTGAGACAATCGTGTATAGAGGAAGTCTTTTGTTTCCCTCTCTCCTTATCTCTCTCTCTCTCGCTCTCTCTCTCTTTCTCGTGTGTGTAAGTTTGTAATCACTGGACTATTCCTTCCTATATTCAGTTAGGTACGTGCTCTTGAAAAGGTAGCGGCGCTTCTTTTTTTTTTCCCCCTCCCACTTCCCTGAAAATAAAGAAAAAACGAAAAGGCATCCCGTCACGCAAAAAAAAAAAAAAAAAAAAAAGCCTGTGCGACATCTGAAAGTGTTGATGTGTTCAAAGTTTTTGTTCAGTTAAAAAAAAAAAAGAAGAAAGAAAAAATGTAGATAATGGGATTTTGTGACTTTTTTTTTTTTTTGTCAAGACCAAAAGCATGGATGTCAAGTGTCAATGGCTCTCAATTTGAATCTGTGATGTTTCCCATGGTCAACATCTTTCTGCCGGTCACTGCTTTCCTCTCACTGCGACTTCCTGTCGGGGTTGGTTGGTACTTTAGAGGGCAAGAAGAGGTGTTTGTTGTCGTTTTTTTGTTTTTGTTCAACTTTTCAAAAGGTAGCTAAAAACGTGTGTCCTCGCCGCGTTGCAAAGCGTTTGGTAGCAAGCTAAATTCCCATTGGAGTTTCGAAAAGCAGGAGCTCAAAATCGAAAACTAAACCTCAGATTTTGAAAAAAAAAAAAGAAAGAAAAAAAGTCGTCTTGAAAAAGGCTTTTTATTATCTTTTGTACGCCTCATTGCAACTCTTGTACAGCGAGCGTAATTTTATACGACCCAAACGTTTTTATTTCACCCCTGGAGATGTCCCACTTTGAAGTAGCTTGTGCGTCCGTGAGCGATGGCGAAGAACCTCCGAAGTCAAAAACGAGCAAATAATAAAAAAAAAGAAGACAAAAAAAAAAAGCCACTAGCTGCAATGGGTTTCTGAACATACAGGACGTGTGTTCTCGACTGTGAATTTCTTAAAACCAGAAACCGATCCGTCGCGTTTCTGAGTTCTTTTTGTTGTTGTTTTTTCCTCACCACCTCCCCCCCCCCCCCCTCTTTTGCACATGATCACTGTCGGCCTCTGCGTTTCAATTCGGACTCGCCCTCTCTCCCTCCCCACCCCCCACCACCCTGGCCTTGACTTCCTGAAAAACCTCCCCCCCAAACCTCCTCACCCCCTGCACTCTGGGGTATCTACATATTGCTGCTAGATCAAGGTAATGGTAGGTAAATAGAGAACACGTTTTATAGGTTCATACTGCGCGCTTTTTTTATCATTATTATATTATTATTATATAATTATTGTTGGTGTCGTTTTTTTTTTTTTTTGCAATCATAAATGCAAACTGGAAATACTTTACACTACATGGGCCTCATTGTGAATCGCAAAAGATTGTTGTGTCTGCAAAAATATGTGTACAGATGTTTTTGTTTTTTTTGACATTATTATTTGATTGTGTTTAAATTAATAAAACTGATTTGTGAACTGTTAACTTCCGCTGCGTCCGACTTGAATCTATCAAGTCCACAGAAATAATCTTGGAACCAGGCTACTGACTATTCCATTCTATTCTAATAGTGTGGCTGTAGCCACTGTGCAGTGACGTCAACAACCTCAGATACCACCACGACTGGCTGCCTTCTCCATTAACTTTTCTCTGTACAAAAAAGAAAAAAAAAGAAACCTGAAGGCTAAATATGATTCCAGTCTTTTAAAAATGTTCATGATATCTTGCAGCACCTCTTGCGGCCCAAAACTGCCTGTTTGCAAAAAAAAAAGTTAGTCGCTCTGACAACAAAATCGATTAGCATATATCAAACTACTGCGAGGCCCATTGGGCTAGCTTAAATATGACATGAAAAATATTTATGAGCCTGATTTGATGAGGTGGTCTCAGCTACGACAGCCCGGCGTGTAACGTTAGCCCAGACTCGGTGGTGGGGGGGGGAAGAGGGGTGAAGAAAAGCGTCTGGCCGCCTGAAAACCCGCACTGGTAGAATTAAACATGCGTGGAATCCTATTTGGAGCCTCGCCGCCCGTTTAATTTCCAGATCAATTATATTTTCAGATGGAGTGGGAGTGACGGGAATGCGGCGAGCAGCACAATGACCTCTAATGTGCTTTCCCCACTTCCGAACAGCTGAAAGACTAAGTAGTGTCTGAGGGTCCTGACCGACCGGCCGGCTGGCTGTCCGTCTGTCTGGCAGGCTGGCCGTCTGTCTGCTGCTGCTGCTGCTGCTGCTGCTGCTGTGGCTCTCGGCAGCACACAGCAGCAGTCTGTTCCCCCTTTTGATCAGTTTTCCCGATGCTCGGAGACCTGGCAGAGACGCTCAGACGCGGCCAGACCAGACAGTTTTCGCGAAAGAAAAAGTGGGTGTCGTGGCACGTCGGCCAGCCGCTTCTTGGCTCCTCGTCTCCTCCGAGCAGAAGGGGAGTGAAATAAAAAATAGAAAAGAACCCAGATTGTGTCTTGTTGGCCGGCGCGCCGCACCTCGGACCTTCTCAGACGCTCCGTCAGGGCCCCGACGTCGAGGTCTAGCGGTTGCTTTGGCGAACGCTTTGCATGCGACCTTGAGATTTTGGTATTTCCTGCGCTTTAACGAGGCCTTCAGGGTGCGTCGTCGTGTCCTGGATTTGCTAGGCTTGAGTATCGAAATCGGTATTTTTTGGGGTATCGACTGAGCCAGGTCGGTACTAACCGGTATCGATTCACTTGAAAACGAACGATACCACGTTTCGATACCTTTGAACGCACATTCACAGAGCATGCGTACATTACGAGGAGCTCTTGAACGCACCATCACGCTGCACCGATGGGCAAGAAAACTCAAGACAGCATGGCCAGCCGTAAGCGTTCGAGAAAGTGTGGCTATATTTCACCATCATAGACCGAGACAGCGCTCGTTGCAACCTTTGCGACAGCATTAAGAGAGCCCCCAGAGGAAACACTTCAAATTATAGGAAGCACCTCATCAAGCACAATATATATTTAAAGACTGTGAAGTGTTTGATAGTTTGAGGATGAACCCCGCCTCCTCTCAGTCTTCAACTGAGGACAACTCTGCAAGTTTTTTCACATCGAGTGAAGCGTCGGCTTCAACATCGTCAGGTAACTAACATTATTTAATTTGCTCTCTGTTAGATAGTTACCACTTACCAGCATTGGCTAGTTCATTCCAAACGGGGCTACTGTAGTTATGCTAAGCTAAGCTGCTGGCTGGGATAGCTTAGCTTTAGTTTCAGCTTAGCTTGCTAGGAGCCCCGTTTAGAAAGGGGAGCTAAACATAACTGTAAATGTTGTGATACATTTTCACCAGCTCTTGTGTTGTTCATTATGACAAACTGGGGTCATCTTAATTCATACTTTTCAACACTATGACTCCTGCTTCCATTTCTAGGTCACCGTAACGGGAGAGGCAAACAGTCAGAGACGCCATTCACTTTGGCCGAGAAGCCAGCTCTCCCTCAGCTGAGGGCACTCACTGCGTTTGTTGTGAAGGGGGATGTTGCCCTTTTCTACTGTGGAGGCTCCATGGTTCAGGTAAATTATTAATGCATGAATTAAATGATGATTTGTGTGATTAATATGAGGTAAAAAATAAATCTGTTCTTAATAAAGAACTGTTGAAATTAAGAAGTTTTGACTTGTTTTCACTTATTCTTTCAACTTAAAAAAAAAAAAGTATCGAAATAGGTATAGTTAATAGGTGGGTTTGAAATGGTGACGCTGTTTGGAACCACTCATGCCCGCGACCCCTGTGCTTCCGATAGGCGTCCGCCAACAACTCAAAAGTGTCAAAATGTTGGTCTTTGCTTTGCTTTGCTTTGCTTTGCTTTGCCTCTCTATTTTGCTCTCTGCTGCCCCCAATTGATTCCCGCTGGTACAGCAGCAGCGTTTGGGCCATAGTCGCATCGTAAAAAAAAAAATCCAGGTTTTCTCTGAGAACTGCAGTACCCGCCCAATGCCTAGACGCCCGCTGAACTCCCATCAACCCCCTCCCCTTGTTAGAATAAAGTGCCCATTACCTTACAGGTCCTTCACTGGGCATTCCTCCCCGGGACGTCCCAGCAAAGCGCCCGCCTGCCCGCCCGCCCACCCGCCATAAAACTGTACCGCAATAATAAACAACGGCGGTGGTGATTTACGACCCGGCCCAGACAGTGATTTCATGCAGATTTCCATAGATGGAGGACCGGGGGGGTTCCTCTGACGGCGCATCACAATTGAACCAATATCGAGTTACTCGCATATCAAACTCCTCCACCTCCCCCTCCAAATCCCCCACCAAAAAAAAAAAAAACCCGATCTGCCACATCTCTTTTTATGAGCCGGAAGAACTATTAATAGGCTCTTTGGTGGCTGGTGTGTCCAAAGCTGGGGGACTTTGTCTCCGCGCATGTCCGCGGGATTGAGACAATGGGAGGGAGGTCGGCGGGACTAGCGTTGTAGTCAAGACCGCACCAGCCGAGACCAAGACGTTATCAAGATGGAGACAAGACCAAGACATTTGGGCTTGGAGACCAAGACAAGACCGAGACTTTATCTGTCAAAGAAAAATACCAACAAAACAGAAAAAAATGACCACTTTTGTTTCTAAATTGAGCAGCAGCATCTCTTTTCAGCAAGGTATCTTTTCATAATTTGCTGCTTTGCCAACTATTTCGAACCATTTAGCCGTGACAAAGCGTTCTGCCTTGGCAGGTGACGTTCAAATGGCCATTTCTGAGCTGTTTAATGTGTCTCCAGGCAGAGAAGAACTAAAACTTAAAAGGCTGCAGATCCCTCGGTCCACCTGAGTCGTGCCTTTCTTGCTAACCTTGACGCCGCGGACGGCTAAAGGTGCTAAGGTTGCCTGTTGTTCCACTTCCTGGGACTTGACAGGCGGAGGGCTGGAACTCTGGAAGTGTGTCAAGTCCAGAGCGGCCTGGCCGCCAGCTATTTCTGCTCGCCGGTTGCGAGTTTGAGTCTCAAAAGAAAAAGGTCCTTCCAGCAAATTCGCCCACAAAGGCAACACTTCCACCGCAATGAGTAGAGGCGGTGTTTGGAGTTTGACTTGTGATTTTTCTGGAACCACGTTTCACCGCGGCTCCACCTGCATCTGCGGTTCAGACCACGCACATACACACACGGTCATATTTACTGGACCCCGCCCCTCCCCCTCCCCCTCCTCCCCCAGTGGAAAGTGAGTGACAGAGTTTTATATGGCGAAGGCCACCCCAACGACGTGCGGTTGCGTTTTCATGGCTTCTCCCCCCAAGGGTGTTCCTGGCCCGCCGCTGCCCCTTCAGACCTCCCTGCGCGGTGCACATGTGTGTGTGTTAGCATGTACAGTGTGTGTGTGTTTACAAGTATGCCTGTGTGTGTGTGTGTGTGTGTGCCCAGGCAACGCACGTGTCTTTGCAAAGACCTACATCTCGGGTGTTAATTGGGTTGGCTCCGCTCAAGCTGGGTCGCGGACCCGGGCCAAGTCCACTCTGGTCTGGCAGCAGAAGGAGCCTCTAAGTTGATGTCAGCGGGTTAATAAAACAGCTTTACGTCCCACTCTGCCGTGTTTTTGAGGCCCGATAAGTCGGGGTTGATGTTTTCTGAGTGGAAACGGGGGGGAATGTTGTTCCTCGTCCTGGTGTTTTCGCTCATTATTCCCACCACTCCACTCCACTCCACCCCTCCCCTGCTTCGGTGTCCTTTCCTCCGGTCGGCCATGAAGGAGTTGGAAGACTTTCCAGCCGCTCTCTGAAACATCCTGTGCTTTTGCGATTTTTTAAACGCGACTTTGAGCCAGGGGGCCGGTCGACAATTCAAATTCAAATCGATCTTGGTCGGGTTTGCGGTTAGAACGCTTGATGCAAAAAAAATTGTCCTTTAAAGAACTGGACGGCGTCTTTTTTATGAGAAGAACCGTAAAAATGTTAATCGGAAAAACATAAAATATCTGGTGTCGGTTTCCTTTTTCTTGAGTTTGCGTCGTTCTGCGGGAAAGTTCAAGTCGCAGAGGTCTCTCTCGTTATGGCGGAGTGAGAAACCAGCAGGATACCGGATTGGGACTCCATATCCGGGGTGACTTTGCTCTTCTGGGGGATTACAGAGGGCTTAAACCCGGCGGATGGAGGAGAGCAAAGTGGTAAGTGACATTTCTGGCCTGGGAACGCGGCCGTCAGCAGAGTGGAGCGTGGCCAAAGTCGACCTGCCTGCACTGGAAATGGCATCAAATAAGTTGGAGGTGGGAGGGGGGCTTTTGGGGAGGAGTGTAAACAAACTAGGCGCTGGTGGGCAGAGCGGGAGACGGGGAAGAGGAGTGGCGGTGGTAGTGGTGGTGGAGGTGGTGGAGGTGGTGGAGGTGGTGGGCGATCCAGGGGGACAGATCTGTTAACCATCAGTGGCTGCGTTTCATCCTGCCGCCCCTCTTCCAAAAAACCTTCAAGGGAGGCTTTGTGTACCTGCTCGGCAGACGGGAGCTGGGAATTTGGGGAACAGGAAACCGAGCTCCCACCACCACCACCTCCTCCTCCTCCTCCTCTTCTACACCTCCACCGTTCCCCTTCCTCTGTGGACACCCTTCCCCGCTGCCCCCTCCGAGTTCCCGCCCACTAGTAATAAAACAAACTCCTCCCCCTCCTGCACCCAAAGAGAGACGTGAGGGGAAGCTAGCGGAGGCCAACGCTGGACCCGGAGGCCTGCTTCCGAAAGCAAGGAGGGGGAGGGGAGGGGAGGGTGGCGGTATGCAAAAAAGAAAAAAAAAAAAATGGAACTCCATCCATAATTCATGACGGTTCCTTCTGAAGCGGCAGCCAAGAAAATCACTTTCTGTCGGGGTCGGCGGCCGTTCAGGCCCCATGCTGGTTCACGTTCAGCAGGAAGTCGATCGCCCCCTGCAGGAAAAGCAGAAAAAGTCGGTAGGCCTGCTCTGCCGTTAGTGCCAGTTATCGCTGAATCTGACAAGGTCTTTTTTTCAGTGTTGGCATCCTCCACAGTGAGGCTTCCAAACAGCCTGCGGATGAATTTAGAGAGCTGTAAACTTTTATTTTCTCTGTAAACTTTTATCTTCTCTTGTAAATCGAAGACAATGCAAAAAAATTGAATATGTCCTTTTTTTTGGGCCGCACACAACATATGGCTTTGCTTGTTCCTGAGCGCATCGCAGAGTATAAAGTGCATATTTGATTTAGCACATTTTCACCAATGCTTTTTTTTTTTCTCTCAGCAAGGCCAAGTTTCAAGCTCTCCCGAGAGGAGACGAGGCTCCGTCAGGACACCTGCGCCTCGCTGGGCAGGTGGTGGAGGCCTCAATTAGCCGCATGGCTTCCTCGATCGGACTCATCACTCACGACCAGGACAGAATGTTTCCTGGTTTCTACCCAGATTGGATGCTTGTCTCACACAGTGAATATCGACCTCAGTTTCCTTCTTTCCTGTTTTTTTTTTTTTTTTTTGTCCATGTATTATTTTTGCGTTGTGTGACTGATTCTTTGTCTTGGTGGCCGCACACTGTTGAGTGTTGTCGAGTGTTTTGTTTTTAGCAGAACGCCGCTAACACGCGGCTAACGTTTAAAGAATCCTAATAGGTTTGATTCATTTTGCTTTTGAACACAACAACAACAAAAATCCCTCATCTAAAACACATCCCGCAGCTCTTGGACCACGTGGACGAATCCACCGAGGCAAAAATCACTCAAGCAGAGATTTGAAGCGCGGTGGAAGTGGAAGAAACAGCAGAGACACGAGGGAGGGACCGGTACTCATCCCTGGCACCGGGGCTGACACACATCATAAAGGCTTCATTGTGAATGCCGGCCGCTCTCCCAGTACGCTAAATTAAAAAATGGATGTAACCCAACACGGAGCGGTAGCGCCGATAAGATCAGGAGTCGGGGTCCGTGTCCCTGCAGGCCCTCTCTGCTGCTGCTGCTGCTGCTGCTGCTGCTTGTGGGCTGGTGGGTGGGTGCGCGGTGACAAGAGGCGCTCAGGAAGCGGCAAACGGGCCTCAGATGCGCGGATAAATTCAGATTTTTTTTGGCACCGGGAAATTTCATTCCTGCGACTTGAATTACTTTTTATCTTTTTTTTTTTTCTTTTTTTTTTTTTTTACCCCCACCCACTACTAAGACAAGGTTCACATCCTGGTACAGGAAGTGCAACAAGGAGTTCTCGCGCGTGTTTTGTGCGAACGTGGGGAGGCGGAGGGGGGGGGGAGGGGGTAGGGGGGAGGGGGGGTTGACTGATCCTCTCGCTCTAATTGTCTGTGACCTCGTAACCGGAGACGAGCTCTGCAGGCGGGAGGAGGGGCCTTTCACACGGCAATCACTTCTGGATTTGTCGCCGCCCAAAATGGGCGCGTGCACGTGTGTGTGTGTGTGTGTGTGTGTGTGTGTGTGTGTGTGTGCAGGTGCAGGTGCGTGCGCGTCCTTCCTCAGAATTCCCGACCCGCCGGTGATGATGATTGGCAGCGGGCTGTAATACGTGTGAGTGCGCGCAGGTATTTTGCGGATTAGCCGTCGAGCTTTTGACGTTCTGAAAGGGGGAGGGGCCCAAACGTTTGGTTGGGTGGTTATCTGATAGCTGATTGGCTGAGCAGGTAATTGTGTGCCGTCAGACCCGTTTTAAAGTCTCTTATTTTTCATCTGGGACACCTGCAAGTTCTCATCTGTTGGTCTGCATGATGCGGGATTTAGCCCTGTGTTTGCAGCCTCCTGCGGAGATAGTTTGGCCCTCTTGCTAAAATGTTGAACAAAACAGCCGGCTGGGACAGGTGGTCGGGGCCCTTAATGACATCACAAAGAGCTGGTTTTGCAATCGGAGGACAGGCTCTTTCTCGGAGTTTCTCAGAGTTTAACTTCACCGGCGAGGTGTGCGTTTAGCAATGAAGCACCTCCACACCTCCAGCGTCTCACGGAGCGTGTCGGCCTGTCCCTGTTGGAGGTCCACCGCGAGGGGCCCCCTCGTCAGCGGCCGAAGGTATTAAACCCCCGCAGCCTCTCTGCTCGACGGCGCCGGCAGCTGGGCCGAGGCGGGAATAATTCAATTTGGTATTTTGCGCTGGAAAGGAGCCTTTTCTCCTCTTCGTCCTCTCCGTCTCTTTCTCTCCACAAGACGCATTTGCAGACCCTCCCACCCTCAGCCCCACCCCCACCACCGCCCTCACCACCAGCACCGAGACTTTACGTGACGTTAACACATTTCTGAGAGCATTACGCCTAATTTATTAAGACACGGTTTATTTGTAGTTAAAGCTTCATTTCCTGCCCGTTCCTTCCCCGACTCTTCCTCTCACCAGCCACCCCCCCCCCACCACCCCTCCCCTCGCTCCCATCCGCCACTTCTCCCGCCCTCCCCCCCCAGCGACTCCTCCTCGGCGCCCTGACAGGTAAAGAGGGTTTCAATTAGTTTACCTCAGGAATGGGCTCGGCCAAACGTGATTAATGAAAGCAATTAGTCTCTGTCATGTCTTCGGTCGGAGCCTCCCTGCGAAAAATCGCCGGACGGTTCCTCGCTGACACTAAGAGCAAATTACATCACCCGGATCCACTCTCACCCCCCCGACCCCCACCATCCAACCCCCCCATCTCCCCCATCCCGCCCCCTTCTCTCATCCTCGTCCTCTTTATGAGCTTTCCCCACGACTTGACGAAGGGGCAACGGGAAAAAAAAGGAGGGCGGACACGCAGCCAATACCTCTGTGCACATTTGTGTGTGTGTGTGTGTGTCTGTGTGTGTGTGAGGTGTGAGTGTGTGTATGTCCCTTAAAAGCACACCGCTCCTGAAAGCAAATAAATACGCTAATAACGTTTAGTCTAAGTCTAAATGTAAGCAAGTCATACTCGTCTTTTTCCCTGAATCTGAATCTGAATTCAGAATCTGAATCTGAATTTGAAAATATTTTGCAGTGAGACAAAGCGTCCTGCAGCAGCAGACACAAAAACACCCACCCAACCCCCAGCCACATAATTCAGCTGTGTTTTTTTTTTTGTTTTTTTGTTTTTTTCAAACACGTGGGCTCCATTGCGTGCCTGCGCCGCGGGATCCCGTAGCTGAGAAACTCTGGGCCTGAAAGAGAGGAGAAAAACCAAATCGGATTAAAGGCAAATTTGCGCGGCCGTCGATAATGTTTTGCTGGCTGCAGGCTGAGTGGACGGCAGCCAGGAGGAGTAATCGCCTCCCCATTAGGAGGGGAAACGGCTCCACCTGCTCCTGCTGGAGCACCGCCAGGGCCACGGTTTGGGTTTTAGTCAGTATCGATTGGATCCGAACCCTGGAAATTCCACCGGATGATCGCTGGTTGCTGATGCTCAGTTTTGAGGTTCAACAAGTCGTCTTGTTGAAGGAAACTCGCTGCTATGTGATTGGCTGATTCACTATTTGCTGCCCCCCTGGGTGTTGACTGCTGGCGGAACACAAAACAGGCATGCAACAACAAAGTCTTAAAAAAGCTCTTTCTCGGAGCTTTTCGAGGCGGACGTGCACAGTCACCTGTTCGAAATCCGAGCAGGTCGCTTCACGACTCCGAGGGGAGCCGCTTACAAATTGCACTCGCAATGCACAGATCAAGGTGCGCGGAGCATTGCAAATAAACCCGCATCTCAGGTTCGTCCCAATAAAAAGCGCACGTGCAACGCTTTGGCTCGCCCGATTGTTTTCACGAGTTTAGTTCCATGTTGTCGTTAAAATATTTTTTCTTCCCCCACCCCCCTCCCCCCGGCAGGCCGGTGACGCGCATAGCTGAGAGGATCCAAAACAACGATAACTGTTTGTACTTCTTCCCTCTGATTGTTTGATTACCTCCTTGCGATCCCTCCATCCGCGGAGAGGTTTTGTGTCGGTTGGCCGCGGCTACACTCCCGCACCGCCGGTTTATTTTTCCTTAGTCATCAGTGCATTTTTTCCCGCTCGGAGTTAAAACACATTTCTTAATAAGCTCCGTGGAAATGTTTCATCTGGCAAACGGGGGGGGGGGCCGACCTCTCTCTCCACCCTGAATTTCTCCGCCCCGGCTCGTCCGCGGCCCTCAGCAAAGGTGCGCTCGCGACGACCGGCCGATGCATATTTTCGATGTGATCCAATTTCTTTCATTTCCTGCTCGGGCTGGGAACAGGTTTGCGGTTTTCGGACCCTCCCGTTTTCACTTCCTGCGCGCGCCAGATAAAGACGCCGAGTGAGAATTTGACAGGTTTTGTTCCGAAAAATGGGGAACGGGATGATTTGAGGTCTTTGGCTTTTAGTCTTGCCTCCCTCCTTTTTTTTATACTGTCCGTTATCCTTTTGTTTCTATGCAGGCGCTCAGCACTGCATTGCATAAAGCTCCTATGTGGGTTTTATCAGGATAGGAGTTGGAAATTAACAGTATATTAGCAGAGAGGCTGAAAATCAGGAAAGCTCTAAAATCAGGCCTGCAACAGCATTGGTATTTATAATGTTGACGCTCATGACAAACATGCTAGCCATTAGCTTTTTCAGAAAAAATGGATGTGAATGATTTCCTTGAAATTGTGAAATAAATCCATTGCTGCAGTTCGGGGTGTTTACAGTCATTTTTTAACCCTTTGTTTTCTACAGCCAACCCGGCTGTTACATCCATTCTTCGCAATCGCAATTCCGCACGGGGGAATCTGCGGCGACAACGGCGAGCGTCGCAGATTGCGTTCTTGTGTTTTTGCTCCGCATAACATCAGTTTGCTTTTCGCACAACAGCGATCTGATCCCCCCCCCCCCCAGTCTCTCTCGGTAACGAGCGACGTTGAGGCGCGAGGCTCGCCAGCGGCAGGTTGGCACCCACTCAGCCCGGCTAACATGATCCGCGTCCTCCTCCACGGGGGTGGTGGTGGTGGAAGTGTGTGTGGGGGAGGGGGGGGGGGGGCGGGGGAGGTTGATGGGTGCTTGGAGGTGGAATCTGCTCCACGCTCTGCTCTATTTATGGATGCAAAGTAAAACGACACTTCTCCCTCGAACCCCTCTTATCTGTGAGGAAGAACGTGGAGGAGAGCGATGCGCGAATGATGGAGCGGGACAAAGTGATGGACGAGCCAGTAGCGCTTCGTTTGACTCAACTCAATCCTGCACCCCCACCGCCACCGACATCCCAAAATACACACGGAGCTCCTCGCTTTCCTTCAGGAAACCTCTCGCTGGACGTTTTCTCCCATTTGTGTGGCAAATTCTTCTTCTCCTCCGGCACAATTTATCACCGTTTACGTTGGAAAGTCCGTTGAGTCTCTGCCTCTTGAAGCCTCACCTGTTGGGTGATAACACTCTAAACACAACAACACAACCCATGTCCTTACTTACTAACTTGTCGTCCATCTTTTATTCTCCGCTGAACTCTGAACCTCCCCCGACTTGTTCCGAATTTCCGCTCTGACGTAAAAACCCCCCACCATATTTTTTCTGCCCCCTCCTCCCCCCCCCCGCCCCTCCCTCACCCCCCGAGCGTCCGTCAACGCCTTCGCCGGGGCAGAACAACGTGTGAAAACGGTGGCGGCGCGCAGTTTCCCTGACAGGAGCCTTTTTGTTTTCGACCGAGTCTCCTTTCAAGCGAGCGGGATTTCCTCCCATATCCCACTGCACCCATTGAACTACGACAGCACGGGGGGGGGGGGTATTGGGCAGGGAGGGGGGGGGGGGGCAACCTGACACGCCTCCTCGCCCGTCTGGAAGTCAGGCTTTCACTCAGCCCCCTGAATAAAAATGGCACTTTCCGCCGGGGACACGTGAAGGTTTCTTTGGCGCGGGGCAGCAGTCGCAAATTGCGATGAGCTTCCTTTTCCTGCTTTTTTCTTTTCTAGTCTCGCAGTCGGGAGTTACGGGCTGCGATGGCTGGACCCCGGACAGAGGCGCAGCCCGGCTCACCGGGAGTTTTTATTTTTTTCCCCCGGGATTAAAACACGCCGCATTTAAATTCCGTTATTCCGCCTCTTTTTTGTTTAAAATACAAAAAAAAACAAAAAAAAAAACAGTAGGATTCGCTTACATGTGCCTCCTTGGAATTTTTTTTTTTATTGAGTAATAAATCAGCTCTGAAGAGCGCTTGTCTTTATTTGTCAGGGCTTGAATTTCAAATCTGCGTTCATGTTCCAGAAACGGCCGAGACAGTATTTACACAACATGCGGCCTTCACACACATTACCATAAAATCAGCCGTACAGGCAGCAGGAAACGGCATAAATCCACCACTCCTGGGCTGCCTCCGTGTCCCGGACCTCGCGTTGCTTTATGCTCGTGAGTTGGCGAAGCGGAGGAGTGATGTTCTGCTTTGAGCTTCCATTCCTCCGCGCCTGTCCGCAATCAGAGGCTTAGCACAGGCAATATAAAAAAGCAACAACGCAGACGTCCCAATGAGCGACGCCGCCTCGGCCGCGTCCAACTGCTCCTTCTTACCGCGTCCTCCAATGGCGCAGTCAAGGTGAGGCGCTGTCGAGTCTTCGATTAAAGGCCGTCATTTGCATTATTTTTCATGTTACAAAAGGAGCTTTTTCCTCACCCAAACCCTCGCTGAATATGCGGGATGCAGTCAAATTGTTAGATCACGTTTCCATGTCACTTTTGCGATATACCTCGGTATCGATACGTCTGAAAAACCTCCTCGCGAGAGAGCGTCAAAACCTTTTAGCCGTATTTGAGAGGTTTTTTTCGAAGTTTAGCTATATCCATTCCCCAGTTTGTTATTGCGATATTTAGGTTTTGCGCACTTCTAGGGGTAACGGAAACACGGCTAATGCAGTGTTTCTCAAAATGGGGGGGGGCGCGAAACACCGGGCGGGAGGGGAGACGGGTGAACCCGGGGGAACTAATGTTTTCACGTGGGAACTTTTTCCACGGCGGAGCAATTAACAAAAAGTGTTCAGTAGGTTGTAGCTAAGAACGCTGCTCAGGTCCACAGGATGGACAAATATTTGACAGGGACGAGAAGAAGAATTCAGGAGTCCGGCGGTGGTCACACTGTTCTTTGTTGTTGGGCGTGTTTTGTTTTTTTGCGTTACTGCCATGCCAAGTACCAACAATGACAACTTGAGTGTGTGGGTGACTGTGTGGCCAAAACTAAAAAAGTTTTTCACACTGAAGAGTTCTGAGGAGCGATTCTCGGCGCGGCCCATCACCAACGCCCGTCCAAACTGCCGCTCTGCAGGCTTCTCTAAACCCCGCGGTTCGGTTTCGCTCCGGTGCCACTTCCCCCTGTGCCCGTCCGTCCTGCGCCGACGATTTATGTGCACGCCGTTTGCCCAGAAGCACCTCTTTTTTTCTCTCTCTCTCTCCCCGGAGGCCGTCACACACACAGACTGATGTATTCACCTAGCGCTCTCCCCTCCTCTCCCCTCCTCTCCCTTCCCTCCCTCCCTCCCTTCTCAAAGCTTTATGATGGAAACTGATACAAACGCTGTGATAGGGTTTCGGGATAAATTATTCACGCTTCCAATGCTTTCTGCTGCCTCCTCCTCCGCCGCCGCCGCTCCTCCTCCTCCTCCTCCTCCTCCTCCTCCTCCTCCTCCTCCTGCTGCTGCTGCTCCGCTTCTCAGAGGACGTCCATCCGACAAATGGCCCCTTTTTTTAGAAGCCAGCATCCCTTTTAATTGATCCGCCCGCAAAGACAATACACGTGCGACGGCGGGAGTGCGGGGGAGGGGTTATTTGCGCGCTAGAAAGAAAGTTTCAGACGTACGTGCGCGTGCGTGCGCGCGTGCGTGCGCGCTCTTGGCAGACCGTACCGCGGGGCATTAGGTGCCTCAAGATTTACTGTCTGGTAAATGAAATGGCTGTCCATCGGGCTGCAGAGGCGGCACATCAACGGAGGCCCGGGGCCCTAATGCTTCTACCATCTGCCAGGATAGACCTTTAATTGAAAAGAATTTTGTGCAGCGAGGAGGGGAGACGAGCCGGGCCGAGCCTCGCGAGTCCCCCAAGAGGGAGAAGTAATGAAAAGAAAATAACTTCTCTCCTCTTTAGTGCCTATGGAAGCCATAAAGAATAACAGGACGCGGCGATATAACAGACACGCCGGGCCGCCGTATGCGAGTGGGTGAATAACTTTCATATTAGAGCCAACCATCTGCTAAGACAGTTCTTCTGGAAGCTCGGGAGCCAATTGGATTAAGCGTTCCGGCCACTTCGAGTCGGGGGCCGCGGCTGTTTTTCGGACTCCCTTTTCTGGTGGCAGTTCATAAAGCAGCGCTTTGTCAGATTTATTCAGCCATGAAAGATGTGTTTTTGCTTTTCGCCGTCGGCCGCTCCCCGGCTGCTCCCACGGCGAGAGAAAAAAAAGGTGGGATTTTTTTTTTCTTTTTTTTTCTTTTCGTAAAACAAACAGGAGGGGACGGCAGACATCCTGGAGGCCATTGTGGAGAGCGCTGATGAGTCTAGCAGGGCCGAAGGGGCGGAATAACAGCCGCCGCCTTTTAATGTGGCTTTCACCTTCGCGGTCCAGCCGAGGAGGAGGAAGCACCTCCCTCCGCTCCGCTCCGTCCGCCCCGGCCGGCCTTTTCAGCCAGCGACAGCCTGTCCGTCTAATTAGCCGACACTTTAATAGTTTCCCCGCGAGGGCGAGCGAGATGAGGTGCCAATTAGGTGCACCTGCATTTTTGAACAAAACGGGGAGGAGATCAGGGGCCACGTTGACGCGACACGGTGGTCAGAGGGAGGCAAAATAAGACGTTTTTACGCCAAAGATGTAGATTTACACAAGCAGTCAGAAGTTTGGACACTTTCTCATGCAATGACTTTTTACATAGATTCTCACTTGAGGGGTCAAAACAATGAATGAACGTAACATGTATTTATGGTATCATGTAGGAACCAAAAACTCAAAAACATGACTCAAAAACATTTAATATTTCAATTTCTTCAAAATAGCCAACCTTCATATTTCATTTAGAATGATTTAACAATGTGTTTCTTTGCTAGGTAACTTCATATATATTGCTCATACGTTTGATGTCTTCAGTATGTATCTATTCATGAGAAGGTGTGTCCAAACTTCAAGGTTCGAGGTTGATTTTTCTCAAAAATGTACAGGACACAAAGAAAGAGTCGAAATGTCGGTTCCCTGCTGTCATGAATAATAATGAGAAGAAAAAAAAAATATGACTGGTAGTGCAGTTGAATTGGAAATCATCCCGGGAAACTGGGAAATGTGGGAAGTGCTGGGGAAGATGTTGGAAAAGGGAAATGGTTCATTAGCGGAGCCAGACTTGGCCCGACTTGACGTGGCCTCTTCGCCGGCGGGAGCGAACGCGTCCTTGAACTTTCTTTCTTATATATATATATATATTTTTTTTTTTCTCTCCCGTCCCGGTTCACGCGCACCAGGCCGGCGGCCGCGCTGCTTCCTCCGCTGCAGATGAGGTCACCGGCTGAGCGGCTCTGCGCCGCCCCCGAGGAGTCGCCCACGCCCAAGGCAAACAGATACAGATACTTTAGGTAAACTGAAAAAAAAAAAGAAAAAGCCGGACCGAGGCCACATCAATGGCAGATGCTGCGCTCCAGTAAGACAGTAAGATGGAATAATGATAATAATAATAACACGGGGTAATAATGACAATTTGGGGGGGGGGAGGGAGAATTTAAGAAAAAAATCCACAGCTGCTGAAATTAGGCCCCTGGATTGGAGCGCACGTCAAATGCCTCTTGAGTGTGTTTTGGCGTCGCCTGCGTTTTCACCCGGCGTCACATCATGTGTCCCTGTGTGAGAGCCGAGAAAAGAGAGTGAAGGCAGCCGCTCAGTCTGCACGCACACACACACACACACACACACTCTAATATTTTGGTCCGCCGTGCCCAAAATGTGTCTGCGTCCTCGAGACAGCTCAGCCACTTCAATTTTATTTTTAACTATATTCCAGATTTTGGCTTTTTTTTTTTTCGTCGGAATCGTCAGCCTCCATCAAAGTGGAAATAAGCTGCCGGCTGGAAACCAGGAAGAGGACGAAACCCGATCGGTTCCGCAGTCACGTAGGCAAGCGGCGAGCAAACGTGCACGTGGGCAGAGGTGTTTCGTTAAAACAATAGCCAGGAATAGACGGAAAGGCTCGGGCGCGCGTGCACGTACGAGCGCGCCGCGTGCGTGTTCACGCCAAAGGGGTCGCGGCCCGTCCGCCGACACGGAGCCCCGTCAGATCGGGTGACGGCACTTCATAATATTGACACGTTCACAGCACGAGGCGCGGCCTCTCAATGGGTCGGCGCGGCGGTGATATACTGTACGCACCTGACGCGTCACAGGCTAATTCGGCGAGCCGCCAGACGGCGCGGAAAAAGGCCACATGGACGCGAGATATTCCGACTGCGACTGTCGGAAATGGCGCTGACGCTGTGAACATGGGGCCTGTTTGGGGGGCGCGAGGAGTGGGTCGCACAAAGTCTTTCATCTTATTTTTTATTTTTTTTGGAAAGTGCTGCTTTGCAAAGCATGCACAAATTGGAAAAACTAACCTGAAATGCATATTCTTCTTCATTTCAAAGGCTTTGTCACTTGTTGAAAACGGACAAAATTGATAAATACTATTAAGAGCTGGTGAGAATAACGGGAATATTTAAGATACCTATGCTTATAAAATAAAATACCTCACTGCTAATAATAATTATTATAATGATAAATCTGCTGTGATTAACAAGTTGACAGATGAGATTCAAAGAAGCCTTGTTTTCACATCTTCAATGCGGTGCTTTTCAAAATAAATCCTGACTTCTGATCTGCTGAACAATAAGGTTGCTACCACTATACTGTCCTGTCTCTGTTTATGTTTTATTTTAGTTTTTTTTTTTTGTTGCTTTGTTTTGTTTGCTTTGTCCTGCTCTTTGCATGTAACTTTATTTCATAATGTTGTGTTGACGTTTTATATTTTTGGACCAGCTTTTTGGTGCATCTCAAGGTGTTTCTCCAATCTCCATAAACTTCTATATCAAAACATTAAACCTTGATAATTGTATCAAAAAAATGCTTTTCGGGATTCCGTTCCTATGGAGTCGGTCTTCTCTGTGTTTTTATATCCGAGCCGTCATGTTTGTCCTCTCGGGGAAAAAAAAAAAATCCCAAAAATCACATGACCTCAGAAGCCGTCGGCGCCTGACGGAGCGGCCAAGTGGGGCAATTATGATGTTGACAGGCCCGAGATGATTTGCGCTGGGCTCCCAGCCCCTAATTATGAAGTGAAGCTGAAGTGGCCTCGGCCAAAGCCGGCGTCTGTTTCTCCGCTCTCCTCCTCCTCCTCCTCCTCCTCTTCGCCGTTCTTACACAAACACGCCAGTCAGACGTCAATAGGAAGCGTCTCTGTTTTGGCGCTGACCGACCCTTCGGCCCACCTGCGCCCGCCCACCGCAGCCGTTTAGCCGTAATAGCCGACAAAAACACCTCACATGACATCATAACCCCCGCCATCGCTCGGCCCCTCCCTCCTCCACGCCGCACGCAGCTTGACGGACGGGCTCGGACAAGGGAGCAGGAAGGCGCGACAAACACGGGTGCGTGTGTGTTTTGGCGAGGAGGAAGGAAGGAGGAGGAGACGGCGCAGAAGGGGTGGAGGTGGAGCGGGTGGAGGAGGGCGGCGGGGGCTATTATGTGGCCCCGAGATGGATGGCGCGCTCCAGCTGGCAGCGGGGCCCAAAGCTGGCATGACAGAATGTGACAGAGGATCCGCAGAGCGGGGACTCGGGGAATCCCGACACAATAATGCTGATGGCAGGAGCTAAAGCCCCCAGATTTAATCACGGCCAGAGAGCCCACCTGCCAATACGCAATTACACAATGGATATCAGTGGCATAACGCTGAGCTCAACCACTCCCCGCCCCCGCCGCCCCTCCACAACAACCTCCAGCGTAAGCGGCAGAGTTTCCAGGCCCAGCTGTCAGTCAGTCAGTCACTCACTCACTCACTCACTCACGGCTCACTCAGCTCGCAGCTCGCAGCTCGCCGTGGCCGCGGCGCGTGAAGAGCGTCTGACAGTCACGGCCGAGGGATTCCGACTCTGTTTGAAAATGAGGGAATAAGCCCGACGAGGTTTAAAAGGGGGTTAAAGTCAAAGCAGGCAACTGATTGACAGCGTTGAAGTCTTGTAGGGATCCTTATGGAACTAAACATTACGCAAAAAGTACGGAAATTTTGCGTTTGGTGGATTATTTCTTTGTTGTTGCAATGCTTCTTGGAAATAAATCTTGTATCATTGGAAAGCCTGGTAGTTCCCCTTTCAAATGGCGCCACACTTGCATTTGTGGGGTGAGACAAATCTTCTCTGTCGAGTCAAACAGCTTCTGCTGCTGTTGCTATTGACTCTTTTTTTTTTCTTTTTTTTGAGCTTCTGGGTAACCACAGGTGCTGCCAATCAGGCGCCTGATTGGCATCACCTGTGATAATGGGTTGTGCTACGGTGTTTATCAGCTGTTTGTTTTAATCCAGGACTGGAAGCTGGATTTTTTTTTTTTTTTTTTTTTTAATTTAAACAAGTGATATGTGATGTTATGACATCACAAAGGGCATTTTCCCTGGCGTGCACAGACAAAGCAAAGTGAAACAGGCATGAGAAGCAGATGGCAGATTGTCCTTTTCTGGGCTGACAGCGCATTGCACATTTTATTGTTACAAAACCCCATAAATGTCGGTACTTTACATTATATGGGACCAAAAAAAAAGAAAAGAAAAGTGGGGCCGCTGCCAAAAACAAAAACAATAAAACCCAAAACGTCAGCAAATGTCTTCATAATTGCTAATTATTTCCCTGGTTTTTGAGGTCGGAGGATATATAATTCCAAATCAAACATGTACATGTTCATTAAGATGATCCTTACCAACGTGAGCATCTGCGTCCCGAGGCCCGTCTTTTTTTTTTCCCGGCGCCGACTCATTTCTGAGGAGCGAGCTGCCAGGTTCTGAGCCGCAAAACAAGCCTGAACAAACATTCGTCTGCACCCCCCCCACCCTCCTCACCCTCCCGGGCCGCTCGTCAGAAACCGAATCGCCGCGAGCCTCCCCATCGTGTGATGGCACTTGTCAGGCCCGCGGACGGAGCGCGCTCTCTGATTCTAACCAGAGCCCCCTTCCTCTCGCCCATTCCAGCCGCTGCCCTTGCTCTCAATCACCCGTAATCACGCACGTGGGCGCGTGCGCAAAGGTCCTATCCCCCCCCCCACCCCACCCCACCCCTCCACCGTCAGGTTGGAGTGCGCTGCCCGGACTTGACAGGTAGCGGTCCTGCGGTCGGGAGACCAATCAGCGTCTGAAAAAACTGTTTACATTCGACTCTCAGGTGCCTCGGCGCAGATTGCTTGACCACAATTAAGATCTCTGTGGGAACGAGAGCGAATGGGGGGGGACTCTCTCACACACACACACACACACACACACATATTGAAAGACCAGCAGTGCATCGTGACTCCTCGAACCGTGGCAGTTTTTCGCAACAAAATAAAAGCGGTATTTCTAAAATTTCGCCAAAGTCCAATTGCGATTTGCAGGTGTTTCCATTGAATGGTGGCAAGCGCAAAAGCCGTAATTCTCGTAACGTCTCGTCCCGCTGCTTTTGTTTGTGTATTTATATTTTTCTCTTCGATTGCTTGTAAAAAAAAAATTCCGTCTCCGTCCAACCGTAACGCGCCATTTTTCACTTGAAGTCAATTGGTCACGTGACCCCGTACGTCACGTCCACTGTCGTGTAAATGCAATATACCTCGATTTCGATATGTCTGATAAACCACTTCACGAGTGCGTCAAAACATTTTAGCCATATTTGAGAGTTTTTTTATTGCGATATTTAGGCTCTGCGCAATTCTCGGGGTAACAAAAAAACGCAGCTTCTGACGCAAAGCGCCGGTTTTCCGAAGGCTCCGCGCCGTAATGGGACGGATGGCTGTGACTCCTGTACGTATTTACGTGTTTACGCTCACAGTTTCCATCTGTTGTTTCTGGAACAATCAGCGGCAGGGTCCAGAGGAGGGGGGGGGGGGGGGGGGGGTTCGGGAGCCAGCAGTAAGTCGCGCTCAACTTGGGTTTCATGATTGGGGAGGCTGGGCCTGATTACGCCTCGGGTCGGCAGAATGTTGGGGGAGTAGCTGGTGTTGTTTCCTTCAAGGTTTTCTGACGCCGGCGCTGCAGTCGCGAGGTTCAAACTACTGTGGTCGAAAAAAAAGAGATCTTCATCGCTGCGGATTATAATCAAGATTGTTTTTCTCAGCATGACATCACTGCGACAGTTATAAAATAAACAAGGGCAAGGGCATCAATGTTTTTTAAATCCCCAAAAACTCGACGGATGACTGATAGCTCGCTGTCGGACCTTGCGAGTGTTTGGAAGGCGCTGAAGTAACCGTGCTGGTTCAGCAGCTGTGTGTCTGAGCTCTTTGTGACATCACAAAGTGATGCCTTCCGGGTGTCGCGTGCGTGTGTGCTTGAGGACGCTCTGAGAAGCAGATGAAGCGAAACAATCTGGGTGGACTTTCTCCCGCATAAAGGACTGTTTGGGGTCACTGACTCATTTCTGCATTGAAATCCATGAAGCCAGCTACATGAAATAATCTTCCGGAATGCTCCAAGAACACTGGTGCAGGAAAAACAGCAAGGACGTGCTGAACACATATGGGATGACTTTGACGGTTGTTGCCTTGAATCTGATTTTAGATAATGAATATCAAGTGTATCGTCATTTTTATTAAATTAATCGCTAAGAAAAAAAAAATGTAAACATTAATCAAACTTAGCTGTGTGTGCGAAACATAAAAGTGAACAAAGCATCATGATTTATATTTCAGGCTCTTTGAAACCGCCTGCTATTGCACACTTTGACATTGGAAATGGTTTCCATTAAACGCTGAAATATTCCCATACTCATCCCTATTCCCATGATTTTTTTTTTTTTTTTTGTGCACCCACACAGATCGCAGAGCATTCAAGACCATTACTTCAGGAAAAACTGATTATAGTGGAGTTCAATGCAGAAATAAGTCAAAACCCCAAACTTTTGAACGGTAGTGTATGTATACATATAAATGTGTATATATGCTACCAGTCATATATTTCATGTCTTCAGTATGTATCTACGGTGTAGAAAGTAGTAAAGACAAAGAAGAAACAGGTGTGTCCAAACTTTTGACTGGTGGTGTGTATATTTATGTATATATATAACTTCCTTAAAGGTCATGTGTGACCTTTAAGGGAGATTATTTAAGTTAATTAGTGACAAAATGTCAAGTCTACAAAGATCTTATCAGGCTATCGACGAATCAGCTGCCTTTTAACAGAGGCCAACGCCAAATAATCATTTAGGAGTCCAAAGAAAACTATTACTAGCAAGAAGCAAAGCTGAGCTTCCTCCCCTCGAGGACAAAATGTGAGCCCGAAGAGAGAGAGCGAGGGGTCACGCCGACGACTGTGTGGACAGAGGGGGGGGGGGAAAGAAAGCAAAGAAACACAGGCGGGATGAAAGGACGTGTCGGTCCCTCGGTGACGAGGCTGCAGACGTAGCGGGTCCCGGCGTCGGCCTGGAACCGGCGTCGGGTTTCCGCCGCGCCGGAAGTGGCGCGTTTCCCCTGGCGACAGGCTCTTCCTGCAAAATAAAGAAATCATTAGAAAGATGACAGCTGGGGCCGACCCGGCTTAAAGCCCGGGGGGGGTGGGGGGGGCCTCGGAGAACTGCCACCTAGCATTAGGCGGCCGCGCTCGGCTTCGCCATGGAAGTAAACAACGGCGCCCGAGCCAAAAGGCGGCTCTTTGCGTCCACGGTGTTGATTTTGTCGACGAAAAACTTTTTCTCAGAGTTATCGTCAGCGTCCGACTGAAACGAGACGATGGCAGGATAAAGATGAATTCGCTAAGGCGACGACGAGGTGTAGTGACATTTTCGTCAACGAATAAAAACAATGAAAAAAAATGTCTGCCAGAGACGAGAACCAATCAGAGAGATATTTCGTCAACTAAAAGTTGACTGAGACTCAGACAATTTAGACGATTCAATTATGACTGAAACCAAATCAAATTTTGCTGTCAAAATTGACAGTTTGCGACGCCGTTCTACTTTTTCTCCTTCTGTCTGTCGTCCCAGTCGACGTTCGGCCCCTCCTCCCTCCCTCACAACACGTCCTCCCCACCTCTGTTCGTTTTGACCCTGGAGGTCATCGAGAGATCGAGGCGGTGGTGGCGCGGGGTTGGGGTTGGCGGGGGGGGGGGGGGGGGGCTCGGAAGGGAAGCGATGTCAAGGGTTGGTCAACAAACTGGGGGAATATTCTGACACGTGAAATCCAAATCATGCGTGCCGAGTCTGAAGGCTCAGGGGGAAGTTGAGTTGAGGGGGTTTTCGCGGGCACTCGTGAGCTGACCTTCCCCCCCCCCCCCCGGGCCAATCACGGCGGCGTGTGGCAGGCGGCCGCACAGCCTTCTGGGAGACGCATACCAGACCAGCCTCCCGAATATAAAAAAAAAAAGAAGTCCTCTGCTGCAAAGCGTTTCCTTCCAAAAGAGACGTCGCTTACCTCCGTCTGCCAGACGCAGCCAAAGAGCCGCAGGACTTAGGGGCGGCATTAAGAGAGCTCACCCGGAAAACCATCAGCGCTCGGCCGGGGCTGAAGCGATTACGCCGCGAGGAAGATATTCTCCCGCCTGATCCCCCGAGCGATCGCCTCATCTTGCGCTTAAAGGGGGATGAATAACGGATGATGGCGCTTCGGGAGCAAAAACTCGCTGTTCCTTCAACAAGGGGCTCTGATTATTGCAGACAGTGACTCATCCCCTCTTCGTGTCTCATGCGCTTTTCTTTTCTATTTTTTTTTGTGTGTGTGTGTGTGTGTTGCGCGAGTAAAAGGTATTGAAAACAAAGTGATGGGATCAACGCCGTGACATTTATTTATTTATTTATTTTTTATTTTTTTAAATATTGGAATCCAGTTTGCGTCCAAGTGAAAACGGACGCTATGGGGCTTTGGAGAAGCGTGCAAAGTTTGCGCTTTACTTTTCATCGTGCATCCTGTGTGTGCGTGTCTGTGTGTGTGTGTGCGCGCGCCATCGTAAACACGACGCGGCCTCGCCGGCACCTCCAGGTGCTGCGGCTCCGTTGCCGTGGCGATTAGGGCTGACAGAGGTTAACACCTGCTTGCGCTCACTCATGGAGATTAATGTGGGCCGCTCAAACGGGACACACGCGCAAACGGCACAGCATGCACTCACACTAGAGACCCCAGCACCCCCCCCCACCCCCCCCACCCCCCCCACCCCCCCCTCACCCCACCCAACCGCTTAATGGGGACTGATAAAAGACAGGCTCCATATCTCACAGGCGCTTGGCCAGCCGCTCCCACGTGTTCCTGCATTTAGGGATGCAGCAGCAGCAGCAGCAGCAGCAGCAGCAGCATGACTAGGAAGCAGGACGCACAAACTACGCACACCCTGCGACACTGTGACAGAAGGTGGCTGCGTTTTTTTTCCCCTCTCCGCCGCTATCGAGTTACAAGGGCCGATGTCGGCGGGTCCGAGAGGCCGGCAGGGTACACAGACTTCCTCTACTGTCTCTTTAAGAGGTGTTTTAAGGCAATAGGACGAAAAAGAAGAGAGGCAGGGCAGCTGTGAATCTGCGAGACAGGCAGGTAAAGTCATCCAGCCTACGTTGCGACGGCGGGAAGTGGCATGAAACCTGCAGCCGAGGCGCCGTGGATCGTCTCCAGCGGCTTACTTCTGCTGAAAACAGTTCTACCATCTGCGTCTGGCGCAGTGGCTCTTCTGTACTGAAACGCCCATCGTAGGATCTGGTGATTTCTCCACCCAGATCAATGGAATTTTGTTTTTTTTCTGTGCGTGCGCGGGCGCCCAAGTGCGTGTGTGTGGAAATAGCAATGGAGACCCGAAGGCCTTTCCGAAAACAGCTTCGCCCGCTACTCGGGATAATCCGCAGGCCTCCCCTGTCAACACGCTGGATGAGTCGGCCTCTTCAAAATAAAAACATCACCCCACTTGAGGGTCTGCTGATTGTCCAGGACAATCTTGACATGCTCGCTGCTATGTACGTCTTTGTCTAACACAAGTGGGGGAGGTCTGGTCACCGGCGTCCTCGTTGATAACATCCTTCCATTGGCGTTTTCTATCTCTCAGCTGGCGTTTCCGTCCCGCAGAGCCGGCTGTAAAACTCGCTAAGCCCGTTAACGACGAGGGGATGTGGAGGTGAGGCCGGTATCCTCTCCTCTCTCCCCGCTAAAAGTCCGCTGGTCAGGGCCAAATCGAGCACATGGTACTGTTTACTCGAGCTGTTACCGACTCACAGATAATCCAGCCCCTCTTTCCGCCGTCCGTTGCCATTAATAGCAATCGGAGCGGGCGATTCAGCGGGCGGTCGCTCTGTAGCTTCGCGCAAGCGCTTGTTTTGCGGAACGATAAAGATGATGGTGGACGTGGATGCTTTTAACAATTTAAAAATCATAAATAAAGCCAAATTTTATACGCTGTCTCATTTTACCTCAAACCGTGCTGCAGTTTTAGAGACGGGAGTGTTTCCACGAAGTCCTTTGGTTTTCAATCATTCAAAATAAAAAGAAGCCAGAACAAGCCCGAGTGACAGCGCTTCGAGCTGTTCGTCACACAGGTCTTGTCACGGATCCCTTTAGTCTTTTTTGGAACATCACCCGCTGGTTCACACCCGCTTTATTGGAACAATTCAGCTGATGCGAACAAAGGCGGTGTAAGTTAAGGTGTAAAAATTTGCCCGCAAGGCAAAGGTGGGGGAACGCATTGTCTGTCCTCTCAATGCAAAAAAAGACGGAGCGAGAGGAGACGACAGTGGGAATCACCCCAAGGGGTCCAGGTGACATGTCATTGTCGGTGTCACCCATTTAGGGACCGCCGCCGTCGTATCGGTGACATGGAAAAACGCTGCAGGCCGCCAGCGTGATCTCGACGGGAAGGGCGGCAGTCCTCGGCGTTCCCAGCGCGGACAATGCGCGGCTTAAAGACGGGTTCGGCTTATTGTGCACGTTAAACGTCGACCCTCTTTTGGCTCAGCGGCCGGAGGGTCTTTGTTTCTTCCTGGGAATTTCCACCTTGGAAAACAGGGTCAGGTGATTCTTCCGAGTTCGCCTTTCGAGGGCCGTGCGAAGACCACGGTGAAGCAGTGATGGATTCGGACCAATCGGCTTCCGTTTGAGACGGGATCCAACCAGGAAGTGACTGCTATGAAAACCTGCTGCTGTTGTGGCTGTTTTTTTTTTTTTTATCAGAAACACGTTCGATTTTCCCTCCTTAACAAGAACATTTTGGCGGAGCGTTTTCGATGACGCAAGGGCTGCTAACGTTGCCCCACTCAACAATAGGAAGCTTCAAGCTAGCTTTGTCAAACTTGCAGAACCAAACCCGATTGTGTGTCCTGTTGTTTGTTTTAACGCGCTCTGCGTGCGCGCACGCCCTTCCAATCACTGTGGTCGGTGATGCATTTTCCTACCATGAAGTATCGCAGTAATGGATCCATCTTGCAGTAATACTCCTTAATGGAAACAGGCTAATTACAACCGCAATTATCCACGTACCTTGACAAGGGATTAAATGTACAAAACGCAGCAAAACGGGCAGGTGTACCGTTTCAAGTATGACCGAACCGTGAAACCTTTGCGGCCCAAAAGTAGGATTTTATTTAGATAGGAAATCAAGGGTAGGAGCAAAACGCTTTGTCACTCTCGATTTCGCACCAGCGGCTCGGGCTGGAGGGCGGCTGGTTTGAGTTGTGCCGGCCCTCGGCTTCCAGGGAGGAAACAAAAACAAATATTTGCCTTGTGGTTTGTCGTGCTTTAATACGGTGGCGAGACCAGACGCAAAAATCGAACGCAGGAAGACGATGCAGCTCAAATCCCCCCCACAAGAAAATAACAGGATAGAGAAGAAAAGGATCAGTCTCTTCTTCTGAGGAAGATTTGTGATTTTGATTACTGCCCAGTTTGATTATTTGCGTTTTAATCCTTTTGATTACTCCAAGGCAGTGGAAACATGAGGTCTTTCTCCTCCCTTTCTTTCTTTCTTTCTTTCTTTCTTAAGCCCCCAAAGCCTCTTGCTCTGAGATGATCCCTCTGGCACAAACTTCTGTAGAATCTCCGCAGGCTCTTACAGAAAACTTGCTTCCCCACAAAACAAACAACAACCGTAATCCCCCCCCCCACCCAGCCTTTCTCTGATGTGCGCAAAATTTCAAATAAGGCCCGAGTTCGAAAATCGAATGGCGCGTTGTTATTAATAGCTTGGCGAGTGGTCTCGGTTAATGGCAGGTACAGTCAAACGGGGGGGCCATGGGGTGGCTGTGGCGGCGGAGGAGGGGCGACCGATTGTGAGCGGAGGCCCCGCCATCGTCACTCATCGCTGGGCCGCTCCGCGCTGTCGCTCAGCCTCGCCGGCTGCTAAAAATGAATCTCCAGCCGTGTCCTATTTTGGTGGGAGGGACAGCAGGTGACGCGCTTGGCCCGACATGTTTCCTCCTCTCCGCCACCACCACCCCTCTCCCCCCCCACCTCTCTTGGGACTGTCAGCGAATGCGGTGACAACATCGTTTTTTGGGTGGCGGAGGAGGGAGTGGGGGGGGGGGGGGGTTCCCAAGATAAGGAGCAGAGATAAGGCCAAGAGCAGGGGTCACCGACCCTTTTGAACCATGAGAGCTGCTTCATGGGTACCGAGTCATGTGAAGGGCAACCGGTTTGCCGAAATGACACATTTTCTCAGTTTGCCTTTAGTTATATAATATATTATTATTAATAATACTCGCCTGCAGTGTTGTTGGGAGTACTCCTTAAAAGTAGTCAAATTACTTTGTTTCATAAGTAAGCAATTACTAAAACTTTAGTTTAAAAAAAGATAAAGTAACAGTTTGTAACATCTTGTTGTTTTCGGTTGTTTTTCTAAATTTCAGACATTTTGTGGATAAAATTTTTATCTTTGCAAAATATTCCAGAAAAGTAATGGAATCGTTTCTTGATAAAGTAATGACGATATAATTACCATTTTTGCCAGAGTAATCCTCTTCGATTACTCTGTTACTTAGTAATAAAACTCGGCAACACTGCTCACCTACGTGAAGACACTGATCGTGTCAATTTCTCATAATAACAGTAAACAATGACTCACCAAGGTTGGATACAGATAATAATCAGATAATCAACATTCAACAATTTATTTCTATTCACATAGTATACCTAATCTTCTCTAGACTTCATGCATAATCAAATATTTTTAAAGAAATTTTGCTTTTCAAATCTATATGAATGCAAGTGTGATTACAAAAGAATAACAACAGAAGAGAATTATTACTTTAGATGCAGCTCAGCGAGGTGCACCCATGTGGTCTTTGGGAGCTACCTGGTGGCCGCAGGCAGCATGTTGGTGACCCCTGGCCTAGAGGGCGCTCTAAAACGAATCCGCGTCGGGCAGCAAACAACAGCCGCCCTTCATGAGGAGGAGCTGTCCGTCTCGCTCTGCTGGCCCTTTGTTGACAAAAGCTTCACCGGCGTGAAAATATTCCATTCAAATCAAGGCTTTGCATCCCGCGTTGCCAGACAGAGAGAGGCGCCGTCGAGGATGTCACAGCAGCGCAAAGTGCTGGTTTTGAAACAAGTCGGGCTGGGAGGATTTCACATAGCTGGAAGCCAAACAGCACCAAGAAGAAGTTTTTCTTGTCAGCAGCAGACGCAGATGCAGCTGCACACCTGGAAGTCTGCACCTGCCCCGCCTGCCTCCCAGCGTAAACTTGGCCCCCCACGACCAGACATTTACATGCAGGTCACGTCCTATTCAAATGGCTCCATGTCTGCAGTGGAGCATTTCAAAACACGCTGACCTGTGACGGTGCGGCAATTTGTATAAAGTCTCCGCAAAATGCGAAATAATCAAATTGAATACAAACCAAAAATCTCCTATTGTTTGCGCTGCGTAGCAGGAGCGTATGCAAGGTCCCGTCATGTGCAAAAGTCACGTTAGAGCGACAACAGTCTGTCTTAAACAAATAGTCAACATGACAGAGTTGGAATAGCAGTGATTCTTTTGTTTGTCTCTGTCAAAGGACACGTTTCTACAGGTTCTGCAAACCTAGTTGTCTGATCTCCTGTCTGCGTCCAAACCTCCTCATTATTCTGAGCATGTGGACGATTATGAGGAGAGCAACATATACACGCAGGCAAATTAGAGTCTAATCGGGGGGCGCTTAGATTTGGATACCGGCATGTCCGCGTCGGAGAGCAGCGTGGATCGCATGAGGGCCGAGCGTGAAGTCAATTGTTCCACATCGCCGTGGAGCAGGTCCCTCGGTGTATTAATGCAGGGTTATATACAGTATTATGCGCAATTAGGAGAGTTGATTTCCAGGGTTTCAAGGTAAAAAAAAAAAAAAAGGCTCTCATTTCAAAATGACGCGAATTTTATAAATATCGCTTTTATTTCGCGAAAAAAGCGTCTCGGAAACGCAGCTCCCGTGGAGGGGTGATCACGATCCACGCGGCTCCCGTGGCTGCTCCCTGCAGATCTCTTTCCCAGAGGTATTCGATGGGGAGAGCCAAGCGGGGAGGAAGTGTGGGTCCAACCCCCCCCCCCCCAAACACACACACACACCAGCCCCAGCGTTAACAATGACTCCCCTCAGACCCCCCACCCCACCCCGGGCCCAGCAGACCCAGCCAGTCATGAAACACCGTGGAGATGTTATTGACCTCAAGGTTAACTCTCCTCAGGTAGAGCCGAGGAGATAATGGACAAAGAGCACTTCTTTTACAGGTGGAGTGACGCGGCGTATCCTCCCCGCGAGCGGCTGCAGCAGCTCCTCTCGCATTGACAGATTTTCTAATTCACTGCAGATTCCCATAAAAGTGGGTGGCCGGGGCCCAGCCGGGGGCCACAACAGAGGGCCCATTCATGCTGGGTGGCATCCGGGGCCCCGGCCAAATTAACCTGGATTAATTTAAAAGAGCAAAAGGCCCTTACATCCGAATAAAATGAAGATCAATAAATGAAACGTCCGGGTCAGGATGTCAAGTTGCGGCGATGATCGACTGACATGCGGAAAGCTCCGATCTTTGGCAGAGCGCTGGGGACGGAAAAAAAAAAAAAAAAAAGGAAAAACGGGCAGGGGAGCTTTAATTACTTTACTCCGAGGGGGGGGGGGGGGGAAGAAAAAAAAAAAGCGCTGCCATGCGTCTCTCTTTACATGCTAGAGTTGCGCCCGTATAAACACGCTCACGTCAGAAAAGAATGCTCATTACTTTGCTCGTTGGGCTCTGGAATTAGTTACAGCAACAGGAAAGTCATCAAAGGAACCTTGAGGACTCCACTCTGAGAATTATTATTGATTACATGATTTATGTCGTTTAGGATTTTCCAGTTGTTCCATTTTTTTTTTTTTTTTTGTAGGACTTGTGATTCCCCCCCCCCCCGAACGCTGATTCGTCCACCTGATGACGTGAAGTTGGTGGGGGGAGGGGGGTGAGACGAAGACCTAAACCTGAACCAGCGTCACGTCACTCCACCGCGCGATCAATTATCCAGTGAGCGCGGCCTTGCGCGGAGGCCATCTCATCACGCGGCATTAATATCTAAACAGTGTCTGACTGGAGATGACATGCAGGACAATGGAAAAGCCGCCAAAGGAATGAGCGAGTGGCCCCCGAGCTCGAGCTGTTAGCAGATTAAAGCCGCGCCAAGATTCAGGGACCCCAGTTCTTGAAGGGCAGCGTGAAAGGTGATACACGCCTTCAGTGTCCTTTCATTTAAATATATTCTCATGACTATTGACGTTGCAGTGAACACGCGTGGAATTATGTAGGAAACAAAAAGCGTAAAATAACCCAAACACGTTTTAGATTTAAATTCTTCAAAATAGCCACCTTTCATAAAAAGCATATTAAGAGTTATTTAACATCTTTTTCTTTGCTGCATACATTACCTACATATTGCTCATATATGTGATGTCTTCAGTATCTTTCTGCAGCGTAGAAAGTAGATTTTTATTAAAAAAAAAAAAAAAAAAAAGAAAAGAAAATGCACATGAAGGTGTGTTCAAACTTTTAACTGGTAGTGTACATATTTAAATATGCTGTCTGGTATTCAGTTTTGTTTTGTTTTTTTATTTGAAAAGCATTTAAATATTTGGTTTCATGCGAAAATTGTGACTTGAATAAATTATTTGATCAACAATCAGAAAGAATTTAGATTTGTATAAAGATTTGTTTGCTCTCTATTTGCACATGGTGTGACATCCACAGGACAAAAGAAAAGAAGAGAGAAAAGCTCAATTTAATATGACTTGTTTATTTCGTTAGTGTTTCAAAAAAAAATTTTAAATAATAATAATCTAATTTAATTTTAATGTCGTCAATAGAGTAAAGCATTTAATTCATTGTTTTTGTTTTTGTTTTTGATGCACTAATTGTCTCCAAATGAGATCAGCACCACACATTCCAGTAAACAATAAACATCTGACCGAACATCATACATTTTGCTTTGACTTCTGCAATCGGGACTTTTCACTCTGCGGCACAGAATTTTTAAAGAGTGAAATTTCCAGGAGAGTCGTCCTCTGCAAATGAAATACCGGAACAGTGGCAGAGGCAGCCTTCACAAATACGCCAACAGGGTACTTCCTCAGATTAGCAGGGCTGTTTACACAGTCCCCTGGTAATCTGGGCCACAGGGGACATACCTGTACTGTGTCAGAGAGCGGGCTAGAGTTACACACCGCGGCCAGGCGGCCACAGCGGACCACACCAGAATAGTATCTGCAGGGGTCGGGGCGTGACTGGCCCGGCTCCAGAGGGGGTTGGCACTGGGTAAAACTGGCCTGGGGTGGATGTGTGGTGGAGCGAGGTGGTGGTGGTGGTGGGAGGGGCTCTCTGGTTGCCACCTTCACATCCTTCCTTCCTGTCCGAGAGGTTTTTTGGTTTTTTCTTCTTTTGGCGGGAGGCGAAGACATACTTTGGTAATTGGCTCGTCTCCGGGTTTACAGGCAGTACTGTTGCAACACACCAGCGCGTACACACACACACACACACACACACACACACACACAGGAAACTTTCAGTCAGGTAAGGGGCAGGGGGGGGGGGAGGCGGAGCAAGTGGTGCAGAGGTCTGGACAATGACAGTACACAGAGAATACTGGTGTTATTGTGCGCTGAGAGGAGAGCAGTTTTGATGGAGCCTAAAGCTGATGGACAGATAAGGAGAGACTTACACACACACACACACACACACACTCGCACACACACAGCTGTGCCAACTGATAACAATCTTTTTCTTCAAAAATAATGAAGTGGGCCCACAGGCACTATAAACTACCACAATACTGATTCTATTTTTTCTACGTCTATCTAGAAATAGTTTTTATTTCATTTAAAATCAAGAATAGCTGCTACAAAAAAATTATCTTTTTTTTTCAGGCTGGATGTGAACGTGGAAGTGACGACCTCCCACCCCCCTGATCCCTCCACCATCTCCCGGACAAGTGGATCAGTTCAGGGTTGGATGATGTCACAACCGGAAGACTCCACCCACATCTGGTGAGTTGGTGAGCGCCGCTAGACATTGTTTTATTTGTCTGCATGACACCGTTTTATCCATCCATTATCTAACCATCCATCCATCTAACCAACCATCTAACATCCATCTAATGCCATGCAAGTCTTTGGGGTCAAAAGTCAACTTGGTCCTAGAGACATGGGACCACTTGCAGGTGAAAAATGTTCTTCCTCCAACGTGGGGCGTGACAGAGAAAGTTTGAGAAACACTGCTCTAACCAATCAACCATCCATCCATCCATCCATCTAAGATCCATCTAACCAATCAACCATCCATCCATCCATCCATCCATCCATCCATCCATCTAACCATCCATCCATCCAAGATCCATCTAACCAATCATCCATCCATCCATCCATCCATCCATCCATCCATCCATCTAACCAATCAACCATCCATCCATCCATCCATCCATCCATCCATCCATCTAAGATCCATCTAACCAATCAACCATCCATCCATCCATCCATCCATCCATCAATCCATCTATCTAACCATCCATCCATCCATCTAACATCCATCTAACAATCAACCACCCATCCATCCATCCATCCATCCATTCATCTAAGATCCATCTAACCAATCAACCATCCATCCATCCATCCATCCATCCATCTAACCATCCATCTAACCATCCATCCATCTAAGATCCATCTAACCAATCAACCATCCATCCATCCATCCATCCATCTAACATCCATCCATCCATCTAAGATCCATCTAACCAATCAACCACCCATCCATCCATCCATCCATCCATCCATCTAACCATCCTACTCATTACAACAGCGTAGAAAAAGCCTGTAATGCATCATAAGACAGCTTTTCTTGATGCTGCAGGTTTTTAAACCCTTAAACTCATTGGGAGATGCGCTGATTTCAACAAGCTGCTGTTTATTTATACATTTAAGTCACCATGCTGCCTTTGATGAAAAAGCCAAGCGTCCGCTCTGAGCAGGAGCTTCAAACGTCTTCCAGCGTAAATGCACTTTATTCGCTTCTGCAATAAAAACAGAACACTCAATTTACAACGCGCCTATTGTTTCTATTTAATATGCCAAGCATTTGGGGGCCAGACTGAGAGAACACACAAATTACTAAAACAAAAAATGCAGATGAAGGATGCCCGGGCCCCTCCCCTTCCAATTTCATTCTAACGGGCCAGGGCTGGACGGGCGTGTGGGGCGGGGCGGCGGCGAGCAGCGAGGATGCTTCTGGAGTAAATCACTTGTGGAAAGGTGAAATGTGGCCTGCACGAGTCGCCCTAATCCGTGCCAGACATGTGCGGAACACGCCAGAGGAGCAGGTGCAAACAATTGAAGCAGCTGTCAGTGAGCTGCCGTGATCTCTTTTGATATCTTAATTGTTAGTCAATCCGGGGGCAATTTTGGCAATGTTGCTGTCAGCCCCTGGACCTGCCCCCGGCCCGGCTCACATCTGTCAGAGGCCGACCCGGGCCCTCACGCTGCTGCTGCTGGTCTCTCTCTCCTGTTCTCTGTGACGTGTCTCTGGGATGTGTGTGTGTCCAGCCCGTCCTGCATCTCTGAGGGAAATCGGGCCTGATTGCTGCCATTTCCGCTCACTTTGGCGGTTCGGGTCGGGGGTTGCGGGCTAATGCTGATAATTGCCACGTTTCAAAAACTACTGGATTTCGTCAGGCCTCCCACCCTATCCCTGTCCAGCCCCGTCCAGACCCCCCCCACCACCTCCCCCCTTTCCTCGCACGGGGTTCAGAGTTCCTAAACATTGTGATTAGCATAAAAGCAGAGTGTACGTCAGTGTGGATTCGGCCTGCGGGGACGTGAGACTCTCCAGACGCCGGCCGCCGTTGGCTGATCGGCGGTTTTCGCGGAGCAGCGAGCGATAGTTCCCTGCAAGAAAAAAAGAAAATATCAGCTGCAAAAAATCAAAGCGAAAGTGTCCCCGCTCCTTTTTTTTTTTTTCACGCGCACATTCACAGACAGCCGAGAGGCGTCGTTATAAAGAGATAACTCAACGCGGCGTGACAGCGAGTGGCCCGGCTCTAGCCGTTCGACATGAGGTGAGCCCCCCCCCCCAATCCTGACTGTAAGGCCCGCTCTGACCTGCGCCCCCGTGATTTATGCGGCCCCTGTAAGCGGGGGTCTATTTGAGGGCCCGCGGAGGAATGAAAGTGTTAGCGGCGAGCGTTGCAGGAAGGCGGGGTCGCTGCCGAGAGAGTTATGAGTTTTCTCAGCTGAGTGTCCCGGCTTCGGCTTTCTGACATTGTTTTCATCAGAGGGAAGGAGTAGTAAAAGCTTCTTTTTTTTCTGTGGGGGTGGAGGGGGCATATGAAGATGCGGTGGGGGGGGGGGGGGGTGAAGGGGATGGGGTGGGGGGCATGGAGCCTGCAGGCTTGAACTCCACAGCTGAACCACTGACCCCGGCCATCCATCAGTGCAGGGGTGTGACAGGGCAGGAGCAGGGGTATGCCGAGTGTGTGATGGGGAAAGAGACTGAAGGGCTATAATGGGCTTTGGGACACGGGAGGGAGGGGTTGGTCACTCGGGACTAGAGGGGTTTGGGGCGGGTTGGGGATCGGGGGGGGCAGTGTACTGTATGAGGATGGAGCGACGCAGCCTATGATGCCTGCGACTGGAACAATGAAGTGTGTGTTGACTTGCAACGTGACGACGCATTAGAGATAATCCGAATATATGAAACTTACTTTGTTTCTTTGGGGATAATTTTTGGGGAGTCGCCTACGAATGCAATGGGAAACAATGGTACAGTGGTGAGTCTCAGTGTGATCACACAAAATGAATGGAATGAAACGACTGTGTGCTAAATAAGTAAAGTGGTGGATCAACTTCACAGTTTGCGCAAGAACGGTGTGACAACAAAGCAGGGCAACAAAAAACACTGACGTTAACATTGTTTGCAATATGCTTTCTTACCTTTAGATGGGGCTAGATCTAACACAAGGTGCTTTAAAAATCTTTAAAGTTATATTGTAGAGCATCCATTTCCCAGACTAACTGATATTTGATAATAATAATAATAATAATAATAATAATAATAATAATAATAATAATAATAATAATGATGCCTACATTTATAGAAATGTAAACCCGCATTTTTTTTATTAGCACAAAGTCCACTTGAATCAAAAACAAGCAAAAAACACAAATCTTTCCGTCTGTAATCCCATGTTTAAATTTTGGCCCGAGCTCAACGCCAAACAGAACCCCTCCCCCCCGACTCAGGCCCCATACCGGGAGTCTTTCAGCTGTTGCCCAGGACTCACTGTCACTCGGCTGCACACAATGCGTGGCCAGTGAGTGAGTGAGTGAGTGGACTGGATCACATCCGTCCACCGAGGGGCTTTGGCCCCCAGCCAGACGGTCCTGGGGCCAGGAGGGGGTGTGGGGGCGACTTGGCCCCCCCGTAGCACCCTGTAAGACCAAAGCAACTCTAATGGTTAAGTCTGAGTCGAAGCCATGAGAGCAGACGTGGAGGCTGGGGGGACTTTTGGGACTCTGCAACACATATTCCAATTTCATTCGGGGCCAGAGACGGAGCCTTGTGTCTCCGGCATTAGCGGTTATTGGGGTGAGTGTGTTTGTCTGCTTGACACTGCGTAAAAGAGGGTTAATGCCGGCGGGAGGGGGCAGAGAGGGAGGGGCGGGGCCAGAGAGAGGGAGTGGAAGAGTTTGCTGGCCCTCTCTGCTAGGTTATGGCGCTGCCGCATGGACAAAATTCATGAGCAAGCGAAACCACTGTTTTAAATAGCAGGTATCTGGTGTCGGCGCGCCCCTGAGAGAGAGAGAGAGAGAGAGAGAGAGAGAGAGAGAGAGAGAGAGGGAGAGAGCGAGGCCCGCTCCATCAATATGTTCCTTTGCCCTTGTCCCGCTCCTGATATCTTTATCTTGTCAGGACCTCTCCGGTGCGTTCCACCTCAGCGGCTCCTCACGTCCTGTGCAGATGGGCTGCGCCTGCTGCTGCTGCTGCTGCTGCTGCTGCAGCGTCCACTCTGGGACCTTCTGGACAGATGGGAGGAAGGGTGGAGGGATGTAGGGGGGGTAATGATGCTGCAGGCCCGAGCTGACGACAGCTTTATATCAACCCCGTAGTCTAAACATCAGCGGAGAACTATTAGCGCGTTTCCGGAAGACGTCCGCCGGGTTTTGTAACGCGAACTTTTGAAAAATGTCTTTGGAAGCTTAAAAGATAAAAAATAAAAAAAATGTTCAAAAATACTGAAGTGATTTGGTACAAATTCATGAGGCTTTAGTCTCCACGTCCATCCCAAACATTTGTGCATTAGCTCTGAATTCAAAAAATTTAAAAAATACCACCTCATAGAGTGCAATAAATTTATTACGAGTGAGAGGAAGTTGTTTTGGCTGTTTCCATAAAATTTTGAAATCCACATTTCCTCTCAAGTTCCATTAAAAGGTTTTATGGAAACGCGCTTGTTGCAGGAATCTTGGTTGGAAATATTAAATGAAAAAGATGTTGAGTCGTTAACTTTTTACATCAATCTGGATAATTTTATTCAGCAACCCTCCACTTTAGCAGCGTCACGTGTTAAAGTACAGAAAACGACACATTTAGCCCTCCGTTTACAGCTGTCTTGAAAGGTGTTGAGGGTGTGGCAAACATCTGGCTGTGGCTGTTGTCACCAACCGGGGAAGAGGTATCACTGTCCTTTCTGACATCATGAAGGGCTTATTTTCACAACTGCACACATTTTCTGCAATGTGGAGCTAACAAAGGAAATAAAGAACAGACTTCACTAATCTTTGAGGAGTTCAAACTGCTCCAAGATGTGTGGGGTTTTTTTTTTAAATGCTGCAAAAATTGTTCACGTGATGAATCCAACTGTTCACCCATGCTGTGCTGCCCCATGCGCTGACTTTTTCTGTGGCGCTTCTAATAGAAAATTTGCATTAGTCAATCTGTTAAAAACAAAACAAGATCTGCTCAGATTGTCGAGTGGCAGCTTCCACTGTTCTTTCCTGTAATTTCAGGCTTACCCCCCCAACCCAACCCCAACCCCAACCCTCCCACCCCACCACCCCTCCAAACCCCCCCTAGATGGAAATGGAAATGGGAGTGGGATTGTGGGAAATGACAGATGCGGCTCGGGAGAGCCATTGAAGGGGTCATGTGTCATCACGGGGTCACACACGGCCTTTGACGGGGGAGCCGAGGGTCCGGGGGGCCGGCTCGGGGCGGGGGGTGGGGGGGGGGGGGCTCGCCTTCCCACACTACCTGGCGAGACGGAGGCCTGGGAATGCGGCTCGCCGCGACCTGACTGACTCCACTCACCTGTCAGTGTGGTCATAAGTGTGGCCCGGGATTTATGTTGACCAGTCTGACTGGCTCTGTCCTGCCACATGGGAATGCGTCTTCATCTCCCAACTGTTCCGGGCCGCGTGATTTATTTCACCGTTTGAAATCCGTTACACTTCAACCTCGATTTCTGCCTCTTGGATACTGGACGTGAGCCATTGTCGCGCTGGAAGATCCAAAGAAAAATCACCTGAAATATCACCTTTGTCTCCTCGCTTCCACTTTCGTTCAGTCTGTTGCACTTTGGTGCAACGTGTGTGCGTACGTGCGTGTGTTTGAGGTGGAAAGGGCCGATATTTTCACGACAGTCGCTTTACCTGTGCACACACGATACCCCTCCAGCCTGCCTGGGCAGATGGCGATTGCTTTCCAGTTCTGAAAATCAAGCTTAAGAAAACACAGGCAAGACTAAAACGCGGTGGACCGTGTGCAATATCCCTCTGATAGATAGCACTGCTGCTGCTGTGTGTGTATGTGTATGTCTGTGTGTGTGTGTGTGTGTGTGTGTGTGTGTGTGTGTGTGTGTGTGTGTGTCGCTGACGAGGGCTGATCCTCTGGCGTCTGTCACGCGCTGCCTATCCTGGGGAAATCATTAAGCAGGAGCACCAGTCCGTCACTTCCTGGCAGGGCGCGCGAGCCAGTTGAAGGACTTTATGTGTTTTCAGGTGGACAGGTGGAAGCCTTACAGAAGGCCTGAAACCAAGACGGGAAGCTTTTGCTTTTGTTTTGTTTTGGTCGCTGTTGCTCTTTCGACTCGGAGTCACAGGTGAAGGTTTTAAAATCGCAAGTTTTTCTCAACATTTTGCTGGAAGTTTTGACATCTTGAGAGCCAGCTGAGCTAAACTGCCACAGTATTTCTTATATTCTTATGAGAGATGGAACACTCGCAAGCTTCTGAATGTACCTTCGCTTTTGCCAACGACAGCTGTATTTTTCTATGTCATTAATTGTGACCATTTCATTTTAGGTATGAAACCCGAACTTCTCGCCGTCTTGAAACTCAATAGTCCTTTTAGTGTCAAACGTGGCCCCGCCCTGCTGCGTCTCTCTTGGAATCTGCAGTCATGTGACTTGCCCCCACTGTCCCAGGCTGCCGAGGCTATTGATCACCGGCTGCCGCAAGTGAGGCATTAACCGTACGGCTCATCCTGCTGCACTGATCACCATCGATCAGCGGGTGATGGTATGGTAAATTATCCAGTTATTTTGATACTAATCTTTTAAAATATATATATTTAAAAGATCATATAAAATTAAATTTACAGAAAAAGAGAATAAAATTAATATTACATCACCCATCTAGAAAAAAAAATGTTTTTACTCAGAGGGTAACCCAAAATAAAAATGAAAATATCAAAAAAGCCAACATATTTTCATAGGCCAAATGAAATTTACAATTTCAGATTCATAATTGAACAAGAACTGGAAACATGACTGAACGGACTTTCATATTTATTTATTATTTATTACTCTATGTTCCCTTTTGGAATTTTTAAATTTAAACACATCATCATAATTATTAGCTATTACGTAAAAAAAATACTTTTAAGCACCTGTTAGTATTATTTTTTTTTTTTAATTTAAAATACAGACATCCATATATAAAAAATACAAATATCAAATTAATAAAGAAATGTGATAATGTGATATTCACAGTTTGTATTCATCTCATTTTCAATCTCTATGCAATTTTTCTGTCTGTTATATGTTATTTAAAAAACAAAATGTCGAAATTATTGAATTTCTGGCTATTGTTTTGTGCAAGATCATAACCAAAAAAAAATGACATTGATGTAATCAAGAAAGTAACGTATACGTCGCGGAAATTACCCAAAACTTCTGGACAATCCAAGTGAGGACTTACCTTCAGCTCTAATTAGTGCTGAGTGCTGCGGAAGGGAAATTGGGCCGATCAGGTCTCTTCAGACTGCTGGCGCCCTTTTCTCACCGAGGCTGCTGCTGTTGCTGACTGGAAGGCCTGCGAGGCCTGCGAGCCCTGCGCCCTGGGTAGAAACAGCTTCCATGTACTTACACTGCCATCTACTGGCGTAAAGACAGGAAGTCGCAAGTCGGCGTTTGCAACGGTGTGCGCGTGAATTGTTGAAAACTATTTTCCCCTCGTTGTTGGTTGGTCGTCGTGAAATGTGCTTCCCTACACAAAAAAAAAAGAAAACCCTGTAGACAAACCTTACAGACACTAACATTGCAACAGACATTTGTAACATAACATTTAAACCTCAGCTGTAGGAAAAAAAAAAAAAAAAATGAAGTGCCAGTGTCTTACTTTGTGTATGCTAGCCTTTCACAATCTGTATGCGCTAAAGGCAATTGAACAACATTCTCAATACATTTTATGCAACATCTTTCGCATCCAATCATCAAATATGTTCATAATTACAACTAATACAAACAAGAGGCTCCACGTCTCTCCTATGTATCGTCACTATGATGATTGAGCCTCAGCGTTACAGCGTTTGACTTTATTGTCATGTTTGACTGGTCTGAGAGGTGCAGAATAAGAAGTTAACCTCTCCATAGTAAATGTTAAGGGTCCGTTCGGATGAACCGTACTCTCAAGAGCTTCTTTTTTTTTGCCTCTGTGCTCCGTTCTGGCTCACTTCACCCTTGTGCGTGTATAAGAGACGTCTTGTACACAAGCCAGAACAAATCCTCCACTGGCCTTCATAAAATGCAGAAACTGGGCTTTGTGTGGTCTGTGTGTGTGTGTGTGTGTGTGTGTGTGTGTGTGTGTGTGTGTGTGTGTGTGTGTGTGTGTGTGTGTGTTTGTGGAAATCCCACATGTGCCTCCCTGAACCTGGAGCCTCTGCGTGTGCGGCAGCATACGCTGCCGCTGAACCCACCTCGGGCAGGACCCCTCCCCTCCCTATAAAGTGGATTTTTTTTTGCTTCGCACGGTTCATAAAAAGATCAATAATGATCACACGTCAAAGCTGGAGCTCCCGCCGTGAAGTCATTTCTCCTGATATTGTTGGATGCAGGCGAGTGTGTTGCCGGGGCCCCTAGCTGGCCTTTTAAAAGAACGTAGCCCCAGAGTCGCTCTCGGGTCCTTTAACGTTTCGCCGAACTTTGCACAAGCTCACTCCGGTTTCATCGATGTAAAAAATATCCGCTTGCATCGGTGCGACTTTAGGGGTGAACTTTCACCTCATCGTGTAAATATCTTGCGTGTAAATCTTGTGCATGAATCCTCGGGCAGAGCAGCAAATAAAATGAATATAATCTTCAGACCTTGCTGATTATTCAGCTTGACCTTCGCTTTTTGAGGCCTTCGTGGTTTCTACCTTAATAGCGAAGGAATGGAGAGATGAAAAACTGCTGCCCACACCGCACAGTCCACTGGAATGTTTGGGGTTCTGTTTTTTTTTTTTTTTTTCTAAGTTGGGAGACGGTGATGTCATCAGTGTTTTTTTATCTGAGTTGTGATCTGAGGGGGGCAGGGGTGGGTTTTTTTCAACTCTGGTCGAGACTCTGGGGCCCGGCGGTGAACCCTTTGCTTTGCCAGGGAGCCTATTTAAGGAGATTACTCAGTCACCACACCTTTGTTGCATTATGGGCCCGAGTGAGAGGCCGCGCACTCCGGACGTCCCAGCGAGACGCCACGCTGACGGATTTTTTGACACCCGCGTAAGCACAGACGGAGACTGTGCGTTTTTTTTCAATTCATATTAAAAGTACGATAATAAATTCTACCGTTTCTGTGCTTGTGAATATGTAAAAATCAGCCAGACCCTCAAGTTAGATCCCCTCATAAGAAAGTCCTGGCAAAGGCTGCTGTTTGCTTAATAATCCACATCCACGTTGAAATTCAATCAGCTGCGAATGTTTTGATCACTCCAAACATGGAACGGCGAGCGCCACTCTTACGCCGCCCCGACTTCGCGGCGGGCTCGTAAAAATCCGATGACTCCCGAGCTGCGGTGGGCTCGGCACCATCCAATCCCATGTACCGAACAAATTTCAATTACAAAACGAGAAAGGCACACTTTAAAAATAAAATAGAATAAAAACACAGCGGGGACACTTTTGGAAGTTACTGTTCACCCACAATCAGATTAAGTTATTTCCTCGTGGTCTGGTGGAGGAGAAGGTTGATGTCTGAACCCTGAGCATTTCTGAGGTGATGACCTCAACGCTCCAGTCCACGTGTGGTGGTCTGCATATTTGCTCAAATTGAGTTAGGGGCAAAATTTGGCTGTTTTGACATCTCCTCCAGTATTTATTGTGCCATAAGATTTGATTTGTAGTTAGTAGAGTTACACTCTGTGCCTCAGAAATAAAGCCGACCGTAGGCAGGAACATCAATCATCAACTTTCTGCCATTTAAAAGCTGCAGTTCGCAGAAACGCAACCTTCACTAATACGCAGCTGACACGGAGTTGATGATTCCGCATCAGTGTTACATTAAAGGTCCATATCGTACCAATTTTCACATCTTTATTTTTCATTCCGGAGGCAACTGCCCCATGGCTGCCTTGCATGACAAGTCACACCAGAAAATGGGAAACGGCACATTTAGCCCTCTGTTTGCAGTCAGCTTCCTGCAACGACTGATCCCTTGTTGGACATTTGGTACGTGTCGAACGCATGTCTTGAGAGAGTGGAGCCAACTCCTGACTGCGGGGTGACTTCACAAACTCCAGCACTCTTTGGGAGCATCACAACAGGCTGATTTCCAGAACGGCACACGCTTGCTGAAACGCGGAGCCAGCGAAATTTGCAAAGGGTGGATTTCTCTCACCTGTGGGACGTTGACGGACAGGGTAGATCTAGTATCTTTTACTTTGAGGCCGAAGGTTATGGGTCCTTTAAACATATTTGCATTTGACAGTTTGACAGTCACAAAAAGAGCTAAAAGCCCCTTTAAAGTTACTTGACTGATTTATGAGTTGGCAGCTGGTGAATTTATACTTGTGACGGCAGTAAAGGTGACTGACAGTACAAAGTACAGAGTGTTAAATACGATAACACCATCATCTATTTCTTGAATTTATTATTTTAGACACTTTTTACAGCATATTTTCATTTGATTATTTATTTATATGTGAAATTGTCAAAAACCAATCAAAAGGCCGTGAAAATCTTCTATTGTTTGATGTTCAAATGCTTTTCTCTCAGCGCTGCTGCGCTGGGGGCCAAAATCTGAGCACTTTTTCCCTTTATTTCCCATGGCGGGAGCGGAACGGAGGTGGCAGTCTGAGGCGCGGGCAGAACCCGGTGGGCGTTGAAGGGGAGTTCCACTCCGTGTTCCAGCCACACAAATCCTGACTTTATTACCCGATAAAAAAGGCCCCTTGGGGTAATCGCGACAAGCAGTTGCCCCATGTCGTGCCCACTCTGCAGCGGCACTGCAACAGACCAGACAGAATGGGAAAAAAAAAACACATATCTCAATTCTCACACTGGCCCCGTCTCTCTCGTCTCCCCTCCCCCCCCTGAAAAAACTTGTCTTTTATAGACGTTTGCTGCAGATGGGTTAAATATTACATCAAAGCATCTTTAATGTTTCACAGTGGGTCTCACGTTTCCCGCCGGTATCGAGTTCAAAACTAGCGCAGGCTGCGTTTTTACAGTAGATTTAATGGATCAATGTCCATAATCACATTAGCACTGGCTTAACATATAACAAATTTCACCGTACCGGCATCAAAGCCGCTGACCTCTTGTTGTAATCAGGCATAGCATCCCCCACCACCACCAACCCCCACGCTCAAGATCTATGGACCTTCTGATAGAAAATTGTCAAGGGGGTGATAAGCTGCAGTGTGTGCGTGCGGCTCAGCGGGGAAAACGTAGGCGGCTCGGCCAGCGGGGAGGAGAAACATTTGTCCCTCTGAGTCACACAGTCGGAGACGTTTTGCGCGCCTACTGGCTGGTTCCCCGATAATCCAGTCGTCACTCGGCCCTTTCATTGTCGAGCGAGGCAACAGATGGAAGAATTAACAAATGGAGCTAAAGGCAACAAAAAAAAAGAACCCTAGGGTTCAAGGAGCAGAGGAGGGCAAAGCAGCCAGGAGACTCTTTTTTTCTTTTTTTTGGATGGGGGGGGGGGGGAATAGAAGGCATGATGTATGGCGCCCGAGTAAAATAAATAACGCGACAGCCCTCGCTCGCCACTTCCTGCGCGAGGCCAGCAAGGCCATCGGCGAATAATACGGATTGGCAAAAAATTCAAAGAGACAAACTGCAGACAAACTAGAATTGATGGCTTCCACCGAGCCACTCGGGGGCGGGGGGGACGGGCCATGATGTAAAAGGAAAAACATGTCGGGTTCCCCCAGCCAGGTTAATCAAGACAAGCTTCGTCTGCGAAAAAAAAAAAAAAAAAGGCCTGCGTGTGCGTTTCTGTGTGTGTTTCTGTGTGTGCGTTTGATTACATCCCTTTGCCTACGTGGCGCGCAGATACATGTGATGCAATTTCTTATTGCCGTTGTTTTGTTTCATGTTTTTTTTGCGACTGCCTTTGCCACGCGAGGCCCGCAGGCCCGAGGTTACCCACGCTCCTCACAACAGCGCCGCAAAAATAAACAGGAACACTCCACAATCCATCATCCCAGCGTGCAGTGGGAGTGTGCCCAACACAAACACGGCTTCTGTTTTCTATCTGTGCGCACGCACCGTGTAAAAGCGACTGTGTGTGTGTGTGTGTGTGTGTGTGTGTGCGCGTGCTGGGATGGGATGGGTAGCTGAGCTCTGTTACGCTGCTTCCACGGCCGTGAAACTAAAAACTGCCCCGCGCCAAATGAGGATTATACAAACGAGCTTCCTTCTCGTTCTTTGTCTCAATATAACAGTGCCTCGACATGACACAGAGGAGAGACCCAACACATTTTGCTTAATTACTCTCATAATTCTCCCGGAATTGTTTTCTTATTTTTTTATATGATGACGAAGACTGAAGTGTAGGAAAGGCTCATCGTAAACTGGCTGGGATTCGTCTTTTCATGAGTTTTTTTGGAACTTGCGACGCATGCAACGACTCACTAACCATAGCAGCAAAGTATAATTCAATGACCAAGAAGCAGCAGCAGCGTATGACTACTTGTGTGCAGCTCACTCGATACTAGTGTTGTAGTCAAGGCTGCACCAACCGAGTCCAAGACATTATCAAGACTAGAGAGCATCGAGATCGGGACAAGACCAAGATATTTGGGGTGCGAGACTAAGACAAGACCAAGACTTTATATGTCAAAGAAAAATGTCAAGCTGAGCTCAGGTTGAGATGTATTGGCATGATTCACAGGAAGGGGATCCTGACAGTGTCCCTTTTTGAAGTTCCACAGGAGTAGAGATGTGCCCTAACCAAGGCTAATTCTCCATGCGGGTGGGTAATTGATGCCGCATGCCTGATTTATGCTTAAAAATCTGACCTCATCCGCAATATTTTCTGCTTGAGGCTTTAGATTGATTCCCGCGTCGCCCTTCTTGTCACACAACACCGTCGGGTCCAAATAGCAACGCGGTGGCGAGGCTATTGTGCGCGGTGTAACGCGTTTTACAATATCCTCATTCACAGCACGCGGAATTTATTTCCAAAAAAAAAAAAAAAAACCCTCTGGGTAACGCAATGCCACGCTGTGATCACACACACACACACACACACATACACACACACACACACACACGTGCGGCAGTCGACTGCATTCAATTATCCGCGGCCCGCTCTCCAATCTGTCACTGCCCGAGCTCATTTGCAAGTGTGCATGTACAGTGATTAAAGAAACCTCTGTACTGCCGTTACCAAAAAGGAGGGAGGGGGGCGGATACCCACCCGCCCACTCGCCTCCTCATTTTTTGGGGGGAGGAATTCTTCAAGAATGAGGCGAGGCTTGTTGTGTCAGAACACGGCGGGCAGATGTGTACAGATCGCTAACATAGCCGATGCGTCGGCGGCGCTGGTTGCCGTGGCGGTGGTGGCGGCGACGGCGGCGGCGGCGCAGTCATAATAATTAAAGGCATGCAACATCCCGGGACTTCATTAATCATTGGTTGATATGGACTTTGAAGCTCCCTAATGGAAAACAGCCTGCCCACTCTGGGTTTATTGTGTCTGTACAAATTGTTGGGATAGCGTGTGCGGCGAGGATTCGCAGGATGTGGCCACGGGAGAAAGGCAAAACACCGAGGGCAAAGCCTGGAGATGCTTGCGGCGAGATCAAGGGGTCAAAGGTCGCGGTGTGGGCACCGGGGGCTGGGGGGCCAGAAATGAGCCGCTGACAGAGGCGGCGGTGTCTGTTTACGAGCCTTTTTTTTTTTTTTTTTTGGTGTTTGCACGTTTGTCCTCTGATTAATGGCGACCGGAGTCGGCGCGGCCTGCGGTGCCTGGCCGATATTCATCACGTCTGCCACGTATCGTCATCTCTGATTGGCCGCGAGTTTCTCAGATTGTCACCACCACCCCCCCCCCCCCGCCCACCTCCCAGCCATCTTGAAGGTGCATTAAAGGGAGATCAGAGCGAGAGATTACTCTCGGTGCTGAGCTCGACGGTGCCAGAAGTGGAAATTACGGATAGGTTGTCAGCGCCAGCTTTCTCTCAGGCCGGCTCTCTCGTAAAATATAAAAAAAAACAAGGAGGAGGCAGCGCTCCACGTGAAACCCTCCGCCCCAACGGCTCGTGACCGGTCCCTGGCAGCGCCGTCGGCGGCCGAGTCACAGCCAAGAGTGCATGTGTGTGGCTCAGTGAGAGCGACGAAATGCACAGGGGAGGAGGCCGCTCAGCACTCCAGCCCGGGACGCATGCATCTTCCTCCAGTAAAAGTCCCCTTGGCATCTTTACATTGCATTAGAGCTCTAAATCCAGGGGAATATACAGAGAGAAGGAGCGAGGAGGGGGGCGACATCCATCATCCGGAATGCAACGGATGAAGTCATTTTATAGTCTCCCTCGTGTGTCCTGCCTACAGGTGCAACGGTGCAAAGTCTTCCTCTGGTAACTGAGGTGAGATGTCATCCCTTCAGGGCTGCAGCCACTCGGTTTTACTCCACACAGTCACCTTTCACTGATCACCGTTCATCGTGCGTATATGGTGAATATTAATAGTGTCGTAAATGAAAGACAAAGAGCAGGTTCACTTTTTTCCCCCACTCCCTGGACGCAAGTCCCTCCCTTGGATTTGTCATTTTATGGAGTGCGACTGACAGATGAAAGTTAGCTCGGGCCTCTTTGAGTAAACAAGTAAAAAAAAATAACATTCCTGTGCATCCATGGCAAAGAATTCCAGACCCCACAGAAATCAGCTCACTTAATATTATATACATATTAAACATCCATTTAAAATTATATAACAATACTCTCTTTTTTTTAATGGCTAGTTGATTGTTCATTTCCTGTTTTACATTTGTTTGTTGTTTTAGTGTTTCTCCTTCCATGCTTGGGCATTGCGTTACCCAGAATTCTGCTTGCAGTACTTTGGATTTTCTTTCTCTATAATGTAAAGTGCCTTGAACATTAAATGCCTTGTTGTCGTTGTTACTATTATTCCCGCTGACTACATTTGAGTCAAATCATGCAAGTGCAATGACATGAACAGTGACAATTACCCATTTGCATTCAGGGGAAAAGACTCCACGTTCCCTGTCAAACTGCTCCTACAAAAGTCAACCTTATACAATGTCGCCACCTTGTGTTGCTTGTAAGCACAGACAGGCTTTCGAGGGGGGCGGGGGGGGGGGGTGCTTGTTTCAGGCCTGTAGAATCACGCCGATTTCTGCTAACCGAGATACGTTTTTATTGAAAAACAATTCACAAATACGTTTTATATTTAATTTATATATGCACACATGTATATGTATAACAATCACAGCATAAGTGCTATAAAAAGAATTTGTATTTACAAACATGTTGAGATCACAACACTCTATACTGACATGGTAAAAAAAAAAAAAAAAAACGAGCGAGAGAATACTGCATTTGCAGGCCGAGTGTGTAACATTTACTGGAAAACTAGCATCATGTTAAATAAATATATTTATATTTACATATATTGATATGGTTTTGTATATATTTACACAAAACCGTTGAAAATAAATAACTGTCGTGTTTACATACAGTATATAATGGAAGAAGCATGTTTCCAACATGCTTTCTAACCTCTGGACGCTAGTAAAGATTGCACACCGGGCCTTTTACTCAGGTAGACATTTGTGTATCGCGCTCACAGAGAGGTAACGAGAGAGAGAAAATCTGTCTCAAGGCTGTAAAAAGTTCATCATTCTGCTTGTGGCCTTTGGCTTTTTCGACAAACCGTCCACTTCATCTGCGTATACCGGCTTCTCTCTTTCATGCAGAAGCAAGTAGTAGAGCACGAGACACACCAGCCCCAGGAAGGTGGCCGAAGTTATCGCGAAGCCGAGCGACAGCAGCGCCTCCAGGCTGAGCGTCTCCGGCTTGAGCAGGTAGAGCAGCGCCGGGGCCGTGAAGTTAACCGAGGAGTAGAAAAAGTAGTAGACGACCATGGCCTCCCCCGTGTCCTGCCCTTTGACGTTGAAGAAGGTGAACATGAGGATGACCCCGACGACCCCGCGGTACAGGAACTCCAGGCCCCAGGACGTGCAGAAGTTGGTCCGCAGCAAGTGGGCCCAGGCGGTGGCCAGCAGCCAGGCCACGGCGAGGCCGACTGCGGTGTAGCTGCTCAGCAGGAAGAGGAGGCAGTAGCTGAGGATGTGGGTGGTGATGGTGCACACCTTGTAGAGGAGGTAGACGGCCGTGGGCAGGCCCCAGGCCATCTCCCTGGCGTGCGGCAGGGAGATGCGCAAGCAGCGGCGGTAGTCCACCAGGGCCCAGGCGATGTTCAGGAAGGAGAAGGCGATGGATAAGTCTGAAGGCAGAGGAGAGGCGGTTCAAAGGTCTCATAACAAACAAACAATGAACATGAAGACCTTTAGACAAAATGCAAAAATATCACAGGGGAAGTAAAAATGCATAAAAAGAGATTGGTGAACACCTCCTGTCAAGAAAGTAAGCCATAAGAGCAAAAGGTGGGGGAAAGAGGTAAGTAAAGACATACAGCGTATACAAGTGTACTAGCGATGACCCGATCAGCGGTTACCTGCAGTCCTTCTGATGGTGGAGATGCATGTGATCAATTATTGCCAGTTTTCAGTAAATGCCTCATTTTGTGTTCTTATGTTCAGCCACTTCTTGGTTATGGACTTCTTGCAATCTACCAGTAATATTCTCAGCAAATATTTATCTGTGTTACCACACACTGACCCATTTCCTCCAGATAAACTACAACAGTTTGAAACATACATTTATTTTTGTTGCAAACACCGTCTCTAAGAGTCGATGTATTGCGTAGCCAAAATGGGTGTGTTTCTCAAAGTGGGAGGCCTGGTTGGAGTGTGTTTTGGGTGGGTTTTTTTTAAGGAGTGCAGAAATAGCAGATGATGTTTTTTCCATGAAAATTATCTCCAAAGTGGAGAATCTGTTGTTTTCCGTTGTTGTTGTTTGAAAATTTCCCTCCTGTTTCCCTGTGTGATTTTGATGTTGCCCTCAAAGATCTCGTTCTTCACTTACACTGCATGGGCGAGCCGTCCTGGCGGTCCATCACGATGTACAGCTGCAGGAGGAGCTGGGGGGCGCTCTCCAGGAGAGACTCGAACAGCTTGAGCATGCTCAGGTCGGTGGCCATGTGGAAGAGCTTGCGGTGCTCGCTTCTCATCTCCTCTTTTTCCTCGCGGGAGGCCGGCTTGGTCCAGAGCACCCTGTAGCCAAGCGTTAGCATGCTGCCAAACCTGTGCAAGACACATGGAGCACAGTGAGCTACACCCTGCCAACACACACTGCAGCTTTTCAATCATCACAGGGTCCCTACACAAATATGCATTTTTCTTTCTCCAACAAGTCATAGCTAAAATGCAGTTGTACTAGTTTGTACATTCTATTAAAACGCAAAATCCCCCAGAGGACATTTTGACTTGCTTTGACTTGGGCGGTCGAGCGCTTCGGTTGCAACGACAGGGTTCAATGTTCAATTCTTGCGTACTCTTATCCAGATGAGTCACCGCTTTCTCATTGTGTGTACCTCATAAAGATTCCTACGCCAAATAAATGCAGCACAAGTTCCCGCTTGGACCCGCCCGGGATGGCTGCTTTCTTCTCCTCAGCGTCCAACACGCCCTCTCTCAGGTCGTCAGCATACCAGGCGTAGCTGAACGTCTGCGTCACCAGCAGTCCAGCCAGGATGAAACTCAGAGTCAGCCCCATCCACAGAATCTCCCCCTCCATGAAGTATTTCACCACCAGCCGGACGTCCGTCGCGATGTCCAGCACATACAAGCTCAGTCCAAAAATGGTGAAGAACCATCGCAGCTTGGTGTACCGAGTCTCCGGCTGAAGCATGTTTTTTGTTTTCACTGTCCTCAGGTGGTTTCACTGGACGTATTGTAGACTACAGAGCTGCAGCTGGTTGTTGTTGGCTGGAACTCACCAACATTTTATCCCACCTGTCACGTTGACGAAAGCACACACTGTACCAGGAGAGACAAAGGGACATATCTGATCAAAATCAAAGGCTGCTTGAACACAAAGTTAGTGGCACGTATAGGTTGGACACAACTAGTACAAGTCAGTTGGAGGGTTAAAGTGTCTGACAATACACATAAACTGCATGTAGCTACGAAGGTGGGACCATAAAATCAGATCCTTTATCGGTGAGACTATTGATAAAAGGAAACCTCAACTTGCACAACAAATGTTGTTTTCCATTCGCATTTAAGGACATTTGAAAAAAAAAAATTTCAGGCACAGTTGTGTTAAAGATTGACAAAGAGCAGTGGGCTCATTTGTGCCCTATTTGTCCTATTACGTTAATATATAACAAAAATAAATAAATACTTTGACCTTCAGCTCAAACAGATCTCCATTTGATTATAACCTGCTTTTAGTCGCATATATGACCCACACACGCAGAAAACCTTCAAGAACTTACCGGAGCCGTTACTTCCCCGTGGTGAACAGCTGTGAGCAGCCAAGCAAACACTCCTGCAAGTTCTGTTTCTCTTTCCTTGAACTTATTAGTAGCCCTGCCCACAGGAAAATGCGCGGTTATGCAACAGATCTTGTGCCTGGGTGCACGTTTGTGTGAATGACCGATCATGCGTGACATTTTTTTCACACATGACCCCTCGGCGGCTAGAATTCACGCAAGCGCCATGTGACGACATCGCCAGACGCTCATGGGGCTAAAAGCCACTGTTTGCGGGAGCAGAAGTGTTTGTGTGCACAAGAGCTTTTCCCTTGTGCACTTCAGGCAGACACGCCTTAAGTCGCACAGTGGGTTTTCCGGGAACTGAGGCCACTTCACAGTGTGAGGGCAGATATCCCCGGTTGCATTTGGGAACCACCAAATTGACTTCTAGTCGTAGAATTTGAACGTTAATGAAAGCTTTATTGTAAGTATGCTTTTTAAATTACACGTGCTGAAAAAAAATCGTGTGATGTGATTTTACTGTTGGATTTTGGATTTTGAAAAATAATTAAGAGAACAAACCCCCATTTGACACACTTTGGGAATTTTACTGTCACAACTGAATCTGTTGTGGTTTTGCCCACACTGGCATTGTTGTGACACTAACGTCATTCTTCCAAGTCATTGTAAAAATGTCACAGAGTTTTGTGCCCATACTCAAATGGAAACAGGAAGCTACATAATCCCATAAAGCAGGTATCTGAGAGAGGTATCTCTCTGTTTGGTGTTCAATTGATTTCAGTTCTATTTTATTGCTCTTCACATACTATTTATTTTAAATGCCATCAGAAAACCTCCTCTTCCACGTATAAAGTTTTATTCTTCAGTATTTCTTGGGAAAAACTGCAGGCTGAAGACTTAAACAGTTATCAAGATCATCATCTTAATATTTTGACTTGTGCATTCCTTAGTCTCCAAAATATCACAAAATAATCAGAATTATGACTTTCGCCTACATTTTATTTATGCATTCATTTTTATGAAAAACAATTTTTGTTTGGCTGTTTGAACATTCCATGTCATTCAATTTACATTTTATTACATGTTCTCTGTATACATATTTTCCAAGGGTGTTTTATATTTTTCATAAGTGTGTTCCCCAGGTTAAATGACCTTTTTATTTATTTTAATATTAATTCATTAAAAAAAAAAATATATATATATATATACATATATATATACATATACATATATATATATACATATATATGTATATATATATATATATATATATATATATATATATATATATATATATATATATATATACATATACATATACATATACATATACATATATATATATATATATATATATATATATATATATATATATATATATATATATATATATTTATATATACATATATATATATATATATATATATATATATATATATATATTGTTTTGTCTTCTCTGGGCTGTTTACGTCAGAAGTGCCTCTACCTTCTGGTTCTTTGTGTGCCTTGTGCCTTGACAGATACTGTTACCATGTTCGATTCAAATGTGCCAATTTGTTTTGTACGATTTTTCAACACTTTTTTTATTTTATTTTATTTTTTTATTTTTTTAAGAAAAAACTCGGTCTTCGGGTCCTCCGAACCTCTGGGTGGCGCTCGAAGAACGCGGGCCGCTTCTCTCCCGTGCGCGATAGAGCGTCGTTGGTTGAGCGCGCGGGCGGACCCCTCCCACAGATAGAAGAGTGACACGCCATTCATCGCTGCCCTGCCCGCCCGCCCGCCTGCCTGGCCCTACGCTGCGCTTATAGGAAGCGGGAGGGATCTGAGAGTGTCTCCTCGGCGAAGGCGAGCGGTGGTGTCGAAACGAGCAGCGATCGCACTCCGAGAAAGCGGAAAGAAACGGAGGAGAAAAAAAAAAGTTGTGTTGGGGGGGACCGAGCCGCGTCGACATGGGCATCAGGAAAAAGAGCAACAAAAATCCGCCGGTGATGAGCCACGAGTTCATCATCCAGAACCATGCAGACATTGTTTCGTGTGTTGCTATGGTGTTCCTCCTCGGGCTGATGTTCGAGGTGAGTCCCGTCCACATCACATGCTGGGGGTTCTTTTGCTTTTGTTCGTGAATCGTTGAGTATTGCAGGGATGCCGACCTCCCTCACCGGGGTTACATCTTGAACAGCTGCCGGGGGGGAACCCACTCGTCCAGCATCTGCTCCATCAAACCTGACATGGCTGTCTGCTTGTATCTCCGCGCTACTTCCTCTTGTGCTGGAAACTTTTATTTCTTCCTTGTTTACAATCTTCCAGTCGCCCTTTGTTCAAAACACGTGACCCTATTCCTCCAAAGAGCCCCTTATAAACTATTCGTACCATTAGTTTGGCTTTCCAAAGCGCCAAAGGGAAGGCGCTGTTGGTTTTCCACCTGGCTGCTTCCCGTATTCAAATCGATCCTCTTTTTTTTCTTTTTCTTTTTTTAAAACTGCTCCGCCAACAGGCCCGGTGCACAAAACCGAGGGGAAGTTTGACGTTGCGACCGGAATTTCACCGCATATGCAGCTCACATTTGCGTAGTTATGTTCGCTTCCGTGCTTGCGACACTTTCGGGGCGCTCTCAACTCGGTAGGTTTGTGCGTTCAATGTGTTACGTGGCATTCGTACAGCGGCTCGTAGCGCTGTCATCGGCACGGCTCCCGATCAAAACCGAAACTTTTCGGCAGTCCGACTCGCACTTTAGCGCAAGTTCACGAGTTCTAATTCGATCAGCATCCCAAACGGGCCTGTGAGACGCGGCTGCCGCGCTTTCTTTCGTACAACGATCCATTTAAATCGCCTTTTCTCCCCCCCGAGCGAAAAACTAAGCGCCATTAACGTCAAGCGCGACGCCGGAGTCACCCACTTCCTGTTGGTGCTTTTGCAAAATAAAACTCGTCTTCTTAAGTCAACGTGTCCGTTATTTGTGTCTGCCTCTTAGCCCCCCCTCCCCCCTCCCCCAAAGGGGAAAAAAATCGATACCTGTCTAGAATTGAAGTCAACATGGCGACTCTGTACGTGTTTAACATGACTTGTTGTCCACGTAGTCATTTTGTTGTGAATAGGGATTCCACGGTACAACCGCCGACGTTTGCATTATTTCTCCAGTGGGTTGATAGAACTCTTTCCGCTGCCCGAGCGGTGCAGTGGTGAAATATCGAGAACAAGAGCAATTAAATTCAATGTGACTTTCAATTCATGTGTTTCTCCGTCTTATTTTAATTGTCAAAAGTCCAATATTCTGTTTTGCTTAACGCACCCTGCAAATGGCATTACTAAAAATAGCTGAAGCATGTTGTCAGCAGTTTTTTTTTGTTTTGTTTTTTAATGCAGGCTCTTATCTCTTACACTTTTTGTCTCCATTCTGCAGATCACCTCAAAATTTGCAGTGCTGTTTATTACCGTCCAGTACAATGTGACCATATCAACGAATGGTAAGTTCAGGAATTGGACCGACAGCGCAAATGACAAATGAGAGCAGATGTGCATATAATTAAATCAGGTTCGGGCTTCGACAGGTAACACTGTGTCATCTTGTGTGGCCTTGCGTGTCGATTCCAGAGCAGTGCAAGCCCGTTGGCGTGCCCTCGTTCTTTCTTTCTTTTCTTTTTTTTTTTGCCTTGGTCCATTAGAGCTAAATTTAGTCTGGGTGATTTCTAAAGTCCTCTTGCGACACGGTTCTAGCGCGGGGAAAGTGGGCTGAGGAGCCTCTCAATTGAAGTCCTGCTCAAGGTGAACAGTTTCTCCATCCGCTTTGCAATTGGGGAGCGTTCGGACCTCGTGGCTGTTGGCTCAGTGCTTATCTACAAAACCGTACCACTCACCCAATTCTGTAACTTATTTACAGCATGTATCAAATCTGGCAAATGGTGAACAGCGCCTTGATCCCTCTGCAGCGGAACAAATTCAATCACGCCATTGTTGTTTTTTTCTTCTTCTTCTTCGTTGTCTTCTTCTCCGCACCCTTCTTCACTGATGTTTACGGATGATTGGATTGATTGCAGCACTCACCCGCTATCAAATCGTTTGCCGGGAACCGTGCTCATGTTGTGTCATCTGTCTTCTGCCTGCAGCTAATCGGGTTACCGCCGTGTTTCAAAGGCAGAGTTGGAGTTTGCTGTGATGCTGTTTGAATTCGGAAGACGTTGGAATTGTTTGCACTGTTTGGAGTTTATAGTACTCGGTATTTATTAGCATCAGATGTGTGAATGACTGTCTGAGTTAGGGATGCAAATGATAATTCTATTAATCGTTAATTGATTGACTTTATCGATCGATTAACGATTAATTGATGAGCTGCGTTTCTTTTTCTTCTGAAGACCAAAAATTTCACAATGAAAAATGTGTAAGGAACACATTATTTAACCATAAAATAACATTGAGGGTCCAATGTGACCAATTGTTACATTAGAGAACAGTGAAAACACCATAAATATTTATCCTCTGACTTTAAGTTGATTTCTAATGGGTCGCATTTCAACTGTTTTTAACAAAAAATAATTGTTTAAAAGTAGCTTGTTATAGGTATATTTTGACCATTACAGTATCTACAGGTGAATTACTATTTCCTGCCACTACACTGTTATAATGATATTAATTACCCCTGTAACCCCTTTTTTTTTTTAATTTAATCGATTAAATTCTTAATCGACAATTAATCGATAATCGATTAATTGTTAATTATCCCTAGTCTAAGCATTTGTTCGGTGTATTATACGTGTGTCGATCGCACCTGTTTGCACAACATCGACCGACTGAAAAGCAACATCACCTCATTTCACGGTTGATAAAAAGCGCAAAATGTGGCAGTTCACTACATGAACCATCTCATTCTGACAGTATTTGTGTGTTGGATTGCATTCTGGAACATGTGAAGTAATTCAGTGTTTTGTCTGGCACGGCCCGATGGACATTGTTGAAGATAGATGGATAAGATAGATAGATACTCGGGTTTCGGGTCTGTTTTTCACTCTGCTCCGTCCAACATCAGGTCCAGACGAGACGCCCGTGAACTACTTCCACCACGGCATCAAGGACTTGGCCACCGTCTTCTTCTACATGCTGGTGGCCATCATCATGCACGCCATCATCCAGGAGTACGTGTTGGACGTGAGTATCTGACACACGCGCGCGCAATCGAACCATGATGATAAGAGCTGTGTTGTTCACGGACGTTCACATTTTCAGAAAATCAACAGAAAGAAGCACTTCTCCAAGACCAAACACAGCAAGTTCAACGAGTCGGGCCAGCTCAGCACCTTCTACCTGTTCTCCTTTGTCTGGGGCGCCAGCATCCTGGTCTCTGTACGTACGCTCAACGAGCCGCCGCTCTTCTCCATCTGCATGTCTTTTCATTTTCAGCTCCCTTTCGTTTGTCTGTCATTGTAATGCAACGCAAACACTCCTGTTGTCTCTCTAGGAAAACTTTCTGTCGAACCCGGTCAGCCTCTGGGAGGGCTACCCCCACGCGATGATGACGTGAGTTGCACTTTGTGATGACCTGCGACGCGTCTTCATCAAAACTGAATTTGAAATCTTTTGTAACGCGTGTCTCTGCTCAGATTCCAGATGAAATTCTACTTCATTTGTCAGCTCGGCTATTGGTTCCATGCACTTCCAGAACTGTACTTCCAAAAGACAAAGAAGGTGTGTGTGTGTGTGTGTGTGTGTGTGTGAGAGAGACCACAGAGGCTGTATCCTGTTTTTCCTCCTTGGTTCTGCTGCATTGTTTCAAGAATAATCTTTTTTTTTTCCCTTCAAATTCTGTGTGCAAAACCAGGCTCTTGTAAATATTTTGACCACTCTTTTGGCATCCCGTCCCCTGTGTTTACCATTTAGGAGGATATTCCACGCCAGCTTGTGTACATCTTCCTGTATCTGGTCCACATCGCAGGCGCCTACATTCTGAAGTAAGTCACCGGCAATTAGTTTAATTATGTGTAAAGCGCTCTAGGAGCGTTTCCCCCCACCCCCTCAAAGTTGTCCCTCGTCGTCCTTTGCAGATGAATTCACGTCTGCTTGTCTCTTTGCAGCCTGAACCGCCTGGGCCTGGTCCTGTTGGTGTTGCACTACTTTGTGGAAGTTCTGTTCCACGTGTCCCGCCTGGTCTACTTCAGCAACGAGAACAGACAAACGGGGTTAGTTATCATGGGCAGGGCTCTTTTTTTTTTTTTTACTGTCATATCATACTAGTTTTCACATGTTAATTTTTCATCCCAGACTCAATTTCTAAGACAGGGGTGGGCAACTTTTTTGACTGGTTGGCTGCAATGGGTTCTAAAATTTGACAGAGGGGCCTGTAAATATGTATGAGGGATGTATACAAAACGACAAGTATTTTAGCTCTTTATTGAAATGACTCTTAAAACGCTGACAAAATGGATGAAATACAGCTATTTTATAACTTACTGACTATTAATATAATTTCTTCAAGTTCGGCGGGCCGGATTAAACATCTTAACGGACCACATATGGCCCCCGGGCCGTAGTTTGCCCATGCCTGGTCTAAGATGAAAGCAGGCTTGCATAAATTATCTAAACAACACTAAATAGCACATTTAGCCTACTGTTTACAGCCTCCTTTAAAAAAAAATAAAAAAGCTAAATTCAAGCCATCTTGTAAAAGTGATGCTTTGTTGGACCTTCCATGTATTTGCAAAGGGACAAAAAGAAGTCGCTCCTAAAGTTTGAAAAGAACACCTGTCAGGAGTGTTGACACTAACCTCAAGAGGGTATGAGTGCCCTTGGTGACATCACGGAGGGCTCATTTCCACAACTGCGAGTCTTTGTTTCACTGCTTTTGCTAAGATCACCATTCACAGACCGTTCTAATTTCTGTGTGGGGGGGAGGGGTCACTGTCAGAAAACATTGACTTTTGCACGACGTGCGACCTTTCAAGTTGCAGCGCCGAGAGCGCTGACGTGCGAGGCCTTGAACCCGATCTCACTTTTGTCCCCGTGTCTTCCAGCTTCACCATATGGGCCGTCTTGTTTGTCCTTGGACGGCTGCTCACCCTGTCCCTGTCCGTCCTCACTGTGGGCTTTGGCCTCGTCAACGCTGAGAACCAAGGCTTCGACTTGGCCACGGGGAACTTCAACGTTCTTTTCGTGCGGTGAGTGCGTTGGCGAGGCGCAGCGGCGCCACTTAATCTCAAAACAACGGCGCAAAACCGAACCTATGCTGATTTACTGTTCGGCGGTCTGAAAATGTGCAAGCACCAACAGCAGACACACTTTCAGCACTTTTTAGCCTCTGCTATGTTGCATTGCCTGTACTTGGCAGAGATACAAGAAAGACTTGAAAGTCATTGGCCAGAATTCGGTTTATTTATGGTCTTAGATATAGTCTAGAAGTTCAGCTTCAGAGGAGATGTGAGTCGTGCGTTGGCTTTATTCCATTAGAGCAGGATCTATGTTTACTTGTAGTATTATCATTGGTCTGGTGCACTCAGAAATAATGTCTAACAAGGCCACCTAAGATAAAAACCGACTGAGGTTTGATTTTTGTATATGACGAATGGCAGAAACCTTTAAATTCCAAAGGAAATGGTTTTCACACATTTGTTCCCGTTCGTCAGTGAAATAAATTTTCCTTGGATTTTTCCTGCTTCCAGCTCTTCTGGCTGGTCCCATTTTAATAAATGTAATAAACAGAATCAAACTTGCAGTCCAGTACTTGCCCAAACACTGTCAAAGTCAACAGAGTTATATTTTAAAATGTTGCTCTTTTTCTTCATTCGCAGGATAACTGTCCTGGCAGCCATCTGCCTCACGCAGGCCTTCATGATGTGGAAATTTATCAACTTTCAGCTGCGCCGGTGGAGGGAGCACAGCCAAGCTCAGACCCTGAAAAAGAAACAGGCTCCTTCCAAGAGCCGGTCAAAGAAAGACAAAGGTGAGCAACCAGCGCCGCTATCCCCCGCATGTGCTTGTTTGCGTGTGGCAAAACACAAGCGCGCTCGTTGTGAACTTGACAGCGAGAAACTAATTTGGATGTGACCTCCTCTCTTTTTCAGCCAACGGTGTTAATGGAGTGAACTCCCACGGAGCCGACTCGCCGAGAGCAAAAAAGGAGAAGTCATCATAGATCCGTTCCCCTCAGACCCTTCTTCTACTGCCCCTGCCTCAGTGGCTGTGTCTCCGCGGAGACATCCTCCAGCCCCTCTGCCAAATAATAATTAAAAAAAAAAAAACAGAAATGCACATTCTGCCCCCCCTCCCGTCACCGCCACACACATCGGACCAACCTCCCTGGCTGGAAGTCACCGGGCCAGAACACTCCTGGCTTTGGCCAGTCGTCCAGCGCACCTCCATTCCTGGGATCATCGTCTCTTCCTCCTCTGTGCCACCCACCCCCCGCCACCCCCCAAATTAAACGCAAGAGTAAACAAATCCACAAATAAACTATGAGATAAATACCTTATTTAAGATAAGAAAGTGCCTAAAGTTACAGATTGTTTTGTACAGGATGCATAATTTAAAGAAATTCCAGATCGATGACTTCAGTGTTGGTTTCTCCTGTGTCAGCTCATTTCATGCTTTGTCCAAATGACTGTGTTTTGCTCTTTGTACCTAGTGTTTTTAGCCTTGTGTTTGTAACTAGCTCCTCTCTCTCTCTTCCCCTCGTGCTCTCTCTTTCTTTTTGCCTCGACTCTTGTCCCCCATCTAGCGAGTGTTTCTGCAAACATTGTACGACATTTCTTTTATTGTCTGTTTTTATCCCCTCACGTTACAACAATTCCAACCTTCGAATGTGGCTGCACGATGTCGTTTGTCATATTTCCACCATGCAAGATAAGAATCGCCACGTAGTTAAAAAAAAAAAAAAAAAAAAAGTTGTTCTCTGTTGGATTGAAGGGAAAACAGTGTTGGAACACAACAGGAAATCATGAAATGTAACAGGAATCGTCGCCCTGAAATACTGTGTTACGTGTTGCGCAGGGTGAGCTGACGTAGCATTCAACTGTCGGAGCTGATAATGTCCTGATAAAGCCTGTAACCGTTCTTTCTGCTCTGTGTTTTAGTTTGGAGTGGGAAGAATAATGAAGCAAAAATGGGCTAAAGAATAGACACTTCATTAAATTACTGTCGTATGGTTGGGTTTTCATTTGATGTGCAAGTGGGATAGATGTATTAAAAGGAGAAAGAACAGAACTATGAACAGGAGAAACCCATACCGCACAGGGCTGGTTGCGCCCCCTACCTACATGGTTGGTGCCAAACGGGCATGACTGATGCCTTTCACATTTTTACAAAGGATTTTAGACTTATGGTGGACAATTAGTCAAAAAAAATATATATATATCTATGTTTATCAGTCTTTCCCTACACAAAAGAATAAAACGTTTTATCCACTAAACTGCTCTCACAATTGTTTGGTGTAACAATTCATATTGGTTATAATCCCATGGGTGCCTGTAGGGATGGAAGCAGGCTGCACTGTCTTATTGGATTCCTTACCATGTGGGGATGTAGTATATGAAATGTTAATAGTTTTACCATGCAATAAATTTTTATGAAATTCACTCCACTCTGCCCCTTTTCCGTCAAGTCTCATCAATGGTCCTGATTGATGCTTCTCCAGTCAAAGAAAGAACATTATTACAAATTTACTCTAATTATTATTATTTGCAGATTTTCTTATTTATTTATAAACAGGCCCTGCGATGACCTGGCGACTTGTCCAGGGTGTCACCCTGCCTTCGCCCTAAGACAGCTGGGATAGGCTCCAGCAGAGACCCCCCCGTGACCCTGAATAGGAATAAGCGGGTATAGAAGATGAATGAATGACTTTATAAAACAGAGGCAACACATTGATAACGTTATCAATAGTCTTTTGTGAGGATTTTTCAGTTTAAGCTTAACCGGCCCCTTTAAATGGATGAAGGGTTCTCAAAACCGGGAAACCACCATGCTGTGGGGCTCTTTCGCCGCTTGGTGGCAGCGTTGCACACGCTTTAACGTTGGGGAGGGGGGGAACTTCCTTGGTCTGGTCCATGGTTAGGAGTTCAATATCTTAATGCTAAAACACTAAGTGAGGATTCCTTTTTTTTTTTTTTTTTTATTTGTTTCCCCTTTTTTAAATAGGGGCAATTTAATTGTGATCATTTTGAGGGTGTGACACGAGTTTTGAGTTCATGATCCAGTCCATTATCATCATTTTTTTTTTTACAAGACATAGAACGGCGCTGCTTAAAACCATATAATACGGTGTTACGTCGTTACTCCAATCTGCCGTGTTGTTATAGCAAGTCGTAACATTTACAAGGCATCGCTGAAATGCGTGTGATTATGTGAAAGCACGACCCACTTATGTCACAGTAAAATAAAAATTAAAAATTAAAAAAAAATCTGCAGTTCGCTGTTTGAAGTCATCCGTTTATAGGAGTCGTGTCATGTCATAAGTTTCACATTTACTCAAAATGCAAAGTGTCACCTGCGATTTCACAGTCCAATTTTAATGTCGGCGGTGGTTCGAGTGAAACACACTTCTCTTTCAAGTCAAATGTGAGTTGGGATAGGGTCACACTGTAGTTCACTCACGGCCATAACATTAAAGCAGTAGCCACTGGTTTCCTCACGCGATGACGGTGTTTCATAGTAAACTTGGTGTCTGACGTGTTTACAACGTGCTTGTTATTGCTCCTCAACGCCGCCCGTGCAAAGTAGGTAAGTCTCGGTTGATGTCGCTCGCGAACCCCCGGCTGATAAGTGACTTGTTCCTGCCCGGAGCCCCGTGATGTGGTTTTGGTGTGGGGGAGGATAGCAGCTACCAGCCAGATAAACACTCAGCATTGGTTTGCACAGCGGGAGTAACATGGCGGCACAGTTAGCCAGCAGAAATGTTGTTTCACTACCGCGAAGGTCAGAGCAACGTGTGAAAAACGGGATTTAACGGCGAGGACACGGCGCCAAGTGTTCAATCGTGAGTAGCCACGTCTTGTTTCTGCCCCCGGTCTCGGCGGGACTCGTTGGGTTTTTTTGTGTGTGTTGTTGTTGTGAAATCCAACGCGAGGTCTTCAATCTCGGTTGTGTGTGAGTGCGTGTGTGTGTGTGTGTGTGTGTGTGTGTGTATGTGTGTGTCTGGCTCTGGGGCTATCGCTTCGGCGCTTAGCATGTTAGCAGGCGCTAGCATGTGGGCTAAGCCCGCTTCTTGCCCGTGTCAATGGAGCTCCGCCGCAGCACAAAACTCAACCCCCGGGACGGCGAGCCCCCGCAAGCGAGGCGGTACACTGTCAGCCAGCCGTCATTTTTTTAAATCGGCGGCGACCTGGTGGTCACGCGTGAATCCGTTACCAGGCGGGACACAGTGTGCACAATACTTTCACATGTCATTGTGTGCGTGCGCTGTTTTGTTTTTTATTTTTGTGCTGAGTGAGCGGCAGAGCAGCCGCGACTAAGTTCGCCAGTTACGGCAGGGCAGACGCGTAGTTAGCAGCATGCTAAGCGTTTAGCTTCGGGCTAGTAGGTCTCGCCGTTCTCGGTGAGTGCGTGCGAGGAGTGAGCCAGGAGGAGAGTTGTTTTGAGCGGGCTAATATCCTCGCTCGTTGCCCCTGTTTTCATTCCCCCGTCTGTGCTACTTGTTACGCTAGGGTAAGTTGGCGAAAATATATAATATAAGGGTTTTGCTTTAGCTGCACGGACGTTTCTTGTGTTGTTGCTGAAGTATCTCCCCCCCCCCCGTCCTTTGGCTGTACACTGCACTCTGCACTGGTCGTGCTAGTTAGCAAAGCCAGGACGTAAAGCGAACACTTTTATGTGCATTTATATCTTGCGCCCCATGTGCATTTAAACGGTTCCCACCAAGTTTGCAACTCTCCATTAAAATCTAGTTTTAATCGACCCGAGGGACAAGTGTACGCTGTAATTGCAGTTTGGTGTTGGTCTACTTTGGTGCGGACTACACTTATAGTGAACATATGTACGTAGCGACACAGAAGCCGACGCTGGCTTGATTGCGGAAATGCAACCGAGGCATGGCTGAAAATTGGAAATGCTGCAACTCGGGAGACCCGTGCATTGTCGTTTTCCTGCCTGGCCACATGTGAAGCGTGTTGGTGTGCGTGGTGGATTTTCTTTTCTCATTGGATCTGCTGTTTCACTGATCAGGAAGCGTGCGTGCGTGCGTGCGTGCAGGCAGGCAGGCAGGATTGTGCCATTTCGCTGGCTTGTCAGCAGCAGCGCTGCCCTCAGTCAGTAATGCGGTAGGAACGCATCCTGTGGAACCAGTTGAGCAGTTTTCTCTTGCATCACTCTGCCCACCTGATGGCACACGGCGCTCGGGTCACATCGCCGGAGCAAGATCCAACATGACATGTTATCCAGCTGCGGTCTGGCTGCCACTGCACAGCTTCTGTGCACATGTGGTGAAAATCCAGTCGAGTCTGCCAAAAAAAAAAAGGGGGGGGGGGGGGGGGGCACAAGAAGTTTATTCAGAGATTGGTTAGGATTCACGTCGCATTAGAAATTACTCGGAAAACTTTCCAGATCGCCAGTAAACAGGAGATTTAGCCCTCTGTTTGTGCAAAAAAAAAAGAAAAAGAAAAAAGAAGCTTTGTTTCAGTTTCTTGCTTTAATTTGTGGTTTGCTGTACCTTCCATATGTTTGAATGGAGACAACAAAGGGTGGGTTGAACACGTGTCTGGAAGGGGGGTGATCACGAACCTGTGTGAGGTATTAGTGACATCACCAAGGGCTGATATTCAGAACGGTGTATTTTTCAGACGTACAGTCTGAAAAGTAGCGCAAGCAAAAGTTCAGCGACACACAAAGAGACGCATATTATTGCAAGAAATTGTTGGTAAAGGAAAAAGTCTCATTCTAGGGGGGCTTTTTTTTTTCCCCACTCATCGGAATTATTTCATCAGTGGGTGGTGTGTTTCCCCCCCTCGCTTGCTCTGATTCAGCTCAGTCAAAACATTAAGCAAACCAACGACTACCAAGTGAAACCCACGTGAGGGCTGCAGCTTGTTCATTGGTCAATTGTTTTTTTTTCCCCAGATAGAGAAATGGCGCAGGTTCACGTTACTCAAAGTGTCCCAGCAGTCACTGTACCAAAATATAGAGGAGCAGATTGGAACCTCTCTGAAAACACTTAAAGGCAACATCTCATGGACGGTGCGCTGTTGAACGTCACGCAGAGCTGAGCTGCCATGGATGCTGGGTCACTACAGCCACATAAGTAAACACGGAGTAGCCATGGCAGTAGCTAATCTTTTTCCGCAAGTATTGTTCTTCCGGAGGTTGATTGACTGATTGATTGATTACTTTTATTGGCAGAATTTCTCCTGAAATCTGTCTTGCATCCGAGACACCTGTTTCTTGAACTTACACCAAATCCCCACAAAGCAAATTGCCACAAAAATGCAACATATACAACAAAAGTCACTACTAACTAAAACATCAGACACAGTTTAACATCAGACATGTAATGTGCTATACAAAGCAAAACATCAAAGCGGCTGTGGTGCCTCCAAGTCGCTATACTAGCACTAGGTAGAAATTATAAGGAGCAAGTTACAAGTGACCCTGACATAGATCCGCCCCTACGCTGCCCAGCACAGACGGAGTTGTATAACTGAGCTACTTCATGAAGTTTTGCTTTCACCCTTCGGTTTCGTTTGAGGGAGGGGAAACGGCGCTAGAATGCAGCGCGAGCCTCGCGACTCTCGGGCCCGCGCGGCGCTCCAACTTGGAAGTTTTTGCTCGGTTACGAGTCGTCGACGGAGCAGGAATTTGCGCCAGCGCGCTGGTGGGACCGTGCGGATGTTTACTCAGGGAAAAGCGACTGAGGAATACGCTGTTATAGCGGGGGCCGAGGCAACAAGTGCACGAGAGTGCGGTGCACAGCCCCGTCACATGACTTGGGAACGGCCTCCTCGCCTGTCCCTCAGTGTCATAAATCCCCAGCAGCGGCGTCCCTGTAAACGTCTTGAAACAAGAGTGTTTCCCTTCCCTCTGTCCAGGCCCTTGTTCACTCACTTCCTGTGTTGACTGCACGCACCAGAGTTTTATGCAAATTTATAGAGCGTTTTCTAATCCACCTCAACTTATTTTATTGACTGACTGTTGCCCTGTGATTGTTTGCTTTGTTGCGTCACCTTAATGATATAGTAGTTGTTTGACCCTTGTTCTCCAGCGCACGCTTTCTCTCTCTCTTTCTCTCTGCTCCTTATGATAGTGCTGTAAGTGGTATTTAGAGGCAAAATGAGTGTTTTCTCCCCTGTAATTACCTTTTAATCTGAGAAGCAGGTATTTTGCTTAATACTGTAATTTTGTGACATAACCGTTCAACCGATCGTGGCAGAGATTTTTTCTTATTATCACTCATAAAAACAATGTTTCAAGCTTTGCCTCGTTTCATTGGCTGCAGGCTGAAAGCAACCACTGACACTAACATGGGGGTGATAGTTAGATAGAGCCAGGAGACGGCTTTCATAATAACTTGGACTTAGACTTTTTATTTGTCACAAAACATTCACTTCACAGTGTAATACAGGCATTTCAATTCAGTCTTCTTCTTTTTGATGGCTATGTACTTACAGCTGTTGATCCATGCCCCAAATAAACTGTTTTAATAATTAGTGATGCTGGTTCTAATTCTTAATATTAACAATTTGCAATGACATTGTTTTAAATAATTTCTCATCATTTTCTTTTTTTTTTTTATATATATATATAGTTTGCGAGTACCGGTGACCTTTCTTAAATCTGCGCATTTCAAGCATTGTCCTCTGAACACGAGATGTTTCCCTCATTATAAGAGCAGTTGAACAAGCACTCAAGAAGACCCCGTGTGACCTCCAGGCTAGTTCTGATGTCCCCAATTGGCCTGCACCTTATCACACACGGCACTAGGTCCATACTGTGCTTTTTTTTTTCCATGTGACGAAATCCCCCCCCCCCCCCCCCCCCTGAATGCTGTTTGCCTCATCTCGCTGGGCACCTCAACCCTGCTGTCTCTGCATTTGCGCTGTCATGGAAACAGCAGTGTGACAGGCCCTGGGTGGGTGTGAGGGATGAGCTGGTAGGGTGGGGGCGGGGGGAGCAGGATTTTTTTTACAGCGACCGACGGGTGGGTGCGGGGTCGGGGCTGGTGGGCCTGGACTGGAGCGAGACGGAGACGGCCGACGGAGAGCGCGAGAGGGGGCTGCTTTGGCACGGGAGAGGAGGAGCCGGGTTGCGTCCCACTCCCCTCGCCGCCTGCAGGCACGTTGTTATTGTGTGCTTTCGTTGACCTCAAATCAGTCGACCCATCTCTGCGCGCCGAGAGCGGGTCCCGCCTCGTAAACAAGGGCCCCTCGCCGGCGCGGAATCGCTCCGGTTTAAAAAGCGCCGCTGGACGGAGAGCCTCGAAGACGCCGAATGCAGCCGTTGAAGTTCACGGGCGATCGGACCAGCTCCTCCCTTTGCAGGTCACCTGCTGCAAAGTGCATATTGATCCCCTGGAGCTAAATGATATTGGGGCCGCTTGCCGCGCACCGGGAGAGAAGGTGCCCTCGGCGGGTGCGGCTGCAACGGAGGCGCCTTCCCTCCTGTTCCGCTTTTGATACATATTAGCTGCGCGCTGACGGTACTGAATTTAATACCCGTTTATGTTTTCCAAGGGCCCTGTGAAGTTTTTATGAAGAAATAAAACAAGCCGCTCAATTCGATGGGGTCGTGCAGTCAGGTGAGGGAGCGCATTTGAAGTGTCAACGCAGTGTGTGGGTGTGCGCGCGTGTGCGTGAGCGTATTGTGTTTTCCCTTTGCCACAATGTGTTTGTGGCACAGGCCGCTGGCATGTGGCTGGCTCCCCTCCCCGTTGCCCGAGGTGGAATCCTTGGCACAGGAGGTGTATGTGAGAGAGAGAGAGAGGGAGAGAGAGAGGGAACTCGGACCGAGCGTCCCACTCCGCCGGACTTGGGCGGGCGGTCCCAAAAAAAAGAAAACAGAGAGAGACATCGCGAGCCAGTTTTGGAGAAAATAATCGCGTGCAGTTCCGTTCTGGAGCCGAGCTGAGTGGCTGAAGCGGTGGCGGCGGCTCTCGCTCGTCATGGAGCCAGAGGAATGCGGGGGTGGGGGGGTGGGATTCAGTTTCAGCCTTTTCATTTCTGTGCACATTGTGAGGGTCAAACTCTGACTGGCACGATTACACTCCCCTCCCCTCCCCTCCCCTCCCCTCCCCCTTCATTCTCTGTCTCCCCGCCTCTGTGCTGACTCAGCAGTGTTCCTACGCTGACCTATAATACGGTTCTTTTGCGCGCTCGTGCCTCATTGTTTCGCCGAGGCGGGCCGGCTAAGGATGCCGCTCAGGTATGGCTCCAGAATGCCGCGACTGCGCGGAGCTCAGAGTAACGAGCCGCCAGGGTCCCGCCTTCCTCTTTATTAATGGCTAAGAGCTGTGAACATTGTGTGGGCGCTCAAAGCCACGCCCCGTTAGCTCCCCGCCACCCGCGAATGGTGGAGTTAAACAGCCAGTGCGAGCAGGTGAGCGGACAGACTCCGCTCCTCCGGTGTTGTGCGGTGGATCAGAGTTCTGTGCGGAACTGGTTGGACCAGTTGTTCCTCCACATTGGCCACATCTGCGAGTCTTTTTTTTTTAGTCTCACCTACTTGGGGTTTTAAACCAAAATAATCACTCGAGGGAAAAGCTCATAAAATCACAGTTGGACTTCCAGAAAATTGCTTCTCCTTTATGCAGATATATGGTTTGGCATTTAAGGCCCGGTGTGTCATATTTGAAGGACCTGTTTGCGCAAAATGGAACAGAACGCGCATGGTTTGCGTTTTCCAGCAGGAAATTGCAGGCCCTATGGGAAAGACCTTAAAGATCAGCATGCAAATTTTGCACATCCGTGTTTGTAACATCCCAGCAAAGACACATTCATGGCTCAAACGCAGGTCGTTCACCAGATGCCGGTGGCTTTAACAGACACTCCCCCACCCCCCCACCCCCCACCCCCCTCCTCCCTGCATCCTAGTAAGTCAGCTTGATTTACCAAATGAGGCTTTTTAATTGGGGCCAATTAAAGAAATTCATTAACTGATTAGAGAGACAAAGAGAATGACGTTTGTCACTCGTTCCTAATGTCTGTATCGTCAGTCGGGTTGCAGCCTTCAAGGAGTCCACCCGATTGGGCCATCGCCGAGAGCACCTGTGGTGGGGGGTTGGGGGCGGGTTGACGGAGAAAGTAAGAGGGAGAGACGGCTGCCGCTGCTCCTCGCTGCTCTTTGCTCTGTCCGCTCCAATTACGTGTCCCTCTGTCACGGCGGCAGCGCTCCTAATCAGGTAATACCGGGGCTTTAAACACATCCCCTTAAACGCACTCCTCCGATTTCCTCGGGGCCCCGCGCACACATGCACGCACACACGCAGGCCGCACTGATTGTTGTCCCAACTCCATCTGTTTTAAATCCAAGATTGCTGGTGAATCTCTTAAGGGAAAAACAGCTCAGTGCATTAGAGGCGACGGCCTCAACTAGGGATGCAAATTATCGCTTGATTCATTCATCGTTAGTCGATTGACCTTATCGATCGATTAACGATTAATTGATAAGCTGCAATTTTTTTATTTTTTTTTAATTTTTCCCTAAGAACCTAAATTTCACAATGAAAACTGTGTAAGGAACACACATTGAGCAGCGTTAAATACATTCTGAATAGAAAGCTGAACAAAATGGGTAGGCTTAGGGGCCGTTTGCGACTGTGTGAGTCATTTAATTTACTCAGTTAAATTCTTCATTGGCAATTAATCGATAATCGATTAATTGTTAACATCCCTAGTCTCAACTGATAAAATGAAATTGGTGTCAGCTGATCTCGTCCTCCCCCTCTTCTTTTTTCTCCTCCACTTCCCTCCCCTGACCTCCTCCCCTCCCCTGCCCTCCACTCCGGTTTGCGCCAACAAGGCTCCTCGTCCTGCCATGCGTACTCCTGCTGTACGGCAGCAGCCCGCTCTCCACAAACACACGGGGGCAGAATCTCTTCCAGCGCGTCGGGCGGGCGGGCAGTAAAACGTGCAGGGCGCTCGCGCAACAGACAGGAGAGGCGCGCATCTGGCGCACACGGCGGCGCCACGAGATAATCCTCAAGATTGTTTTTTGAAAGGATGACATAATCAGCCCTGCGTGTGCACACACACACACACACACACACACACACACACACAGACACACACACACACACACACACACACACAGACATACTCTTTTATCTGGCCGTGTCGGCATTTCCTCATGTGATAGCATGCTGCATACACATTTTCTTCTCTCCCTTCTCTTGATCTTTGACCCACCACCAGCAGCAGCGTTTGAAGCTAGCTCCCGACGCGAGATGTTTGGCGCGTCGGTTGTCCTTCGTCCCTATCAGCTGGGACGATAGCTGCAAAAAAAACCGGTCGCTCAGCTTTCGCCACTGCGCATGCCGCCGCCGCTCCCGTTTGAAGTCGCCACACTCGGAATGCCGGCCATCGGCTCGCAACTGTGTTCAGAGCGCCGACGTTTGCCCCAGTGAGCAGCACCCCCCCCTCCCCTTTGTTGGTAGATGAAGGCGCGCCGTGCGGCCGGCGATGTTTTGATAGTTACTGCTGGCTTAATAAAGAAATACTTGCACGCAATAGTGCAAGACTCTGCTTTGCAGAGGAGGTTCTTTTTTCTTTTTTCTTTTTTTTTTCTCACCCACATCCACCTGGTGGTTGGAGTGTTTACCCAGGATTGCGCCTGATGGTCAATACGATGCGGGCTCGCTACTTAGTATTTCAGCGTCGGCATCTACGGACAACCGTAATGGCTTTTCGTAAATTGATTTCTAATTTCAGCGAAGTCAAGTGGGAACGTCGGGGGGGGGGGGGGGCGCGAGTTGCTGTAAAAGCTATTAAGGCTTTAAATAAGAGGCCGATTCAAAGTCGGTTAAAGGGAACGAAGGAATTTACTCTTCAGCGTCGCTCTGGAACTAAAGACGTTATTTTTTTTTCTTTCTTAAACCTTTCCTAAATCTTCGGCATTTTCTCAGGAGCGTCGTTGCCGCCGCTGCAGAGCAACGTCTCCCCCACAGAGGAACTGCACGTCCACATTCCTGTGATGTTTGCTGTTGTCTCCTGACAATCGAGACTCGTCGTTGTGAGCCATCCACCAACACGACGCAACGCAAGCGAGGCCGTAGCAGTTTGGGATTATTCCAAGTTTAATGGCCAGCTGGGGCTTTTTCAACCCGCTGCTCTGAGCTTGTGCAACTTGTAAGCTTCCTAAAGCATTTGTTGCAAAACATCCATAACATTGTCGCCCTTTGCCGGACGTTGACCAGCACGCTCTGTTCACCGTGTCGCAGCCCGATTATGTGATTTACCGCGACCGCTCCGTTGCGGGACCTGCAGTCTAAATGGAGCAACATCGATTGATTATTGATTAAAATGAGGATCTTGACTCAGATCCCCCACCCCCCCACCCCCACCCAACCTCCCCTGCGTCGCCAAGAGCTAAAAGGCAAGGTGTTTTAAATTAGGGTTAGCATGGGCAGCTTTGATTCTTATTGAATTGAGGGGCCATTAGTGCTTGCGGAACGGTTCAGGAGGCAACCAGTAGGAGCTCTATTGGTGTTTAGCCCCCCAGTGACCCGGCCATTATGGTCAATTTCTAGCACATGAGCTCGCTGGCCTTTGTCCTGCCTCAACCTGATTAGCCGCCTCATTAGTACTGTTAGCACAGCCGGGGTGACAGAACTTTTTTCTTTCTTTTTTTTTTTTTTTTTTTCTTGAACAAAGAACCCGCCCTTGACCAACTCTGGGAGAAACAAATAGATTCTAACAAACTTGTCCACATTCCGGCTTCTCACTTGAACTCTGTTTTTCGTGTTGACAGTCCATAAATTGCCCTCCTTGAGGAATGTTTGCGTTTCACATTTAAAGGCTTGCGAATATAAAACCCAACTTCATAACCGACTGCAGATGTGAACGTGGGGGGTGGGGGGGTGGGGTCAGCGTGAACTTTGCAACCTGGTGATCTTTGACCTCCCTGTAAATGCGGCCAGATGGTTTGGCCCACAGTTGTGTCTTTCGGCGGTGGAGGTAAACCGCGATGTTGCGTCACATTTGGACCAAGGAGGTGTGAGCGTCCGTGCGTCTGCATCACGTAAACTAACTTCTCTCACTTCCCCGCCTCGGCCCGGCGGCTGCAGACCTGGCCGTGTAAGTCGTGCTCAAGTTAGTTTGGATTTGTGTCATTCGGCCCTCGTGTGGCTGAAACGATAACCTGGACGATCAACCGCGGAGGCTGGCTGTTTCTTCCGGGCGCATCCCGCTCTGTCCCTGCGGTTCGCACACTTCTGAGCTCACTCTCTGGTAGCCTCGGTTCACACCCGCAGGTCCCCTCGTACCACTCCTTGTATTACACTGGCATGTGTCCCCTGCACTAGTTCATGTGAGCAAGATTGACAGGAATGGACTTAGGTGTCTGCGAGCGGCACAGATCAACCACTTCCTTCTGCTCTTGCCAACTCATTTAAAACTGCTATTAAGTTCATTCATTTTAAATGCTTACCTAATTTTACTGAATGTTATGAAAAGAAATGAAAAATGTGCAGTTAATTGCGACTAATTGAATTGAATTGATTAAATTCCTCATACGATTGATTGTGAACATCCCTAATATGCTTACACTACCAGTGAAAAGTTTGAACGCACCCAATGAATTGAATGTCTTTTTTCATTCGCATGACTATTGACATTGCAGTTTCTTACTGAAGGCATCAAAACTATGTATGAACACACATGGAATTATGTGGGAAGCAATACAAGTGTAAAATGACTCAAGCATGTTTTATATTTAAATTCTTCAAAATAGCCACCTTTCATAAAAAGCACTTGTTAACATGGTGTTATTTATTAGAGTTGTATATCTTGCCCATATATTTGACGTCTTCGGTATCTATCTGCAGTGTAGAAATTTGTGAAGGAAAAAAAAAATTGCATGAGTGGGCGTGTCCAAACTTTTGTCTTGTCGTGTATGTGTGTTTTTGAAGCATTACGCTGCTGCATTGCCGAGTTCACACTCGCACTAGCCAGTTCGCAGATCATGGGCCGACCCCGAGCATGTGACGGCATTAGAAGCGTAGAGGAAATTCCACCAGAGGGTGAGAGGCGAGAGAGCCACGCAGCCGAAGGGGGGGGAGAGAGGAAAAAGAAGAGGAGGGCCGTGGAAAAAAAAAGAAAAAGAAAAAAAAAAGAGCCTCGAGCCGCTGTGTTTCGCGAGCGAGATAAGAGTCAATAGCGAAATGAAAGTGTGTCAGGCAGATTTGATGAGCAGGTTCGTATCTAATTCGGATCAAAACGAACCGGCAGAGGTATTTAGACTGTTTCGAGTTGCACGCCTTTTTTTCTTTTTTTTTTCTCTCTTTATTGATTTCACTTAAGTCACGGCTGCTCCTCTGTCTCTCTCTCGCGGCGAACAAACCCAAAGAACTCGCGCAGGGTTCAAACCGGGAACCGGCTCGCTCCGGAGTTATGTCAGCACGTGAGGTTGCGTGTGTGCGCGTGCATTCCGCCGTCACTCGGGCCGGCTCACTTGGCACATATCTGGGATAAATCACCGAGGCTAGCAGGAAACAGGCCGCCTTGTAACCTCCCACCCACCCACCCACCACTTCCCCCCGGCAGCCTAAACACGGCGCACGAGGAGCAAATACCTTTCCTTTTAGCGAGCAACCCCAGACCTCCCTGCCCCTCCCCCTCCACTACAGCCGCCCGTCATATTTCCTAATTATCCAGATGGGAGCATGAATTAATATTGAATCTTCACTCTGGTCTAATTGAGTGTGTGGCATGATTAAAAAGACACCCCTTGTTTCGGCATGTAATAGGCTTTGAGATCCCCAAGGAAATAGACAAAAAAGATCTCCCCCACTGCCCCTCGTCCCCACCCCCCCGCAGCCGCTTCACTCGCAGCCCCGCGCTAACTCGATGCAAACTGTCGGCGACGGCCGGGATAATTTGGCTTTCATTGTGACGCGGAGATGCTGAACTGAACGCCGCTGGCTGTCAGCGACCGGCCTCTTTTGACGTTTCACCGCAGGTGTCACCTCCAAGCCGGAATGCAGGAGGTCTGCGTCGAGGTTTCCCGTTTCCTTTCTTCCCCAACACCCGGTGGAGTTCGACATCCCGGTGGCACGGTCGCCCAGAGCCCCGCCGCGCGTGTCCCGCTTATCAGATTCATTTGCCTTTGAGACGGTGGAATATGAAAGTCCTTTGCCGGCTTTACCGGAGGTGTCGGCTCTTAAGGAAATTTCACACACACAGAAGCCCGTTTCTCTCTCTCTTTTTTTTTTTTCTTCTTTCGGCCTTCAGGAATTCCCCGTGTTTGCCCTGCAGCTAACCGAACTGTAGCTGCGTTTCCATTACAGTTTTTCGACAAATAAGAGTGACGACACTTTTGCGATATACCTCCATATCGATACGTCTGTAAAAACTCCTGGGATGTTCTCCAGGAGACCCCTGTGACCCTGAGCTCAGGAAGAAGCTGCCACCCAATGAGAGGTCAGCTGAGGTGGACGACCAAACTTAAAATGAAATTCTTTATTTCTTCAAGCACCAAGAAAAGTGAAACCAACTTTTCAATTCTTGAGTTTATCTCGCCGGAAAAAAATAGTTTCAGAGATTCAATTTTCCATGTTTGACTTGCTCAGTGGGGATTCTTTGACACACAAGGAATGACTTTTTTTTTTTTTTTTTTTTTTTTTGCTTTCTTCTTTCTCTGAAAGCTGAGCTGTAGGCATTTACATCCACCAATGCTCCGTCCATTCTATATTTAAACATATTCAAATGCTAATGCGCCTCTACTGTATTTTCTCAGAACGCCTTATTTCGTTTCTGCTCGGCAACAGACGTTTCACGCCAACCTCTCATGCAACCAGTCTGCTGTCCGGCCTCACGCCAAACCCCCCCTTTTTTAAGTAATAGAAAAAAAGAAACAGAAGACACAGCTCTCCTAATTTTTTGCTGTCATTTCTCTCCAGCAGGGAGAAGTGAAGGATGCATAAAGGTTTCCTCGCGTTACCGTCTCGCGGCAATGGCCTGAGGGACCCTCTGGACTGAAACCAAGGTGAGGATCGCCTCCGCAGCCGGCTCCAGGCTTGGCAGCGACGCCGCGCAAATGTGACAAAATGAACTCTGCGCTCCAACCGTAAAACGACTGCAGGCTCGCCGCGTCTTTTTTTTTTTTTTTTTTGATTTATTTATTTCCTCATTTGGATTTCGGCATTAATGTCGCGGCATCTGTTTCGCTCGCTTGGCTAGCTTGCTGTTTTTTTCCCGGCACGTATTCGGTGTAATTCACTGTTCCTGAAGTGATTGATGGAAGTGTGGATGTGAAAATCTCACAGATATTTTTCCCACCGCTGCAGCAATTTATTTATTTATTTTGACCCATCCACGTGTGAGAATCCAGCTTTTCCGTATTATTTTTAGAGTCTCGCTGACGTGTCGGAGATATCACCGTGAGGCGGATGCCTCGCTGTCTTGCACGCCTTACTTTCTCCTCATATTCCCAGTTGAGCCCCTGTACAGCTGTCGCTTCCCATTCTGAGGCTCCAACGGTCCCATCGGTCTTCACTTTTCATCTGTCTTTCTGTGGAGAGTAGGGGGGGAGAAAAAAAAATCTACACTCTTGAAACCAATTTTTCTTCAAGGATAGTTACTCTACAGAGTTGGCTGGCCGGCGTCTTTCAGGATTAACGTCTTGCCAGCTGCTCTTTTGACCTCATTTTAAAGTTTTCCTGAAACGTTGTGCCTTGGCTACAAGAATTTTTGCACCTCTAATGGTCTTTAACTAAAATAGCTGTCCTTTCCCAACTGCACCTGAAGCAGAAGCTGAGAAATTGGCCATGAGAACCGGCCACTTGGGAACTCCCAAGAGCAGCAGACTGGACGCTGAACTTTGAGCAGGCGCCTTATTGTTTCACGTACGGGAATGTACGGCAAACTGCGCGTGGTCACGCTGAACTTCTATTGTGGGCTCGGCACGGCGGAGCCAACACGGACCAAATGCAGCAGGTGAGGCTGAGATTTGGGAAGGCTTAGCCGTCGATCCATCACGGCCCTGTTTGTTTTCGCGACCGTCTGCGGCGACTCGACATAGCTGTCGCCGCAGCCGACGCTATTAATTTACCTTCATCCGATCGTCGTGGCGCTCGCGGCCGCCACCGGGGGATGAGCAGGTAGAGAGGCGCGCGGGAACAGCTGAGCGGGCTTCTTTCACCTCGCCTCTCCGCTTCCCTGATGTTTCCCTCCTGTCGTGGTAACGCTGACCAGAGAGAGAAGCCACTTGATGTTGCGTTTGCCAGGCTGTCTTTCGATTGGACTTCTCTTCTCGGACGAACTGCAGGCGCGCAGCTCTCACGAACGCACACACACACACACACACACACACACACACACACACACACACACACACACACACAACACGAATGAGTCATATGCAACTTGCACAATTCGCAGTGTAAATGCCTACAGTTGGACAATCACGCAGGCGGTGGTATAAGCAGCAGAGATCACGTGACCGGTCACGACGTTTCCACACCTCTCCATGTGACTGAATGATCTGACTGACAGCTGCTGTCGTTTTTTTCTCTCCCTTTTAGTAAAGAAATGTATTAACTTGGGATGCAAATTATCGATTAATTCATTCATCGTTAGTTGATTGACCTTATTTTTCGATTAACGATTAATTGATAAGCTGCGATTCTTCCTGAGAACCTAAATTTCACAATGAAAAATGTGTAAGGAACGCGTTGTTTAACCCTTAAATAATGTTGAGGGTCCAACGTGACCAAGTTTTACATTAGAGAACAGTTAAAACACCCTAAACATTGGTATAAAAACGATGGTATATTATGACCATCACAGTATCTACAGGAATATCTACAGGTGAATGGCTCTTTCCTGCCACTACACTGTTATAATGGCAACTACCTGTGTGAGAAATGTTCAATTAATTGCGACTAATTTAATTTAATCAATTAAATTCTTAATCGACAGTTGATCGATAATCGATTAACTGTTAACATCCCTAGTATTTACCGCTGCATCCAAAGGCACAAACAGCCGCAACAAACGCAGCTCGCACCAACCATCACACCCCTGACGGAGACATTAAAGTGTGTTTTGATGATCAGCAGAGACAAAGTGAAAAAATAATCTATTTTTAGGATTCGTTTTTGTGCCGCAAATGCACCGCCGGTGCGCCGCCGCCGCCGCCTGCTGCAGCTGCTCGCCGGCTCTTCCTCTGATCCACCTGGAGCCGCAGCCGCCCGATCCGCATAATGAAGAGGCGAGTGATTCTGATGGAGATCGACTGCACTTCACGTGTCTCTGTTACGCAATAACGTTCAGGTCTCCTTGCCGGCGTTTCGAGACGAGCGCGGCGCCTCCGGATCCAAGGCGCTTTTTGTTCCCCGCCACCTCCCCCTTTAGCTGCGACTTTGCCCGTGCGTGTCTCTAATCGCGCAAACGCTCTCCGTGCGTGCCGCTCTCATCAAGGAGAACCTCCCCCCTCCTCCACCTCCTCTACCTTCCTGTCCTGTGACATCCTGAAGTGACTGCCAGCGTTAAAGATTCATGAGCGTGATCAGCTTTCAGTAAATGGGGAAAGGAGGAGGAGGGAGGGAGAGTGGGGGAGGGGTGGGGGTTGCACTCTGGCACTTAAGAGCCATTATACCTTGCAGGGATTGTGGAGTGGAGAGGCTCTCCAGCGGAGCTCCCTGGAAGAGACGCGCGTGGCCGACCTCAACGCTGCAGCAGCAGCAGCAGCAGAGCAAAGACCAACGATGAGGCGAAGTGGCAATTTAGACCGACAAGCCCTGACAGTTAAAAAAAAAAAAACACTGCCTGGTGAAGTTACTGACACTCATTGTGTGAGTAATGAACCAAACCCGAGGATTGAGTCGAATCCTGAATGTCGGGCTATTCATTTGTATCGCGTTGTTTTCGTCCACGTGGGTTCTCGTGCGGCCAAGTCCGGTTTTGGAGTTTTTCCCGGGGGGACGTTTGAGGCCGCCGGAATCGGGGGGGGGGGGTCTGCAACAAAACGTTTGAGCAGATGCGTTCCTATCGCTCGGCCGCGGCCGGGTGACGAGCGCGAGCATTTGCAATGCTGCGGCTTTTAAATGAATCCACGGGGAAATGACGTACGGAGAAAGAGGGAAAAATAAGCCGTGGTTGGTTGAACACAACACAATACACTCAGTCAACCGTACTCGATGAAAAAAGGTTCGTGGCCTACATATTTGTACATATATCTACATTACCGCCCCCGACATTTACCTTCTTATCTTCAGTATGTTACTCATTCTGCGCTCGCATTTTTTTTCACCTTCTCCCTCGCCGTCCGTCCATTTGTATGTCCAGAACACCCCCCCCCCCCCCCCCCCCCCGCCGCTCGGGGCTGTGGCCCCGATGTCCGCGCAAGATTCGCGAGGTGTCGCTTTCACGTTGGCCATTAATCCCTTTCAACCTGTCAGCGCGTCCCTCCCCATCGGTTTACTCTCTCTCGCTCTCTTTTGGCCGCCGCCCGGCGTCGGAAACATCTGGTTCGGGGTAACGACAGCCGTCAGCAGCGGACTCGCGAATCCGCTGCGTTCCACCACCCAAGGTGCGTTGTGTTGAAATATCTATTCCCCCCTTTAACCTCTCTTTTTTTTTTTTCTCCAGTGAATCAGTGGTTTGTTTTTGAATCCCTACCATCCCAACATGGTTTTTAATGTTTCTCTGTGTGTGTTGACTCCGGGCTCCTCAGAGTCCTAATTGGCGGCCCCCATTGATTTCAGTGTAGTTGCTCACCCAGCGCATATGGAAAAAAAAGTTTTTGACTTCCACATTAATGGGCCCATAGAGCAATGCGCAGTAGTGTCACTTCCCATCATGCCTCTGTGACTCACATGATCAATTTGGCCAATCAGAACGATTCTGGAGAATGTCACTTACATGTCTGTTTCAGAGTTTCAGGTCACAGTCGTCTCATCAGCCGTTTTAAAGGCGTTTATTTTTGTATTGCGGTCTATGGGGAAAATGCTTTTTGGGCCCATGGGATTTCTTTTGCTACAGTACCTCGAGTGGCCACTGGGAAAAATCGGCCATATTGCCAGTCCAGTATCCAGTTCAATACGTCCATGGCTGGCTCTTCCTCTCGCTCTCTTTAGCTTCTTGATTTTGCCTCCTCGACCGTCCCCGCTGTGCACGAGGACGCGGTGGCACAGCGGCGAGACACCGTTTTCAGAGCCCGGAGGCGGGGCCTCCCGTTATTACAGCGCCGAGGACTTCAAACGCTCCTTCAGTAGCTTTTGATGGAGGTTAATGCACAGTCATGCCCATCTCTCTCTCTCTCTGTCTGTCTCTGTCTGTCTCTCCTCCACCCCCCTCGGGGCTTCAGAGGCACTGGGCGTGTCTTTATAATCAAAGCCCTGCCTAACCCACATGATTACAGGAACGGCACAGTAGTGGCAAATGCCTCCCCTCCTCTTCTGCCCCCATTATGCTATGACTGGAATGGATGATTCAGGGTTTTTTTCTACTCTTTTTTTTTTTCTCTCTCTCGAAAAGAAGACAAAGGGTTTCCGAAAAGCAGTCAATTTCGGAAGTGATAATTAATGGAAGACGGAGTCGCAGCGTTGCACCGATCATCGAGCGAAAAGAAAATCTCGCTAAGTAACAGGTTCAAACGCAGCCGCTCGAAATGACGTTGACCCCTCGCCCCCTTCGTTTGCGCGTTTCCCCGACTCCGAGATGCACGGTTTCTTCTGCTCGGCCGTCCTGGAGGTTGACCGAGTTTGCCTTTTTGCATCTGTTGGGCGACGACGTGTTTGTCCCGTTCAGGTTGCACCAGCTGAGTTTGACTGGAGGAAAAGTCATCATCACCGCCACAGCGGCAGCAGCAGCAGTGATCCTTTGTTGTCTCTGCATTCCTTCTTGGCCAGACTGGTCGGCTCCAGCTCCGTTCTGGAGAGTCTGCTCCAGTGACACCCAAGACATAAGCAGTGACACACACACACACCTATGATCACCCTCCCACAAGTGCTTTCAAAGTCGATTGATTTTTTTTTTTTTCTCTCTCTCTTTCTTTCTCTCAAACTTCTGGCCTGACGTGAATGTTCTGTTCTTCGTGTTTTAGTTGTTTGAGCTGCAGTAAATTAAAATATCTTGCGTTACAGGGTATTAAAATTTAATCTGTGTCACGGCGGCAGCTCGACGGGCATCAGATATGAAAAGTGTTTGCCCGCTGTCTGTCTTTTATTCATACCATTTATAAGTCTCCTGGATGCAAACCAGCAATGACACACGCAGGTCTCTCGCATATACAATTATCGTGAGACGGGAACGAGAGGAGGAGGAGGAGTCCCTGCCGAAGATGTTTACCGCGCTCAGGTTTCAGGGGATATGCGAGCTCCGAAAATGACTTTTGCAAGACCGCGCGTGCTCGTAAAAATCAAAACTCGGCTTCGCACTTCCAGATCGACAAGACGTTTGTCCAAAAATCCTCTGACATTTTTTTTTTTATTAAACACATCTGTGGCTGCCGTCATCGGCCACTGAGCGCATCTTTGTTCCCGACTTCTGATTTGGCCGTCGGCGCTCCGACCTGTCTAGACGGTCCAGCCTGGTGAATAAATCCACGAGCAGTAACCTCACTGCTCCATCGGCCCTTTTGCGATTTGACGCGCGGCAGCGGATGCCGCACACGCCGACCTACACGCCTAAGCAGCCTAATGCCGCTTGACAGCTTGACTAATGCAAATTTGGAACATTCCTCGGAAAACATGCCAGTGGGCCCGTTGCACAATGGGCTCGGCCCTCGCCTCGCGCTTGCCCGCCGTTATTCAAACACACCCGACTGGTTTGCGAGGCGACCAGCGGCTCCGTCTTTGTCAGCTCTGCCGGTGAACCACAAGTTGTCACCCTTTCAACGCAGTTCACCTCGTTAGTTATTTTCCGCTGGTTAGTCCTTCATTTGGGGTGTTGGGGTTTGTCTTTTTTCTAATACTTTTTCTGGACAAAAATAAAATCCCGATTTTCAATTTTGGTTTTTGATTATTTTTCTTTTGTTAAAACTACAAAACACAATGGAATAAATTAGTTCAAATATTTTATCTTTACTTTAAAAGAAAAATAGCAAACAAATGTCGCTATTGGGAATGAAGTGCAACTGAAATATCCTGCAAATCCTCCTTGGGTTTCTTAAAGTGAAAACATTTACAGCTCTGTTGAGCAAACCAAGATGAATCCCTTGGGATTAATGAAGTGAGAACCTCACTTTCACCAAACTTCACTTGAAAAAATGGGAGCAGGTTCTTCATAAACAAAGACGAAGTTCCCTTATTTGGGAATAAAGTGAAAACTTCAGAGGAAGATAAAGTAGAAACTTAAGATAAAATCGTAATGACCGTAATGATCGTAATCGATATTTCATTTCTTTGGCGTCGTACTGGATGCAGGTTGGCGTCGCTGCTTGCTTGACTTGGAAACTCACTCAAAACTAAAACGGACAAAGAGTAGGGATGGTAATCTCCGGGATTATGCTATCTCCCACATCGCCGCCTGACTCCTACCTGGCTGCCTGGCGGCGGCGGATGACTCGGCGCGGCGGAGATGGGCCCATGCGGCTTTTAGGCTAAAGTCCTGTGCCGAAACCGCGGCGATGTGTCACCCTGACCCAGTTACGACATAGAAAGGCTGGGCATACGCCCTGAGCTCAGCGCCCTCACACCGACCCACCCACCCACTTCACCACCGCTGCCTTGGTTAGAATTCCCTTACTGTTCTGCCTGTGCGTAACAGCACCATATATATATATATATATATATATATATATTTATTTATTTATTTATTTTATTAAAAAAAAAAAAAGAAGAAAAGCCTCTCTGCTGGCCGGCTGTCTGCGTCGCCGTCATTGAGACGTGTCTCGGGCTCGCGGTCAGTCTCTACCAACGGCGACCGGTCATTACCGCCACCTTCAAGGAGACGAGGCGGCGGCGGTGACCAATCAAGGTGGGGGAGGCGCTGGAACAAGCGCGGCCAATCAGGCCCGGTGTCGCCATAGTAACTTAGAAAAGCCCGGGACGGTCCAATAGGGAGCGAGAGTGCCACCGTTGCCATCGCCGAAAAAACGCAGTCCCCGTTTTTTTTGTTGTTGTTGTTGTTTTTTAATTCCACGCGCTGCACTTGTTGACGAAGGCAATTTCTTTTTCTTTCTTTTTTGAAACACCAAAATAACGCAATAACTCTCGGCCGCTTGTGCTCATTTATCTGTGCATGCACCTTACAGACCATACTTCACACAATGGTGGAAATGCTTTTCTTTCTTTTCCTTTTTTTTCCACCCTTCAGACTCTCCTCTGCCTCTCTCTCTCTCTCTCTCTGGCCAATCTGCAGCGCTTTGACTTATTCCATTGAAGCACAGACCCTACCATTAGACTAAAGTAGGTCACTGTGGATCAGGACAGAGCCACGCTCGAGTTTGCATGGTCACTAGCTGCAGCTTTTTTTCTTCTCTTCTTTTCTTTTCTTTTCTTTTTTTTTTGAAGTGAGCCTGCTTCTGTTTAGCTATGCTTTTGCTCCCCACAATGTGCTGCCGCCGCCGCCGCGTCCTCTCTCCCGTGTCCTGTCTAACAGCTGAGCAACGGGCTGTTTCTATGGTTATGGCGTGGTTGGCATTCAAGGATGTCGCAGTATAGCGGCCAACCTTATGTTGGGGAGAAAGCCTCGTGATTTTCTGCATCCACTTGATTATTTTATAATCAGTTTTCATTCAAAACTTTATTTCTGGCCAGAGTGAATCTCCATAAGGGGACAAATGAATGAAAACCGGATGCATGAATATGCATGGATTTCCTTGAAGCATTTCAAGCTTCATAACATGTTACACAATGCACTTGTTCAAGCTTTTGATCATAGACCCTTATTGAATAAAGTGGAGATTAAAAGGTGTGTGTGTGTGTGTGTGTGTGTGTGTGTGTGTGTGTGTGTGTGTGTGTGTGTGTGTGTGTGTGTGTGTGTTGCAACATCTGCAGACTGGAGGAATAAACCTTTTTTTCCCCTCCAAAGGCTTTCAAGTGTTTAGTCGGCGGGTTGGGGTGGGGCGGTGCAACGTAAACTCCTGGCCATAATGCAAACGGCATTTCATCTGGCATGCCTGCGAAGCCCTGGGACGGCGGAGTGTGGGGGGGGGGTGGATGTTAACAGAAACAGCCCTCAGCCAACCTGTCACTTAGGAGGAGCAGGAAGCGGTCGCAACATAAATTCTTGCTCAGTTCTCAAAAGAGCAAACAAAAAGCGGGGGGGTGGGGGAGTTTTGGCGGGGGGGCCCTCAGACTTTACATTTACTCTTAAGTGGCGTTTATGGGCCGAGCTGCTGCTGCCACTGATGTGGCTTCCGCACGCTGTCGTTCCGTCGCAAGCTGGCTGAGCTCGGTGCGGTGTAACCGGTGGATTTTTACATCGTCTCCCCTCCACCATCCCCCACCGCCCGCCCCCCACCCCCAACTTCTTCATACGTGTTTGAGCGCTGCGCAGCCCGGCGCCGTGGGCAAAGCGCCGCGTTCTCATTTCCAGCCTCTCCGGGGAGAGCGGCACCGTCGCAGGGAAATGATTGAATCTCCTTCGCCGCTCCATTTTTTCTTTTTTCTTTTTTTTTTGCACTTATTTCCCCTGCAGTGGATCAACCTTTGCTTGCAGTGTCGAATCGGAGTGTACGCGTGTCCACTGGTTATGTGGTGCCAGTGCTGTGTGGCATATGCCCGCACTGGTCGTCTGTACATATCACTTGGTTTCACATGCAGCCGCAAGTGCGTGATGTTATTTTATTGGTTCATTTGATGCGTTCGATTTGGGTTTTTTTTCCATCTCATTTTAACATTTGATCTGAAGTGTCCAGTTGTGTTAATTTTTATTTTTTTTAAAGTTCCTTCTCCATCCCATGTCCACAGGCGCTGATATGCATTGAGGATGAGTGGCGTCGGCGAGAACTCGGCTGACCCTGCCAGGGCAGAGTCACGAAAACGCAAAGAATGTTCGACAGAACTTTTAGGACCAAGGTAAGATTTTATTTTTATTTATTTTTTAATTTTTTTAAGCCCTCGTCTCTGAAACAAACACACAACAAATGCATCCACCCTGCACAACTGGGACAATGTTGGAATATTAACTGAGCCACTCGGGGTACACGTCACAGAAGTGGCTGTATGTTGCAGTTGTGCTCACTAACTCCGGGGCTCCGTGTCATCTGTACCATGAATCTGCATAATTTATTTGCAGACGAGCAAAGCGAAGATGACGCTGGCACGCACTTTACTTTCATTTGGTTGCTCCCCATCCAGCCCGAGTGTTTTCTGACTTCTGTGAATCGCTTTTGTGGGGTTTTTTTGGTTTTTTTTCCCTCCGCGAATTGTCTTCCTCTGTTGCCGTTACTTAAAGTTTTGTTTTTTTTCACGTCCCCGCAGTCCGAAGCGGAGCAACGAGAAGCGGAACCGCGAGCACGAGAACAAGTACATCGAGGAGCTCGCCGAGCTGATCTTCGCCAACTTCAACGACATTGACAACTTCAATGTCAAACCTGACAAATGTGCAATCCTGAAGGAAACTGTGAAGCAGATCAGGCAGATAAAGGAGCAAGGTACAGTTTCGTTTTTTTTTTTGCCTCAGAAGCAGTGCGCAATCACAAATGACATGAAACCCGATTTTTGCAAAACAGATTGAAACCACCTTCGGGATGTAGTTTCACATCTCATTTAGCCAGATGCGTCTCAGTATGAACAGCTCCAACCACATCCCATCGGTTTGGCCTGTCCGTGACGTCACTCCAGACCCAATGCGCCAGACCAGACCAGCTGTAACGTCATGGAGCAGACAGAAGAAGTAGAAAACACCAGTCTGAACAGAGCCACAACCTATTTGGACGCTCGCTATAAACGGTGTGGACAGTCAGCCCTAAAAATCTGATTTGAGAAGGAATCTGATTTGAATCAGATTCGCCTGCAGTCTGAACGCAGCCACGTAATGTTTTTTTGCTCTAAGTGCACCGTGTCAGCTGTCTTTATATTCTGTGTTTGACAGTATATTATATTAATCATAGTCCTGCTCACCTAACCCGAATAAATAGGTGCTAACGGATGTCAATCTGACTACATTATGAAAAAACAACTTCTATTTCTTCTATTTGGCAGATTTTCTTTGAGCGCTCTCAGGATGTTGTGGTTTCGAAGCGCACGAGTCTCGCAGGCGGCGGCCTGTTGACGGAAGCATTAAAAGCGGTTGCATAAATATTTGGGTTTTGGAATCTGCAGGCGCGCACGGTAATTGATGGCGCGCAGTTGAGATAATGTTCTCGCCGCCGCAGCTGCCGTCCTCCTCTCATTGTGTCACACGAAACCAGTCGCAGTCATAGTCGCAGTCGCAGTCGCAGTCGCAGTCGTAGCCGTGCGTGGCTTGTGTATCTGTCGCATTCCGCGCGCCGGGTTAACGCACGCCGGGCTCCCGCCTCCGGGGTTGTGCTGGCCAGCGTAGTGTCAATGTACTGTGTTGTGTGGTCTGTTGGTTTTTTTTCCCTAAGGAGAAAAAGTTTCCCAAAAATTCATATTTCGGGTCACAGATTGTGCAAAAGTCCCTCCGTCAAATGTTTTCAAGCAGACGTGTCTCTCAGCGGCCCGGCTTTCCCCCGCTTTTTGGCTTTGTGGGCTAAGTGTCCCGTCCATGGAGATCCACTGGCGAGCCAGCGTGACAACTTCACCTCCGTGCGGCACTGCGCTGGGATGAGACACTTTGACCTTGTCACAATATTATAGCGAATCCAAAGCTGTATGCATGTGCGTGCGTGTGTGTGTGTGTGTGTGTGTCAGCGTCGGCTCACCTGACAAAAAGCATGTGAGCGACGGGCGGACAGGGGAACGGCTCACTCGCCACTATACATGAATAAGACGGGCTGATGATGTCACCCTGTTTTATGACTCACAGATCTAAGCGTTATGCAATGCTGAGCATGAGACTCAGATATCTCTCTCTCTCTCTCTCTCACACACACACACACTGTCCCTTACTATTTTTATAAAAAAAGACACGCTGCACCAGACTGACGCACCTCGCCTGCCTCTGTAGGCCTGGTAGTGTTCGTACAGCATCAGACACACTAAAAGGGGGGCGGGGGAGGGGAGGAAAAAAACCGAAACAAGTCCTTGTTTTTTTCTGCAGACCTCAGCCTGGATGGGAGAGCAGTCGAAGGCTTCATTACCAAATGAAGCTCTTATACAGTAAATAATCAGCCGGTTCCTTTATACCTCTCGCCGCAGCTCTGTGTGTCTGGAGCATAACGGGGGAGCCAGCGAGGGGCTAGACCAGGCATAGGCAAACTACGGCCCGGGGGCCATATGTGGACAGTTAAGCTTTTTAACCCGGCCCGCCGAACTTGAAGAAATATTGATTGTAGGTCATGAAATAGCTCCGTTTCCTTTACAGCTTTTCGCAAAATAAAAGGTGTGAAGCGCACAAGCCGCAATTCTCGTAAAATCTCTTACTGCGAGACTTTACGAGAATTACGTGCGATATTGCCTGTTAAGGTTTGTTAGCTGTCTAGAATGGTCGTTATATTTTTCTTCTTGATTACTTTTAAAAAAAAAAATTTAAAAATATTCTGTCTCCTCCTCCTCCTCCTCGTCCATACATAACGAGCCACTTGAAGTGAACTGGTCACATGACCCCCGTACGTCACGTCCAGTGATGTGTAAATGCAAAAAAAAAAAAGTGTTGCCATGACACTTTTGCGATAGGCCTCCATATCAATACGTCCACCAAATGAGAGCGTCGAAACCTTTTCGCCATATTTGAGAGGTTTTCCAAAGTTTAGGTGTTTCCATTCCCAGTTTTTTTTTTATTGTGATATTTCAGTATTGCGCAGTCGTGGGGGTAATGGAAAGGCAGCTCGTGACTCTGAGTGATGGGGCCGGACCCTGGCGGGCAGCTGTGCCGGTGTACTGACCCCCGCCGGGCACGAAGACGTCCTGCTGGTGCTCATGTCATTAACGCTGAAGTAGATGAATGTGGGTCTGAGCAGCGTTAAAAAAAAATTAAATTAAATTAATACAATAAAAATTCTCTCATCCAAAACACCAACAAAAACAACCGCATGATTTTTTTTTTTTTTCCCCCTCCGCATCTTCTCCGCAACAGTCCACCGCCATATGGTCGTCCCTCTCTTTTGGCACGATGCGACAGTTAAATGTGTCCCCCTCGCTCCCTCCCTCTCTCTTGCTATCTCTCCCTCTCTCGCCCGCCCGCCCGCCCGCTCGTGTTCCGCTAGTCGTCGTCTTCCCAAAAGTAGGGCAGCCTTCGCTGTCGAACGTACGGCCTCTCGCCGTGGTTATTAACCCAGTCGTTCAGCCGCGTGGACAAACACACAGCGTCGCGGCGCAGGTAGAGGCGGCCGAGCCCAACACACACACACACACACACACACACACACACACACACACACACACACACCTCCCACCTCTCGAAGGTTTATGGCAGCGGATTTTACGAGTCGTAGGCGTGCGCGCAGCTGCCTGAAGGACTTTAAATTTGTTTTGCTGCGTAAAGCAATTACCACATAAACCTGTGTGTGCAGCAGGGCGGACTCGACTCCCCCCCCCCTCTTATCAGCAATATAAGTCAAGTCAACTGGCCGCGCAAATGATGAGAGGGAAGCGAGTCACACGATATGGACCCAATAAACTGAAGGATACGCAGACTCGCGCCCTGCAATGGAAGTTCAAATGCGGCTGTGACGCGATCCGGTGACTGGTGGGGGGGGGGGCACACACGTGAAAACAAATCCGCGGGGAACAAACGTCTCTGTCGCTTTGAAGAATGAACACTCACAAAAGATCAGTTCTAGCAGATTAATCTGGGTGGGGGAGAAAAAAAACCCCACTGTAAACTCTGAGTGCTCTTTTGATGATGACGCGTGTGCAGCGGCAAAGCGGCTACGTTAACCCCAAAAAAAAAAAGCTTTGTAGTCCGGAGTTTGTCTTTACCTCTTGACGTCAAACTCGGCACTCCCCCCCCCCCCCCCCCCCCTCTCCCCCCGAGAGTCTGTTTTGGCACAATGACCGGCAGCTGCCACCCGTCTGGACTCGCTCGACTGCAGCAGCAGCCTCTCGCTCTGCTCCGCTCCGCTCTGCTTTTGTGTTTGAACCATGGCAACTTATTGTAACAATGGGGTGGCAGTGTTTGTTTGCTTCATAGCTGGAATGGAACCTGTTAAAGAGTCCTCGTCAGAACGTGGCCCAGTTTTTTTTTTGTTTGTTTTTTAAAAGGTTGTGTGTTTTTGTTTTCTTTCCGTCCTTCCCACGCGCAGAAAAAGCGGCGGCGGCGAACGAGGAGGAGGTGCAGAAGGCCGACGTGTCGTCGACGGGCCAGAGCGTCATCGACAAGGATGCCCTGGGACCGATGATGCTGGAGGTGAGCGCCCGAACGAGAAGAACCTGTGGTAGCGGCTCCTCCCCGCCACCGGGGGTCCCCGGCCCGTAAATCACAGCGTTGCGCAGCAGCCCTTGTTGGGCCTCCGGAGCGCTGCCTTCCTCCTAATGGGAAAGAAAAAAAGCAGCGGCGGAATGAATCACTCCATTGAGCCCTTCCTCACTCTCTCTCTCTCTCTCTCACTCGGTTCCTCCTCGGCCGCCTGCCTCTCTCTCTCTCTCTCACTCTCTCACTCTCCGCCTGCTTTTCTCCCCGTCCGCCTCCAGATCTGTCCCGTCATGGGATATTTATAGCCACCCCGGTCCAGCGTCACCGAAATCGACATACTAACCCACGGCTAAATATAGTCCGGTACAGCCTGCAAGCTTCTCTGTCTCTCGGAACACCACCAACGCCCCCCCCCCCCCCCCCCAAAATCACAGTGCTAAGTAGGGGTGAGGGGGGCTCGCACTTGCCCTGTGACCCCTTCCTTCCTCCGAAGGCCTTTTTCTTCCCGTTTGCTCAGGAAGAAGGAGATGATGATGATAATCGTATAGCGAAACACTTGCAGAGTGTTCTGTCGATGTACTTCCTGCGAGGCTGCAGGAATCAGCCTTAAATTCTACACTGGGAACTTTTAAAATGTCGCTGTGGAGAGTTGCTGGTTGATTCCCCGCAGACAGAAACAGGGAAATATATCAGAAACCTAATGGAAAATGTTTTTTTTTTTTCTTCCTTTAATTTTGAAAGCACTTTGTTCAGCCAAGTTTCGCAACTCTTATCCAGGATATAATTTTGTGTTAATGTTTTTACAGCAACACTTAAGGGTTTTTTTTTTTTTTTTTTTTTTCTAAATCGTTATCCCCGCACAATTTTTTTTCTCTCGCTCTCTCTCTTACGGACGAAGCTAAATGGCGACGCGACGCCAGTGGCCAATTGCGCCGCGCCGTTGCCAAGTGGCGTCCGCAGCCAACTTGAGCCGCGAGGCAAAGTGAGAGACTCTCGGACTCCCTGGTGCCGAGCGGACCTGCCCTCATTCATCGCAAACCCCCACCCCAGTGGGCCCATGTCGAACCAACTGCAGAGAAGGAAAAAAAGTCTGATATCAAAAACCAGCTTAGCCGTAAAAGTCAGAATTCTAAATTGCGATTAGTAAGTTATTTAGTTTATTATGGATCCCGATTAGTGTCTGACTTAGCGGTGACAAACTACAAATATGCAATACGCTAAGCAAACCAGCAAGTAAAAACGCAGAAATAAAGGTGAATAAGATGAGTTGACGTAAATATTTGACCTGTTCGATGGCCAGCGGGCGCTGCCGTTGCCGCCGCCGCCGCCGCTGCCGCATTGTCATGTGACACAAACAGCTGCAGCTCGCGAGGAGAGAGAGAGGGGGGTGGGCCTGTTTTGCAAAGCGCCGACGTTTGCGTCGTAAATAACAATAACGCTGGGAGCAAAAGCAAGGGGGAGTCAACCTGACACCGCTAAACCCCGCCACGATTCACCGCCCTCTGTCTCCCCGCTGCTGGTCTGTGGTGGTGGGGGCGGGGCTTTCAGTTTCTTCTTCTTCCCCCTCTCACGGTCGTACATCAAACCAAACGGGGAGTGAAAGTGGAGCGGCGAGATATATGGAGCGCGCCACTCGCAGCGTGTTTATTCTGCGCGCGTCGCCTTTAATGAAGGTTAGCGGCCCGCGCCGCGCATATTTAATCGGGACAATTGATTTATTTGACCCCCCCACCCCCCTGCGCCCCTCCCGCTCCCTGAAAAGATTACGCAAGAGTGTCTGGAAGGAGAGCTGGGAGCTGGCGCAGCGCCGGGTTGCCCTACTTGCCCCCGGTACCGTGGCCGCTCCGCTCCGCCGCTCGGCCGACTCGTTCTGGAGTCGCCTCGCGCTGCTGCGATGCAACGCCACCACCTCAGGTCTATTTTTAGCCTGCGTTGCGTCCACGGTAGCGCAGGTAAGACGACGGCCGAGCCATCCGTGCAAGTCAAGCTACGACTGCAAAAAAAAAAAGTTGTGACTTGCAGTTTTTGCCATTTGTCCGCTTCTCGGATGTGACAACAGAATCACTTTTTGCTGGATTTTCATCTCCTCTCTGTCTTATGAGGATGATGCTGGGTTTTTTCTTTTCTTTTCTTTTTCAAGGCTTTGAGCGGCTTGATGGCCTAATTGACACGATCGAGTACAAAATAGCGAACCCCAGGCTGTGCTTTTTCAATTAAACACTCCTCCTCCCCCTCTTCCTCCTCCTCAACTTCTTCTTCCTCATCCTTCTCTTCATCCTTCTCCCTCTCTTCATCCTTCTCTTTCTCATCCTCCTCCTCCTCTTCATCCTCCTCATCCTCCTCCATCTCTTCATCCTCCACCTCCACCGCCTCCTCCTCTTCTTCCTCATCCTCCACCGCCTCCTCCTCTTCATCTTCCTCCTGCACCCATTGAAAAGGAGATCACGCATCTCTAAGGGGCGAATCCAAATAAAGAATTTCCAATCCCCCCCCCCCCCTCTTCCTTCCTCTGCAGGCCTTGGACGGCTTCTTCTTCGTGGTCAACATGGAGGGCAACATCGTGTTCGTGTCGGAGAACGTGACCCAGTACCTGCGCTACAACCAGGAGGAGCTGATGAACACCAGCGTCTACAGCGTGCTGCACGTCGGCGACCACGCCGAGTTCATCAAGAACCTGCTGCCCAAGTCCCTCGGTGAGCCCGCTGTGCCGCGCTGCCTCGCAACGCTCCCGTCGGCACCCGGGACCAGTCTGTCCAAGAGCGACATCATTTGAATGTCAGACAGTGGGGCTGAGCAATAAATTGATTTGAAATCGAAATTGGATTTATTCGTCAAGTTTATTTGAAATGAAAGATAAAAATATTTGAAATAATTTATTCCATTGTCTTTTGTAGTTTTGGCCAAAAAAAATTTAATCGAAATTGAAAATCGAGAAAAAAAAGTAGGGATTTTATTTTTGTCCGAAATCCGCCAGCCTTACTAAACAGACCTTCATGCTTTTATTTCTACTTTACTCAGCTGATGTCGTGTCTTAACTGTTGGCCAGTCGGCCATTTCGACAGTGACGCCGGTTTAATTAAGCCTCTCTGGTGTTTACTGTTGTGTTCTTCAACTCTTCCATACAGGCTGGCATTTAAACCCGTAAAGTTTTTTTTTTTCCTCCTCCTGTCTGCTGCTTATTCTCACCCCCGACTTTCCATCTCGCTCCCTTCCTCTTCCTCCCTCCATTTGCAGCTAATTAACGTCTTTTTTTTTTTTTGGACTCCCTCTCCTCGTGCCTCCCACTTCAGTGTTATTTTCACCCTCAAGAAGTTTTGCTTTCTGTCTTCTCACTTTTCCATGTGCCCGCATTGCTCATCTCATCTCATCAAAGCGGCCCTGTAGAGGGACATTTGCCTTTTTCCTCCCCCCGCCCCCTCCACCCTCCATCCCTCGCCATTCTCCCTCACACCTCTCCTCCATCCCTCCATCCCTCCCACACGTTCTCCCCTCTGCATCGCCGCCGAGCAGCAGGCGACCGCCGCGCGTGTCATCGCGCCCCGATCTCTCTCTCTTTCTTCTCCCCCTCCCTCCATCTCTCTCTCCCCTCTCCTCCGCGGCGCTCCGGATTGAGGTCTGAGTGCCCGGCCATCTGCCTGTGTGGAAGCAGCGCTGAGCGGAGCACCCTGGAAATGATCAGCGGTTCCGTGTCCCAGATACTGGGAGATTATCAATGCACCCAATGAGATCACAAACCAGATGGAGTGTGACGGGAGTTTTGAGTTAAATGAGTTGTGTGTGTGCGTGTGCGTGCGTGCGTGCGTGTGCGTACATTTTTCTCTTTATTTTTTCCTTGTTCCTTTTTTTTTCTTCCTTTTTCTCATTTGTGTTTTGCGTGTGCGGTGGCATTTGCACCCGAGTGCGTTGGCGAGAAAGGAAAGAAAAAAAAAAAAAAAAAGTCTCTTGTTTTAGAGGACACGCATATGGAGGCCTGGCTGTGATACATAGCCGTGGATGGATGGCACAGGGCTCAGCGCTCCCAACTGCTCATTATGACTGATCTCTACCCAGCAACCACTCTCCCTTTTTCTTTTTTTCTCCACGTTTTATCCACTTTCATTCGCTCTGTCTTGCTCTCATTATGTCTCTCTCTTGCAGCATGGCGTCCTCTGTTGGCTCTCTCTCTCTCTTTCTCTTGTGGCGTTCATTTTTTCGGGGAGGGATACGGTGACGACGCCACGTCGTAAATGACCCCCTCTCCTCTCCTCTCTCTCTCTCTCTCTCTCTCTCTCTGCGCAGTGAACGGCGTCCCGTGGTCCAGCGAGGGTCCCCGGAGGAACAGCCACACGTTCAACTGCCGAATGCTGGTCAACCCCCACAGCGAGAACCAGGACGAGGCGCACGAGCACGAGCCGCAGCCGCAGAAATACGAGACCATGCAGTGCTTCGCCGTGTCCGAGCCCAAGTCCATCAAGGAGGAGGGAGACGGTACGCGCAAAGGGAAAAAATAAAAGTCAATTGAAGCAGTCAGCCAATCGCCTGTCCCCTTCAAAGTCCCTGCTTTTTTTTTTTCCTCTTGTTTTTTTTTTTTTTTTTTTAGCAACGTACAGGTGTCCCAAAAAAATGTGACACCATACTAAGTCTAGCTTGATTTAATTGAACAGTTCAGGTGTTGAACACCATAAGTTTATTATGGGGCCGATTTCATAAGTGTTCAGTATGTGCACCGCCAGTTGAAGATAAAAAAAATAAATAAAGATAAAATCTTGATCTGTTTCTATACATTCTCTGAAAAATTTGAGCTTATTTCAACAATAATTGCCAAAATTATTGGCCTGCGAAATGATATGAAAGATTTTTGGGACACCCTGTATTTATCCCCCTTTTTTAATGAGTTCCAAAACAATGCTTGGCTTCAGCTCCCCCTGCTAAAACTGCACTTGAGGACACCCAGGGGAGTGGGGGTTTCATTTAAAGGAGACAAAACAGAAAAAAAAAAAAAATGAAAGAAAGTGAATTTTGCATCATGCGGTAGGGGACCTTTAAAATGTGAGCCAATAATAAATAAAATTGCTGGAACTGTTTTGTTTAAACATTCCATATGCCTGCCATGCGACTAAGCCAAATTTGATCTTGTTATTTTGCGTTGTTATAATGATATTAACTACCCGTGTAAAAAAAAGAAAGGGAAAAAAAAAAGTTCAATTAATTGCAACTAATTTGAATTGTTTAATTCTTAATCGACAATTAATCGATAGTTGATTAATTGTTAACATTCCTATATTGTGGATTTTGATTGGGAGCGATTTGATTGAATCTGACCTCATGGTTGCCATCTATCCAAAAGTGAAACACGAGACCTGGCCACAGTGGAGGCCGGCGCTGGTGCCACCTCTCTTCTAGCCGTACGGCGGATAAAAAAAAAGAGGAAGTAGAAGGCATGCATGAGCAGAATGTCGCCGTTTTGAAATCCGCCGAGATCGGGGGCCAACATAAGCGGCGGCGGCAAACATCCCTCTTCCCTGGGAATCGCCTCTAATTGCACGTTTGCCTTCTGCAGCGTTCGGTTACCGAGAAGGTCGCCGGGCTTTTGTAGTGGCTAGCGTAGCTCCGGGCATCGCCACCGATACGCACTTGTCTTTGAATTCAATACATTTCCTTTAACCGTCGGAATTCGGCTTGTCGCGGGCCCTAATGAGCACGCCGCGTTTTCCCCTCGACGGAGCCGCCGCTCCGTGATTTAATTAAAGCGCTAAGTGGGAATGCAGTGGTTCGCTCCAAGTCTCCTGTCAACCTGTCTTCCCTCCCACCCACCCCGCCCCCCGCCTTTTTCCTGGCATCCGCCGCGCACCAGCCACTTGCCAAACGTGCTTTGGCAAAAAAAGGACCAAGTAGGACCGAGGCCAGAGGTGTGTGTGTGTGTGTGTGTGTGTGTGTGTGTGTGTGTGTGTGTGTGTGTGTGTGTGTGTGTGTGTGTGTGTGTGTGTGTGTGTGTGTGTGTGTGTGTGTGTGTGTGTGTGTGTGTGTGTGTGTGAAAGCAGGGAGGACAGGAACAGTGGCAGGTCTTTTGTTGTTTTTTTTTGTCCGGCGATGGAACGTTAACTGAGCAAAGATGAAAGACGCCGGCGAATTTCGAGGGATTCGCAGATCTGAGGGCCGGACCACCCAAGAGGCTCTGTTTATGAGATATATATTTATAAAAAAAAAAAGAGGCTTCCCCTCGTGTGTGTGTGTGTCCATTTAACCCCTGGCGTGTATGTTTCTTTTGCCAGGAACATGTGGCTCTCAGGAAGCGACTGGCCTAGAAAAAAGTTTTTTTTCAAACATGGACTTTCATTGGGGGGGGTGCCGCGTGTGTGTCTGTGTGTGTGTCTGTTGAACCGTCGCGATGTCTCAACAGCGATGGGCGCCGCGCCAGGGGAATATGGGAGCGTGGGTGACGGCAGCCATGAATGCACGCGCACACGGGCGATCTTTCACAGACCCACACACTCCTTACGCAAACACACCCCCCCGCCCCACCCCCACTCACCCCCCCCTTCAAAGGTCACACTTTATCATTCCCGTCCCTTTTTAAAAAGCGGCGGCGCCCCGATCCCCGCGCTCATTAATAACTGTATTAATTATGCTTCCTGGGAATAACATGCATTCCATTTCTTTCCCTCCCTCTTGTCTCCATCGTTCACGCCACCACCGCCCACCCCTCCCCTGTCACCGTCCTCTTTGTTACATCCCCCGCTCTTTTTTCTCCTCTCCTCGCTCTCTGACTCCCGCAGACCTTCAGTCGTGCCTGATCTGCGTGGCCCGCAGGGTGCCCATGAAGGAGAGGCCCATGCTCCCCGCGCACGAGAGCTTCACCACGCGCCAGGACCTCCAAGGTACGACCCGTGAAAACCAAAAAAAAAAAAGAAAAAAGAAAAACGCTGTCAGTCCGAACCCAAAGCACTTCTCTGCCGTGACTATTTCCGGAAAGTAGCCGCAGTGACCTACAAGCATTTTGTGTGAAGAGCATTCCTAATTGGCCCTCGGGGATAAATAAAGTTTTTCTGGTTCCGGATTTATCCCAGGGAAGCCTTAATATTGGGCAACGGGTTCGAAGTGGGTTAATAAGGTTGCAAATATTTTTCCATCCAGGACTTCCTGGGAAAAGTGCAGGACTCCCTCCGGCAATTTGCACTGCAAAGCGCCAATATTGTTATTTCAAGTGAACATGCAGGTTTCAGCCAAATGATGTCCTACAGTATATCCATCCATCCGTCCGCTCTCTGCCGCCGCCGCCGCCTGTCCCGCGCTCAGGGTCGGAGGAGCCGCGGGTGTTTTATGCGTCGCTCCCCCAAAATGAAACGGGGTTGCGCTCGGTGGTGTTTTACAGCCGCGGCGGTAATACGGTGACCTTGTTCCTCAGTGCAGTCACGCTGTCAGTGTCTCATACTGGCCCACGATTTACGGTTTACCATCCAGATGCCTGCACGGCTGCACACACACACACACACACTCCAGAAATACATTTGTGATCAAACATTAAGCAGCTCCTCGGCATGCCGAGGAGGCGCCCACAGAATGCGGCGACCGGTCAGTTATCAAAACTCTTTATTTTTTAACTTTCAGATTCAAATATAACCAAGATATAATCAAGACAAAAAAAGTTCAAAGCTCAATTTTCAAATAAACCTCAAATAAAAAATTATTTTGTCAGAACAGACAGATCAGTAGTCCAGTCCAGTTCTCCTCCTTCTGTCCTTGCACGGGGTCAACGACCTCTCCTTGGGTTCGCAGCGCTGTTTGTGGGAGTGTGACGCCTTGTTATGTCACGTGTGAATCATGCGCAAAATTCTTTAATTACCGCGGGACACCGTCAGTGTCGCGTCCCCGGCTGTCTGGCGGAGCTGCGGCGTTCCAATGTGAATATGAAGCCAGCCGGCCTCAATTATCTTGTTGGGTTTTTTTTTTGTTTTTTTCCGTCGGATGCCAAAATCATCACAGACATTTAAATCCTGTCAATTAGAGTTGTGTTTCTTACTCAAATGCCTCGTTGTAATATCTGTCAGATTGTATTATAACTAGCATGCAAAAAAAATGATGTGGCTGAGTTCTGGATGTGGTTTTGATGAAATTATCAACATGAAAAGACTGAGCGTTTTTAAGAGTTTCTGCTCGTCTCCCCGATTCAACCGAAAAGCAATTTATCAGCTCCTCTCGTCTTTCACTTTCCAAATCGGATTTTTGATTTGTGAACATATTTGCCGAGCGTAGAGTAAAATAGAATCTTTATTGTCATTGTCAAGGTTGACAATGAAATAAAGTGCCAAGCAACCATCGTACTAAACAGACGCCATCAATAAGTAATAAAACAGTAATAAAAGCAACAATAAAAAACAATCACCCGTGCGCACACACAAACATGCACTCCATCACCCCTTAGCGTATTGCACATTTCCATTATTGCGCACACGGTTACTGTAATTGTGTTGCAGAAAGAGAACACTGTGCACGGTCACATTTCAATATTGCACAGGTGAATTGTTCAAGCCTGCACACAGATTGTGACTGTGAATTTCTTTAAAAAAAAAAAAAAAAATTGTAACGCAGGCAAGATCACCTCGCTGGACACCAGCCTCCTGCGGGCCTCCATGAAGCCCGGCTGGGAGGACCTGGTGCGGCGCTGCATCCAGAGGTTCCACCTGCAGAATGACGGCGAGATGTCTTTTGCCAAGAGGCACCAGCAAGAAGGTACCGCCGCTCGCGCCTCTCAGCCTCAGCCCTCGGCAACCTTCCCCCTTTTCTGCAAATTCTAAACCCAATTCCAAATCGTCCCTCCCCCCACAACCAGTGCTCCGCCACGGTCAGGCCTTCAGCCCCATCTACCGCTTCTCCCTGTCCGACGGGACCATCGTGTCGGCCCACACCAAGAGCAAGCTGGTGCGCTCGCCCGCCACCAACGAGCCTCAGCTCTACATGTCCCTGCACATTCTCCAGAGGTATGTCTCGCCGCTCCGGTGCATCAACAGAGGAGTGGGGGGGGGAGACGGATCGGCAGCCTCGGGCTCCATTACGTGTTTTAGCCTGTTTGCCCCCCCCCTGTCCACGAGCTCGCCGACGACGGGTTCCTATCGTGTTGTCTTTTTGCATCAAAAAGCGAACGAAAGTGCGTTTTCGTTCCTTTTTCTGGTGAGCTGTACCTGTTTTTTCACCTTGCTACGCCGCTCTGTCACGAGGAGGTAAAAGGTGTAAAGGTCTTTACACACCGACGCAAATAAACGACCTGAAAATGCAAATTTTCCACTGGCAAATTTTTCCTGTACACACCTAGCGTGAAGCAAATATGCTTATAAAATTATAAAAAGAGGGAGAGAACAAATTACCAAAAGCCCATTGATCTGGAACGGCGGCTAGCTACAGGTAGTAATAAAAGGCTATTAAGCCCTTTGTGATTTGTTCTCTCCCTCTGCAACCGTGGAGCCAGTTGCCGAGCAGTCCTACAAATTGTCCGACGGACTTCCTGAAGCACTGGCGAAATTTCACTGTGTAAAAAACTCCTGGTCGGAGGTCCAGCCGTTCTTCTCGTCTTTTCGCCGCCGCAAAATTTGACACGAGCGAAAAACTGGCAGCCTCCTTTTCACTCTGTGGAAATTCACTGCCGTTGTGGAAGGTTGCATTGACTTTGTTTTTTTGGTTTGGTTTTTTTTTTTAAATAAAAAGCTATTTTTTTTTGCCTCGCAAATTCTGTCCCGGTGTGTAAGGACCTTAATGCTTCATTAGTTTCTGCTTCCAAAGGAAATAAAAAATAATTTGGTTTCACGCAGCTGCCACCAATGGTTTTCAAAGAGGCTTTAGCCAGCGGTGAGCAGCAAGCGAAACACTTTTTTTTTTTTCATTACCGTCAAATTAACGCCTCCGTGTCCCCTGTGCTTCCTCCGCCCCAGAGAGCAGACGGTGTGCACGATGGGCCAGGACATGGGTCCCGGCAGCCAGGCCACGGGGATGGCTCCCAAACCCATGAACCCCTCCACGCCCTCCATGACTCCCCCGACCCCGGGCAGCCTGCCCGGCTCGGGTCCTCAGGGCCAAGACACTACCTTCAGCAGCAACAGCACGCCTTTCTCCCCTCCGGGCCCGGCCGGACCCCGAGACCCGGTGGCCATGGGGGGGCATATGCAGGGCTACCGACTGGGCTGCTCCCCGGCGCACAACCACACCGGGGGGATGCAGCCGCCGCAGCAGGGCCCCAACTGGAGGATGAACAGCCCATCTCGCGCCAGCCCCAGCCCGGCCGGCGTGCCCCATCCGCCCCAGCAGAACTCTATGCTGTCGCCCCGGCACCGGGGCAGCCCGGGTGGGGCGGGTAGCCCCCGGGTGACGGGCGGCCTGCACTCGCCGTCCCCGGTCGGGATGTGCGGCGGCGGGGGTCCCGGCAGCGCGGGCAGCGCCAACAGCACCGGCAGCCACGGCAACAGCTACACCAGCAGCTCGCTGTCGGCCCTGCAGGCCCTCAGCGAGTGCCACGGCGTCGGGCCGGGTCACGGACCCCCTCACTCGCACACGCTGGGGTCGCCGGATCGGAAGATGGGCTCCCCCGCCGGAGTCGGCCAGGGCTCGGCGGTCAACGCCCATCTGATGTTGAAACACGGCGGCGGAGGAGACTCGTTGGGGCCGCACTCGGAGGCGGGCCCGGGTCCGGCGGAGGGCGGCGGCCTGGTGGAACCCAAAGAGGAGAGGGAGGGGCCGGCCGAGGGCCTCGACGCTCACAGCCGGCTGCACGACAAGGGCCACACCAAGCTGCTGCAGCTGCTCACCACCAAGCCGGAGCCCATCGAGACGCCGCTGTCTCCCGGCGACGGCGGCAAGGACCAGGCGGGGATCCGAGGGGGCCACGCGGCCGTCGCGGCAGCCGCTGCTGCCGCCGCCGCCGCCGCAGGGAACACGCACGCCACGTCCCTCAAAGAGAAACACAAGATCCTCCACCAGCTGCTCCAGAACACCACGTCGCCCGGCGACCTGGCCAAGCTCACCGCCGAGGCCACGGGCAAGGAGACGGGCCAGGAGCAGGGGCCCGGGGGTCCGGTGCCCCCCGGGGCCGAGGTCACGCCCAAGCAGGAGCCGCTGAGTCCCAAGAAGAAGGACAACGCCCTGCTGCGCTACCTGCTGGACAAGGACGACACGATGCACAAGGACAAGGTGCCTAAGCTGGAGCCAGGGGAGGTGAAGGTGGAGCCGGGCAAGCACCACCTGGTGAAGACGGAGAAGCAGGACGCCGGCTACGAGCGGGCGGAGCAGGTGAGTCGGCGCCACGAACCCCCGTCCCTCTCCCCGCTGTTGCGTCGGCGTCACGGCCGCACGGTGGCGACGACGCCTCGGTGAGATGTTCAGTGAGGCGTTCCTGCGAGAAACACCACTGAAATTGTTGATCTTTGAACGGTGCAGGGGGGGGGGGAGGAAAGTCCCGAATGTGCATCAGTTGCAGTCTGCCAGTGTCTGCATGTCGTTTCCTCGTCGACATTTCGTCCGCTCATCACACGTAAAGCCGGCTGGATTATTGCCGTTTAAGCTTTAAGCTTTGTCGCTCCCTCAATACTTGCAGCGTCCCGCTGTTTTTGGCCCGCTTGCTTGGATCCGTTCAAGCAAGAGGAGCTTGTAGCCACTGCAGTTCGATGAAAGTTTTACCAAACCAGACTTGTTCTCCACTGAGGTCGCATCATTTGGTTAAAAAAAACAACAATTCAGTCGATGGCGTGGCTGCATCCCCGGCTCCCCTCACACAGCGTCGTCTCCCTCCCGCGTTGGTTAGTCCGCCACCAAATGAGAACTAGAGCAGCCTTGAACAAGTTTAGAGAACATTTTTCCCTTTTTTTTCCTTTCTTTTTTTTCTCTCCGCAACAGATAAAAGTTTCTCGGCCCGTGCTGTTCCACTTGCCTCTCTCTGAGCATTTAATCTGGGTTAGGCAGCAGATGTTGCCTTCTTTAAAGTCCCATGTCCTCAAAGAATGCTGAACTCACGAGCGCTCCAGCCGTGCAGAGGTCAGACAGTTCAGCTGCGCAGACATGAATTACTGTACATGCTTTTTTTTATTTACCTGTTGAATAGAATATATTTATTAATGTATATATATGTGTATATATATATATATATATATGTATATATATATATATATATATATATATATATATATATATAGATATATATATAGATATATGCATATGTTTATATACGTGTGTGTGTGTGTGTGTATGTATTTATACACATACATTTTTTCATTTGGCTGCCTTGATGTGAGCTGCAACCAGCAAAGAGACACGTGGTGCCAACTTCAAAACAGCTGTGACATTTGGAAGGAGCCCCCGTGGCTCTGCTGCTATTTCATCCTGCTAGAGTTTGACCAGATCTCTCAGGTTTGGCACAACGCTCAGGTGGATGGGTGGGGATGGGGGGCGAGGGGGCGGTCGGGCCTCGCCAGTGTTGAAAGAGAGCAGGCAGGGGAAGAGGGAAGAGTAACAGGAAGTGGAGGTTTTGAAGAAGAGCTGCGCCGCTGACGAAACTCTTGTGTTTTCTGCATTTCAACGGGGCCCAGAGCCTGATCTGATTCTATCAACAACAACAAAAACCACACACACACACACACACACAACTGGTGACTGGAAGAGTTGCGCGTGTGCTGCACTTAATACAGTGGAGCAAAATGGAAAACGCAGTTACACTAGCTGCACGTGCACTCTAGTGCCGTCTTTCTTTCTCTCCAGCACGGCCCTCTATCATCACACCGGCACATTTTAATGGTTTCTCGGAAAAAAGGCAAAACAAAGAGATTTATTTTCGGAAAATGCACGTTCATCCTTTGGTTTTAAGAAAACCAAAAAAATTGGGTTCGCTCGCTCCCTCTCTCTCTCTCTCTCTCTCTCTCTCTCTCTCTCTCTCTCTCTCTCTCTCTCTCTCTCTCTCTCGAGCGGAATCGCGAAGAGAGAACGGCGCCGCCGGACAGATAATGGGAGCCCGGCCGGCGCTGAAACTGAACAAAGGCGGCGAGATGAGAGAGGTGTAGATACCCCCAGGAGAGCTCGGCCTCGAAAGGCAGGAGTGAAAATGATGAGCCATATGCTCCTGCATGTCCTCTCTCGCTGCCATGGAGATGGAGGGAGGAAGGGAGGGAGGGAGGGAGGGAGCGGCAGCGTTCGTCGACACGGCGGCGTACCGAAGAGGAGGAGGTGGAGGATGAGGAGGAGGAGGGGGGGTTCAGATATGTGTGTCTTGATAATGTTAAGTTTATTGTCTCCTAAGTGGGCCCTCCTGCCCGGAGTGGCGGGGGAGGAATGGGGGAGGAAGCATAGGAGGGGGAGGGGGGGTTGCACAATGTCGAAATGTGAATTTTATAGCTCAGCGGTGATTAAAGCAACAATGATGCCCTGCGGCTTGTTTTTTTTTTTTTCTTCTTCTTCTTCTTCTTCGTCGCCGCAACGGCGTTTTCCGACCCCTAAAGCCCCATAGCGCTTGTCGAGTGGGAGCCTGGGCTTCATTAGATCTGTGTGTGTGTGTGTGTGTGTGTGTGTGTGTGTGTGTGTGTGTGTGTGTGTGTGTGTGTGTGTGGGGTCCCTTCCCAGTCATTTTCCTGCTTGTCAGTGAGCAAAGGCTGACTGTACTAGTTTAAAAAGTCCACTCATCCCTCTTCCTCCTCCTCCTCCTGTTCACTGCGAACCTCACCCACCGATTTTCTCTTCCGTCCATCCCCCCCCCTCCCCTGCCTCCCTCCTTGCGATTGTTTGAGGGCTGAATTATTGATGGCGGCAGCAGAGCTAAATGAGAAATCAGAGCGCTGCTCGGCTCGGCTCGTGGCGGAGCTGCCTGGTCGCCGCTGACGCAGATCAGCGCGGCTGCGGTCGTCGCCAAGCAGTGTTCAAAAGAAACCTGCCGCAGAATCTTCCTTTATCGTAACAGGTTTTGTTGTTTTTTTTTAAACCCCAGAGGAAATGGCTCATACGACGCTCGCTTGCGCTTTTAGACGAGTAACCGTCGTCACTCTTCAGGTGTCGGCGTGTGTGTCAGGTGACGCAGCATCGAGTGGCCTCGTCTTTCTAAATACTGCAGAGAAATATCTTTTTAAATTCCAGCATTGTCTGACGACTCTGTCTCGGGTTGAGAAAGTTAGAAGCTGTCACATTTCATGACATTTTGGGGTTAAAATAAAGATTTGCTGGCGCATGACACAATGTACCTTCAGCACATGAATGGATTTTGTTCTCCAGTGTGAACCCTCCAGATGTTGCTCCTCTCCTGGACTCGGTCACCCCCCACCTTTATAAAAAAACAAATAAAAAAATAAAAAATAGGTGAAAAGCGCCACCATCGGCCGCTCTTCTTTGGAAGAAAGCTGTGGCGGCTGCGTGACAGCGGGCCGAGATGACTTCCGTTTGTTTTGCATGAAAGCGACAGTTCTGCTTTGCCCTCCCTGCGTCTCACTTCCTTTTCCAGCGAAAATGACGCGGCCCGAGGTCGCAGAGACCCGGCCGACCCGCCGCCTTGCCAGATCCCCTTTCCGTGCCCTCGTTCTTTTATGTCATCAATTGATTTTTCTCTGGACGTTTCTGCCAAAAGATCTCTCAAGAGCCGACGCGCCCCGTGGCCTCGGCTCGTCTTCAGCGCCTGAACTGCTGCAAATGAAACCAGGCGGCTCGTCGGGACGCGGATTGCCGTCGCCACGTCCCGGCCCGTGCGTTTAAAGGGCGACGGTGCGTTGATGGAAAGAGGAGCCATTAATGCTGAGAGCAGGCGGAGGAGACGAGAGAATAGGAAGTGGGAGGAGAGAAGCAAAGTGGAGGAGGAGGAGGAGGAGGAGGAGGAACAGGGCAAAGCCAGAGCGTACAGGAGCATTACATCATTCCTGACCTCATTAGGGCTTTTCTCTCGCCCACAACTCCCCCTCCTCACCCTTCCCCGCTCTGCTTGCTCTCTCTCTCTCTCTCCCCCCCTTCCCCCCGCCCCACATCCTGTGTGTCGTTAGTCTGCCCCTTTCCGACGCGATCGGAGCGACTCACGTTCGAGAGCTCCTGTAGGTTGGGTGGAGAGGAAGGGGAGGAGAAAAGAAAAGCTGAGGTCCTCCGCTCAGCTGGAGGACGGCGCCGCTAATGGGCATTTTTGGGAAGCCGCGCCAGTCGCCAGTAATCTGCGTTTCGCAGCCAGTCGCTGTCGGGGCACACACGCCGTTACCGCCCGCCGCTCCCGCTACGCCCTCCTCCTCCTCCTCCTCCTCCTCCTGCTGCTCTTCCTCTTCCTCTGGAGGTGGCGGCTGCAGCGCGATTTCCTCTCTCCACCGCGGTGTCACAATCACCCGTTCCAACTTGGGCTGCGGCCGCTGCGCCCAAACCTCAAGCTCAGACGGTCATCACTTTGCAGCATTAATTGAGGTTTTTTTTTGGTTGTTGCTGTTGTTGTTTATTGCAAGTTTGGGGGGGGAAAAGAGCCCAAAAAAATCCCTGAAAGAGACTCGAATGGTTCAAATGAAGCAGCCAGCTGCATATTGATCTGCACTTTGGGATTTTTATTTATTTTTTTGCTAGCTTAACGCAGCTGTTTCAATGGGGAGTGAACGGAGTGGTATTGGGACACAAGGCAGTATTAAACTTTGGCATCATACAACCTTCCCGGAGCACGCCTCGTTCCTCAGCAGACTGCAGCTCCTTCAGCTGACGACAGGAAACAATGTAACAAAGAAATATGTTCTATGAATTGTACATTTAAAAAGACGGAGACAGGGGGGGGGGGTCATGAGTGCGACGACGCCGTTGGGCAAGTGAGGAGTGGCGCAACGCCTGGGAAGTTGAGTCAAAGTGAAGTGTGGCCTAGTTTTTCGAAAGAAAGTGGCCCCGTTTCCTTCCGAGGTTACTACTCCATTCCAAACCGCTATTCCCAAAGATAACGACGCGGCGTGTCGGATTTGCTCCGGGAGCATCTCCCGCCGCATGTGTTTACGCACCTGCATCTGAATTGACATTCTAATTGCCCTCTAACGCGACCTCCTCTCTTCGCTTCCAGTCGTCGGAGCTGGACGACATCCTCAACGACCTGCAGAACGCTCAGCCGCAGCTCTTCTGCGAGCTGCGGCCCGTCTCGCTGCCCAGTCCCATGGACAAACAGAACATCATCAATGACATACTGCAGATGTCCGAGACCAATCCCGCCTTGGCACAGCAGCAGCAGCAGCAGCAGCATCAACAGCAACAGCAGCAGCAGCAGCAGCAGCAGCAGCAGCAGCACAGAGGCATCGTCGCTGGCATGGGCCCAACGAGTAAGTCTTGGGGATGAAGGCACCGAGGTTCCTCAGCTGTTTCATCAGGCATCATCATGGGGAGGGGGCTGTAAAGTGGATTCCATCTTTTTATTAGGATTTTATTTTTTCTCAAAGTGATAGAATTTTCAATTATACTCATACTTGGAGTATGAGTAATAACACATAGAACAGGGTCTTTCAAGAATGTAGCTTCTCTTTTGGAATTCAGAAATGATAATCATTTCTCGATACAGCACGTGGCTGCAAGGCATTCAAAAACCAGTCACGTCCGAAACATCAAAGTCCGTAATAAAGTCAATAAAGGGCCCCCAAATTTTTTTGAATTCTTGTTGCCTTGACTTATGTATATATGTAATTCTTTCCAAAGGTAAGCTAGACAACATCTGTTTTAACCATTGGGAGACGACAGGTCCATTCATATATATATATTTTTTTTTTTTTTCAATTTAAAGAAATACATCCTTTTGCCATCGATGACCTGAAATCAATAAAAGTACTTTTTGCTTTACCCAAAAGGTTTTTATTTGACTGCATGCACACAAACGGTGTATTAACGTACCTTTAAGGCCACATTTCATACATATGTCTATTCCTATTGTACTTATCTTTAATTTCACCAGGATTCCATCTTAATCCAAAAATTTTTTATTCTAATGCAATTTAGGTGCCTTTGCATCACGTGGTTGGGGTATAGCCAGTATAGCCAGTTGCCAGGCGTTCTTGAAAACTGAAGGACAAATCGAGGCCTTTATTTCAGTGGTTGATGCATCACAACTTATTTCCCCAGCTATCTCCTAAGTTTAACGTTCACGTTCCAAACCACCAGCAGAATTATCATAAACGGGGGGGGTGATTGAAACCTGGCTAATTTTGTTTTGTTTGTTTTTTTTTGCCTTCAGACTTTGGAGGCGTCCGACCAGGCCAGCCAGGCAGGGGTCTCCCCGTGAGGAGCGTGTCGCTGGACATGAACGTGTCCCCGCAGCAGCCATCGTTACAGTACCCAATCAGAGCCACCAGCCCGTATGCCTTGATGCAGCAACAGCAGCAGCAGCAGCAGCAAGGCATGGTGGGAAATCACAACATGATGGCCAACCAGGCCGGCATGGTCAACACAGGTGGGTTTGGACAGTCGTACCCTTTTGTCCTACTGGAAAAATAGGTTATAAGTAATAATAAAGTCTTTTTTTGGAACATGATAGGTTAAAACAAAAAAAGAAATAGAAGTTTGTTAAAATAATTTAGAAAAGTGCATCCACAAGGACAGAAAGTGGCACATGTTGTCCGTTCCTCGAGGAGCAGCTCTGTACGTGTGATATTTGTCACAAAAACGCTTGACTCACTGCAACTTCAGGAAGTATTTAGTCATCCTGGTGACACGACGCAGCCATCCAGCGCCTCCCCAGCATTTCACGGCTTTGCCCTTTGACCTCTTTAGGAATGATGGCGTCAGGTGGCCCACGGCCAGGCATGCAGCCTCAGCCGCAGCCGCAGCAGCAGCAGGAGGGCTGGGTGGGTTCAGCCTCCGCCCCTCCACTGGGAGCCTCCGGCCCGGCGCAGCAGGCTGCCATTCAGAACAGGATCGGCCCTGGTGGCGCCCCCATGAGACCCAGCAGTCAGCCTCGGCCCATGCTTCAGTCCCCCATGATGGCCAATGGTGAGAGTTAAAGCAAAAGAATAAATCGCAACGTAAAAAAAAAAAAAAAAAATCTACATTGCTGCCTTTTAGGGAGGATGTTATGAGAGAAAGGCCAGAGAGGGAGGTTAAATAATGAGGGATTCTATGTTGTAATATCAGCCAAATTGCTCATTAAACCTGCAGCAAAGGACAGGCACAGATTGAAAAACCTCACTTCAACTTACTGTACACTCATGTATTCAGTCTGAATTCTGGTAAAGACTGCCACCCTGTGGTTCATCCGTAGTACTGCAGTTGGGAGCGTTATTCCCCCCCCCCCCCCCCCTTCTCCTCAAGAGAAAAAAACTTGAGATACATTTTTTTCCAGGTTTCCAATTCAAGAATAAAGTCAAAATTACGAGAATAATCTATATTTTGCATGTCAACATGAAATAAGTCAAAGTGTCGAGAATAAAGTTTAAAGGCACGTAAGTTGAAAGGCAAGTCTAGTGGAGCGCTTCCGTTTTCGCCAGTTTCTTGACTACTATGGGTGAACCTGAGGGATACAGCTGTTTTCGGCAGTTTACATTTTACAGTAGGTAACTGGGTTAATTCACCATCCATAGCATTAATCCTGAAATTTCCACTTTATTCGCAATTTATTTGCGTCGACTTTTTTCACGATATTTTGACTTTTATCACAAAATTTCAACTTAAAATTTAAAATTAAAACTTAAATAAAAATCTCCTTCCTATAATATGAATAATGTTCTTTTTCATTTTTCATTGTTCCATGTAGCCCAGCCTGATATGGACATGGGTATGGCAGGTCACCACTTCTCCCAACAACAGGCTCCGCCCAACCAGACGGCCCCCTGGCCAGACAGCATGATGCCCATCGACCAGGCGTTTGTCAACCAGAGCAGGTGAGCAACTGCTGCCAACTGTGAATCGCTTTAAGTCATCGCCTCTTTGCTATTTGCTATTTCTGCTGCCTTTTCGACAACAGCATTGCACGGTTTAGCTCACTGTTCTAACGTCAAACTGTCCCTTTGCCCGCCTGTCTCCCCGCTCTGCTCAGGCCCGTGCACCCGGCGCCCCAGGACGACCTGCTGTGCAGCACGGGGATCAACCCCGGCGACGGCAGCGGCGTGGACGAGGGCGCCCTCATGTCCCAGCTGTACTCGGCCCTCAAAGATTTCGACGGCCTGGAGGAGATCGACCGCGCTCTCGGAATTCCTGCTCTGGTTGAACAGGTGAGGCGATAAACGTCGGAAAAAACGAATCCCCGGTCCGCACTTCGGTGCTCCGACGGGCTCGTTTTCTCACATTTTCGATCGTGTGTTGTCGTCAGAGCCAAACGGTGGAGCTTGACCATTTCCCCCAGGACCCTTCCATGATGATGGACCAAAAGCCCCCCATGTACACCCAGCAGTTTGGTCCCCCGGCGTCCCACATGGCCCAGAGGGGCTACCCGCCTGCCGCTATGCAAGAGCAAGGCTTCCACCCCATGGCCGGCCAGATGGGCCCACGTCCGGGGTACCCCATGATAAGGATGCCGGCTCGGCCCGGGCTCAGACAGCCCGGAGTGCCCCCCAACCAGCCCAACACACTACGCATGCAGCTCCAGCACCGTCTTCAGTCCCAGCAGGTGCGGCCCGTCGCTTGCATGGTTGCTGCACGCAAGCAGTTGCTGCACAGGCTGATAAAAAAGTTGTGCAACTTGTCCTGGCTGCCCTTCTTGTTTGTGCACACAAGCAAAAAGGGCTTGAATTGTACACTACCAGTGAAAGGTTTTAATGTCTTTTCTTTCATTCTCATGACTATTGACATTGCAGTTTCTCACTGAAGGCCTCAAAACTACTTATGAACACACATGGAATTATGCAGAAAACAGTAAAATGTTTTATATTTAAATTCTTCAAAATAGCTGCCTTTCATAGAAAGCCTATTCAGAATTATTCAACATTTTTCTTTGCTGCATAATTACATATATCTTGCTCATGTATTTGATGTCTTCAGTATCTATCTGCAGTGTAGAAAGTTGTAAAGATTTAAAAAAAAAAAAAAAAAAAAAAAAAAAATTTGCATGAGAAGGTGTGTCCAAACCTTTGACTGGTAAGGTGCCATTTTTAGTGGATTCTTACAAATGCTTCTTGGTTTCACTGCCAATCCCTCTGTTTTCCGTTCCTGCTACGTTATTGCCGCTCAAAATTCTAAAAACTAATCCCGAAACCGTCGGCATAATGAAACGTTTTCGAAGGCGCAATCGATCTCTTAAAACGGCTGCAACCTGAACAAAATATCTAGGCGTCCGCGTTGACCCGTTGTCTCGCTCGCCCCCTCCAGAACCGCCAACCCATGATGACTCAGATGAGCAGCGTGTCGAACGTCAACCTACCTCTCAGGGCCAGCGCTCCGAACCAGGTAAGCCGCCGCAGCCGTGGTGTAATTGGAAAGAAAGAAAAACCTAATTACTCCTGATTACGGCTTTTCTCAATTATTTTATTTTATTTTTTTTCACACGGTCCATTCTCTCCTCTTCCTCCCACCAGGGGACCATCAACGCTCAGATGCTGGCGCAGCGGCAGCGCGAGCTGCTGAGCAATCACCTGAGGCAGAGGCAGCAGCAGCAGGTCCAGGCGCAGCAGCAGCAGCAGGTCCAGGCACAGCAGCAGCAGCAGCAGCGGAGCATGGCCATGAGGGCGCAGCAGGGCCTCAGCCTGCCCCCCAACATGAATAACCCCCGCGTGCCACAGGCCAACCCCCAGCAGTTCCCCTACCCGCCCAGCTACGGTACCAGTACAGGCTTGGCCTCGCCACCTCCCCCGACCAGCCCCTTCTCCTCCCCTCTCTCCCCCAGCCTGCCCTCTCTGCCCCCCAATCCTCAGCTCCACCTGCATGGCACCTCCTCTTCCTCCTCCTCCTCCTCCACCTCCTCCTCAACCCCTCAGATGATGATGGGAAACACAAACATGATGGGCGGACAGTACGGGGCCGTACTCAGCCCCCAAATGCAGCACAGTGCCTTTCAGTTTCCCAACTCAGGTACTGCTCCTTCCCCCGTGCGCACGCACACACACACACACACACACACACACACACACACACACACCCTCCCGCTGACCACACACTTCACCGCTGCCACCGCCCACCCACCCACCTGACATCCTGTGCCCTTGTGTTGGTGTGACGGCATCACATGCTCTTTTTTTTTTTCCTTCCTCGATCGTTTCGTATCTCGAACGATCAAAGGCGCCGCTGGCTGCGTTTTCATCGGCCCTAGAATTGCGCAATACCTAAATATCGCAATAAGAAGCCGGCAATGGAAACGCCTAAACTTGTGGCTGAAAGGTTTTGACGCTCTCATGAGGTACTGTAGATTCTGCTCTGCTACAAGGAAGCGACAGAATCTGGAATGGCGCCTCGCTCCACCAGAGGGCGCCATGGGTCCGCGTTGAGCAGCGAGCCAGGCTGCTTTCTGTCAGTCTGACTGTGTGCAATCAGTCTGGGAATCATTTCAAATGGCAACTTAAAAAAAAATTAATAATAATACATGTTTAATTTATGCTGTTAGCTTTTTTTTCCTTCATGTGCTTCATGTCTTCTCTCCGTGCATGGAGGACGCAGCAGTTCCCCCGTCATCCTTACTAATCATCGCGCATGCTTCTCTTCCCCCCTCTCCCCTCCAACCTCAACCTTTGCCCGCGGCATGACGTGTCACTGTGCACAACGCTCAACATTCCGCGCATTCGGCTCATCGGGTCGGGAATTTTTTTTGTCAACCTCGGCGACCTTTTCGCTCCAACTGAAACCCCGTCTCCGTCCCGCTCAGGTATGAACCAACCGGCGGACGGAGGCTTCGGAGGTCCCGGGACGCCCCAGAGCCCCCTGCTGTCTCCTCGCATGGCCCACGCCCAGTCTCCCATGATGCAACAGGGCCAAGGGGGAGCGGCCTTCCAGGGTTCCCCTGAAATGAACGGCTGGCCCCAGGGCGGCATGGGAGGCAACAGGTAGCCACGACGACGACGATGATGATGATGATGATGACGATGATGATGATCATTCATTTTTCACCACTGATGGATCTCTCCCTCTCTCGCAGCATGTTCTCGCAGCAGCAGGCGTCCCCGCAGTTCAGCCAGCAGAGCGGCGGCAACATGTACAACGGCAACGGCATGAATCTCAACAGCGTCTCCATGGCCCCCAACCTGGCAACCAGCAGCATGGGCCAGATGGCCGGGCAGATGAGCGTCACGTCCATGGCCTCGGGGCCGTCGCCCGGCCTTCCCGCCATGGGCCAGGAGCAGGTGAGCACGGACGTGGTAGCCGGTGGTCAAGATTCCCCCCGCCCCCCAAAAAAATTTAAATGGCAAAAGGTTTTCCTTATTAGCGTTGAAGAGATACGTTTGCCCTCAATCCCGCCCACTTTCAGGGAGGAGATGTTTAACATTGAGTTGAATTTTTTATTTCTTCGAGCCTAAAAAAAAAAAACACACCCACACTAAATCAGTCATACAAAAAAACATAAATGAAATAAGAAAAAAAAATACAAGCCGAATACTTAAAGAAAACAAGTATCCTTGAAATTAATTATGCACGAAAAGGAAGAAGTACAAAATTATTTACCCCTATTTACTTCACTTCACCTGAATTTCATTGCAGTCTTTGTCAAAAATGTCTTATAACAAGATATTATATGTAGCTATGAAACTTTTATCAACAATTATTGATTATTACTACAATTATAAACATTACTACAATTATATTACAGCGCTATTACCGTATTATTACCGCGTTTTACATATTATACCTCGGCACTGCGAGTGTTACGCAAGTGCACTATATTAATTCATCGTTAATCGATCGATAAGGTCAGTCGACTAACCATTAATGGATTAATCGATCATTTGCGTGCCTGTAAGAGAGCCTTTCCCATTTTTCACAGTAATCAAGGGAGCAGGGAAAAACTAACAGGCCGAGCGCTGGAGTGCGCGTGCTCGCCCCCCGTCTTCAGACCCCTAAGTGTGCGGCCTGAAAACGAGTCCTGCTGGTGAATAATTCACTCGGTCGGTTTGCTGGACTCCTCCGGCCGCAGCCTTCGACGCTCCACTTGAACTTAAGACGGCGGCGGTGTAATTACCCGCGGGCGCTTCCGAGTCTCGAGACGCCGCTGCGTTGGTGGCACAGGCCAGGCGAGACGGCCGCGTTTGATTCCGCGTGGAGGGGGGGAATCCAGTCGACTGGTCAAGGGGTTGCGTCACACCGGCCTGGTTAATCTCATCCTTCCAACCCCCAGACTTTGTTGCCGTGATGCTTTTAAGCCCCAATAAAGGCCCATGAATATTTAACCCGGGCGCTGCCGCTTTGATTGGCTGCACTTCAGACCCTCGCTGCGCGCCGTTAAATCTGTCACTTGATTTATCCCCCCCTTCCTGGATTGGAGGATTATATTGGCACTCAGATTATTTCAATTATTTACCCTTTGAGCCATTAGCGCCGCCTTTTGCACTCCACTGGCTTGGTTTTTTACTGCTCTTTTTTTTTTTTCCCCCACCACCTGCCGTTGTTTTGCCTAAAAACAAAGGCGGCTTCAGGGCGAACTTGGAGGGAGACGCCTTGTAAGACCTTTTGTGATGTCACAAGGGGTCAGTGGCTGCGTTTCCGTTACCCCTAGCTGGTAATGGAAACGCCTAAACTTCGGAAAAGCTCAAATATCACGAAAAGTGACTCGTGATCTCGTAAAAAAAAAAAAAAAAAAAAAAAAAAAGAATTACGTTTTATGCGCTTCACACCGTTCAATGGAAACCCCTGCAAAATCGCAATTGTGCTTTGTCGAGGTTTTAGAAATATTGCTTTTATTTTGCAAAAAACTGCAGTGGAAACGCAGCGAGTGACTTTTTCCTATGTGAACGGTTTAGTTTGTACTTTTTGTTTTACCTGCCTTGTTCTCTGCATGCTACACATACCGAAGGATTGACGATAAAGCTACCTTGAACAGTGAGATGAGGCACTGATGTCTCTCTCTCTCTCTCTCTCTCTCTCTCCCTCCCTCTCTCTCTCTCTCTGCAGAAGTTCTGTTGACACCCAACAGAGAGCTGTTGTCCTGAACCTCAGTGATCAGCTGGTGCGAGGAGCTCGTCCGGCCCCCCCCCTGCCCCCCACCACTCCCCCTTTCCTGGCCCTTTAAGAAATCGTACATTGAATTGCCTCCCCCTACAGACAGACAGACCCTCGTACCAGGCGGGTCGCGACCCCCACCCCCCACCCCCACCCCCGGTTCTGCCTCGTCCTGCCCGGGTTTCGCCCCACTTTTCTGTCCCACGTGGGTCTGAATGGACCGTGAAGCGGGTCGGGGAGGGTATGGAGGAGGGGGGGGGGGGGGCGGCACGGCGGGTGCGGTACTGGTGGACCTCTGTGGTCCACCTCCGCCTCCCGGAGGAGAGCCTTGCAATGAGCCCCGCCCACCTGCCCACCCGCCTGCCTGCCTGCCTGTCCAGCTGCATTCACCGTAGTGTGACTTACTGTAGGCCTGCCGCCGCGGGGCGCTGACCTGAAGGGGGCGACAGCGGGTTCGGGATCCCTCGTTCTCGTTCTCTCCGATGAATGTATTCCTCTCACTGGACGGCGGCCATTGGAGCGATCTCATCTCAAAAAGACAGAAGAAGAAGATGAAGAAGAAGAAGAAGAAGAAGAAGAAGAAGGGCGGCCCCGACACTCTGATCTCTCTGTCTGTTCCTCTCCTGTGTTCCTTGGCTGCGGCCGTCGCCATTTCCACTTCAGTTCCGCGACAGCAGCAAAACACCTCAAATCAGACTTTTTTAAAAACGGATGGAGCTCCGACACTTAGCCGGTTTTGCCTTTTTTGCTGTTCTTTACCGTCGGTGGGGTCTGGACACTTGACTGATCCAGGCGGCCTACTGTCGTTTTTTTTTTTTTTGTTTTTTTTCTTTAAGTGTTTCGTTTCTTTTGTTTCTTTTCTTTCAATGATGTGACAATTAAGATGTAGAATGAAGATATGGTTTAAAAGAAAAAAAAAACCTGATCTTGGAAAAACACTGCAGACTGGTTTGAGTGGGATGGTGATTTGTGTGATTAGACTGATTAATTAGTCCAGAGGTTTATATAGTGTATTAAATTAAGTTTTATTTTTGTGTATAGATTCCTTTTAACTATTGTAGAAGACTCTTTATCCTGGTAGCAGACGAGAAAAGAATATTTCTAAAAGTGTGAAAGAGGCACTTTTTATATAATTTTAACTGTAACGGCTGTACTCTTTCTGAGAAGATTCCTCTATTAACCTGATTAATGGATGATGCTTTTGGTCCTCTTAGTTTCAGAAGATGTCAAAATCATATGTGGTTTTAAAAAAGAAAGAAAGAAACCAATTACAGAGATTGTACATAACGGTAAGTACAACTTTTTTTTCCTATTTATTTTATTCCTTTTCAAGAGTTCGGACCCCTCCCCCGCCTCCCCCGTCTTTTTTTTTTTCCTGGAGGTGGGGGGGGTTGCAGGTGGTGCAGGTGGGGGCGGGGGGTACACTCTTCATGTTCTGATGTTCCGGTACGATACCGACTGGGTTTTGGGGGGTGGGGGGGTTGTAAAGAGGTGTGCTGTGTATACAGTGTACAGATTATCGCTTGCTTCTCTGCCTTTAGCCTAGAATACCACAAACAAAAGAGGAACAAACACAAAGAAAACACACACACACACACACGCACGCACGCAGACTCACACGCAGACACACACGACTTCGACACAGCCATACGATGACTCGGAAGAAGAAAAAAAAATAACAGAAGTGTGCTTTCTATGTTGTCTGGAGTGACAAACTTGCTTCATACAAGCTGCTAGGTGCAAACTGTTTCTGGTGTGATGTAAACAAGCAATAACGATTACTTGAGAATCTCCTGGGGTTTTACTTTTCCTTACCTTTGTGTGTGTGTGCGTGCGTGTGTGTGTGTGTGCGTGTGCGTGCGCTTGCGTGTTTTACTTTATTTTATTTCTTTTTGTAATTTTTGTACAGTTTCCTGAATAAATAAGAACAGATGTTTCGCTCCGTGTTGGGATGCAGTATTAAAAAAATACTTTTTTTTTTCTTTTTTTGTTTCGTTCAGGGTTTTTTTTTTTTTTTTTTTTCTACAGAGAAAAGTCGAAAACAGCCACTCGCAGCGTTCCTGTCTCTTTTTAGATTATGCAGCGCTGGCTGAAGCCTGGAGAGGGAAAATACTTTGTTATCCCCGCCCCCTTCCTCCCTCTGACACGCCCTCTCTGCCTCCAAGCCACGCCTCTACCGCAGAGGTCAGAGCTGGGATCTGAACGGGTCGACCCGCTCTGGTCTCACACACTTAGCCATATTTTATGACCTCAGGCGATCAGTTGGACTTTAGCAGCGACATGCTCCTCCCTGCGCGCCCGTCGGGTGCAAGAGGGGAGGGGTCGAGATCCTTAAAAAAAGGGGGTCATCCGCTCTAACCTCAAAAAAAAAAAAAAAATCCTAAAAAAAAAAACAGCAAATGTAGAAAATGGATTTTTTATATATATATATATATATATATATACATATATATATATATATTAGCTGTTTTAACCCAGGGCAGACTTTGAACAAGCCAAATAAGTTTAAAAAATAAAAAAAAATCACTTAAATCACACATTTTTAATTGGATTCTTCAATTCTGACAGTTCATTTTATTTTTGCGACTGCTCGCCAGCCCCTTGTTTTGCATGAAGAAATGAGAAACGTTGCGACGATGATGTCACCCAGCAGGGTCCGATGCAAATGTCAAGACTGGACGGAGGAGAGAAGAAAGTCACTCTGAATGTATTGTCATTTCAAGGCCTATGGATGTGGCTGATTGTGCTCAACATGGTGACACGGGTGTCCGGGGGTGGGGGGGTTGACCTTTTTGTTGTTGTTTTCTTTCAATGAGCTCTCTCTTAGCTTTGAAGTCACCTGTTTTTACTTTAAAAAAAAAAAAAAAGAAAGAAAAATAGACACGTTTTAGTTTGACATGAAATTTGAAGTTGTAGCAGGTCAACGTTTGGGGGTCGCAGGGGTTCCACGTCGAGGAGGCGGGTGGGCGGGTGGGTGCGTTCTCACCGTCGGGGCCTACAGGTGATCACGCTCCTCTGTTGTCGTTTCTCTCTCGGTTGGACACGTGCTGTTTTGATTGTATCACACAGTGGTGCAGAACAAGCCTCTTTTTTTTTGTTCTTTTTTCAGGGCCCGTTTTACAGAATGATTCACAGCCCTTTGAAAAAAAAAAATCTTTTTCCAAAGATTGTCAAGATTTTGAAAAAAAAAAAAAAAAAAAGATTTAAAAGCCATGTGGTAGCAGTGCATTTTTAGCATTTATAATGAGGACAGGTGCAAAAAAAAAAGAAAAGGAAAAAACAATCATTTTTTTTGCCCTTACAGATATCCAGGCTTTGGACCCGCTAGAGGTGATTTTACTTTTCTCTTTAACTTATGGTTTTGATGAACTCTAAATGCCCTTTTTTTTGTATCGTCTGGCAATTTCTTAGAGCTAAAAATGCAACCTTTGAAATGCTAAAAACCCGAGCATAATGCCTTAGATTTCGTCCGTTCTCGTTCTTGTACATTACACCGCTGTCTGTAAAAATTTGTACCGTGTTTTGGAAAAAAAAAAAGGACACAAAAGAAATCTCTGAACGGGTGCAGGGTTGAACTGTCCCCCGACTTGGGTGTTATCACGGCTCTCTGTTCTGTTCTGTGTTGGGTTGGAATCTCTTGTTCTCTCATCCCTCACCTCACTCTGTCTGAATGGTCAATGATGACTGGTAGGGATACTGAAGCAATATGTAATATACTATGTGGACTCCTGTTTTGTTTTGTTTTTTTCTGGAGAAAGCTTACTGTCGTGTTCTCCCGAGATTGATTTTCTGTTGTTGTTTGTTTTTTTTTTCTGCATTGTTAACAGAAGTCAGGCTCTCTACCACCCGCATCCACCTTTGTATCCCTGAAAGTGTGAGTGCGTGTATGTGTGTGTGTGCGCGTGCGTATGTGTGTGTGTGTGTGTGGGCGTTTTATGCAAAAGTTAGCTATACAAGAGAAGTTAAAAACCACAGTTATGCAAGTTGTGAACTAATACGGCTTCGCTGATGCTATTTGCCTTGTAAATAAAGATTTCTGTTATTGCAGTACTTCCTGGAGTGGCTTCATTTCACCTGACAGAAGAGCTAAGGTGGGTGTCTGCAGCTTGGGCCTGCTGTGGGACAATAATTATTTTCCCAACAAAATGCTCAACACATTTGGGTTGTTTTTTTTCCCCTCCACTTTATTTCAAGTCCTCATCAAGCCACTTTATTTGGTGTTTTCTTTAAAAAATAAAAATAAAGGTCAAGTACAATCTTGAGATGTCAGATTTGCTTACAAAAATGTTCACTTATTTAGAAATGCAGTGTCCCATTAAAAAATTGACATCATTTCGCAGGCCAATCATTTTGGCAATTCTTGTTGAAATGACCTCAAATTTTCCCAAAGAATCTATGGAAACGGATCAAGATGTTCAGTCACCCAGTTGGCAGTGCACATATTGAACACTTGTGAAATTGATCCCGTCATAAACATATGATGTTCAACACCTAAACTGTTCAATTTCCTTGAGCTTGACTTAGTAGTTTTCAAGATAATTGCTTTTAAAATGTCAGTTTTTTGTTTTTTTTGGGACACCCCTATTTCATGCAAAACAGCAACATTATTTGATCAACTGCCCTTCATTTGCTGACCATAAGATCACGTGACGCCTGTTGTTGTTTTGTCTTCGTGTTTGTGTGTAATTTTTTTTTTTTTTTTAAAGAACAACACCCCCACCCCTCCCCCCCGGACTAAATTAAAATACTGACAGAGACTGAGAGGTTGATGGACCTTTCACGCGTTAAACGCCTCTTCGCACCTCTTTATCTCTCCGTCTTAACGCACCGCATCCAAGTCACAACAACACATGTCTATAGTCCACGGGGGGTCCCCTGCGATCCGGTGGGCTCCCGGCTGGGGGTCTTCGCATGGTAATGTTTTGGAAACTCTTCACCGTCCCGTCCCCCCCCCCCCCCCCCCCCCTCCAATCTGCCTCATTGTGCGCGACGGTGAAAGCAGGGCAGGCTCGCGAAAGGGGAACTTACAAGGGCGGGCCGCCGCCCCTGCCTTCTGCAGAAAGAAGGGGGGAGAGGGAGAGAGAGAGAGAGAGAGAGAGAGAGAGAGAAGAGAAAAAGAATGCTAACGCGTCCCATTGACATGCATGAAGGCTTTGCAGCTCGACTCGCTGGCCAATAGGGAGCGAGGGAGATCCCGCGGAGGAAGCAGCATCTCCACGGCAGAGTGAGAGGTGCCCTCAGATGACCACAGGCCGGCCCGCAGACCGGTGCTTGATCTGCATGCTGCTGCTGTTGCTGCTGCTGCTGCTGCCTCCCGTCCGGACCCGCAGCATCTGAGGATGTGGAAGCTGAGGAGGGCATGAGTGGGAAGAGTGACGATCCAACAGCAACTTTTCCAGGTACGAATTCTCGCCATTCTTTTTTTTTCTTCTTTTCTTTTGTTTTTTAAGGACTCTCAATTTTTTTTTTTCCTGAATCAGGGAAATAAATTCCCAGCTAAATCTCATTTCAACGTCTCATTGGCTCGTATTTCCTCCCTATAATTGCCCTCTTCATCCTCCTCCCCGTGATTGTCGGGTCACTCTCAGCTCCATTAAAAGCTTCATTAATGATGACCTCTGCTCCGGCTGCCTGTTCTTCAATTGGTGTCATGACCCTGCCTGGTTTGTCATCCCGCTTGAGGTGTTGCCCTCTCAGCCGGAAATAATGCCTCATCATCGGCCGGATAGTCGTCGTCACTGCCTTATGACCCCCCCCCCCCAACTCCCCCCTCCCCCTCACTCACAGCGGGCGATACTTTGATTTGCCTCCATCACCGTGAAAGTCGTCATCCTCTCTGTATTGTTGTTGGTTTCGGGTTCTGTTTTCTCAATCAACAATATGACTAATTCAGGTGTGGTCGGCCTCGTCTGACGTCACCTTTCCCTTTTTAGGTGTCTTGCATTAAACTTTTATGACCGACCCCCCCCCCCCCCCCCCCCCCCCCCCCTCCTCCTCTGCCCTCCATCAGGATCCACCTTCTCCGCCTGAACCTCCTGAACCTCCAGCGCTCCAGCACCATGTCCGTGTCCTTGTCCAGCCTCCCCGTCGTGCTGAAGGACCGCAGCTACCCGGGCGCCATGCTGAAGGGCAGCCCGGTCAGGGGCTTCTACCCCGGCCAGCACCCCCACCCGCTCCCCCTCCACCACCACCACCATCAACACTACATGGACCTCCTGCCCAGGACGCACGGCCTCCTCCACCCGCTCAAATCCCTCGGCCGCCTCGTCTCGGACACCCCCACCGCGTCCCTGCCGCTCGGCCTGCACGGCGGCGCGCACTCCTTCGGCCACCACGCGTCCGTGGTCGTGCACGAGCACATGCTGAGCGCCCCCGGCTTCCCCTACCTGGGCCAGGTGTTGCCCGGCGGCGGCAGCCACTCGCTGTGCGCCAAGCCGGAGGAGCTGGCCGCCGTGGTGACGGAGCACGCCGCCGGCCCGCTGTCCTCGGACTTCAGCAGCCCGCCCAGCGAGAGGTCTCCCTCGGCCTCGTCCGCCTTCTCCTGCGCCTCCTCCGCCTCCGCGTCCTCGTCGCCCAAGGAGGCGCTTTTCCGCGTCGGGAGCGCGGAGCTGACGCCGGAAAAGGCGCGGGCGCGCTACAACTTCAGCGAGGAGGACCTGTGCAGGGTGCTGTACGGCTACTCCGGCCGCCACGAGAGGAGCGCGGGGCACGCCATATCAGGGGTGACCCTGCCGGAAAAGCCAGGTCAGACTGAATAATAATAGCAGTAGTAGTAGTAGTAATAATAATAATTATTATTATTATTATAATAATAATGGTTTTCATCAAATTCAAGGAAGTCATTTTGTTTTTCAGTTGCTGACCCTCGCACTCTTCCTCTGGACAAGGAAGCACTGGAACTCCCAGAAGGCACGCTCTCCCATCTCCTTTAATTCATACATATATATATGGCATAACTATTTACATTGCAGATTGTCATCATCAAAACTATGAATGAACAAAAATGGAATTTGTATTAAACAAAAAAGTGTAAAATAACTCAGACACGTTTTATATTTGAGATGATAGAATAGCCACCCCTTCATATGAAATATATGTGACCTAACGTATTTAGGTGATTAACATTTGTTTGTCTTGCCACATTAATCCACATGTCTTTGTCATATATTTGATGTCTTCAGAATGTATCTACAGTGTAGAAAGTAGTAAAGAATAAAGAAGAAACAAACTTTTGACTGGTCGTGTATATAATTCCCATTCCTGCGATTCCACCCTGATGTGCATCTGACTTCTGTCCCCCCCTGTGTCATCCTCTCCAGGACTGAGCATCCTCCAGACGTCCTGGGGCAACGTGTCGCACCGCGGGGTCTTCGCGGACAAATGCGGCATCCCCAGAGGAGCTCGCTTCGGGCCGTTCCAGGGGAAACTGGTGAACACCAGCGAGATCAAAACTTACGATGACAACACGCTGATGTGGGAGGTAAATATATGTTTTATTGTAGCTTTCAAATGTAATACTAAAAAAAAAAAAAAAAAAAAAAAAAAAATCTAAAACGAATCCTCTCATTCAAGGTGTTTGAACATGGCAAGTTGAGCCACTTCGTGGACGGCCGAGGAGGCTGCGGGAACTGGATGTCTCTGGTGCAGTGCGCTCGCTTCCCGGACGAGCAGAACCTGATCGCCGTGCAGGTGCAGGGCCAGATTTTCTACGAAGCCTGCAAGGACGTTCAGCCGGGCCAGGAGCTGCTGGTGTGGTACGGCGACTGCTACATGCAGTTCCTGGGCATCCCGCTCACCCTGAAGGACTCCAAAGAGGACAGCAGCAACGCGGAGTCTCCAGCTGAGGGTCAGAACCACTTATACATTTAATAAAAAATAAAATAAAATAAAATCACTGCTATTTTTCAACTGGTGCTTCTTGTCCACGTCTTGCGCAGATTCCGGCGAGGGCTTCAAGTGCGACAGGTGCGGGAAGGTGTTTGCCTACAAGTACTACAGGGACAAGCACCTCAAGTACACACGCTGCGTGGACCAGGGCGACCGGAAGTTCCCCTGCCACCTGTGCAACAGGTCCTTCGAGAAGAGGGACCGGCTGAGGATCCACATTCTGCACGTTCACGAGAAGCACAGGCCCCACAAGGTGACGGGAGCGCGCAAAACCAACAAGTTTATTTTTATTTCATTTTATTTCATTTTATTTTATTTCATTTTATTCTATTCTATTTTTTTTTTTACGTGTGTATCATCTCCAGTCCGAGCATGGCATCATCGCACGAGACAATTTGCACGCACGTCCACGTGGTGCTGAAAGAACAGCTCCCTGCTGCGCCACTTCGCTGCGGATGTTTTTATTATAGGCCTCATAAAAAAAACAAATTAGTGCAAGAGCTCTGGTTTGGTGGTGACCGCAGGGCCACTGAAGCATGGAAGACCCCGTTGTGGCTACAACCGGTGATGCAATTATTACCGAGATAAAAATTCGTTACTTTCTTATCGTTTAAAATGTCAAATGTATTCTTTTAAATCAATTTTTTTTTCTGCATTACATATTAAAGTGTGTTTTTGACCTGCAGTGTTCGGTGTGCGGAAAGAGTTTCTCCCAGTCGTCCAGTCTGAACAAACACATGCGTGTGCACTCTGGAGAGAGGCCGTACAAATGCGTCTACTGCAACAAGGTAAGAAAAAAATAACATTGTAATATAAATCTTTAATAATAATAATGATGATGATGATGATGATGATGATGATAATAATAATAATAATAATAATTCTAGATATAATAGCCGTGCTAGATTTTTTTTTTTTTTTTTTTTTTTTTAATTGTAATTGATCGGGGCATCAAAAAAGTCTGTGCACAAGAAAGTAGGTTTTTAAATTGGTTTGGTGGAGGCAAACAAAACTATTTAAAATTTTTAGTTTAGTCAAATTATTACTAAATTCCCTTTCTGCTGTTCTGTTCTGTTGTTTTGTCGTTGTTGTTTTTGTCTTGATATGCCTTGACAAGGCCTGAGAGGAGCTGCGGGAGGCCTCCTCACCCCCCCCCCCCCCCACCCACCCCCCACACCCCCTGCTCCCCTCTCTCGGCGTCTTTGCGCACCGCACACTTCGGCGTCCAATTTGCGCAACGTCTCGTTTCACGGTGCGTTTGGCCCTTGGCCGCTCGTCATTGTCTCCTCGCGGCGGGCACGCTCCGCCGAGACACTTACATGCTAATTATCGCCAGATGCACACCCACAAGCTTTGTCTACGCAGATTATGCCGTAAATTTACGGCCCTGGAATTGAGCACGAGTGGGTTTTGTTCTTTTATTTTTCTTCTTCTTCCCTTTCTCTCTCTTCGTTCTCCGCATCCTCCCCTTGTGTTGTTGTGTGGAGATAATCCTCTTGTCCCCTTTATTTATCTGGTGCCACTTCAACGAAACATGACACGAGACCGAGAGCCCGAGTCGTGGATACGGTTTTTTTTGTTTGTTTGTTTTTTTTAACGCAGCTTTTAATGAATATGAAGGGTAAAATAAATTTGAAATGAAGCTTTTAAAATGCCCTCTCGTTAATGCAGAGCCTTCCATTTAAACAAAAGAAGCTAAATCTTGCTTGAAAGGCCGGAAATTAAAAAAAAAAAAAGCAAATCTAAACGTTTCTCCGGCTGTTGTCGTCCCTCGGTCTCCCTCCCTCCCTCCTCCAGGCCTTCACTGCCTCCAGCATCCTGCGGACGCACATCCGGCAGCACTCCGGCGAGCGGCCCTTCAAGTGCAAACACTGCGGGAAGGCCTTCGCCTCGCACGCCGCGCACGACAGCCACGTCCGGCGGACGCACGCCAAAGACAAGCCGCACGCCTGCGAGCTGTGCGACGCCACTTTTCAGGAGGAGCGCGAACTGCAGTACCACAGGAAAAGTCACAGAAGTGAGACATTATTATTATTATTATTATTATTATTATTATTATTATTATTATTATTATTATTATTATTATTATTATTTTAAAATAAAGTATGTGCATTTTTTCAATCCCTAAAAATTAAAAACAAAATAGAAATTCTTCTTTGTGTTTCCATTTTTTTCACCAAAAAACAACAACATTTTTTTTTAGAAAATCCCACAGTCACTGATTTTATTTTATTTTTATTTTTCCCCGCTCCACAGAAATCTTTGACAGCACAGTCATTGCATCTTCTCCAGGAGGAGGAGTGCAGAGCAACACTGTGTTTCCAGTCCCGGATCATGCGAAAGTACAGATAAGCACGGGACAAGGCCTTCCACACAACGGAGTCACGGTGATAAGTACAGAATATAGGCCCTGGAATTAGTAGAGTGTGCTAAGGGGAAAATTGGACCCAAAGTTATTTTAATTGAATCAGGATCATAATAAATAACAGAAAATAAACATGTACAGGAACAGAGTCAAACACACCAACCTGCGTGACGGGCAGGTTTCCTATATGTAAATGCTGCTTTAAAAAGTCTTTGTATGGCCTATTTAAATAGGCCCCCGGCTTATTTTAAATGTGTAAAAAAAAAATTGTTTAAGTGTTCATCGTGTTGTGTGTTTTTGCGTGGCTTTAAGCTTACAATATGCAATATGATGATTCAAACTATTATTAACATTATTTGTATTATTTGTATTGTTGTTGTTGTTGTTGTTGTTGTGTTGTCGACGGCAAGCTTGAAAAGCTGACATTTTTTAATATTATGGAGCTGAGGGTATTTGTGTGTCTAATCAATGTATTTCCCTCCCTTAATTTATAAAGTATAATAAGATTTTTTTAATTATTATTATTATTGTCATGAAAGATGACAAAGGCAGTTGAAATTATACTGACCTGACGTCTCTTTGCATTTTGTTTTTTGTGATCAACGAATAAAAAAAACATCTGTGCTTGTCAGAAACATGGCAGTGGATCTCATTTTTGAGTTTTTCCATCATCATCATCATCATTTTTTTTTTTTTTTTAATTAATTTTCTTTCTTTCTTTTTTTGAATCTGACCACATCACAGCAGTTCCAAAGAACACAAGTGTGTGTTTCCAGGTCCGTTCAGGTCTGGACACCCCCACTGCCCCCCCTGCGCACAAGTCGCTCTATTGTGCCTGTGTGTGTGTGTATGCGGCTGAGCGGTGAATTGGGGACTGTGCGTGGCACAAGCCCCACTGGACCCAATGAATGACAATGGAGTGCTGCAGTGAGGTGGTCTATTGCTGTGCACACAAAGCAGCTCCCCATGACTGACATCTGCCCTCACACACTGTCACCAACTGCCCCACATGTGTTAAAGAGATGGATAGACGGATAGATGGATAGAGAAAAAGAAAGAAAGATAGATATATAGATAGGGAGATAGATAGATAGAGAAAAAGAAAGATAGATAGACAGATAGATGGATAGAGAAAAAGAAAGATGGATAGATAGAGAAAAATAAATATAGATAGAAAGATAGATAGATAGATAGATATAGGTGGTGGCAGCAGCAGCAGCAGCATGAGGTCTGACAGATGACACAATGTCCCTGTGCTGTGTTATGTCACCTTTAACCTCTGGGTCACCGAACATCACACCGTGGGCATGTAGTCCAATCTGACAGTGTTAAGTGAGTGCTGCACTTTAGAATTTGAATTTTGACACAGGAAATTATTATTATTATTATTTTTTGCCTTTATCCGCCAAACTTGGCTGTTAACTAAATGCGTTATGTGTTGTTTTCCAGAGTGTTTCGGATAAATTAACATCCGGGGCTAAAATGATATTTTAAGATCTAAAAAAATAGGAATAACGCAGGATCTAGAAACATGAAAAAAAACAAAACAACCTGGGGATTTGTCTTATTACTCCTCTTCTCTCTCTCTCTCTCTCGCTGCCTCCCTGTTTATTTACTGTAACGGATGGACGGCAGCCTTCGGGGTCATGGGTCACCGCTTCACTTAATGTTTAACAGCCTCCCTCTCCCGTCAAATAGCCCAAATATGGCCTATTAAACAAGTCTAGATGGCCCCCCCGGACCGGACCGGCGCCTCCCACCTATACAGCCTCCAGGAGGGGGGGGCGGCCGTGAAAGGAGCGGCGACGCCCCTGCGTGCGTCCCCGCTGCAGCGCAGGGGCGGAGGAGTGGGCCGGGACGCGAGAGCGGGACAAAAAGAAAGACAGAAGGAGAAAAGAGGAGAATGAGCTGCCAGGGCTGAAATAGTGAGATTGTTAGCGAGCGAGCTGCGTGTCCCCCACCAAGACTGGTTTTTACTAGCGCTGCTGCTGCGATTGGCTGGCTGAGGCGGCTTGGAAAAAAAAAGTTTTTATCCCGGTCATTTATACGGATTGATTTCCTCATTTATCCCTCCTGGCAATGAACCAGGCCGTCCGGGAGGCCTCATAAAGCAGATTAATCTGTGTTTGTTCTCTGTGTTTCATGTGATATTAATGACACAGTTGCATTTGCCGAGGTTTATTCACTGACACACAAATCACAGCAGGGATCTCTGTTTATGTTTATGATGATCGATTAAACGCAGGTCGACAGAAATTGTGGCCACACCTGCGATCGATGGCTGATACTGGTACAAAGATGAGATCTTTACTGTGGGGATAAACACTTCTTCTCTTCTCTTCTCTTCTCTTCTCTTCTCTCCTCTTCTCAAATGCGCTTAAGTATTCACGTCTATTGATTGCCTAATAGCAGCGAGTGTAGATTGTGTGTGTGTGTGTGTGTGTGTGTGTGTGTGTGTGTGTGTGTGTGTGTGTGTGTGTGTGTGCAGCTGATGCTGATGTCCACACGCGGGCCCTCGGACTCATGAGCTCAGCTCATAAAGTGCGACCGCAGCGGCCCTCCGTCCATCTCTGTCCACCCGTAGACCGCAGCAGACGAGTGAAGAAGACGGATTAGAAGTAGTAGAAGGAAACTCTCGCCCAAACTCATCCCGCTTTAACGCTTTCACCCGGGCGAGTGTTTCACGTCGGGTGACGCAGAAAGTCGACCTTTTCTCTATACCTTTATATTTACTGCAACTTCTTGTCGGTCTTTTCATTCCAGCTCTGACCGTGATTCCTTCGCAGATTTTTGTCAGGTCTTGTTTATAGTGTCCATGGTTACGCCACCATGAGGATGGGGTACTTGCTGTGGGCCGAGCCCGGTGTAAAAAAGAAACCTGCTCAGATTTTATTTTCTTTGTGTTCCCAGGAGTTTGATCTCCTCAAACAAGAAAAACCGAACCACTAACAACTGGAATCAAGAGTGGAGTGCTGCTGCTGCTGCTGCTGCTGCTGCTGCTGCTGCTTCTGTCACCCAGTCACTTGCTGCTAATCGGGCCATTCATTCCTCAGGTTGGAGGTGCTGCTGCTGCTGCTGCTGCTGCTGCTGCTGCCGTCGGCGGCTGCTCGTCTCCCACTGGGACGCTTGGACAGTGCAGTGGGGGACACATGCGCAGAGGGGGCTCAGCGGCCGGCCTGCTGCCGGCTGGATGAAAGGCAGATCAAACACTGTCTGCAAAGCCCCTCCATATTGCTGGCCACCACTCACTCACTCACCCAGTGTGTGTGTGTGTGTGTGTGTGTGTGTGTGTGTGTTCCAGCAGGGATTGATGCCTGAGGAGGGCAGATGGTCTTATCCTTCTCTGAGGGGGCTGGTGTGAGGTTCCACTGGGGTCCCACGGGGACCCAACATATCTTGCTCTGTACTGCACCACTGATCACCTCCTGGCACACGCACACTGATATCTATCTATCTATCTATCTATCTATCTAACAAGCTATCTAGCTAGCTTGCTAGCTACAGTATCTCTCTATCTATCTATCTATCTATCTATCTATCTATCTATCTATCAGCTATCCATCTATCTATCTATCTATCTATCTATCTATCAGCTATCTATCTATCTATCTATCTATCTATCAGCTATCCATCTATCTATCTGAACTGTTTAAGCCCTGACGGACTTCAGAGCTCTCCTCTCTTCTCTGGGCTCAATTCATATGCGTCGAGTGCCGCGAGGGGTGAATATAGACATCTGCCATTGTCATTCGGGATGTTAGAAAGTGTTTCCAGGGGTCCCCTCTCCCCGTGCGTTTTCGCGCTTGACAAAAGTTCCCGGCGTGCTATTTGCGTGTCCTCATGCGCAAGGCCTTTTGTGCGGGGCTCGACTGTTATTCCTGCGGGTGACGCGGCCTGCGGTGAGCACGGCGAGGTGGGGAGCTGCTACTGTACCCGCACGTCAGCTCCTGAGGCCTCTCATTCCTTTTTCAGTCCATCTGTGTGTGTCTGTGTGTGTGTGTTTTGCTTTTTTTTTGGGGCGGGGGGGTCTTACGCCCTCTCATTGCAGGTCTTCAGCTGCCCTCTGTGGTTTTCCGGGCCTATTATCAGGCGAAGATGTTTCTCAGTGGGTGCTCGGGTGTTAAAAGACCCTGGGTTGTCTTTAAGTGATACCTTAGGACAGCGGGACCTCATGCTGCTACGACACTATTGACCCGAGGAAAGTCGCACACTGCCTACGTAGAGCCACTGCTGTGTGTGGAATCTTTAAGTGCAGCCAGTGAGAGAATTTGGTGTGTCCAGCTCACCGGCTCATAATACAGTGTATCGCGCACATTTTCGGATCATTCTTGGATCTTTGCTCTTTTGCTGCAGGAGGCAGCTTTGTGTTATTTAGTCATCCCAAAAAAAAAAAAAAAAAGCTATGTAGGTCTTTTGGAAACAGCATAGTTAGCCCTCTGTTTGCAGCAGCTTTCTAGCCAAAACTTGCCTGTTGTGATGTTTAGATTGGGATGAAAATAAGGAAGGCATAGCAGTGGAATGAACACCTAAGAGTCTTTGTCAGTGCTCATTGTGACATCATGCAGGCCTGATTTGTGGAACTGAGAGCTACAAATTCGATTGGTCAAAAAAAAAAAACAGGAATTTAAACGTCGCGCGATGCGCTGCTTTTAAGATCTTTTAAAATAAGCTGAAAAATCTACGCAGACTGAGTGCACGTGCCGTCCCAAAGGATGGGATTTACAACATATGGACACTGTACTCGCGCCACATGCGCGTCCATGCACGGACGAGGTGACCTCCCTGACGCTCGCTTGCTTGCCCAACTAATCCCGACTAAGCTCTCCATTTAGTGCCCCCCCACCCCACCCCCGACCCCATCCCCGCACCTCGAGGCTCGGCACTGACGCACGGCAAACACCGAGCTCGGGCTCCATCTCGTCGGATGGATCTGTTTGCTTTCACTCTGTTACTGTTGTGGCAGGGGGGGGGGGGGGGGGGCAGAAAGTGTCATCTGTATTCGTCAAAAAGACATTAGTCAGATGTCAAGCAGAGCAACTGTGGTAAAGACCAGAAAAGGGCCAAGAAGTGGAAAAGATTTGAAAACCTCTGGAAGCGGACGAGCTAATAGGCACTCATCTCATCTCAGCCCTCATCTCCTCATCTGCTCTCGGCACCACACGGGACAGCCGATGATTGATTTCGCCACGGGAGTGACGGCAGCGGGGTCGCGTTCTGAGCTTTTACCAGGGCAGAATGACAAAAAAAACACGCAAAGTGGTGGATACGGGCAAGCCGCGCATCCGTCAGGAGCTGTCAGCGCGGTGGGGAAGAGGCAGGAGAGGACAGCAAGCCGCTCAGTGGCCTCTTCTGCTCCTCCTCGGCCTCGGGTGGCTGCCGATGCTGCCACTCTGTGAGCTCTGCTGTGAGGGACTGTGACAGGAAGTGTCATCTGGGGCGGGGGGGGAGCACCTGCAGTAAAAACGACCTTTACTGTTAACAACAAGTCCAGAATCAGAGGTAGGAACCAAGCTAGTGACGGCTCTGGTTCGCCCAGAGTTTTTGATGGACTTCCGGGCTCGCATCAGGATAATGACCGCCCACTTGTTTGTCAGTCCCGGGCAGCACGTCACCGGCACCGCAAGCCCTTTAGCTGCTAGCGAGCGCATTTCATGAAATCTTTATGCCGGGGTCGATTCCCTCCGCTCACTCTCTCCGACTCCTCTGACTTCCTCCCCCCCCGCCCCCATCGTGCCCTTGTAAAAGCGCCGCTCCCCAACCGGGCGGCTATTGGAGCTACACCTCTGCAGAGTGGACGAAGGAGAAGAAGCTGCGTGGCTCCGGGGTTCGGGTCAATAGTTGGCGGTGCGGGACGACTGTTTAAGCGAGCGCACAGAGGGACGGTCGGACAGTATGCAGGGCAAAGACCCTGCCGAGGCCCCCTGCTGAAACATTCATGAGTCCTTATGACCCTCTCCTCCACCTAATGTACCCTAACAGGCCTTTATGGCTCCTCTCTCTAGCCTAGCGTCACCTTAGCGCCTTGACTTCCCGGCATCTAACTCCTTAACGAAGAGCCTCCCGCTCGCTCCCCTGCTTCCACCCTAGTCAGCAGTTGTGCTGCAGAGATCTCACCGCAAGTGGCTTTCCCCATTGGGTTCAACCAGAACAAAGTCCAGTTGTATCTCACGGTTGACGTCGAAATCAAATGTGAGTCTCGAAAAAGGGGCGTCGATTTGGGAGTTTAATTTCCGTATTTAGATTTGCGGCAAGGCAACAAATTGTGCTCGAGGACTCAGTGAAGCCTTCTGGTCACGAGCACCTCGGGCTGACTTTGGTTCGTGCCCCCCCGCCCCTTCAGGTCTCAGCATCTCTCCTCTCTCCTTCACGTGTGGTCATTGACGGCCTTTGAAATCCGACTCGGCTGCATTGATCTGTTAAGATTGTCACTTTAAAGGAGCCCCCATTAGGGGGTTTTAAAGGTTTGACAGTTGATATCAACATCCGTTAGTGTTGTGACACGAGGGGCGAGGGAACAGCGATCGTAGCAGCAGGGCCGGGGCGACGGAGGTGACAGAAGTGTCCAGATCGGCCCCACCTTGGCTCTGCTTACCGCTTCAAGGAAAAAAGTCCCTAAATATAGACTCTGCTTCTAGACTCTGCCTATTTTTAAAGTTCTTTTCTAGGCTTTCATTTATTACGTTATCGCTGTTGTGTTGTACCATCCTGAGCCCGTCACGTTGGTCTGAATGACAATCAAGGAATCTTGAATCTTGAATCTTGAATCGCGATACGATTGGAAAAGCCACGAGATAGCTGGTCAAGTATGAAAAGGTGAGAAAGTTTAGTTGTGAAATCCTCATCACGGGAGGCCAGACCCGTCATTTGGAAGAGCTGCAGGACTGGAGGGACGACGGAGGGATTCGTGACTCGGTGACTCGGTGACTCGTGACCTCGGCTCGTCATTGGGCCACCGAGTCCTCTGTGTGTGTCCGCCGCGAGCGCCGCTCCGCTGGGAGACCTGAACCGAGCCGTGTGTTTTACTATCCTCCCGGCCTCCCCACTGTGTTTACCTCTCCGTGATAAAATTGCCATATGTTAAATGGGCTTGTGTTACGGCTCCGGTTACCAGGCAGACCGTCGCCCCCCCCCCCCCCCCCCCCCCCACACACACACACACGCGCGCGCTCCGAAAAGCGTGCTGGAGCCGATGCCTCAGCCGCATCGCCGGCTTATAAAGTGGAGCCCCATTGATCTGTTTGTGCTTTTTCTTAACAATCTCCAGCACACGAGCTTCATCTCCAGCTGCAGACAATCTTCTGATGGCCATTGATTCATCTGGTAACACAACGGCAATTAATTAGCGCTGGCAAACCTGGGCAGCGTTTTTCACCGTGGTCGGCTTTCTTTCACCCAACCACGCAGCTTGATTTTAAAAAAAAAAAAAAAAGAAAAAGAAAAATGCATATACACATAAACATAAAAATTCACCAGTGTTGGGATCGGATCGCTTCTTGAAAATAAAGTGCACGTTGCAGACAACTTTATTGACAAGCGTTCCTATTGACTGGGTCACAGAAGACAGGCCAGGCTGAAGCTACGGTAAGAGTCGGTCTATATTTCTCATAATGTGCGTTCGTCAGGGGGAAAACTGCAGAGCTCGGCAACTTTTTTTTCCCCTTTGCTCTGGATTTCTTTTGGTGCCCGCCGAGGCTCCCGAGTCTGGCTGTTAAAAAATGAGAGAGAAAAAGTGTTTTAATGGATTTTAGGAAGTGCATTGTGGTGTACGTGTTAACTCTGTTTTTAAAAATTGAATTTACAAACTATTCAATCAATATATGACACTTCTGCAGGACATCAAAGCATTTCTTGACACTTCGGCAAGAAAATAATTCAATATACGTCAGTTTGCTGTTCCTCCTGCGTGTGGGATTAGTAAAAAAAAGAGACACCAGCGCTGCGTGGGCCGCCCGCGCGCACGTTCGACCGCCTCCATTGGAGGTCAGATTAGCTGCAATGATGAGCCTCTTGTTTTGCGAAGGGCCCCGCTGGGCCAGAAAAGGCCTCCCTGTCCTCTGGGGAGCAGGCCTGACATGTCAGCCTCCTTTATCTGCCCGTTGCCTTTTCCAAAGGTCTGTGATCCGCTGCAGCGCTCGCTCAAACCTCAAGGAAGTTTAGCTAAGGGAGGATTGACTTGACTTTAATCCATTTTCCCCCCTTTCATTAGGAGCAACATTAAGGAATTCAGCTGTTGAAAAGAAAAAAGAAAAAAAAAATCTTAAAAATGCATTTCCTTTGTTTCCTTGATGTAAACCACCATAAAAAAAAAGTGAAGATGGTCTTTTGTCTCTCCTACAACTAGAAGTTTAGTAGCTAGTGGAGGAATAAATCATGTTGCAATTCGTCAAATTGGAACATGAATTTTAACATTTTATGACAAAGTAAATTTGCCATGTCGATCCATAAACCACCTATACTTTGTTCTCTTGATAATCTCCCTATTCCCAATGTTTCCATTTGAACCCCTGCACTTGCAACCTGAGCGTCGAACCATTGTATTTGAATAAAAGACTGGATATTTACGACATGAAGAAAGCTCAGGTGTAAAACTGAAGGTCTTCTGACATTTTTTTCCGCAAAATTTCCCTCACCTGCTCTCTGCTCTCCCTGCAGAGCCGCTGGATTGGCCACGCGAACACGTTGCACAACTTAGAATGTTGTTGATGACTTCATCCCTCGCTCCCGACCTGCACCAGACAGCAGCAGCAGCAGCAGCAGCAGCAGCAGCAGCAGCGGCAGCGGCGGCACGACAGTTTCCTCTCTGTCCTTGCTGCCGTTCGAGTCCGGCGCCTTATTGATCGGCACGAGTAAGTTAATAAGCTTTGGGCTCATTCATCAGCAGGGTAGAGACTGGAACTGCACACGGCAGGCTTAATCAAGTCATCAGTGGCCGTCGAGCATGAAGACAGTAATTAAAGGAAGAGGGAACACGGGGGGGCACGAGGAGCGTGGAGAGGCTTTAGCGGTGGGAAAGAGATAGAGAACTTCAGGAAGCGCACGTCTACACAGCCGGCAGCAGGGGTGGGGTGGAGGTGGGGGGGGGGGGTGATTGCTTGGAGTTTGATTTTTTTTCAGTTTTTGCTTTTTTTTTAAAAACATGAATTAACCCAGCCTCGGTTAATCAGCGGCTGAAATACGATCGGCCAGGTGATCCAAGCAGTGACCCCCTCCAGGACAGACCATTCATCGCGGCCCGAGTGGGGCCGTCGCACACATAAACATGCAACAATGCCCTCTTCTCCTTCCTCTTCTTCCTCTTCCTCCCTCTATGGCAAATCGCCAATAATTGCCGTCGTCAACATCGCCATCCTCGATATTTCACCGCCGCGTCGCGAGGCCAGAGAGGATGAGCTCATTGGACGGCGCAGATTTACCGCGGCGGCCAGTGAGTGATGACAAGCCTGTCTGTCTGGAGCGAAGGAAGAAGAGGAGGAGGAGGAGGAAGAGGAGGAGGAAGAAGAGGACATGGAGAAAATGTTGCTGGCTCTGATTTACAGGCCCACGTTTTAAAACGGCAACAGTGTGTGCACTTGTGCACGCTGAAAGTGCTGTGCACGTTCAGGGTCAGGCAGCACTATTGTAAAACGTGGAGTTTGATCACGGCTCAAAAGTTTTGCTGCCTCTCATTTATCGCTGCAAATTACTCCGGATAATTCATGATAGCAACCCGCCGGACCCTGAATGAATTCTCAATAAATCTCCGCTCAAATGGTCCTCCTTGGTTCCTCCAGTCACACAGTGCAGTGGGCAGGCTGAATGCTGATCCCCCTTTGGGGATTCCAACAGGCAACCGCAATCACGAGCTGGGCTTTACAACTCATAATTAGCACGGGGAGCAACAATCTCCCCAAGTGGGTCGGCAGTGTGAAACACACGTGATACAAAATAGCATTGCAATGAGCCCCATGGTGGTGACAGTCCTGCTGTGTACAGTGGGGCCTGTAATAATGTGTGTGTGTGTGTGTGTGTTGAGTCACTGTGACACGCACCCACACCCACACTCCCAAAGAGCAACTCAATTACAGCAAGAGTCCTTCACGGATCTCTTGGCATATCTGATAGCCAGATCAGCTGATCGATAGACAGAGCGAGAGAGCCACCGCAGAGAGTTTATCTCAGCCTGCCTGATCATTACTGTGGCCCCGGCAGTGTGGACGGACGGACCTGTTGAAGCGCTCAGACGCGGCTCATAGCAGCACAAGCAGGGAGAAACACGTGGCTTTAGCCATGCACTGAACTCACCTTAAGAGGTTCTTTTTGCTCGCTCGGAAAACAGTTTCTCTGGGTGACGTCACCAGATTAGGACTTGTTTTGTGCTGCTGGATACGGTGGCCGACAAGGGCCAAACACAACCATGCAAAATTATACCCAAACAAAAGTCGCATTAGCGTGCCAAGCCGTACCTTCCCTGCTGTTGTTTGGAGCACCGTCAGTCAGTCAGCCGTTCTCGGCCTACTTGTGCGTCTCTCCATTGAGCTGCTCCGCTCAGAGCGCCCCCTGCAGGTTTGGAGCTCTTCCGTTGCAGTGACTGCTTTAAGCAGCGTTTTCTCTTCCTTTGCATGTGTTGTCTTGGTTTGGATCCGTCGTGTTTTGCATTGCTTCTCTGTTTGCAGTGCGTTTGATGATTCAGTGTATGTTTTTATGTCTTGCGGCGCATTTTTTTTTTTTTTTTTATGTTTGCACCACGATCCTCCTTTTGTACCTTGTTTAGACTCATGTCTGCGTTTGTGAATTGGCAATCGCTCCCATACCTGCAGCTATTTTCGCCAACTGAGGCGCAGCAGGCGGTTGTATTGTGTTTGGCCCTTGTCGGCCACCGTACCAGGAGGCTGTAAAATTGGATAGGGGGTGAAATATACTTTTCTCAAAATCAATTCAGATTTTTTTTTGGACGATTAATTGTGTGAGGCCTCCCCACCGGAGTTTGGGGTGTAGCTATAAAGTTATCAAATTGATCTAATATGAGACTTTTTAATTAAAAGACAGCACAGAGCAGCAGTTGCTCACCCCCCATTGATCGCTTAATAATCATTGACAGAGCCATCCCCGAATGACTAACACAGGTTTTAATTAAAGGTCCAGCCCACTGATAGTTGCCTCTTTTTTTTTTTTTCCCCCTCCCCATCCAGCCTGCGCGAGCGGCATCGCACCTCGTTGCCTCAGACGCGATGCAAGGCCTCCCCAATTAATGGGTAACCGATAAACGGGACGAATGGCCACTTGTTTTTTTCCGCCACAAAGGGCCGTGCAGCACACTCCGCTCCGCCGTCGCCATCAAAGTGTCGTATAAAAGTTGGCTGCCATTGTGCGGCACGCTTCCTGGCCCGCGCCGCTGGGAGGGTCTGGGACGGAGAGGGTGGTGTTGGGATGGGGGGGTGGGGGGGGGGGTGTTACTGTCAGAGGGCTAATTATGCCCCTTTTGTGGCGCAGCACACTTCTCTTGTGTGTTTGGGCGGATGGGGGGCAGTCCTGTGGAAGAAGAAGGAGGAGGAGGAGGATGAGCACTGGTAATAATGAAGGAGCAGGCACGTATGACCAACAATAGATCCTGTGGATTATGGTCCAGACAAAGACAGTGTTGCAGTAATTACAGTGCAAAGACTGCTGCATTGTGTGCCCTCTGAGGTGTGTGTGTGTGTGTGTGTGGGTCGGTGGGTGCGGCCGTGGCTCCATTAGCAGCTGTGTCTCCAGAACCTGGTGACTGCAGGGGTGACATGTGTGTTGGGTGATGATCAGGGTGATCTAGTAGATGGAGAAGAAGAAACTGAAAAGAAGAAGAAAAAGCTACAGATGGTTGGAGATTTTCTTTCTTCCAAATGCTCTTTTTTTTGTTTTAAACGTTTGCAAAAGTTTCCGCAACTTAAGCAGAAAATCCCCAGTTCGACAGGAGCGGTTGAGGTGATTTTGCTAATGCTAATGTTGCATCACATTCCTCCAATTAAAAACCAAAATCTTAGAATATAATCCACCAAATGTCTCAGTACCGGTGTTGAAAATGTACATTTAAAATGAATTGAAGAATTATTTATTTCATCTTTTAGATTATCTCAATGACACCTCGTACAATTAAAGTCCCCGTTTGTCATATTTCACAGCGTCTGATGCTAAATCAGCAGACTGCAAACCATGTTGACTTTAACATCCTCCAATTTCCCAAATACACCAGCTCTTAAACCAGGGCTAGAATCACATCCGCGCCTGCTCCGCTCTCCAGCCTCCCACCCGGTTGAGGCTGATTATCAGGAGTGGCCCAGCTACAGTATGGCTAAAAGGTAATTAGCGGGATGAGCCGGCCAGAAGGAGCCTCTTCAGGGGTTAAGAAGGCACAAGCAGCTCTCTGGGTGTCAGGGGTGGTGGCGCAACAATAGGGGTGGTGGTGGGCTTTTCCCCTTTAGGTGGACACATGCAGGGTGAGTCGCTGCCCCAGAAGAGAGGAGGAGGACGCACAAAGGTCTGCTGGCTTTTCACTGTGGGGCGGCAGGTGACGGCGCTTGTCTCTGTCTTGCCGTGCCGCCAGATATGAAAGGGGCTCCAGTGTGTCGGGTTTAGCAGCATCTGACGGCGGCAAAAACAATGTCGATGTTGATCCCCTGTTTTCTGATGCGCCCGCTTGATGTCACATCTGTCTTCTTGGACGAGCAGGATTAAAAAAAAAAAAAAAAAAAAAAAACCCAGAGCGGGTCCACGTCCCCAGCGGCACCTGCAGAGTGGAAAATGGTTGTTTTTAATGGAAATTTAAACGGAAAGAGTTGTTTATTTCAGTTTATTTCATTCCATTTCAAACGGAAAATGCATTTTTAACTCAATTCCAAAATTTAGCACAATGGGCCTTTGAGGGTTTTACGGCTGGAGTGGTTTTGTTTGCCTCAGTGGACGAGCAAACAAATGAGGTCTTCACTTTCAGAATCAGAAAAAAACTTCATTATCTGTCGTAATAGAAAATTGTCTTTGACGCGGCCCACGTAAAACCAGAGGTCGATTTCTCTGAAAAAACACAAGTATAACAATTAAACACAGTGTGATTTTAAGACCCTGAGAGAATAAATAGACAATAAATACACAATATCAAGCTGTCGCGTATAAAATGTTGAACATGACACTTTCTAGGAGGAAACGCACCATTTATCTGCTGAACTGGCAACTGGGCTTCCTCTCCAAAATAAAAGCAAACAAAAGGCGAGCGAGAGAGAGAGAGAGAGAGAGAGAGAGAGAGAGAGAGAGAGAGAGCACCTCTCCTCAGCTGATAGTGAGATCAGATTAGCGTGATGAGCTCCGATAAAGCACCGCGTGACACGTGCACCCCCGCGTTCAAACCCCTGCTTCTGCCATTTCCAGGTGCTTCGTACTCCGATTCAAACTTCCCAGCGGCTTGACTTTAAGCACGAGAGCTTCCTCGCACTTCCCCGCGAGGCCAACATTTTTTATCACGTCTTCAATCTGGTGGAATGATCATGACGCAGGTTTGAGGGTTTTTCTTTTTTTTATCCCTTGCAAGCAACCGAGCCCAGTGCCTCTTGAAACTCTTTGCTCCCACACACGCTTCACAGGGCCGCTGCCCCTCTGCCGAGGCGGCGGATCACCTTCGCCCCGAGGACACCAGTTAGGTGCGCACACACACACTTCAGCCTAAGCCTTTAAAGAGCCATTATTCCATTCATATGGAGGTAATTGTCGCTCCATGAATATGAAATGTTTGCCAGGAACCTCCTCTGACATTGTGAGGGCCTTGCGCGGGATGCTCTCCTTGAAGGAGGACAAAGCCCCGAAGGTACGACCCATTTCCATATATGTTAAAGGGAATTGAAGGGGAGGTGGGGGGGGGGGACTTGAAAACATCCCCCCTGTTTACAGTAAACTCAGGGCCTCCGCTGGAAGGACACAGATGGATGCGGGCTCGGAGATCAATGCAGATTTGGGGAACAGAGGGGGAAATACACTTATTTTGAATTGCTGAATTGATTGAGAATTTTTTTTAAATAGTATACAGGGTTACTGATATATACGCACACAAACGCACACACACACACAAAGAACAAAAGCAACAGACACACAAATAACAATTGGAAAAATTTGGATCTGAAATTCATTTGATTTGAAAATCACTCCATATTCCAAGTTTTGATCGTTTCTCTTCTGTAGATCAATGTTTTTCAACTACTGTGCGATAATGTCAGGCGTGCTGTTAAAAATTATTCAATTTGACTAAATAAATTATATTCCATTGTTGAGTGTGACTGTGCTTTAAAAGCCTGTTTTCCTCCGTCAATTCCTCCCAGGTTTCACACTGAGTGACCATCTACAAATGAAGAGACTACACTGTCATTATTAAGCTAAAAAAAAACTGTCATTTTATGATATGTTTGCTTGTTGGTGTGCCATGGGATTTTTTTTTTTCAGTGCAAAAAAAAAAAATCCCCCGTGGCTTTAAAAAAAAAAAAAAGGTTTGAAAACACTGCTGTGGATGCATATCGCAGTGTGGTATCATGCACTGCCCCCTTGATACTCTGGGACAAAGAGGCATTCAGTGGCCCACTGGTGCGTGAGCGCTCTGACTGTGTGACCTGATCTGCCGCTAGGTTCCCTTTGGATGCACCGCTGAGTTAACTTGTTTGCATGAGACATGGAGCTCAATCTGCTGCGATTGCTCCGCTCCGCCAGGGGGCCCTTTCGGCACTGCTTTACGCTGGGGGTCTTTATTTTGGGACCCTCTTTTTTTTTTTTTTTTTTTCTTTAACTCAACCACTACAGCGCAACTTCTGCCCCGCTCGGCATGCTTTATTCATATGCATGTGGCCCCAAACTCTGGGCTGAAAAGCCTCCAGTTGGACGTCCCGCTGAGTGGCTCGACTCTATTTAAGAGGGTCTTCAGGACTGCCGGAGCAAATGTGGCGAAGCGGCATCGCAGAGGGTTGCAGTTCACGCATAGAGTCCCCCTATATCTTTGAGTGCTGCTGTTTGAGCCATTAGCTGATGAAGCCGTGCAGCTGGAGGCGATTGGATTGTTTTACTTTGGCCTCTTTTCAGGAAGCAAAAACAAAGACGACAGATGGGGGCCCCGGGATGAAAATACCGGATTAGTTAACTTTCGGATTTTGCTTGTTTATGTCCCTGGTTAAGACTTCCATGATCAGTCATCCTAGAAACTCTTGAAATCTTAAGACTTAATTAGCCCTTTGGTCACAGCCTCCTGCAAAATGGCTCACGTGCTAAATAAAACTGGTGGGGTTTTTTTTAGTATCTCTACGCATGCAAGGGCACACTAAGGGTGGGACCAACACCTGGCTGGGATTGTGGGTAGTATATCATGAGCGGTATCAGCATCTTAGGTGACATCACAAAGGGCGGATTTCCAAAACTTGCTGTTTTTGTAACCGCCAGATTAAAAAATAGATGGAACACACACACACACACACACACACACACACACACACACACACACACACACACACGCCTCAGTGTCCAATACTATGGTGTTTTCCCGCATTCGTAAATACGATAGTCAGGTCTACATATACAGGAAGAGTCTCCGCTGTGTGCAGACAGCGAGGGGGGTTGGGAGCTCATCTGCACTATATTTATGAACATGCATGTCTGCGTTTGCCACTTTTAAAAGCTGCTCACACACACACACACACACACACACACACACACACACACACACACACTGCAGGCAGGGGGGACAGACAGCGTTTCATCAGTGATTCCTGTAAGGTCGATAAAGTTGGCATGGTTAACAGGAAGAGTGTGGGACGGGGAAGGGGGAGCACCGGCCCAAGGCCACGGGAAGTGTCAGAGCGGGCAGCAGATAATGATGATGTCGTCACTCACAGGCTGACAGCGGGGAGATCTGGCGGGGCCGCGCGCGCCTCCGAGTGGGGACTGTAAAAGATCACGTCGAATGTGCGGCGAGGTTAACCCTGTAGTAGTCACACGGCGTGGACAGCAGCACAGGCTTCTGTCTAAATTATGCAGCAATGTTTATTTATTTATTTATTTTTCCAACTTTACATTGGCCGGATTTGAGAGGGCGTCTTCACTTTGTAGATTAACAGGTAGTATTGGTTCGTAGTTGCTGCTCCCTCGCAAAATACATGCGGGCTTTTGCATGTATCAATAATTAATACTGGAAGTTTCCAATCGTGCGCCAACAACCCAGCCCCTCATCATTTTTTTTTTTTTTTTTTTTTTAACGCTTGCAACTCAAGCTTTGAGCGTCATCTAGTGGTTGCGTGCACAAACACAAACGCGCGTGCAGGCTCGTGTCTCACCGACCGGGCCTGCGCACCAGAGGGCGCTGTTGCACTTATCTTCTGCGAGCAGGCTGCGATCAGACGGCGTTGATCGGTTCATTGTTGCTGCAGGATCACTCGGTTAACGCGTTGTTTATAGTGCGAGGAGACAGGACAGTCTACTCTGCAACCTGTGCGTGTTTATGAACTCATTAAAAATTCACAGGAAGGATCCATACCTTCCAAAACAAAGCAAGAATTACCCCCACCCCACCCCACCCCACCCCCACAAACTGTGTTAGTGATATTTGAGGCATGCTTGATTTCTGTAGCCCCCCCACAGAGAGCAGTTCTGTTTAATAGCTTTTCTAATAAGAGGCTGTCTGTTTTATTACTGGGGGGGAGTTGATGAGTGATGCAATAACCGGTTGGCAGCGGTTGTGGGAATCATTGCGATGTGAGGAACAGCTATGCAGCGCATTCTTTAAATAAAAAAAAATATCAGGCATGCTTGTTTTGTCCCTATTGTACTGGTTCAGCGGTTCACATGGGAAGTTTTCTATTTGTTCTTGGAAACAGACGCGTTTTGTTCTTCTTCTGCTGCTGCTGCTGCTGCTGCTGCTGCGGGGCTTTGGGGTTCACATTCTTGTGGGACTGCGCTGCATCTCCATTAAAAAGTATTTGTGAGAAGGCACAGACAGATTAACCTTTGGGGAAAAGGCTGCGGCTGTCATCTGTGAAAATCCACAGCACCGCTCTCTGTTGAATTAAGAAAGGTCATGGGCTAACACAAGCTCCGCAGGCCTCTCGAAATCAATGACATTTGGGCTGGATCTGGACAATGAATATAATAAAGTCTACCGCGTGTTCATATTCCACCTCATGAACATTCCCAGCTCCATATATACGACAGGGTTTGCGGGCGCCGAGGAGGAAGGAAGCTGTGAGGCCGTTTGCAGCGATCACACTGAGCACCATCTGCAATTCCGTCTTCATCTCATTGAAGGCGATGAATCGCTCTCTAATTTTCGCATGTGTTAATAAACAGCGTCAGCTGCCAGATCTGGTGCGCTTAGGCACGTCGCTGCACGCTGCGCTAGGTACACAAATCTGGGCCCTGTGGGCTTTGACGCTCGCCGCGAACTAATAGATAGCTGCCCGCGGTGTGCAATAACCATATATCTGAGTCGGTTGATGCTCAAGGCCACCGGGGAGATGAAACTGCGTATAAAAGGACAAAGTCTGACGCAAAGAAGCGTCTATCTTTGTGACCTCCCATGATAAAGAAAGAACATGGCAGAATTTGCTGTTCCCTCTCCAGTCCGTCACTTCTCTTCTGGCCTTGTGTGTAGACGTAACAGACCAGCGACCAGATTGCGCACAGCGGAGGAAGAGGCCACGGGATCTCACAAGATTAGCGGCTGAAACAGTCAATGTAGGACCGCCGCATGATTAATAATTCCTCTTATCCCTGTAGATGTCATATGACGCTGCTGGTATTAATGTTCCTGGTGAGAAATGGAGTGACTAATAACGGCAGACGCCTCCAGTGTGCGCCATGACTTTTTTCCTCGTTTGTCCTTCCTAACTGACTGGCAGAAATCGTCCTTTCCTTCACGCGGAAAAGCCAAGACGACGTCCTACTTTATGCTTTCAGAGAAAATGCAAATCAATGCAGGAAACAATATTTGACTTTCACTGAGGAACCGAGGAACACCAGAGGGATGAATGGATGAGGGAGGGGGATGGGGACTGGTGACCCAGTTCACCTCAGAGCAGGAAATGAATCAATGACCTGGAGAAAAGTCATTCATCGCCGTGACGAGCACCGAGTCAAATCAAGCACCTCTCCTTCTCTGACACAGGTCTCATTTGAATCCATTTAACGTCCCCGCGGAAAAGAAATGACCCTTCAGAGATAAGAATAATGTCTAATGTTCACAATAAAGCCCCTTTTCCTGATTACTATCATGGCCTTACCTTCGATGAAAGAAGATAGCATGAATAATATGTACACGATAACAATGACAACATGGACACGTGTAGGGAAAAGGAATAAAACTGCACAGAATTCCATCTGCTTTTTCATTTATCATTTTGACAGTACACACACACACACACACACACACACACACACACACACACACACACACACACACACACACACGTATACAGCCCGATAGCGATTTAATAACATTTCACATATGGTTGATTAAAAAGCATTTCCTGAAAAGACATAATGAATAAATATGTCATCACCACAAGTAGCCCTAACCAGTTGGAGACCAGTGGACCCCTAACACACTGCCTGACATCTGATTGCGTCACAGGGACCCTCGGTGTGGGAGCCCATTGTCTCGGTGAGCCTGTTACCACTCAATCACTGCTGGGTCAGCAAGGGTCTCAGCTGTCCAGATGACGTATTGTACTAAACAAGCCACCATATGGGAGGGGGCGACAGGCATGCTGGTAAATGAAGTCCAAGGGTTCTTTGGCGTATTCTGATAAACGTCGACGGGCGAATGCGGATCCGGCGAGCTTCCGGCCGCTTCCGGTGCACCTGGCTGTTGCGTTTAATTGCTCTAAATTGAATTGTAGGCGAGGAGTGAGAGGCCGACGGTGGCCGCGCTGTCGACTGGAACTACAAAACCCGTGGAAAAACACGACGTGCCGCGTTCACGGTCACCTCGTCCCGTCGGCTGCAGCTTTACAATATCGGACGTTCGGGCTCACGGCGCGCGTGCGTTTCGACCTCGAAACGGCGGCGAAAAGAGATGACGGTGCGTTTCTTCGTTTGAGTTTGTTTTCCCCCGCACACGTTCCCGCTGACGTGCAGTGAGACGAGGTCTCGTATTATCGACAGTGATGTCAGTGAACGCACCGCCACCACCAGCAGCAGCAGCAGCGGCGGCGGCAGCGGCAGCAGTCCCCCCCCCGCCCCCCCGAAATAAAGCAGCTTTCATTCAGCGAGTCGAGTGGCGGCTCCGCACACAACAACAGGCTACCTCCCCGCTACTGTGTGAGTATCTCTTAAAAGTCAAGCCGTGTCATCGCTTCAAAACGGCTTCGGGCGAAACGTGTCGGCTGTGGGGGAGCTTTCGCTCGAGGGTCGCGGTTTTATTTCTTGCCAAAGTCCCCGGCTGAGGCGTTTGTGGACAGCGTGGTCCTATTGTTCTCTAGGTGTATATTCCTGCTTTTGACAAAGGGGAGCTGGCCGTTATATGCTGCTGCTGTTGTTAATGTGCTTGTTGTTGTTGTTGTTGTTGTTGTTGTTGTTGTGTTCGTCGTCATGACATTCTAACACCGACACCACCGTTAACTTTAATGGGGTGTTTTGTTGTTTTTTTTTTGTTTTGTTTTGTGTTGTTTTTCTTACGAGTTCATTTATTATATCGAGGGGTTTTAGGGGCTTGTAAACAAGGGAGGCACTGATTGTGTAGCCTCTGTACTGTGGATGTGCATGGCAGTGATTTTATTTAATTTCTGCTCATCTTTCAATTCACTGTACTTATTTATTTTACCTCCCTTTGTTTTTTTTTTCTAGGATGCTGCACAGCAATGGTACAAAGACAAGAAGAACCCTTGACTCAAGGTTGTTAAACAAAGAGCCATAAAATCAACACATCCGCGTGGGACATAGTCTTTTTCATTCATCTCATTTCCCTCATTTCCCAAGTCATACACGGAAAACGGCTCCCTTCTTTCCGTCACCAAGTGCACCTGAACTCTGAAGTTGCAAGAGGTGATGTTCTTTTGTGGCCGGCTGGGGTATTGCTACCACTACTAGTGGAAGGGGGGGGGAGACGAACCAGCTTTTGGCACCATGTGGAGTAGAACATGTCGTAACAGCTAGCCTGGTCCAGTCGTGCTGTCGGGGGCCCCTGAGTCTCCTCCCCAGCACTCTGCCTTACCCTGCCCTGCGCTGCAGCAGCTCCTCATGTGGATCTAGTCCCTGACCCACGGCCCCCACCCAGTCCACGGACGCCGCTTCGCTTCCAAGCTTTTGCGCCATGGCGTCCTCGGACCACGACGAGACGGCCAGCGACCTCTCAGAGTCCCGTGAGATCCTGGAGCTCCAGGACCAGTACGTGGATCCGGAGAGCTCCTTCAAGTCCAAGAGCTTGCCCATCCTGAACGGACCCTTTCGGCCGGATCAAAAGGCCGCCGAGCTGCGGCTGGTGGACACCACCCGCACGTGTACGGCGGCGGAGGCTGAGCGGGAGGGCGGCGGCGGCGGCGGCGACGAACAGCTACAGCCCGAAGCTGACGCCGACCGGAGCCGGGCAGAGTCGCCCTCCTCCAGGACAGACTTCTCGCCCTCGGCGTCCAGCATGCTGGGCCTCAGCAGCTCCCTCCCCGTGGAGGGGCGCAGGGCGGCCGGCTCCGGGGGCAAGAAGGTGGGTTTCTCCCTGGCCCGCCTGGTCCGCGTCCCGGCCAGGAAGTACGTGCGGGTCATCCTGCGCGACTCCCGCTGCTTCCTCTTCTGCATGTGCTACCTGACCTTCATCCAGTCCCTGATGGTGTCAGGCTACCTGAGCAGCGTCATCACCACCATCGAGAAGCGCTACAGCCTCCGCAGCTCCGAGTCGGGCCTGCTGGTCAGCTGCTTCGACATCGGCAGCCTGCTGGTGGTGGTCTTCATCTCCTACTTCGGCGGCCGCGGCCAGCGGCCCCGCTGGCTGGCGGTGGGCGGCGTGGTCATCGCCGTGGGCGCGGCGCTCTTCTCGCTGCCGCACTTCATCTCGCCGCCGTACCAGATCCAGGAGGTGAACGCCTCGGCGGGCCACGAGGGCCTCTGCCAGAGCGCCAACGGCAGCGGGCGCGAGCCCTCCGACGTGGCCTCGTGCCCCCGCGACCAGGAGGGCAACGAGCACAACCTGTACGTGACGCTGTTCATCTGCGCCCAGATCCTGGTGGGCATGGGCTCCACGCCCATCTACACCCTGGGGCCCACCTACCTGGACGACAACGTGAAGAAGGAGAACGCGTCGCTCTACCTGGGTGAGTTCGTAAGATGATGATGATGAGGAGGAGGAGGAGGAGGAAGAACGGCGCTGTACCACTTCTAAATCTGTGGGAGATTTATTATTTTTTTTTTTTTTGCGTTGATGAAACGTGTCCTGATGTCATTGCGATACAGCAGGTGTGCTGTTATCCCCTGCGCTCGGCTCCACTGTGCACATCTAGTAGCACAGTTATGATGAGGATTATGAGTATTTAAAAAAGGGGTCAACTAAAAAATGTTCAGATTTGAATCAGCTTTTTTTTTCTTCTAAATGTAGACCGCTTCTTCAAAATAGGAAAAAAAAAACATCCCAATGATTCATATCGTCCATGTGCGATCACACTGTGAAATTCTTGCGTTTAAGTGACAAAAAGGTGGAGATTTATTCACCAAAAGTTCGGGCAGCTGCGGCATTTTAAATTTATCTTCTGACAGGCGGAATGTTAAGGAGACACCATGTTCGTAAAGTGCTGCTTGGTGTGCTCGGTGTTCAGTGTGGGGGGGGGGGGGGGGGTAGGTAGTAAGGCAGCGGGGATTCGACCAATCCGCTCCCAGGGCCTCGTTGTTGTTCTTTGGCTAGAATCTCCTCAGCGTGCCGCCTCTGCTGAGGTAAATACACAGACTGCAAAGTCAAGCTCGGGGTTGGCGGCGGCGGCGGCGGCGTGTAGGACGAGAAGCAGAACTGGGTTGCTCATGATGGATGATCCCATCGCCTGTGTGTGTGTGTGTGTGTGTGTGTGTGTGTGTGTGTGTGTGTGTGTGTGTGTGTGTGTGTGTGTGTGTGTGTGTGTGCGCACCTGCCTCCCACCGTGCTGCATCGTCCACTTTCCTCCCCCATCCCCCCCCCCGCACTGATTCTCTCTATCTGCGGAGAAGCACCCTGTCCCGTCTCCTGTGTGCTGCGACTTATCTGGCGCGACGAGGCTCCGTTGGCCTCGGATCGGGTCAGAACGGCTTTAACCTCGACTCGACTGCACGCAGCACACGGCAGGGATTCCTTTCCTCAGCGCCGTGTGTAATTGGGCCGCTAGGAGCTGAAACAGCCGGTTAAGTTTTTAATAAGATAAGATCAACTTTATTAATCCCGATGGAAGTTCTTGTGCCAGATAGATCCCAAGTCACAGAAAGAGTGTAACAGTAGGGCATAGAATAAAGTGAAATAAATGAAAACTAGCATAAAAGAAAAGTGACAGAAATGACAACTGAAACTACAGTTGCACGTTAAAGAAGAAAAAAAAAAAAAAACCTCTGATTCCCCTCAGAATGAACCACGTCTTCATCAGCCTTTCAAATTGTTTTTTTGTGAAAGCAAAGTCTCTCCTGGTTCCCAGTTTAGCAGCAGCTGTCGGCTACACCGCCGCTCCCAGGGAGCCGGCTATTGATCACATCCCTGCGTCACGGGGGAGCCGATGCCGCATAGCACGTCAGGACGCGGCAGGGTGGGTGAGGGGGGAGCGGGGCGGAGGGGAGGGAAACAAAACCCGCTCTCTGCGCCCTCACCTTGAGCGCGGCGCTCCAAGGTTTCTTCTCGCGGCGACACAAAAACAAACAGGGAAAATGGGAAAAGAGAGCGAGGCCTCGACGGCCGCTTTCAGGGAGATTATCTGCTCGGGGGAGGCGGTGGAGGACGGGAGGTGACATGTTCGGTCACGGCGGGAGGGAGCAGATAAGTGGAGGGGAAGCGTTCGGGTCCGACAGCTCGTGCTTTTTCAGGGCAATAAGTGTCAGCCGGGCGGCGCGCTGGAAAAAAATATTGTGATTGAATTTGTTGTTTCTGTCCAGAAGACAGAAACGACAATGTAGGAAAGAGGATAAAAGCGATCCTTTGCCACGTTTCCCTGATGCTTCTCTGCGGCTCCTGCCGCCGTCACCTCCAGGTGTTTTTCTTTGCCTTCACCACCAAAGCCAATAACGTAAAGCCCGTCTCGGTTTCCACTGGCTCACATTGGAGGAGGAGGAGGTGTGTTTTTTTTTTTTTTTTTTTGTCTATTTTCTGGAGGACAACGGCGCACTGAGAGAGACTTCTGCTGCCCTTGAGAGGCACTCTGTGTGTCTCTCGCTGCTCCTTTCTCGCCCATGTTATCTTTGTGTGTATGCATGCGTGCACAGTAGGACGCGTTGCCTCTGACCTGTCACCCCAATCCCACCCCACCACCCGACTCTGGCCCCACATCACCATGGCAATGAAACGCACGGCAGCAAGGTTTCCACTCACAACCTCCTGAGAAGATTCTGGTGGAATCGCGGCGCCCGCCCGGGTTTGATGCTGTTAGCGTTGTAGCCAGGAGCAGCACCTACCGAGACCGAGACCGAGACCAAGACCAAGACTGGAGAGTGTGGAGATCAGACCAAGACATGTGGGGTTCGAGACCCCGACAAGACCAAGACTTTATATATCAAAGAAAAATAACAACAAAACAGAAGAAAAACTCAAGACTCAATTCAAGCTTCTAAATCGAACAGCAAGGAATCTTTTAATCATTTTCTTTAACATTTTGCTGCTTTGCCAACTATTTTGAACCATTTGAAAAAACAACAACTTTGCCTCATTAAATTAAAAAATAAATAAACTAGGAATAAGGGCGTGTGTCACTCTGGGTGTCACAGACAGAGTGTAAAACGGCAGCAGCTGGATTCCTTTCTGTTATTAGTCTTGACCGGTCTTGACCAAAAATCCCAAGTCCGTCCAGTTCAAGAGCGAGTAAAAATGCCTCCGAGACGAGACCAAGACCAATCTCGATTACAACACTAGATTCTGTTTTTTTATTCTGCTGATTGATTGAGAGGAAGCAGCCCCGGTTTGCACATTCCTCCCTGTTTCCTCCTGATCTTTTTTTTTCTACTCCCTCCCTCTCCCCTGACAGATTTACAGGCCCCATTCTGGGAGTCGCCAAGCTGACTGTGTGTTTTTTGTTTTTCTCCCCCGCCTCACTTTAAAGCCCCGCCCCCGACTCCCCCGGGTGGGAAGACCTTCCAGTCGTCTCTCTGGCATCTTGGCTTTGATTTCGTCCTTGTTTGAGCCTCTTTTTTTTTCCCACCTCTGCACGGCCGCTTGACCGGGCTCCGCCCCCTCTGTTGTTCTCTAAACGCCTCCGATCCGTCACCATCCCGCACCGATCCGCGAGCGATGACCCCGGCCAACCAATCGGCGCGATCAATAACCCAGATCCCTCCACATTTAATTGCGGATTCCGTGCCGAGCCGGGAGCCGGCGGCCCGGTGAGTGGGCGGGGCTTAGCTGGTGATTTACAAGCTAATGATGCCGAGGAGCTGTTATTGACGCGCCGCGCGGACGGTGAGGTCAGCTCTGATTGGATTGCCCCGAACCAATGCCAGTGATTCATAACTTCAACTCCCGCTGTTCTGACCTGGCAGGCTAATGGAGAGAGTTTGTAGCATTTGTTGGCTAGCGCCAGTTTAGCCAGGAACAACGCACTGATCCTAGGAAACAGTTTATAATTCATCGTAGCTTCTTCGTCTGATCGCTCCTGCCTGGGAGAAGCGGCGGGGTCCTGTTAACATTGGAAAAAAAAAAAAAAAAAATCAAAAGCTTTCCTGCTGGAGGTTGGCACCCTGGGGGGTAAAATCCGAGCGTTGTTCTTTTACATCCTTCTCCGCTGTCTAGACCGCGTCGCCTCGGGGCAGACAGACACTCATGCAGACTGGTGTACATGCACAGAATGCAAAATAAAAGTGCAGGTGAAATGTGTGTGGCCGGACACTTTTTTTTTTTCTCCCTCAAAGAGATGGAAAAGAAGCGGCTGCCGGTTCAGAGCGGGGGAGGGGGAGAGGGGGCGAGGGGGCGAGGGGGCGTGTCCTCTCTGGCCTCCTGACAAATTTAGAAGGAACAGTTGCTCACAGTGGAGAGAGAGAGAGAGAGAGAGAGGTCCTCACCAGATTATGAGCAGTTAGTTTACAGTCATACCAGTGTGTGTGTGTGTGTGTGTTCCATTTATTTATTTATCCAGCCCAGGATTAAAACTCCGCCGTGTCCCCGCTCGGCTAAAAGCCCGTCCTTGTCGGCAGCAGCCAAAAGCAAATACAGCAGATTTGCGCCAGGACAAACACTTACACACACACACACACACACACACACACACTTGCATACTCCACAGGCACTGTCGCTTTCTGCCTGCCAGACGTGACTGATCACATTTCAGACGTATAGAAATAAACCACGTCCTGGTTTCGTCACCATCTTCCTGGCCGAGACTCAGCAAGGTTTTAGATGTCCACACTGACACACACACTGACACACACACACACACACACACACACACACACACATGCACACACAGGTCCTGCAGGGTTACTCAGCATTGGCAACCTTGCTGACCCATTGCCAGCTTGGCCCACCAGTGTTACTACGACTGGAACCCGGTGAACCTCCGACTCGGCCGACACTCCCTGTTCCTCCCTGACCCTCGCCGGTCCCCCGCTGACCCGCCGCTCCGCCGCGTCCATGTCCCAGCCGGTCGGCGGTCCCGGCCGCATGCGGTCCGGCCCGCCGGCCGACGGTTTTCGGAGCGGCGGGTGGCCTGTTTGGACAGCGTGGGAAGGCTCCCGGGGAAATGCCGCCCCGAGTTGTTTATTCTCCTCCTCCTCCTTCTTTTCCCGCCGCGGCAGGAAATCTGAGAAAGCATTCTGTTGAAAACACACTGGCCGGTGCTTTTCTTTCGAAATCCCCACGATTCCCCCAAATTGCGTGGGTTCACACGCAACCAACGGGAAAACTACTGGGTGACGACCTTCGGCGCGTCCCGGAACATCGGATTCCGCAGAAGAGAAGAAAGGCTGCGGTTCAGCCGAGTCTCCTGCGCCCACCCACCATCCCCCCCAAAAAATGAACAACGGCGCCACTGATCGCCCTGATAGCGCTTTTAATTTTAACACACACGCACACAAAGAGACACCCAGAGGAGCCCTGCAGCCTGCAGCTCTCGGCCTCTCCCCTGCGCTTCTTTAATCAAGCCAATCAATGTTGTGAAGACAAACGGACCCTCCCTTCCCTGCCTCCTTTATCCCCCCCCCGCTTTCCTGTCCTGTCAGCTCAGGAAATGAGCTGTTGTCAGTAATTACCAGACGCTTATCTGCAGCCGGTGGCACGGCATGTCCTGAGACGGCCATCGCAGCGTCTGCGCCACTTGCGTCACAAGGAGCCCAGAAGGAAGAAGCGGAAGAGGAGGAAGAACGCATTCTCCCTCGTTCCCTGTGAATCTCATCAGCTCCTTGCGGGCCTTCTTTCCAGAAATGACGACTGTTCTGGCAAAGTTCCGCCTATAAATAACTTTTTTTTTTCTTCTTCTTCTTAGTAGTAGAGGTTGTCGGTCATCGGAGCACAGGGCCGGCCCTTGTTCCCCAGAACCGCAGCGCTTGTCGGTTGTCGGAGGGGCATAAAGCATTTGACATTTGCGGGAGAACCGAGACACAAAGAAGCCGGTTAGTCAGAGACTGTTTCATAAAAAAAATAAAAAATCCCACTCATTTTGCTAGTAAGCAGTACTTTTTTTTTTGAGACTGACATTTTCTTTTGAGGATTTTTTTTTTCTCTCCTGCTTTTGGAGCCTTGGGTCGCACCTTCTGCTGTTATTTAACTCCGGCAGCTGCTCGCAGTCGACTCATGCGGTGGGTCAGGGAAGGCTGCAGGCCTTGTCTGTGGGAGATGGATAGCGCTAAGTGTCTCCTGACCTCACCAGTGACACACACACACACAAACCACACTGAAACCACCAAAAGACCAGAGAGAAATGACACAGACTCGCGCTCAGCACCGAGTTTGTTGTCGCGCATTCATCCGCCGCCCTGGGTGGCCTCTGCCAGGCCTCGTCAAGCTGCTGATTGTGGCATTCAGGCGCTGGTGTATTATGCATCGTGGAGCTAATAGGGCCAATATTGGAGCGCGAGGGCGCTCGTCGGGGAGTCGCTGTTATGACAGGCGTCTCCCGTCTCCTTCCTCCGCAGTTCGAGGACGGGGCCGAGGCCCTTGTGTTGCTCCGCCCTCCTCGTCTTTCTTCTTCTCAGGCCTTTGTTTGACTCACCGTATTTCAAGGTTTTCAGGGTTTCAGGTCCCGTTTACACAAAGACAAAAAAAACGAGTTTACACGTAGCCGTCTTTAGAATAATCCTTGTTTACGCAGAAACGACTGAATGCGATGCGGTACCTATGCCAAGCCTTGTGTGGCGCCGTAAAGTTTACTCCCAGAAGAAGAAGAACCGGGGCGTGGCGTATTTACAGAAGTAGCAGCTCGCTAAGCATGGCACCACAGAGAAAAGAAGGAAAGGTCTCACGAGAGTGTGGATAGACGACAGAGTCGACCTTCTGCTTCGAGATGCTTCGGAACACAAAGCCTCAAAGCTACACGATGAAGCCGACTGGGAGTCGTGCCAGCTGAAGCGCGCTGGCATTCTTGTCATTGAGGTTTTCTGCCTCTGCGTCCCAGTCCGCCCACCCAGGAGAAACAAAGCATAAGAAGTAATACATGGAGCTTTGCGAATCACTTTCGTCGTGCTTGTTTTTCACTTGGCACGCGATCCGCAAGCATCGTGCGTTACAGTCCACCGTTGTTTGCTGCTTGTTGTAGTGGAGGGTGAAGGGAAGACTGATCACCTTTGGTAGCAGTAACACAATTCCGTTGCCCAACCTGTCTTCTTGCAAACGAGCCCTTAGTGGAGCAGCTGGTCGGCCACTTCCGCCGTTGCCGTCTGCGTGCACCTGCAGTGGTGGTGGAGGTGGTGGTGGAGGGTTTTGGGCAGAGAGCGTTGGTGCTCTTTGTGGTGCAGATCGCATGCAGGGTTTTTCTTTTTTTTCTTTTTTTTTCCCCCTGCCAGCTTCGCCGGCTGCCGTTTGAACATGTGCGTCTCTCCGCAGCGACGCGACTGCGGGGAAGTCTGACCCACTAATGTCGAGGCTGGCTCGTGCACGCGGCGCGTGGGAGGAAATGGGGGGGGGGAACTCTGCTAAAAGCGTATTGTGTGAAGGAAAGCTGCCGTGCGTGGCCATCTGTTGCTTTGTCTTCCGTCGCCGTGATGATATTTGTCCGGACTGATTGTGAAAATATCTCCCCCCTCTGCCTGATTTATTCTTGCTAAAAAAAAATTAAAAGCGGAGCTTTACCTCTGAAAAAAACGCCCTCAGAGGTTCTTGACTCGAGATGGTCGGACTGGCTTTCTGGCAGCCGCCTCCTGATGTGGAGCGGCGCCACCCGGAACTGGAACCCGGGAGGACGAATTCTTTGGCACGGGCTGAAAAAAAAAACAAAAAAAAAAACCCAGGAGAAAAAGGCTGCAGATGCACGCTGCTGTCGTACGCTTCACTGTGGTCGCAGCAGGCCGGGGCCAGATGTCCCGTTGAAGGAGCGGCCGGCAGCGAAAAAGATTATCCCCCCCCGCCCCCACACCCCCGCTCCGGAAACCCTGGACCGGCGGTCAATGAGTGATTTCGTGGGAAGTGTAAGCGGACTCGGTCGGCGGAGCTCGTCAGGTTTTTGGCTCAAAGTGAAGTTCAGTTGGAGCCGCGTGTGCTCGCTGAGGCTCGGTGGGAAGCGTGCAAGACGCCGCGGCTTTCGCTCGGCCCTCTCTGCAAAAAATGCGCACTGGTAATCTTCCATCCATCTGACAGTGATGGATTAAGAGGTCGGCTCGCATGCCGGACTTGCGTCGCTTGGCTGTGTTGGCACCGATGTGTCCCTCCTCCCCCTGCCTCCCTCCTCCACTCTTTGATTTCTTTGCTGTCAGACGACCCCCCCCCCCCCCCCCCAGCCCCCCAGGCGGCGACTTGTGTGCATTCTGGTGGGACAGTTGTCAGCAAGAAAAAGAAAAAGAAAAGCCTGGTTGTTTTGCTTGCGGTGCAGGTCCGGAAGTCTAGATTGGGGTTTTTTTTTTTTTTTTTGTTCCGTGTCAGGGCAAGAAAAAAGTGCTTTGCAAAGATGCTGGATCGAGCTCTGAAAGATGAAGGTCACCAGCACTTTATTTGCTGTCAGAATTGTTTTATTTTTATGTTTTTGGCAATCTGGCAATGCATCAGCAGCACAGATGGAGAACCCCCCCCCCCCCCCCCACCTGCGCTCCCACTAAATATTTGAGTACACTTAGCGAAATTCGTGGGGAACCCTGCGTGGGAAGTGCATGAAAATTTAATGAGCGTAAGAATTTGTGTATTTTTTTATTTTCCTACACTGAAAAATATGCTCCGTGCTAAAGCAAAACAAGGGGGTTTCTAAGCAGCGAGGCACACCAGACCGACCTCACCTGCCCCCATTGCGTCTGCAGCATCAATCAGGCGCCGCGTGACCTGCATCTGGATGAGGAACAAGGTCACGGGGTCACGGCTGGCTGCACGGAAGACCCGCCGCACTTAACCGGGGGAGAGAGCGGGGGAGGGGCTGAAGGACGCCGTCAGGTTCTTTTCTGCCCCTTGTGACCGCTCATGTCTGGGCTTTGAGGGGCTTAGGAGAGTCGGGGTACAGAAGTGCAGCGCAAAAGCCGGCTGGGTGGCTCCATTTGCACGTTAAAGGAAAAAAAAAAAAGAGAGAAGAAAACCAGCGCAGCTTTGATGTTGCCTTTTTTTTTTTTTTTTAATTTCGGTCTTTACAAGTCATGTCTGCGCGATTAAGTTCTTGGGACTCTCCGTCCGTACCAGCGCCCGCCGGCCACGGCCCCGGGATTAAAAGTCCTCCGCTGCACTTGATCCGTCCAAAAACATTCTCCGAGGCGCGACTTGAACCCGCCGATGATTATCTAACCTCTCGCCCCACCCCCCCCCCTCCCGCCGTGGGGCGGCAGCCTCCACCACCAAGGGCATCATGTGTTCCGCTGAAGAGTGAAAAGCAAAGACGTTGCCGTTCTTCAGCTGTTCTTATTCATATACATATATACATACACAAAATAAATTCAAATTGGCAGTGACTTCTGGTTTCCTCACTGCCCAGCAAGCGTGTGAGCTCTGATCTCCGTCACCATCGCACGCTGGCATCCTGTCTGCAGTGTATTTTAACCCCCGTGAAAATTCTCGCGCAGACTTTGTCCCTTCACGAGCCTCCTTGTGCGGAAGAGGATGAGAAAAAAAATGTATCTTAATTTTTTTCCCTTCTTGCGACCCTCATCCTCTTCCGTATCCTTGGTCCCCGGAGCATTTGTCACAGCAAAATTCTCATCGCTCGGCTAGAAGACCGTCCATTTGTTAGTCAGTTTCCGAGGGTTTGGATATCAATGGGCTTTTGAAATGAGACATTTTTAAATGCTGATTTGAGGAAAAAAGTTGTTGTGAAAGTGAGGCTGTTTTGCTTAAAGAGGACGAGTCAAACAGCACCTGCAGTTGAGAACCGCAGATGATAAGCATGCCAGCCGCTGCTGTTGATGTTGTTATCATTGTGCAAGATGCATGTGACGTCACTTCTGCCTGACCGTCGTGTTTGTTTCTCAAAAAACATAACAGAAAAAAACAACATTGACCTGGAAAACAGCGGGGTCGTCGGCTCTCACTCGTGAGAAATTTCGAAAAAAAAAATGGAACGCGCTCCTTTTCCTCCGTACGCTCATATGATCTTAACATGTTGGTTTTTTTTCCTGTCACAACGGGCCTATTGATGTCTCCGCGGCTTCCGCGTGACGAGCGAGCGCGCTAGCGTAACGCGCGGCTATTTGCGGCGAGCGGCGTGTCGCGCTGCGAGGGTGCGATCGCGCCGCGCAAATGCTTCCGAGCGCTTGCTGTCATCAAGCTCGTGACGGAAGTCGCACCTTTTCTGAAGTGTCAAGTTTTTATTAAAGGTAAAATGAATCTGGAAACAGTAGCAGTGCGCTGACGCTCATGCAAAGCTATATTTAGCGGTTGTGCTAACAGGAACCCATTCAATTGCTCACAGCATGCGCGGTGAGCAGCGCCGATTTATTAGTTGAAAATCCCGTTGATGTATTTTGCTTTGTCGTGCATTATTCTACCAGCGTTTGTGTGTGTGTGTGTTAGGGGGAGGGGGGGGGGCCTCAGTCCCTGGCCATGCCCTCTGGCTGGGTGCAACTGTAAGGTTAGGACTTGTAAGAAGACACTGCCGTGTCAGCAAGTCTCCATGACAATGCCGTCAACTCGCCCACCCCCGCCGCCCCAATCACCCCCCCCGTCCGCGGTTCATTCTCTCTTCCCTCCTCTTGTCTCTGGCTACTGGGGAAGGTCACATGACCAGACCCCTCTCCCTCCACCCCCCCACCCCCCCCCCCCCCCATAAAACCAGGGGACGCGCATTGGCCGCCGTACCTCTCTCTCTTTTTTTTTTTTTTTTTTTGGGCCGTGGACCGCGGCTCCTCTCTGGGCTGCGGCGGCCATTAAAAGAAGAGGAGAATATCTGAAAGCTTTCCGTTGCTCTGAATACAAATGTGAGGCTGTTGTGTCGCCGCCTGATGTCCACTCGCCGGCTTGTTTGGCGGCTGATTGAGCTTCGCGGGCCGGCAGCCAGGAAGGAGCGCTGTGTAATTGATTCATGGCAACCTTCCACGCGTTACAGTCATTCCTCAGCAGACTTTAGCTGAGTACCAACCAGAATACACATGTGTGTATGTATGTATGTATATACTCATGTATGTGTGTGTGTTTGTGTGTATGTGTATATATGTATGTGTATTTTTTATTTATATATATATATATATATATATATATATATATATATATATATATATATATATATATATATATAACCCTAACCCTATGAATTGAATGTCTTTTCTTTCATTGTCATGACTATTGACATTGCAGTTTCTTACTGAAGGCATCAAAACTATGTATGAACACACATGGAATTATGTAGGAAACAATAAAAGCGTAAAAATAAACACGTTACATATTTAAATTCTTCAAAATAGCCACCTCTCATGAAAAGCATATTTAGAGTTTTTTTTTTTTTAAACGTGTTTTTCTTTGCTGCATAATCGAACATATCTCGCTCATGTATTTGATGTCTTCAGCATCGATCTGCAGGGTAGAAGGTCGAATGGAAAAAAAAAAATTGCATGGGAAGGTGTGTCCAGGACTCTTGACCGCTAGTGTATACGCTACATTTTTTTCTTAGTGTCATGGCGCAGCGGTAACGTAGGTGCAGTTCCCAGGACCTTCCCGACGGGAGTCTGCGCGTTCCTCCGATGTGAAAACACGCACTCGTTACACTCTGCATAACACGAGGGGCAAGTTGAGAAGCAGAGTTAAGAGTGCGAGTGCAGCTGGTTGTTTGTCTCTCTGCATGGCCCCTGCGATTAAACTGCCAAGTCGTCCGAGGTGTAGCCCCGCCCCCCCCACCCCCTCTAGACGAGCTGGGATCGGCTCCGGCAGGAGATGAGCGGTGATACGAGACGGACGGATGCAATTTTTTCCCTCTCCATATTTGTGCATTCACTCATCTCCCATTGCCATGGGTTCAGATGCCAGTCAGCACCAGCGACGCATTCTTTTGAAAATGATGTTTCTCCTCCGTCTCTATTGTGTCAATTGCAGCCGGGCGGACCCTTTATGCCCCCCCGCCCCCTCTTCACACCCACGGCATTCCGACCGCGAGGTAAACATCTGCCCTTGCGTTGCGTCCGCATGAGGACATCAAATCATTACGGCGCTGTAATGAGTTGGGCCCGGTCGGTAGCGGCTTCATTAGAGCGCCAGTGCGCTTCCTTCTCCCTCATGTGGTCCAGCCGTGTGTCAAGAGCGAGGATGGCGGGTGGGGGAGGGGGTCGGGTGGGGGCTACAAAAGCGTTTGGGGGGCGGGGGAGGGGCCTCTGCAGACGGCACTTTTATTGCGGTGGCTGGAATTCCGCACTCAGCCAAGGTTACCAACGGCAACGTGCGGGCAAACCGGGCTGCCTTTGTAGCCTGGAGGTCTCTGGCAGAGTTGCCTCCCCGTCGGACGGGACCGAGGAATTCCAACGCCGCAAATTTCCGAATGCACATGGGAGCAGCCCGTCATTTTGACATTTTGACGTCAGCGACGTGACGATGTCACCCTCACTCGTTAACAACGCCGGGGGGGAACGTCGCCGCCCTGCTGGACTGCGATTGGCCGATGGAAGCCGTCGATCGCGGGCGAACCGAACCTCAGAATCATTCTGGTTCATCGGTCCAGGTGTTCTGTCAGATTACTTTGTCCCTTGTGTTGCCACCGTTTGTTTCTTTTACTGGTTTGGACCAAGGAATCTTCAGTCGCGTGTTTTTCTTCTTGTCACGGAAGAAACATGCAAACGAGGAACGTGGACGCGGCATAGAAATAAGATTGTACCGTTCCAAACAAACACTCACTGTCATGTTATTTTTACGACCAGTTGGTTTCGGTAAAGTGAGACCCAAAACAAACCCCCCCCCCCCCGCGTTATTGTTTTAGTGGAAGGCCGTTGGATGGATGGATGGAGCTTTTGATGTCAAGCGCCCTCACGGTTCTGGATGATTCAACGCCGGCCCCCCGCAACCGAGACGCTCAACTGGCTCTGGCGGCGGCGTTGCGTTTAACAAGCGGGGCGGGTGCGGGCGACCTTGCCGAGCTCCCGTTTCCTGCCCCGGTTTCCCGCACGTGCACGCCGCGTTGTCCGACGCAGTCAGCGCAATAGCGAGCGCGCAAGGTCGTAATCCATTTCCCCTTCCTCCGACGTGAATGCGGCGCCCTTCACGTGCTCGCCCGGTGAAAGCTCCGTCGTGCACTTCGTTTCGTCCTCCTCCTCCTCCACCGCCTCCTCCTCCTCCTCCGACCGGACGTGTCAACCGGGCCGTGACGGAGCAAACCCGCTGCTGTGCCAGCGCGTTCCTCCATCCTTCACACCCAACCAAACGTCACGTGTCAAGGTGAGGGCTCGGCGTGGCGTGGCAGGGGTCTGCCAGCTCCGCTCAAAGGTTTTTGGAGGGCAAAAAGGTTCCGTTTTGAATGACGCGGATTGAAAGCAATGCAAGAGGGACTTTCCTTTCGACTGAGATCAGCGATGCTGGTGGTGCTCGGGTCGTAGAGCGACAAAGCTTGTTGACTGATTAAAAAGCCTTGAATAGGGCTTAGAATTTCTCTCTTGACTTCCTCAAGCCCTCCCCCCCCACCTCCCCGAGTACTTTTTCAAGGTCTAGTCCGCCTTACATGCGAAGCTTTTGTCGAGGGCTCCGCACGCACGCGGCCAATTTTTGAGATGAAAATGACTTTGCGGCGGGCCACAAAAGCCTGATTGACGAGCTCAGCTCTTTTTCTTTCTCATTCGTTTTAATTCTCAAGATGGGAACGGCGAGATAAGGACCCCACGGCCGCCCTTGCCCGGCTCAGACTTTAATTGTTTATTGTCCTGGTAATTTATCCGGTCAAATAGTCTTAATAAAGTGCCTGCCGAGGCTGAATTGACTCTCCCGGCGGCGTGAAATGAGAAATGACTGGCCGGAAAGGAAGTGAGGAGATTGTGAAGACTGTGAGCGTGAGCGAGAGAGGTGAAAGAGGAAAGAAGAGGACACCTGCTGGAGGTGTCAGCGGGAGTGATTCATATCCCGGGCACATTGATAGGTATTCAAGGTATGCAAGGTGTGCCGGTGAGACTCCCACCTTCTCTCTCACGCACGTGGACGCCTGCGAGCGTTCCACGTGCAACCGGAAGGCCGGAAGACTTGAAATTGTGTTCATGCGCGTCTGAATTTTGCTGATAAGATGCGTCGAAGGGCCTTTTGTCCCCTGACTTCCTCTCATTCTGTGTCTCCATGCGTTTTCGTGGGGAAATCACAGCGGCTGCAAACGTTAGTGCGCACACTGGTGCTCCGTTAGCCTCTTGCTAAAGAACTCTGAAGGTCCTTACACACCGGGAGGCGAATAATTTGCTTTTTTTTTAAAAAAAAAAAAACTCTTGAAATCAATGCAACCTTCCACACCGGCAGAGAATTTATGTTTAAGTTATTTTTTTCGCTTTTGTGTCAAATTTTTCCAGAGGCGAAAAGTCGAACGGCCTCTGACCAATCAAAATGTGACCAGTCGATGGTCGACTCCATTGTTTCTCCTTCAAACTTTATTCCCGTAGCGAATTTTAGACGCATGTTCGCCTCGCGCTAGATGTGTACAGGAAAAAATTTGCTGGTGAAAATTTGGATCTTTGCGTCGTTTGTTGCCCGGTGTGTAAGGACCTTGAGGGCGAAAAAGTGGAGGAAGAACTCAGTACTTTTCAGCTGTTTCATTCACACAGCCTAGAGATTGTGTGTTGTTTTTGCGACGGCTGACAGACCGGGGGCGCTCCTCCGCCACCTGAAGGGAAGGTTGTGAGTTTGAGCTTCTGGACACTCGTAGCCGAGATGTTTCGGGAAGGATCCGAAGGGAATCGGGGAGGGGGAAACTGAGATTTGAGGGAAAGCAGAGCGCCCTGCGATGCAAATTTCACGAGCGCGCATGCAGGCACACGCACCACGGCCGTAAATAGCTAATCCTCGACAGCCCGACGGGCCTCGGCACGGCGTTCCAGGTGCGACCACGGAGAGTTTTGACCCTCTCAAACGGCTTTAACTCACGTCCACGGGAGGGGTTTTTTTTTCCACTCGTCCCGGCGCTCTAATCCAACTTTAATGAGTTTTTCCCCTTCCCGCGGCAAAAGGGACGGCGTGAGACTGGCTCACCTCGCTGATAGCCTGGCAACCCCTGCGGCCACCCCCCCCCCCCAGGGTTAATACTTCAACCCGAGCGGATGCCGGGCCGCCCTCAGGTCAAAGCAACCCCCAACCTCCACGCCGGACAGAGGAGAGAGTAGCGGGTGCAGAGAAATGACCTCGGGGCTTGTGGGAATCTCCGTCTGATCTCGTGGCAGGTGTGTTGCGGGGCGTGTCAGCGCTGATGGAAAGCTCCGCCGCCGCTCTAAATGGGACTGTCAAGGTGAACAAAGGGGCATTAAGGTGGAGGGAGGAAGCTCTGAGACAAAGTGGCGTCTTCCCGGCTTGGGTCGCCTGTTAATGAGCAAGAGTGGTGTCCGTGGTTTTACCTCAACTCACAGTTTGTGTTTTGTGAATAACGGCCAGTCACTCAGCCATACACACTGATTGATTTGGGATTGCAGGCTGGATTAGTACACCAGCATCTAAGTAGAAAGACGAAATAATGACGCCACTTCCTGTGTGATCATACACAGTAAAGAAAACCTAGTTTGTTAGTTTGTCTTTGGTCCTTGACGCCTGCCAGTGAGATTATTGTTGTTGAGATGGACATTTGAGATGGACCTTCGTCTTTTCATTCTGCTGACTTAAATTGTTTTGTGTTTTGATTTGCAGCCATCATGTACGTGATGGGCGCCCTGGGCCCGGCGGCTGGCTACCTCCTGGGAGGCGTCCTCATCGGCTTCTACGTCGACCCCAAAACGGTGGTGAACATCGACCAGAGCGACCCTCGCTTCGTCGGCAACTGGTAAACGCCGGCGCCCGAGCTCTCTCAATTCGATCTCGTCCAATCCCCGGGCTTGCTTCCTCACAACCCCCGCCTCCTCGCAGGTGGAGCGGCTTCCTGCTGTGCGCCATCGCCATGCTCCTGGTCATCTTCCCCATGTTCGCCTTCCCCAAGAAGCTGCCGCCGCGCCACAAGAAGCGCAAGTCGAAGAAGGCCGGCTCGCCCGGCGACGAGTCCAGCGACGACGACGTGATGAAGGAGAAGTCGGGCGGCAAGAGCCAGAACGTCTCCTCCTCCATGGGCTTCGGGAAGGACATCAAGGGTGAGGAGGAGCTCCGGTAGCCGGCAGCTAGCGACCGACGACAATGACGGCGCAACGAAACGGACAACAATCGGGCCGGCCCATTGATCGGTGATGCAATGTCGCACGCGCACGCTCGACCTCCGTCGGCGGTAATTCACCGTAAACAGGGCTGGATTAGCCAGCGCGGCTTGTAATGCTCCAGCCGGAACATATTGCTATTGATTGAATTTGGAACGAGCGCTCGCTCAGCAGAGGGAAAAAGCGCATCGCGATGCACCAGGAACCACCCCACCCCCCCCCCCGCCAGGCCCCGGTCATTCCCAGTTTCATCTCTCACTGCCTTTTTTTCGGCAAAAAAAAAGAACCCCCCACCCCCCCGGGTGCTGGAATCTCCAACCCCTCCTCTAATGAGCTCTCGGGAGGGGTGAGGGGTGCAGGAGGTAGGTGGGTGTGTGTGTGTGGGGGGGGGGAGGATGGAGGGGGGTGGCTCGGAATCGCTCACATTTCTCCTGGCCAGGAGCTAGCGGCACTCTGCGGCAGAGCGACCATGCGTCACACCGCTCACACACTCACAAAATAACACAATAAAGTCGAGCTTGAATTTGCATTTAGATGGGCGGAGTACCGGCGCGGACACGGCGAGAGATGAACCACTGAACTGTTCAGCGAGTCGTTTGTTGTGTTTGTCGAGGGAGCAAATTCAAGTTTCTTGGAATCGCCAACAAAACCTAAAAATATTCCAACGGTGAGAAACAACGATTTGTTCTTTGTTCTTTAATCGAATCCCTATTTTTCATTCTGCGATGTAGTTTGTCCTAATAGAGTTGCCGTAAGACCCCAGGACAGATTCTGTAGTCCGGACTGATTCTGTACCTACACCGGTTCATGCTGGTGTAGCAGCCTGACGCCATTAATCACACACAAAAAAAAAAAGAATGCTGCGTATTTAGCCCTTTGTTTACAGCAAAACCACTCTATTTGACTTCTGCCTGAATGATAGTTTTTTTTTTTGTGCTTCCAACGTATTTTGGAAGGTTACAAGAAAGGTGGCCGTGAAGCACCATTGTGAGGTGTTCCCTATGTGACATCACAAGGGGTTCTTTCTCTTTTTTTTTTTTTTAAGCATAGAGCAAGCGCAAGAAGCAAATGGCGCCCTCGTCTCCTCTCTGGAAGGTCGTCGGCTTCGAGACACGCGGTCGAATGAAAGCGTTGCCGCTGCAATGTGGAGCCTTTAAAGTCGAGTCCAGCCAGGACGGATGAGCAACTGCCGTCGCATCCAAAGCATTTTCAATCAACAGGTGTCAACCCCCCGGTCCGCCTCTTATTATCCGGTATGCTACTCAGCCATCTGCCAGGCAGTCGAAATTACAATCCGTTATGGCACGTGGCATCGGATGGCGCCGTTTAAAATACAGAGCACAAGTGAGGACGTGAGTCCCTGCACGCACGGAGGAAGCAGGAACGTCCCAGTAAGACGGAGCTGGAAGGAGCGTTTGCGCCATCAATCGAGTCAGCAAATCATTTTGCATGCATGTGTTTGCCAGTGTTTGCGTGTCCTGAGCCAGTGGTCGGCCTGATTGAGACAGCAGCTGCCTTCAGACCCTCAGCAGGAGCCGGCCCGGGGCCATCTGTCCCCCCTGCCCCCCCCCCCGACTCCGCCTCCGGACGAGAATACAGCCTCAGCGCGGCGGGAGTGAAATAATTAGCGTGGCGGGTTTTTTTTTTTTTTCTATCGCTGCCGTTTGATCGGAGATAAAAGTGGCAGACGCTCCCTCCACCCCACCTACAGCGGGATTAGTGGAATTGCCCCCCCCCCCCAACGCCCTCCAATCGTAGCGCGACGTTTGGGCCGGCCCCATGATAACCTCTGCAATAAAAGGCAATAATAATCCACTTAGCGTACTTAGCATACTGCGTTTTCTTTTCTTTTCTCCGTGTCCCTCGCTCGCTTTGAGGTGGCTTCGCATGTGATCGCACATGACGCTGAGAAACTTCAAGTCAGTCGGTGCCGGACCGACTGGGAAGTCGGACCAAGTCGCCCCTGATCAAAGACTCAAGTTCTTTTTCTTTTTTTTAATCGGACCAAATTGTCTGAATGTCACCAGAGGCGATAGGAGAGAAGAATGCCCATACTAAACACTTACTTACTAAACGTGTGAAATTATTTTGGCGAGGGGTTTAGTAATCAATTTTGTCTTCTCAGTTGGTTTTAAAATGAATCACAACGGAACAGCACAACGGCCTGCATCGTCCTCGGGAGCTGTCAACCACAATCGCAGCAAGCAGAGCAAGCAAAGTTTTTTGCTCCCGAGATCTCAGTTCTGTCTTTTTGGCTGCGTGTTTGTCGAGCCAAAGCGGCCTGGAGGCTCCCAGGAGGCTCCCAGGAGACACACGGTGTTTCCTCTCTTTGTTTCGTCTCGTCAGACGGGTAGAACGTTCAAAGCTTCTCCGTCCAACCTGCAAGAAATAGTCTCTTTGTTTTCTCTGTCAAAGAAAATCAAATGCTCTCACAGGCCACTATGTTAGGTGACGTGTTCAACCAGCAGTTCAATGCGTCCTGGCCAGGAGACGTGTGTGTGTGACGGCTAGCTCAGGTTGAAAGTGTCACAAATGGAGTAAAAAAAAAAATGTTTTAAATCTGAAAAGACATGGTTTATTTATATCCAGTCTTCACTGTGATCTCGGTGACATCTCCCCTGTGTGTGTGTGTGTGTGTGTGTGTGTGTGTGTGTGTGTGTGTGTGTGTGTGTGTGTGTGTGTGTGTGTGTGTGTGTGTGTGTGTGTGTGTGTGTGTGTGTGTGTGTGACACACACTCTCATCTGGCATTTGGACAGATGACTCTGCTGTGTGTTTTCCCTGAATGCGGGAGGGAGGGGGAGACATTTGTCAGCTCGTGTGAAGAGTCGAGGGCAGAGCGGCTCTGCTCTGCTCTGCTCTGCTCTGCCTAGCAACAGCGGCGCACTTACAGTCCGACCACGTGACCTGACGGCCGCCGCCACCGGCTAAATGACTCGGAGCGGGACGCCACGAAGGGCACGGCCGCCCTCGACGTGACGGAGCGAGGATGTGACGGCCGTGCTCCGGCGGGCGTCGCAGCAAAGATGCACATCATCGACACATTTACGTTGCTGCCTTTGCACGACAGGGGTCGCGTAACCCCTCGAACCCCGCCAGCGTCCGCGCGGAACCCGGAGGAGATCGAGACGACGGGTTCCGTTTCTCGGCTGTGCTTTCCATCTTCCGCCTTTTACAATTGCAGAACGATCCATAACGTGAGAGCTTATTGAGCGACCAGTCGGGTTTGCTACTGCTGTGTTTGCTTTCTTTAACAATCTGATGGTGCCATCCTCTCTGCTAAAAACCGCTGCGTCTGCAGCAGCTGCAGCAGCAGCAGCGAACCCCTTCCAGCAGCGGCCCAGACGCGCAGTCACTTCCTGTTTATCTTTTTCATGTGTTTTTTTTTTCCCCCTTCTGGGGCCTCTGAGGGCAGCGAGCAGCAGGCGCCGCCTGGTTTTGTCTCAATTAAAAGCAAAACGGATTGGTTGCGGAGTCCGTTAAAAAAATAAATAAATAAACGCTCTCGACGGGAGGTTGTCGAGGCAGATTTTTACTGAGATAACACAATTAAAGCGGCCATCCAGCCGCGGTTTGGAGTTAATTACATGCGTGTGCCGTCTTCCTCCTCAGATCTCCCCAAAGCGGCGCTGCGCATCCTCAGCAACATGACCTTCCTGTTCGTCAGCCTGTCCTACACGGCCGAGTGCGCCATCGTCACCGCCTTCATCACCTTCATCCCCAAGTTCATCGAGTCGCAGTTCGGCATTCCCGCCTCCAACGCCAGCATATACACCGGTAAGTAACTGCGATTTTCAACCCTAACCTGTACGATGAGATGGTGTCAACGCGACTGACAACGGGCCACAGCTAATTTCTGTCTTTCTGATCTGAGATCTGTTCGAGGCTTCTCATACTTACAGAACGATCCTTTAAAAAAAAAATAGAGCGTTATTGAGAACGAGCGCACAAATGTTTACTCGAGTCATCATGACCTTGGGCGGTCGGCACAGTCTGCCAGCACACACATGGTGATTCACCGTCGGCGGGGGAGGCCAAGCCGTTGACTCACGGGAGCCTCGCTTGGGCCTCTCGGTCAGCCGTCGGCTGCGGCGGCGGCGGCGTCTTCGCGGTGCGGCGCGCGGTGCGAGCGTCGGACTCATTCATCAGAACACGGCAGAAGAGGAAGTCCACAGTGTAGCGGGTGCGCTGGCGCGTCGCGCTTTCAGCTGCCCAAGCCAGAACGTCCAACTGACATGAATATTACAGCAGCAATTAAAGAGCCACTTCAGTCTGAAAGCAGACGGCTGTCAGAGAGGTCTGCTGGTTAACATATGGTCACACACACACACACACACACACACACACACACACACACAATACCACCGCCTCATCCCTTCTGCCTGTTGCCAGGATACAAAGGGCAGCGGGTGGCGCGGGTTGCCATGGTTACCCATAGGATGCCAGGCTGCAGGGATGTGATGTAGCCTTGAGAGATGGAGGAGGGTGGGGGGGGGGGGGAGGAGGAGGAGGCTCCTGCTTCCTCAGGGCAGCCAGATGGACGGACCAAACGTGACATTTCACGTTGTGCGAACCCGCGACTGATCTTTTCGCAACAGGGCCGGCTGGCGGGGATGAAAGCCGGCCCTTTGCAGCAGCAGCATCAATAGATTATTGAAATTATTGAATTGAATTGAATTGTGTGTCCTACAAAATAAATGTGCCCGCACACTACCAGTCAGACGTTTGGACGCACCTTCTCATGCAATGGGCTTTTCTTTTTATTGTAATGACTGTTTACATAGATTCTCACTTAAGGGATCAAAACAATGATTTGACAGTGAACAATGGTCATTTATATTCTTTGTGACTTTATGGAGTCACATGAAAACAAGTCTGAATCTAAAGCACAACACAAGCAACTTGACACTAAATGAAAAATCTCCTCATGAAGTCATTACCGGGTTTGCCGTGAGATAAACTGCATCATCAGCTTTAGGCTTCGCGGATCCTTCAGGTTTATCGGACTGAGTTAGACCGATACCGATACGTGCAATGCTGCGCTTTCCGGTGCGAGTTTGAAATTTAAAAAAAAAATGGCCCGACATCGCCTGAAGTGCATTCGTGAGCGGGGATGCTAATGTGCTGAGCGGCGCGACGGACAAAAGCCTTAAATGGGAGAGCGGCGAGAGCCACTCAGGCTCCAGTTAAGGGAGATTCTGAGCTGCGCGAGGAGCAAATTGTTTTCTCCACTTCTTGAAGGCGCGCGCGCGGCCCCTTAAATATAAACCCGAGGACCGAAACTGTGAAGAGCGGTCTTGGAGAGCGGCTATTTACTTGAAAGAAAAGCAAAAATGCATCGGGGGGGAAATGGATCAACGCCAAGCGCGCTCGCCTTCCTTAAATTCGCGGAAACGCCGCCGCAGCGCAGATTCTGTCGTTCGGCTCGTTGTTCGCAAAGTGGCTTTTAATCAGACGTTCTTGCCCTCGCAAGGGTTTTTTTTGGGGTTTTTTTTTTTTTTCTTTCCCGGGGCCTCGCACCTGCCGCCCGCCGCCCCGTTTAATCTCTCGGTGAACCCGGTGGGATGATGAAGGATTCATTCCATCAAAGCGGTGAAGGAGAAGCGGAACATCTGCATGACTCTGGTGATTCTTGCCGGGAGAAAAAAATCAAGAAATAAATGAATAAATAAATAAAGCGCCCGTGCCTTTCTGTCACTCGCACGTGCACACATGTGTAATCCGGCTGACAGCCTGGGGTTTTAGCTGAGCATTCCGCCTCGTCTCCGGCTGAGATGTACATTCATCACGACCCCGTTGACCTCCCCGGGCTCGCTCGCCCGCAGCCCGGCTGGCGTCTGCGTCGATGACGCTTCTTTTTTTTTTTTCCCCCTCCCGTCCTGCCGGCGGCCGCGCTCGCCTCTCTTCCCTTCGCGCCGTCAATTAAAGCAGAAGCGGACGAGCGGCGGCACGTGTGCTGGTCGCCTATGGCGCCGCCCAGTCACCTTGATCAAGGTCGCCGTCTCCCCCCGGTCTGGTCGCGCTCCTGAGGTTATTTTTACTTTGCGGGAGTCACGTTGAAGTTCAGTCTTTGCCTCTCTCTGGAAACACGTGACGCGTCGGGGTCATTGGCGACGTGGTGCTAACCGGCCACGCTTCCTCTGGCGTCCCCCCCCGCAGGTCTCATCATCGTGCCCAGCGCCGGCGTGGGCATCGTGCTGGGGGGCTACATCATCAAGAAGCTGAAGCTGGGCGCCAGGGAGTCGGCCAAGCTGGCCATGATCTGCAGCGGCGTGTCGCTCCTCTGCTTCTCCACGCTCTTCATCGTGGGCTGCGAGAGCATCAACCTGGGAGGCATCAACATACCGTACACCACTGGGTAAGTCGGCATTCAGCCTCCCAGCGCGTTTGTGTGTCTGCGATGAAGTGGTGCGCCGTGGTTTTCCTCGAAAACCATTCAGAAGTTTGGGATCGCTGACCCGTTTCTGCATGTGTCGATGTTTCCGATTTTTCGGACTTGAACTGGTGATCGATCTCTGGACTCACAGCCCGGCTCCTGACCTCTGAGCTGTTTGTCCTTGACAGAGCAAAGCTCTCCTGGACCATATATCTTTCTGTATCTATCAGACAAAATAGTTTGAAATAAAAATCCTTGGGTGGAAAAAGCAATCACTGCCTCTGGTAAGACTTGAAGTGGTGATCCTGGTGTTTGGAGCCCATGCCCATGTCCTCTGAGCTATACATCCCAGTTCTTCCCAGTTCTTCCCAGTTCACGGTGAGGTTCTCCTGCTGCCTTTGTCCTTCTCTTCTGGCAAAACTCCGTCGTTGACTCGCACCGAGCCGTCATGCTTTGCGAATGACTAATTGGCGGCACTGGCGCCTGCCCTCTTTTGGCTTCCGTAATGATTCACTCTGTCACCTCTATTTCTGAACAGTCAGTCCGTGTGTCGGGCAACTCGAGCGCCTTCAGAGGGGCCGAGTGAGTGGCCTGACTGTAGCCGTGGTGGGAATATTAGCTCGTTAACAGCGCCATCCTGGAAAGTTTTTTTGGTCTGATCCCTTTGAGTTTATGGTGGAAAGCGTCCGCTTAAAGAAGCTGTGGGAGAGCCTTCTTTGTGAACGGCCTTGCTTATCCCCGACCGTGTTACACCCGCGCGAGGAATTTCTCGGCCCGAGCCCACCCTTTGTGCGGCTCGCCGGTCTAGACTTGGCCGGAGACGCCGGTCGCTGATGAAAGTGTAAACGGCGTGTGAAATAAAGGCCGTGCAGCGATCAGTGACCGCTGAACACTGATCTAAACTCTGAAACCAATTCCACGCCGATAAGCGCGCAAATAGCCCGGTGTCCACAAGGTGGCACTGTCGTTTAATAATACGATCACAGATAAGTCTTGAATTAAAACGATTTAATTTGCCACGGCGAAGATTTTTACTGAATTACTTTTCAGTCGACATGACCTACATGTTATTTTCTCGCGCGCGCGCACACACACACACACACACACACACACACACACACTGTCTCGCGCACGCCGTGTGGAATGTCAGGCTCCAGTGTGATCCCTCTGTCACAGCAATCCACTGTCGCATCACCTCAAACGTGTGATTAGAATCCATCCGTTCTGAAACGAGGCATCCCGTCAGTGTTGACTTTGTATGTATGTGTGTGCGCGCGCGCGCGTGTGTGTGTGTGCGTGTGTACGCGCACTTGCTGTGATGTTTGGCTCTGGCTCGGCACGAAGCCTCCCAGAGAAAACGCGCGGCTCGCTTCACTGCTCCAGGTTTTAGTCGCAGCAGGCCAGAGTCCTGTTTGGCTTGGAGCGACTGTTCCCACACTGCCTGACAAGTCACTTCCTCTGACCTCCCTCACACACACACACACACACACTCCAACGCCCGTCCTTCTATATAATCACACATCGCACAGGCCGGATTAGAGCTAATTAAAAGGCTCTTGTCCAGGAGATTTAGAACAAAACACATCGCCTGAAGATTAACAGACTCTTTTTTTTTTTTTCTTACTCATTAAACAGTTTAATGTTCTCGCGCTCAGCGGGCTCCAACTGAGCAAATATAAGATGGCGGTGTGACGTTTCACCGCCAGGTCTAACCCTTCACGGTGGAACGCGGTGGACGCTACTCGATGGATCCACACTTTTGTGTTTGTTTGTTTGTCTGCAGCAGAAAAACCCGGAACTCTGCAATCTTCCATCGATCACTTTTATTTGGTGAGCGCGGGCCGATCGTGGCCTCAGTCTCAGTTCTCTTTGCTGACGGGAACCTCCGCCGCCGTGTGTTTGCAAGCCGGACTTCGGCTGTATCGAGGAGAAATTTGAGTCAGCGTGACCTTTCTGTCAACTCATAGCAGCAGCGTGGCCGTTCTCCCCTGACCCCCTGGCACCGGCTAAGCGTTTTTCACGCTGCTCACTGGAATTATTGTGTCACGAAATAAAAATCCCACCTATAGCAAGAACCGGCTGGGTCCGGAGTTTTTCCTCGGGGCGTTCTTCAAGCGCTCGTGTTGATTTTGTTCCCCGCTGTGCCTCCGCAGCCCGACGCTGACGATGACTCACCGGAATCTGACGGGCAGCTGCAACGTCAACTGCGGCTGCAGGATCCACGAGTACGCTCCCGTGTGCGGCTCCGACGGCATCACCTACTTCAACCCGTGTCTGGCCGGATGCAGCACCGTGGGCAACGACAGCAACGGGGTGAATATGAACACAAAATCGCAGCTCGGTGTTTCCCTGAGAAAAAAAAAAAAGGAAAAGAAAAGAAAATCACTGCAGTTACAGAGAGCAAAAGCGCGAAGAGTTCTTGCTTTGCACACCAGATGCAGCCCTTGTCTGGATTGAGGACAAAAACACTTTCCTGCCTCCTTTATTGTCATACTTCCTGCACTTAGGACCCCAAATTTGTCGCTCTAAACACACTCAATGACTCAAATCAGGCTTTCAAGCACCTCCTACACGCACTCAAATGGCTCATAGGAAGGTCATGGAGTGGTCCAATCAAGACTCCGTCACTAACCCGGTTCCCTGTGTGTGTGTGTGTGTGTGTGTGTGTGGCCGACAGATAAGGAACTACACCGACTGCGGCTGCGTGCAGAGCCGGCAGGTCATCACGCCGCCCTCCAGTGGCCAGGTCAACCAGCTGCAGCTGGTCATCGTCAAGACCTACCTGAATGAGAACGGCTACGCCGTTTCGGGGAAGTGCGACCGCACCTGCAACACCCTCATCCCCTTCCTGGTCTTCCTCTTCATCGTCACCCTCATCACGGCCTGCGCCCAGCCCTCCGCCATCATCGTCACGCTCAGGTGAGGGGGAGGCGCCTCTCGCAATTTCGCCGCCTTCTTTGCCGCAGTCCGCCAACACCCGCCGCTGTCCATCTCCCCCCTCAGGTCCGTGGACGAGCAGGAGAGGCCCTTTGCTCTCGGGATGCAGTTTGTCTTGCTCAGAACTCTTGGTAAGCCAAATTATTTTTGGATCAATAAATAAGTAAATAAATAAATAGGAGTGGGGTGAAAAAAACAACATTAAAAACAAATTATAAAAGCGTCGGCAGCCGCCCTCATTTAAATTTCCGAGGCTTTTTATCAGCTTCTCCGTAATTGATTTATGTAAAAGATTCTGTTGCGGTGCTGTGCAGTGCAGAGAAATTGGAGAAAATCAGCCCATTAGTATGCCAGTAGTTTTTGCAGACAGGGAAGCGTCTGCTGGGTTCTTAATCATTCAAGTTGATTCAAAAACACAGTACGCAACAATCAATTAGGATCATTTTTCAAATTCATGTTTCCAGAGCTACCCCTTTATCATTCCGCTCACCGCTACCAGTTTTGATCGCCTGCTCTTTCGAGCTTGGTGAAATGGCGCCATCCTGTGTCGAAATGGTGGTACTACATCGCAATAAACAATGAAATGTATTTTTGTCTCATCTCATGCGATCTTAATAATTTATGACGGAGAACAACAATTATTAAATGGACACAAAAGCTCCTACATCAACGTACTAGCGCTCTATAAATCAGTTATTTAGATCAACTGTACAAAGGCAGAAGTACATTAAGATGCCGATTGATCAGTAATTAGTGGTGGGACGTGACTTTAAACAAAAAAAATCTAATGAATTATGACCTTTTGTAATTAATGAATTAATCGTAATGAATTGTATTTTAATTGCGTAGCAATATTTGAGTTGGTGGCGACTCTGCTTGGTTGTATTTGGTGATCTGATGTTTTTGTTAGCTCCGGTGCTAGTACTAGTTTGCTACGTGTTTTGTGGTGGAATGGAAACTCTTTGGGGGCACAGTTTGCACAGAACAGCGCTGTTATCCAGGCTTCCACTCCACTGCTTTTTAAATGTAAATTTACCATCCAACGAGCTAAGAAAGGCACGTTATCGCCCAAAACTACTCCGTCTTCCGCTTGTCTGACGTCACTCGGTGCGACGCTATAATCGGTATTACCAGAAACTTGCGATTTGAGAAACGTTCTGTGTTATCTAGAGTATAAAATAAAATGTTTTTTTGTTTGTTTGTTTTCTTTTAACACTGTCGTGTAATGGTCAAATTAGCAAGCTAAAGTCCCGGCCCTATCATTGACATATTTTTCTGTCCAACCAGCCTACATCCCCACGCCCATCTACTTTGGCGCCGTCATCGACACCACCTGCATGCTGTGGCAGCAGGACTGCGGCGTGCACGGCTCCTGCTGGGAGTACGACGTCACCTCCTTCCGCTTCGTGTACTTCGGCCTGGCCGCCAGCCTCAAGTTCGTGGGCTTCGTCTTCATCTTCCTCACCTGGTACTCCATCAAGCACAAGGAAGAGCGGGCCGAGCGCTGGCGCCAGCGCCTGCCGCCGCTGGGCACCGTCAGCGACCTCATCTGCCACGTGGGCGGCCACAAGAGCCACGCCCGCACGCGCTCCTGCCCCGTCTTCATCCCGCCCCGGTCCGACCCGCCGGCGGCCACCGCCACCGCCCTCCTGCTGGACCGGGGCCACAGCAGCCTCAGCTGCCCCGGCAACTCCCTCAAAGCAATAACGCCTCCCATCCTGCTGCCTCATCAGCACAGAGGCTCCGCCCACGTCTGAGAGCCGCCGCCGCCGCCGCCAACGCCAATCGTGACACGTGCCTTCCTGTTTGTCCTTCTGCACCGAGATCGGACCGAATGGGCAGGGACGCCAGGTGCGCCCACCGTCTTTTTTTTTTTAAGGGCTGCTCGTTGTTTTAGGCAAAAGGGGCGGATGATCCGTTACTCTGAACATATCATCAGCTGGAAAAGCCACGGCAGGAGGCCAGGACCCCCCCCACCCCCCTGCGCGCTAACAGAAGGCGTGGACAATGTAAACACATGACAACGGTGCTAGTGTTAAAGGGCAGGACGTGACGACCTCCGTGCGGACAGACGGGACGTCATCCACCGCAGCATCCGAAGCACAAAGTGACAAACCTGTACTATGCAAGATCCAGTGTACAGCGCCACCTGGAAACAAAAAAACAAACTCTCCTCTCCTCCGCTCAGTTCACACACGCCGGGCGCCGTCACCGCAGGTTCTCTCCGACATCCCGTTTGTTCGTCCGCCTCGTATTAATCTCGCCATTCCACCCCGTTGGACCCGAAGCCTCCACGCGTTATTTATAGATTTCCAGAAAACAGCAAAGCGGTGGGATTTGGTGTCTGTTTTGTGTGTGTGTGTTTGTTTTAATCCTTTCATCTCTTTTATGCCTTTCTTTTCCATAACAGTGCCTCACAGGCCGATCCCGGCCAGTCCAGTCATGTACGGGGAGTGTGGTTGTTAAAAATTTTTGTTAAAAAAGCCAGTCGCCGTCGTCTCGGGGTTTTGAGAGGCCCGGGCGCCGCCGCCACCGTCAGTTGCCGTCGGCCTTCAGTTTCCCAGAAACGGGCCGCCTGTATTCTTTTTCTCGCCTTGGCAGAGTAACCATGTAGCTGACCGCCGGCGGGCACGCACAGCGCAGTGTTTCAGCCGCAGTCTTTTCAGTCCACAGGAAATGTAATATTTAATCACGTTAAAGTGTGCCATGGTCAGCCTGTCGCTTTCACAGGCTGGCCATGGCAAAGTAGGAAAACCCTTCTGTGATAATGTGCTGAAACTACTGTCTACTGTCCATGAATGTGATTCTCCTCTTCTTCTCTTTTTTTTCATTTCTTACGCTAAACTGGAAATTTCAAAGGAAAACGCGTGTGGGGGAAACTGCTGTAAAGTGAAAGGATGCATCTCTTTGGCTTTAATGATTAACATCCCCCGTGGGTTTTTTTTTGTTTTTTTCCAAAGGTCATCACATGTACATAGTCGTGATCCAGAAGTCCAGGCTTTAGTCGTGCAGCAGGCAGTTGCTGTGTGTGTGTGTGTGTGTGTGTGTGTGTGTGTGTGTGTGTGTGTGTGTGTGTGTGTGTGTGTGTGTGTGTGTGTGTGTTAGGGGAGCCCTCTAGTGGTCAATCAATGATGCTGTTTGCCAGGCCTGCTCAGCTGAAAGGGGCCTTCTTGGTTTCAAGGCTGATGAATGAGCTGCATCACTGCTTTGGCCATCTCAACAGCCTGAGCAAAACCCTCCTCGATCTGCCGTCGGGCTCATTTCGTCCAGGGGCGTTGTTGGCCGAGTCTACTTAAGTTTCAGTACAAGCCATGAATTGGACCGAGTCGAAACCAGGTGCTGATTTGAACTGCACGAGCCTTACCTGACCTTAAAAGACGTGTCTAATGTTCTTTGAGCGCGGGCTCATTTCGTGTTGTTTTTTTTCCTACGTGGCTGGAGAAATGGAAGAGGTCACGATGAGGCTTTTCCTTGTTATAAATAATAATAATTATGATGATAATTTAAATTGATTTAAAAAAAAAAAGAAGCTTTGTTCGGTAGTAGATATATAAGGACACTTCAAAAAAAAAGTAAATGTGTTACATATTTTAATTTTTTTTCTTTTTAAACGAGTTTATGATAAAAGGGGGATGCAAGTTCCACTAAAAGTACAGTATTTTATATCTTGATGAGTACCATTTTGTTTTCAGTAGTAAGCAAAGAATTCGATGCAGTGAAATACATTTAAAGGTTTTCAGCCAAGACTCGCGGTTTGCTGCTGAGCTGCGGCAGCAGACGGGCGGTCATGCCAGTGATTATATTTGATAGGCACCTGAAACTCATAAGTGACCATTTGTGTAAATATTTGGTAGAGCAAACGAAGTGTATTATCCAGCTCACACATAGTTAGACGCATATTTATGAACTAACCCGTGGGATTGTAGCTAAAAATTGAAAAAAAAAAAAAAAAAAAAAAAAAAACGATTAAAGCTGCAAAAAAGAAGCAGAAAGCTGGGAGGTTCTCTCCCCCCTCTCTCTCGGTGCCTGAACAGTGTTACAACATGAGAAAGGGTGTATTTTGTCATGTGGGAATGGGGTTGACTTACTGCAATGCATTCTTTTTTTCTTCCTGTGACGATAAAAATCATACTGTACAACTCAGAACGCCCCTCTTCGAAGATTTTCGAACCTTCCTCTGGAGCGCTGCGCTGCTCAAAGAGTCGCAAATACAAATTTGTTCTGCCTGGAATTTCGTTGTTTGACAAAAACTAAGTTTGTCAAACGTTGTTTGACAAGTCGTAATGGCTGAGAAGCGACAAACAGCGCTCTCCAGTGGGGAAGGTTGGACAATCATCCAAAAATTGCTATAACTACCATTACACACATGAAATGCAGGGGTGTCTGCCTTTACTGTACTACAGCTCAACTGTAGTTAGCTTTAACACATTTTACTTTCATCAGTGTTTGATCTGAAAGTGTTTTTTTTTTTTCCCTTTTCTCCTGGACAGATCAGAACCAGTACTTTAAAAGTTGTTGCTATTGTTCTGCAGGAGCAAAAGTCAAATAATGTTTGTGAACTTTTGGTTTACAAATGCCTCCAATACTTGATTTATCATTAAAATGAGAAAAATAAATCACTTGTGTCATTTTTTTTATTATTTATTTATTTATTCTTGTAAAAATGATTTACATACATCCAGGAAAAGTCCAGTGGGTTTCTTTAAATAATCAGACAGACCATGGATTCTGCATTTAATTATGTATGTTATATATGTATATATAAACTTAAATATGTTACACACATCACTTAACTGAGTATGACAAAAAACACATTTCTAAATAACTTACATTAAAAACACACCACTATAATATCTGCAGTGGCTATCGATGTTTATCGCGAAAGTGTAATGGAAACACTTATTTCGCGTTTACGCGTCACCGGACGTGACGTACCGGGGACACGTGACCAGTTCACTTCAAGTGAAAATGGCGCGGTGTTTTTTCTTTTTAACTTTATTGAACAAGTAAAATGTACATGAGATAAATGTACGGAGCTGTCTAGGTTATCCATAAAGAAAATAATGTGACTTAGCTCAAAGTTTGGAATGTCATTAATTTTAAGTGAAATCCGCCGTTCAATGGAAACGCCTGCGAATCGCAATTGGACTTTGTCGAAATTTGTTTAAAAAATAGCGGTTTTAATAAAAACCCTATTTTTAAAATGTCGACAATTTGCCCAGAGGCCGACAACCACAACATTTATTTTGTTCAAATGCTTGTATTGCTCCTAAAAAAAAAATACAACGCTATCATCTGACAGGATGCAGTGCGATATTAAACCTCGCTTTAGCGGAAAAACTGTAATGGAAACGCAGCTGCATTTTCCCAACACGGCGCAGTGTAGTTGTCGTTCGTAAACCAGCGCTGTCAACGTCACGTTAACTTACCCGACTCCTCGTCCACCAGCTTTCATGAGACGTTGCCTGTAGCCAATTGCCCGTGTTTGCCTCCAAGAGAGTCTGGCTGCAGGACCTGCACCGGTGGGACCCGCCGGCACTGAGAGGTGCACCTGCACTGATGAAGCTGTAATTCTTCATTGAAAATCTCTGGTCACCGTCACTTCCGCCTCAGCCCAAGTCTCCACTTGGTGATTCCGCAATACCATCGATTATGGAGTTCTTGCGCCGAGACCGACCCTCCAGATGTTCCATTTTGTAGAAGTCATTCTGGGTTGAATTACGACGCTCTGCTTGTTTAACGCTTTCCTTTTTTAATGTCATCGACTTCTTTTTTTGTCTAAATTGCAGGCTTGTTTTGATATCTCGTAACTCTCTCTCTGGATAATGTATCTTGTCTTGAGTTGGTTGAGTCCATAATGTCTCTCACAAAGCCTCTCAAGGTGTCGCTTTTGTTGTTGTAGCAAGGCTAAAAGCGTCTCCTTCTGCTTGTTGAAGCAATTCGCTTACCTGTGAAAGAGGCACAAACTCCTCCGTCTTGGCCTCGGCACCTTTGCCTCTTGTGAAATGTAAAGGCCTTATCTTATCTTTGTTTCTTCTCTGCTTTATTGTGTTATATATTTTCCCCTCTTTTTTTTATTCCCAAGATGCAACACAAAGCTGCCTATCCCCACAAAAAAAGAAATAATTGAAAAGACTGACATTAACAAAAAATAAATATATATTTTTTCCAGGAAGACATTTGACAAGGCACAGTTATGGTTTTGCAAGACTATTTAACAAATCAATACATTTTTCACCTACCTTACAAAGTGAGTTCGTGAATGTCAACTATTTGAGAGCAATTTTGTACTGAACTCACAAATTTGACAGCGTTCTAATCGTTGTACATAGCGTAGTAACAGTGACAAACATGGCAGTAAGACATAACAGCTATTGCAAGCCATTAGAAGGGCAAATGAAAAAGTAGGAACAGAAAATAATATCTTTAAAAAAAAAAAACATTCATCATCGGCATATTGTATTCAAGAAAACACATAGAGTCGCTACAGGAAAATTCTTTGTGTTGTAAATTAAAAAAAAAAAAAAAAAAAGAGCCCAGGTCAGGAATCCCAGAATGTGAAGATCAACCATGTCAAGCAGGTAAATAGTATCAGTGTGGACAAGCATGCGATCAGCGCCAGCCACTGAAATGAACAGGGTGCCATAGAAGTTTTACTCTGCTCAGCCGTCGTTGGCACAGTCTCCAAGGTTTTGATCCTGGAGCGGGGCGACTGGGAGGAGGCTGATTGTCAGGACGGTGGCTTTCGGGCTTTCCTCATTTTCTTGAGCTTTTCTTGTCTCACTGTGTCTCCTTCCAGAGAGGACAGCTCAGAGACCCGGTGGACGAATGAGCGCGGGGCCCCGGCCACCGGGTCCGGATAGGACTGGACTGCGGACACAACAATGCTCCCTTTAACTTAACGGCTGATCACTGAGATGAGATAATTGAAATACATTGGTATTTGCTTAACTGATTAGCAAGAGCACTTGATCTGTTTCACTTGTACTGGGTGGGATTTCAGAGTACTTAAAACGAGGAGCGTGTTGTTTTTGCACTTCGACCGTCGGATATTTAAAAAAATCGTTAACTCACCGCTATTGTTGTCTTTAACAGTCAGGAGGTTGTAGGTTGGGTAGTTCACCTTGGGCCTGCAGAATAGTGGACAAGCACAATACACAGACAGATCAATTATAATAGTTTATTTGGCCTTAAAAACAGGCTTTACAGGGGCAATGCACAACTCAAAAACTCAAAAATAAATCAGGGAAGGTGTGCAAGTAGATTTTTTTTTTTTTTTCCAATTTTATCCAACAGCCGTTGGATCAAAACATTTGCTTCCTTAGTGATTCGGTACCTGTCAAGCTTGCAGTTCTCAACGAGGATGGTGTTTCTGCCATTCAGGACTAAACTGGAGGGATAAAACAGGGCCGGGCTTGTGTTCAGGTCACATCTGTCAGAGCAGCTGTTGGACAGAAGGCGAGAGATAATGGGGACGATAACAGTGGACGTGTGAAAAGATGACCACAACAACTCTATAAGGTCGTCATTTGTCACAAATCCAAACTGTGGTGAGAGCCATGCAGTCTCCGTTGAAACATAGAAGCACGTCGGTGTCACGCGCGGTGACGACGGATGAATTGGCAGGCGCCAAAGTGTGTGAACCCTCCCCCTGTGTGATGGCAACTTTCCTTCACGAGGCAGCGACTCGGTCTAATGACTGCAATAGGCCTGCTTGACTTCAACAGAGTGCGGCTACAAACGAGAGACATGACATGGCACGGGTTACCCCAGGATGGGGGGGTGCCTCATCGGTGTGTGGGAAAGGTCCTTGGAGAAGGGATGCAGCGTGCCACGTCTGAGGACGTGGTAGTCTCTCGGCAACGGCGGAATCGCGGTCGGGTGCCTCTCGAGCCTCATGCCTGGAAAACAATTCAACATTTAGCCAATCAAAACCAAAACATAGGGGGGGGGGGGGGGGGGGGGGGGACAACAATTGATCTATTGACAAAAAGGAAAAATGGGGGTCAGGAAGGTGCAGAAGCTTCGGGTCAACAACCAGTTTTCAATGATGTTTCCGATTGTAACATCGGATCCATGAAATGTGACCGTCGAGCGGCTAAAATTTGGAAAGTCTGCTTTAACCGTTGCAATCTTGGCTTGCAATCTTTGGTGCCGTGCAAATAACATTGGATTCGACTTGATTTTGATTCACTTCGTCGTCATAGCGACTAAAATATTGCCGTGGCAAATCGAAACGTTTCGCTGGCGCTGTATCTAGTCGTATTATTTAAACGACAGCGCCATCTTCTGCACGCCAGGCTACATTTCAAGGACAAACTACAAATTCAATGTAAATTCCATTTCACGTCCTTCAAGTTCGGGAATTAATGCGACAAAAGAAAAAAAAAATTGTTTGAAATAACGTTTTGTTTCGAAATAACTTCAATGTGCCTCTTACATTTCTTATCAAAGAGAAAGTGCCTCCCACAAATGTCCTTTTCCGGTACAAATTCTGACGCCACTGTGTCATCTCTGGCTAAATCAGGTGACCTACACAGAAATATGAAAAGAGTAGAGAACCACCTACGCTATCACAATCTCAGCGGAATAAAATACACATCGGAAAATTGACAAAAACTAAAACAAAAAAAAAAACTAAAACAAAACAAAACAGTCATGCAAAGATTGCAATATGAGATGCGTCACTCCCCGCTGTAGCTCACCGTTCATCTATGACGCCGAAGGCTTTCCAGTCCCTGGCCACTACAACAGAGAGACAGGCAGCGTTAAAGCGTGCACACGCGCGTCGAGCTGCACACGCACGCGAAGCACGCGTACTCACTGCCCAAAGGTTGTATTAATGGATGCCTCCCCCTGATGTAGGTCGTTGGCCTCAGCACGGTGCCCATCCTGATGTTCCTGTCGGCTGGATATCCGGCAGCATCAGGGCCGCGCTGGCTGCTTCCGGCCGATGTTGAAGGCGCCGCGGCGGGTAGAGACGCGTTGAGCTGGAGGGTCATCGTCGGAGCTGCCATAGGATGAACGATTGCAAAGTGGAACGGCTGATTTGTCCCGCACGGACTACGACGTCATCGCAGCGGTGTGTACAGTAGCGCGCGACTCATCCCCACAGCTGCACCGCTAAACCAGAAAGCCCTCCGCTGGCAATGCTAATGGAGTCGCTGCGTCACCATGGCAACAGGCTTCCACCAGGTCCGTTATACTAGACGGGTGACTTGAACGAGTTGTGCGATGGTGTTACATGGTGTTACATGGTTCAGCCTCCTTCTTGTTAATCAGTCCGACCCTGTGCTCCTGTTTCCTGTCCCACAGGTGGAGCTGCGTAGCGTTCAGGACCTAATAAAGAGGGGGAGGTGATTACAGCCCTCCCTCACTTTTTGATTGATTCACCGTCCAGCATCAGCAGAAGCCTTACTTCTGTGTATTTGTACTTTTTTCCAATTTCTTCTTTTCTGGTGGGCTCAGTAGTTCAGTTTTCGTGGCTTAATTTCTCTTCGGTTTAGGGTTCAGTTGGCAATAGTTGGGCAATAGTGGCTCTTTCTTTTTGTTACTTTTGGCTGGTCACCAGCATTTGGTTATGTTTTTGGGGTAGATTTGGGAGTTTTCTTAAGTTGGTCACATTATTTATCTTGCCTCTAAAATAAAAAGGTATTTTCATTTGCAACTTTTGGCCCATTTACTGTGTTTGAGCTCGTTGGGTGCGAGCTGTTTATGGGGTTGCAACATATGGCATGGCAAATACATTGTGTGGACACAGTTTCAACATTTAAAAATTATTTTCCAACAGGCATTGGTAACACACCAGGATCACCTTATTTTCTTTTAAAGGATCCTCCTGCCTACACATTGCGTAGATCACCAAGTCTCAACAAAATGCATGACATCTATGTGACTTTGGGAAATTCCCTTCATGCAGTTTTCACTAGTTAAATACATTTTTTTATAACCTGCTGCTGCTGTTATTTGCACCATTTAGCACTTCCTTTCTGAACTTACCTTCAGAACCTGTCATCAGTCATGAGTAAGTGAACTTTGAAACATCATAAATCCCAACAGTAATGACAAGAAGACACATTTTTCTTTCCAAGTTTTATTGTACATTTGAGTCCTTTGAAAACCTGAAAGACAAAATAAAGGAATTTAGATCAGTCGTGTTGATTTTCTGTCTTGGATATATTAAACAACCTAACCATTAAGCCAATATCTAAACTAAACATAATTCCAACACCATCCTTATCATTTAATCATAAGATAATTCTTATTTTTCCACCACACTTCAGGAACTTTTCACAGAAACTAATGGCTAAAATAGATAAAACAAAAATCAAATAATTCCAGCTCTTCAAAATCAGACAGCTAAATTTTGTTTTGTCTCTATATGGCATAGAACAAAGCAGGTCAAGGATGGCATCCAAATAAAGACGTGGTTTCAGACATAGTTGGCTTAAAGTCAGACGCGTTTTCACCACAGTCGATAAGATGGGGAAAAAAGTATATGCATCATAAACCACGTCTAAAAAATGGAGGCATTTTTTGATAGTTGGCTGCAATTTGCCCACAACTCACCATTAACTCAGTTCATTCTCCTGATCATCCTGTTGATCTGGTCTTCCCTGTTGCCAGCGTCGCCTCCCTCCACAAAGTGTGTGGTCTTCTTGTTCATGCCACCACGAGGTGATGACAGCTTGAAGGGCCACAGGAAGTTGTTGGCGGGCTTGAAGTTCTTTCCAACTGTATAGATCTCATGGATGAGGTCCTCGACACAGATGATGCCGTATTTGCCTGAAGAATCACAAACGCACCAACCACAGCGTTACCAGACCACATCAAACGTTAAGGTCTCTGGTTACGGCATGTGCAACGTCTCAGAGTGCATAGTGATAAACACTACAGAATTGCCTTGACAGTTCAATGCAGATGTTGTATGTTTAACAAATGTTGTTTAAAAAACAATGCACTTGTATGCAGGCATGTGGTTTCAGACACAACTGGCTTAGTTTGCAGTTTCTCACCATAGTCGATAAGACGGGGAAAAAAGAGCACATCATTAACCACATGCCAACCTAAGCAGTGAATCAATCATAAGTCTATCGCTCTATTACAGAGCAAGAGTGACAGGCGTCAACTTTACATTTTCTCCAGGGTGTTCTGGGTTTTCGCTAAAATGATCAGCATGCTATGCACCATGGATGCAGAAACTACAGCAAAGGCATACCGAGGGCCTTCTCCACCAGGGCGTTGTCTGTGAGGGCGATGCGCTGCTTCCTCATCCTGCCGTGGCCACGTTTGTAGATGAGCTCACGCACAGATTTCAGGTTGGGGTAACTGGACGGACCAAAGAGCAAGCCATTAGATGAGGACAGCAGCCCATGAATTCAGATCCTTTCAAAAAATGCTTGTGGATATCAGTGAATTAAACTTTGTTCCAAGAGGGAATTTAGATACAAACTATTATCAAATATGATTTTGGCACACCAGATCTACTGTAGCAACAAATAACCTTTGAGACAATTCACGTCATTAGATCCTAGGGTGACTTAAAACATCAAACAAAATAACAGGAAGTTGTTTTTTTTTATTTTTTATCCTTTAAATAAAATGAAGTTGCCGTCTGTTCAAGTTCTTATTACTGTTACTGAATGTGGTTTCAGACCAAACTGGCTTAGTTTTCAGTTTCCATTCACCATGTTCGATAAGATGGGGAAAAAAGTTGAGCATCATCAACCACATCAGGTCAGGACAGAACACTAACAGACAGCAATAAGCAGGAGAGGGGTCTGGCTGCAGGACCTGCACTGTCAGGACCGGAAGTTTAGATTATTACATATACATGACGTTTTAAAAATGTTAGAAACTGGGAGATCGTCACAAGACAAACATTTCAATGGCTGCGTTTGTGTCGATAAAAATCCACCTCATAAAACACAGTTATGAAAGCTACCAGGAGTATACAATACAATATACAATAGAAATGGAAAGCTTGTTCTTATGGAAGCGCATTGCATTCACTAAATAAAAAAAGACTGAGGCACCAGCATCATCTAAATCGGTAATCAATCGGCAACGATGGCGCTACAGTAGTTAATTGCTCCCTTCTGGGTTAGAGACACCGGGAAATACTTGCATTTCTGAAAACTGGGGATGGTATTTATATTTGTATGTCTACACTGCTCAAGCATCTCAAATAGTTTTGATTGATCTGACGTTCTCGAACTGTCGTCAAGCCAACAGTTCGTTAAAAGCGATCGAGCCAGCAGGCGCTTGCTCTGTGTATACTAGGTATTACGGTAATCACTGAGCACAACACAGCAACTAGATAGAATTGCTTTCCGCTGTACTTGGTTTCAGACAGTGCAGGTCTGCAGCCAGACTCTCTTGATAAGCAGGGCAACAATGTTATGTTAAAACAGTTTGCATTTTCACTAAGGTGCACAAAAATTGCAATAAGATCCTACTTTTGTCTGCACAAATGGGTAACATCTTATTTCAAGAAGAGCATCCTTACCCCCAGGCAATGTAAGGCTCAGCGATCCTGAGCATGTTGATGGAGGCCTTGTTCAGCTTGACGAACACGCCGTTGAAAATCTGGCGCAGGCGGAGAAGCTGCAGAACTTTGCGGACCTTTGGGCTGACACCGTTGATACTAGGAACCACAAGAGCGTGCGGTTAGCGTGGAGGTCAACGTTTGTGCGCAACTTCTGCATTGATTACAGTGGTGGTTTCAGAAACAATTGGCTTAATTTTAAAATCTTTATCAGCATAGTCGATAAGTCGGGGAAAGAGCAAACATCATTAACCACACGTGAAGCACGTACAAGCTTTCTCCTAAACATTTACGCAGAATGCCAGCACATCCATCTTTTAAATACAGATTTTAAACTGAGCTTAATCAATTAGATTTGATTGAACGCTGTAAGTTAAATGAACACTTAACACTTTATACTAAAGATGTAATCTAATAAGATCTGTTATACAGAAGCCCAATATACACTGTGTGCACAACTATTAGGCAAGTGACTATTTTGACCATATCATCATTTTATCCTTCATTTCCAACTCCAAGCTGTGTAAATTTGAATGCTAAGAGGAGGCAACCAGGGAGGGTGTGGCCTAAGGAGATCAACGCCCTACATCAAGGTGTGCGTAATTATTAGGCAGATTATTTTCCTCAGGAAAAATGGAGAGAAAAGAGATTTAACTGACTCTGAAAAGTCAAAAAATTGAAAAAATAAATAAAAAGTCTGTCAGAGGGATGCAGCACACATGAAATATCTGATATTGGGACATGATCACAGAACCATCAAATGTTTTGTTGTAAATAGTAAACAGGGTCGCAAGAAACGTGTCGAGAATCCTCCAGGTCTGCAATATTTCACAACTGCAACGTACATGGAGTGTCAAGAAGTACAAGGTATTTAGTTCTCAGAGACACTCATTGAAAATGCACTCAAAATCAACTCTCAGACCTACTGCCAATTTTTAGAAGACACTTTCTTCAAGCAGTGGTACAGGAAAAAGTCTGCATCTTTCAAGAAGACTTTGATTTTTAACGCAAGACAATGCTCCATCACATGCATCAAAGTATTCCACTGCATGGCTGGCCAGTGTCGGCCTTAAAGATGAAAAACTAATGACAGGGCCCCCCTCTTCACCCGATTTAACCCCTATTGAGAACTGTTAGGCCCTTAAGCAGGAAATTTACAGTGAAGATAAACAGTACACGTCTCTGAAAAGTGTTTCGGAGGCTATGGTTGCAGCTGCACAAAAAGTTGATTCTGACCAGATTAAGAAACTGACTAACTGCCAATGGAAGGCTTGTGAGTGTTATTGAAAAGAAGGGTGGCTATACTGTCGACTGAGGTTTTTTTTTTTAAATTTCTGAAAAGTTTATTTGTTAATTTTCAGTTTGTTTATTATTCTCACTTTAACAGGTAAAAATAAACAAGGGAGATGGGAAATTTTGTTTTTCATTTAGTGGGATAATAATTGTGCACACTAATAGTTGCAGAATAATGGTGTACATAAAGATATTCTCTGAAGAAAGCCAAAACTTTTACTACTTAAATGTTGAGGTTCGATGGTTTGTTCACATTTTGCATTGACCAAAAGCATTCTTGTAGTACAATAGCAAAATTAATCCTCAAAAATACAACTTGCCTAATAATTGTGCACACGGTGTATTCAATTCAAACAATAGCTAAGCTTGCAATTCCTATGAGGATGCATTCATTATCTAACATATCCCACTAACTGACGCATCCACATGGAAAACCACAAGCTGACAGACAAGCTCACCATCAACACGTCTCAAACTTTCAGAACTTGCCACAAACTTAAATTTCTAGTTTAAGAATATTAAAATCAACCTTGGAAAACAGTGACTTGTATAACAAATCCCATTGAACAAGACATCTTAATGACGGTGTGGCATTCTGCGCAAATGATAGGTGTTTAAAGTAGCAACATCAGCTTCCTAGCCAAGACTTACCCTCTGATTCTGATGACAAAGGCAAGTTTGGGCTCGGCTGGCACATAGAAGTTTCCAACTTTGCGAGCCATGCGACCAAGGCGGATTTCACGCCGGTACATCTGCCTGTACTCCTTGTGATACTTCTCAGCCCTTTTGTAGATCAGCTTCCTGGTCACCTTTCGTGCCTGTGGCAGGCAAAGGTAAATCGCATGTGAGAAAATGAGCGAAAATTAACCAAATTGCACACAACCTAGTGACAGTCAATTCAGTGAAACGTTACCTTTTTCTCAGCCACGATCTTCTTGATTCGAATGGCCTTCATGGTGGCGAAGGCCTTTCGCCTTTTCAAAAGGCTCTCAGGGACCGCCGGAACTTTTTTTCTGTTGCAAACATAATCACAATTCAAGACCAAGCTCGAAAGAAAGGAACCGTAGCCTATGCTTGCGACAGCACGTTGCAAGACAGACAGCTCGTAGCTTCTGCTAGCTTGCTGCTAAACTACATAGCAACTCCCGGACCGGCTTCCACAGAAACTTAGCGTTTCTCGTTAACAAAATAACGAAGGCCATTGGGTGTCGGTGGTATTCAACTATAGTTCATACTCTGTGTAGTCGCAGTATAAAATAGTTTTGCCAGGCTATTTTTTTTAAACAACGTGTACATGATTTGAGGGGCCAGCCATGTTGGAACTATCACGGCTACACCTGTGTTTTTAAAACGTTCAAATAACGATGTAAACAAGAAACATTTCAACAATACTGGCATGGATATGTTGCTAAAACACTATAATATCTATTCAAGTTGAAAGTTATCAAAAATGATTGTTTATTCGCAGGATGTGAAATGATTCTTATATGACAGACAATACTTACTCTGCGTCCGCCATTGCGTCCACCGAGAAAGAGGGATTTTCCTTTGCGCATGTGCGGGATAAAGAATTTAGGACCTCTCCGGACTGTCATCGCAGATGCCAGATTTTGTTTTTCTTACAGAAACGAGTACCGACATCGTCCGAAAACTTTTCTTTAATGTCTTCTAGAGCAAGTGTCCTTTTGCTGTGTTTTTTCCACCCGAGATTCAATTTTAAATAAACAATATTCAATACTAATTTACACTGGTAATTCGTGATTTCTGTTATTGGGTTGAGAAATGTCACAAACGCCACATCATCTATATCTGTGTTTTAAAATTAATTCTTAAACTCGTTATTATTTATTGTTTGTATGAGTAGAATTTTATATATATAAAAATAAAACAAAAACAAAAACAAAGCACACCACGAAGAACGATATTAACATTCTACAGTTTGACCAGAAGATGGAGCCAAAACTTCATTTTTAGCTTTACCTTCAGCCTTCATACGTTTCTTTTCCTGGGTCTTATTGCTGTATCCTGTACTCTGGAGCCAAAAAGAGACCTCACTACTTATTTTACGATGAAAAACGAGGTCTTTGCGAGCTCAGTATCATAATCTTGTTTCTTCTGATTCTAAATGTAGTACAGTTTTTACACTTTTATTTTGTAATCCCAACATTTTTGGACTTTATTAGGTGCAATCTCGTCTATTTTAAATAACACAAAGCAGAAATCATCTTTCAGTTATGACTGAACCATTTATCCCAACAGGTATGTTCCTTCTGGCTATATACAGTGGCAATGTCTCCTGTAATGTTGTGTGTCATTACAAAACAAAAAGCTACTGTTTTCAAACTAGGTCTTCATTTTTGATTGAAAAAAAAATAAATGCCAATGGCTATAATAGATCATGGATCTTCCACACAGAGCCTAACGTTGTAAAGGTAGGTCATATTAATGAATGCAAAATCAAATATGTTGACGTCCTGCGCAGCCAAAGTATGCCTGCTTTGTTCTTGCGTGAAACAAATCCGTCTGCGTCTCATCAGGATTACAAGAATCACTGGCGCAGTCTGTTTATTCATTTACAGACTGGGTTGGAGCCCAGCCCTTAACACGTCTGCCTTATCTATCCACTTTCCTTTTACACGGTGAACAGAATAGGAAAACAAGATCAATGCCACTGAATCAAAAATAAATTACAAATTTCTCTTTCAAGCAATATCGCAATGAGTTTAGATAACAAAGGATAAAGATGTGGTTATTGGTTCCCCATTGAAAGACACTGATCTGTAGCTACCTGAATGGTTAAATTCTGATACATTACATATACAGGCATAACAGTCCATCTAATTATGTTTGATGAAAAAAAAAAAAAATCTTGAGTGTTTCAGTTTGTAATCAGAGTCAGAATCCTCTGAGTTGACATTGTATTGGCATTAAAAAAAAAAAAAAAAAAAACACTAAGGGAGAGAGAGTGGGGTAAAGGAGCTTTCAGATTATATCACCTCCGCGTGTATTGTGGACCCACAGCTTCATTCTGACAGGCGCTCAAGTCACAGTCCTATTGGGTCCAGTGTTGATGGGTGGACTGAATAAATAGGGGAGCGCAAGGCGAGTGAGAATGACATGAGTGGAGGAGCGGCAGAGGAAGTGGGAGGCACTGTCCGTAGTAGCTGCTAGTAATTCACTGCTCCAAACTGTGGCGGCTGCAGCGGCTGCGGCGGCGGCGACTGGACGGGACTCCCATTTCGCCGCAACTCAACTCTTGCCCGCACTCATTAAGTTGCGCTCCCGCTTTTACGCGCCTCCTCGCCGCCACTTGCATGTGCGTACGCGCCGCCCGGCGTCTCCTGCCCGCGCTGCGCTCCAAGTTTGTCGCCGTGACCCGACCCAACATCGCCAAGAGAGCAGCCTGTCCGTTCTGAAAAAGGAGAGACTCCTAACCTCATCTCCCAGCGATTCTCCTCCTACTCCTCCTCCTCATTCTTCCTCTAAGTCGAACCGCTTTGGCCAAGATGATGATCATCATCGCGGAGTTCTTCGTGGTCATTCTAAAAGTGCTCTGGGCCTTCGTCACAGCCGGGGCGAAATGGGTCGTGCGGCCCAAGGAGAAGAGCGTCGCGGGACAGGTGTGTGTGATCACCGGCGCTGGAAGCGGCCTCGGGCGGCTCTTCGCCAAGGAGTTCGCCCGGAGACGAGCGATCCTGGTGTTGTGGGACATTAACAGCCAGAGCAACGAGGAGACGGCGGAGATGGTGCGGCAGATTTACCACGAAGTGGACACTCCCCTGGTCAAAGACGGTATGTTGTGTCTGTTGTGTTTGTATTCGCCTCAACGAGCATGCGTTTTTTTGTTTTGTTTTAAATGCGTTGAATCGCCTCACCAGCAGATATGTTGCAAGGAGGATTGCTTGAAAAGCGCCACAAACCAAACCGGCGTCGCTTCAAGAGGTCGTTACGCACAAATCGCGATTACCTAAAAACTTTCACCAGCAAACGAAAAGTATCGGCGATTGCAATGCATCAATTTGAGTAACCAAGTCTCCCATATCAGCTCTTAATTCAAACCCCCACCTGCCAGTTGTTTTTTAATGCCATTCCCAACGTCCACCTACGTACATTACTTACTTTCTGCAACCCCCCCTCTTCTCCCTTTTCTTTTCTTTTCTTTCTTTTTTTTTTTTTTTTTGCAAGGACCCGTCGGCGGCGTGGAGGAGGTGCCGCCGTTCCAGCCACAGGTCCACACCTACGTGTGCGACGTGGGGAAGCGGGAGAGTGTGTATTCCACGGCCGAGAAGGTGCGCCGCGAGGTGGGAGACGTGGACATACTGATCAACAACGCCGGCGTGGTCTCGGGGCACCACCTCCTGGAGTGTCCCGACGAGCTGATCGAGCGCACCATGGTGGTCAACTGCCACGCACACTTCTGGGTGAGTCGGTGGTTTGTGAATCGATGCAAGGGGGTCGTGGTTTCCGACCCCAGTTGCGGCACTTGCAGAACAAAACATTTGCATGCCTACAATCAACCCTCCCTCTTGTGTGTCCATCTGAGGCTCCGTAGCTGTACAAAAAAAAAAAAAAAAGAGTCTCCCCTTCAATTGCCATCTTACAACATTCATCTGCTCTCTGATTGTGTAAACCTTCCCCTTGCTGCTCTTCGGCAGCGCCTCTGGTGTTGATCCAAATCATACAGCATCCACACCCCCACCCCCGCCCTCTTCCTTTTAAAGCACTGGTCTGCTCTTTTTTTTTTTTGTTGCCTTGTCTGATAGAAATGATGACTCTCTAAAAGTATGCAGGGATTGCCAGGTAGAAAATTGTCTTCGTTTTTCTCTGCCATTAGCTCTGACGGAGCCCAGACTGCGAGCTTTTCAACTGGCTTGTGTGTGTGTGTGTGTTTTCGAGGCGACGCGACTGCAGAGGGTGGCCGCGGCCGCCGTTGCGCGCCAAATGCATGTCATTGTGCGCACGTTGGTTTAGGCCCGCTGTGGAGTCAAGTTCAGCATTGGGGCCGTTGGCCATCGCACGTTGCCGTGGCTCTAAAAGGGGACCGTCCTCAACGGCGACGGTCACTTTCATATTGAGCAAAGGGTCCAGTGAAGCGGATGATGCTCCACGCTGGACCTTGGCTGCAGCAGACCTCCGCCCCCCGAACCCCCTGCCCATTCACGAGGGAAGAGCGTTTTCAGCGATGCCCCGAAGCCCTACCCCCCCTCCCCCTCCCGCCCACCCGAAACGTGCTAATTGAGCGTGAAAAAAGGCTTCTTGTGTCGTCCGTCAGACAGGTTGTGTATATCTTCCTCTTTTTAGCGGCTAATCCATTCAGCTATTCTCGTGCCTCCACCCCCCTCCACCGTTCTTTCACATCCAGTGGAGTCGGGATGCAGTTGGTCTGGGTGGCAGATTTGAGATTCCCTTAATGGGAATGTTTCTGTTCTCCTATATTCAGCGGAGAGCGTGGTTTCTTCAAGGGTGGTGTGTGTGTGTGTGTGTGGAGGGGGTGGTGGGTTGAAATGAAAGAGGTGCTTAATGAATGGCGACAGCCAGAGTGGAGGATGTGGTTCATTAAAGACACAAGCTGGATGAATAGAGCTTAGACTAACAGAGACCTGTCCGCTTTCCTCTCTTACACAAACAGAGTGGGGTCGCTCGCTCGCTAGCACGCAGGTGGCTGATGACACAAAACTTAGACTTCTTTCCCTCCTTTGCCCATTCTCCCCCCCCCCACTCCCCCCTGCTAGCAAGAAGTCTCAGTTGTGGTTCGTGACTCAAGCCGTACACTCGGTAAACGGCCGAGTCACGCAAAGTGGGTTTAACCCATGTTTGTGCTTTGGTTTCTGTTCGAAATTAAATAACACACAAAGTGTTTGTTGAGCTAATCCGAATAACAATTTGTTATGTAATTCATTTGACGCAACATCTGCTCCATTGCCGTTATTTTTTTTAAGAAGAGGGTTTGAGGGGTGCAGCATCTCTCCATTCTTGTAAAATCGTGAAATTGAGAACACGAAACGGGGCACCAAAAAAAAAAAAAAAAACAGCCTCGACTTCAGCTGACGATATCTCAAATCAGACGGTGACGCAAGAACAAAGGCGGGAATCGGGACCTGAACAGGAAACATGCTCCAAAAAAAAACGAGGTGCATGTGTGCGGGTGAGCGTCTGCCAGAGCGTCTCGGCTCAGGCCCCACTCTCCTTCTCCTCCTCCTCCCTCTCCTTCTTCTGTCTGGTTCTTTCCACAGGCCCCTCCACTCTGACTCCTCCCAAACTGATTTGGAGGCAGCGGGTGCAGCTGCGAGGCAGAGCCACGTTCACCCGCTTCTGACTGTCACACACTCGCATGTACCCTCACAAACAAACAAAGATGATTCGGCGCCCTGTTAGGAATTCCTTTCGGGTGCTTTGATGTATCCAGCTGGCCGTTTGTAACGTCGGACCCTCACGCCAGGGCGTGTAACATCGTCCGACAGGTGGTTTGTGGAAAACGCACCACGCAGCGATGCCCCGTTGGAGAGGAAACCATAGCTCTCTCGCTCTCTCTCTCTCACTCTCGTGCGCGCGTATCATGAAAGGGTGGCGCGCTCGCCCGTGACATGGCGGGAAAAGAACAGGAAGGAAGGACGGGCGGGCGGGCGGAAGGAAGGAAGGAAGGCAGTGCCGTCGCGTCCCGTCCACAGGCGAGGCGAGAGGGTAATGGTAAGCCTCTGCTGACCCACTTTATCTGACAATTGCTTTCTTGTCTGCGGATCGGCTTTGACGAGATGCCAGGCGACAGGAGCCAAGTTCCGCAGGGCCGCATTCCTGCTGTATCCAAAGAAAGGGGGCAGCCAGGCAGAAGGGTCCTACTTGAATGCTTCTATATGCCCCCCCCCCTCCGCCGCCCCCCCCCCCCCACCACTCCTCAAGCCGGGTGCACCTGTAGCCCCTCGCTGCACCCAAGGGCCCAGGATGGATACCCCCTCTCCCCTTATCATGTACCTGCCAGTAGGGCGAGGTTCCGGGCACGCCCTTGACCTGTACCCTCACCTGGCAATGATGCCGTCCAAATTCCAAGTGATTCCAAACTGGGCGTTGAATTTCTCCACATGAGAAAGTTGGTCACTTTTTGAATGCAATTTCAGCAAAATTCTGAGACCTTCCTCTCATGGGCTCGCCTTGAGTTTTGCTTGCCTGTTGAAAGACCAATGTGTGAAAACATTATTGGCATGAAAATGGGGGGGGGGGGGCGTTCAGCTGATGATGAGCATTGATCGTTACTGCACTTGTTAGACGGCAGCCGGATTCCATATTCCGACCTGCGTCCTTCGTCCTCGGCGAACCGGGAAGCCTCTCCAATCCCACGATCCTGACGCCGCATCAGGCTAGCGCTACAGCGCGGGCCTCATCACCCCCTTACCCCCTCTTCGCCCCCCCTTCGCGAGTCCATTCCCTCGGCCACGGAGAAGGAGAAGTCAGCCCAATTAAATGGCCATCTGGTCTGGCACAGGGGCCAATATTTTGTTCATATTCCTGTTGGTCAGGCGCTTATGCTAATGCAGCCTGACACCCCAGCTGCAAGGAGCTTTGTGTTGCTTAAATGCTCTTGGGTGGGGAGGGGGGAGGAGGAGGAGGTGGTGGTTGTGGTGGTGGGGGCACGCACCAATTAGAGGGGGGTGTGTGGGTGCAGCGGGCAAGGCACCCCCGCGTAGGGCCAAGGAGGCCCGACTGTGTCAGCGGGTAATTTAGCGGAACAGCGGAGCGTTGAGACCCAATTACGGCGGCACTGATGTAAGACACGAGCCCCCGGTCGCCTTCACACATTTTGTGTCTGAGAGGTCAGCGGGGGTCATACCCACATGCCAGAGCTGCCATGAGAGGCGGGACATCACGCGAGGGTGGAAGAGGGACGGGGACGCTCACGTGTAGCGGCCGCTGCTTTGGGGTTTTTGTTGCCTTTTTTAATATGAATGTAAAATGTCTATTTTTTTTTTAAATCTTTTATTCAGAGCGCTCGGCAAACTTCTGAGTCCAGGCTTTAGTCGTACAGTCAGATCAAGTCCTTCCACCGCTCTTTGAATGCTGCCGTGGGAGTGGGAACACTAGTAACCTTGGGGTCCCCCAGCGTTCAATGAGTAAAATGAGAAAATGTGTGTCGTGGGAAAAGTGCAGCTGTTTGGATGCCAGTCAAATCAATTCTGCTCTACCTGGCTATTGAGTGAACTTTTTTTTTTTTTTTTTTTTTTTAGATAAAAGCGGTATTTCTAAAATGTCGTCAAAGTACAATTGCGATTTGCAGGCGTTTCCATTAGTCGTAATTCTCGTCAAATGTCGTTTGCTTGATCGACACGTCTGACGAAGCACCTCATGAGAGTGTCAGAACCTTCTAGCAATATTTGAGGGGTTTTTCAAAGTTTATTCGTTTCCATTACCAGTTTTTTTTTTATTGCGATATTTAGGTTTTGCGCAATTTTAGGGGGGGTAATGGAAACGCAGCTACTGTTTCAGCCTTTCTACCACCGCAGCGGCCTAACTCGCTTCCTGCAGTCCAGCGTACCCCCCCGGCCCCCCCTCCCACCCAGCCATGTGAGGCATAACAGAGATTAGAGTCGAAAGCCAGCAGGTCCCATGCAGCTAATCTCCAGGTGCAGTTTTAATGAGGCTTCTTCCTCCCCTCTGCCAGTTGTTTCATCGCTGTGCTGGCTGGTACCATGCACTCTCTGGCCTCGCCGCTTCCCTCCAGCAGGAACGGCCGAGCAGGAATGCCAAAGACTCTGCATCTGCACCGACCAGCAGCTGCGCCTGCGCTAACGTGACCACAGAATCATCTCGAGCCGAGGCGTAGCTGCTCTCCAGGGCGGGTTTTTGTCGAAAAAAAAATCTTAGCTTTTTCCTTTTTCTCCTTTCATCAGCTCACAAAAGGACTCCTTCCAGGGGAAAATATTTTGCGGGAAAAAAAAAAAACCTCTGCTTTCCAGTTTGCGTGATGCAGTCCTACTCCCACGCCGCACATGCCGTTACAGTATCAATTAACATTCCATTGGGATTTTGGGATTGCATCCTCCAAAAATAGGCGTAAAAATGAGGGCAACCTGCTGACCTGATTTTGTTGGTTAAAAAAAAATAAAAAATGAATCGCACAAACCAGGGTGAAAAAAAAGAAGTAATAAGTGTGAAAATGACAAGCTTCAGAAAATTCGATCATCCAAAATCATCCTCAAATTCATCTGCTCCTCATTTTGACTCCGTCGTCAATATGTCCTTGTTGTGTTGCCAAGGTGTCCTCGTTTTTCGCTTGCAGCCTCTTTGCGCGAGGGCGTTATTGTTCCCCGCCATTCACGGCGGCAACGCGCGTCGGACTTTGAATAGATCCAGCGGCGCTCCGAACAAAAGGCTTGTTGCTTGTTTCACAGAACCCCCCCACACCGCCACAACCCCCTGAACCCTTGGGTGGGTGGGTGGGGGGGGGGGGTGACGGGTCACTTCCTGTCGATTGCTGTCGTACGTCACACCTGCTGACCGGCTCACGCCGAAGTCAGCAGACGCATGAAGGAACCGACCGACTGACGGGTTAACCGGCTGCAACCGCTCAACCCCCCCCCCCCCGCCAACCCCCCTCATTCTGGCCGACCTCGCAGTGCCTCTCACGTCGCGACCCTGCCGCTGAAACTCTTTCATCTGGCAGATTGTTGCCGCTGACGGGCCGCCCGAGCGGGATGAGAGTTGGCTGAATTGTATTGTTGAGTGAGCGGACGGCTGCGATTGGTGCGTTCAGAGCTGGGGTGGTGGGGGTGGGGAGGGTGGTGATGGGCACCAGATCTGTGTGGGAAAAGGGCAGACTCTGCGCGCGCACGCACACACCAAACACACACCTGTTAAGTCAACACCTGAATAAGGGCCACGGCTTTCTTCTCTTCTATCAACCTCTTATTTCCAGCTACCGACTGGGAAGAGCGAAGCCATTCTTTCACATCCTCTGGTGGTCAGATTGATTCTTTTTTTTTTTTTTTTTTTTTTTTGCGCCCTCCCCCCTCCCCCTGTGCTGGTTATGAATTCTCATTCAGGCGCCTCTCTCGGCATCACCATGGAGAGGGGGGACGACAGCGAGGCGAAAAGGATCAAAGGGGCTTTGGCACAGACAAACTGCACAAGCGAACTAACCTTCCTCTGTTTTTTTTTTCCTCCTCCTCTTCTGCCTCCCCCCTCCATCCCAGACCACCAAGGCGTTCCTCCCCAAGATGCTGGAGCTGAATCACGGTCACATTGTAACCGTTGCCAGCTCCCTGGGTTTATTCAGCACAGCTGGAGTGGAGGTCAGTGTCATAACACGCAACAACACAAACGCAACACAACGCGGCGCGTCGCACGCACACACATCCCGTCGTTCCCACCATACGAGACGGACGCTTCCCCCCCCCGCCCCGAGAAAACGGCTCCGGCCGTGCCAGCAAAAGCACACACACACACACACACACACACACAGCTTTCCAGGGGGAGGTGAGGGGCCCCCTTTCTCTGCTTGTCCCTCCACCCGTTAAATTAAGGGACGCAGATGAGCGTTGGGGGAGCCCTTATAGATTCCTCTATCTGCCACCGCCGGGGGTGTCGGGCCCCTATTGGGTTCTGGCCCCCGGAACCAGAATTAGCTGACAGCTCCCCGAGGGACGGAGACGTCTTCATCACCGCCTTTGTTGGCCACTTGTTGCTCACTCAGTATTCAGCTCACGCCAGCGTTCAATGGAATAAGGTTTTGCTTTTACTTCCTATGGACCCAACCCCCCCGCCCCACCTCTCCCAACCACGGATTCCTTTTGTTTTAATGCATATTAAAATGTTTAGAAGAGCCATCTATCTCCATAACCGCAGCGGGAGCAAAATGGGAGCCTTCCTTCCTACGGCATTGTGTTGATATTCGGCAGAACAGGCCTCTGATTCATCCCCGCGTCTGACAATGGTGTCATTTTCAAGACCTTTTGAGGGAGAGTTTTTTTCTCTCTCCTTCCTCCACTCGGCTTTTGTATTGCCGCAGCCGCGTTTTGCGAGCTCATTCACCCGCCGCGATTGGATCTCCATTTAAAGGGACGTGAATGTGTCAAAAAAACAACAACAGCGAAACAAAAAAACAAAACAAAAACGAATGTCTCGCAGCTCCGTGAAAATGCCTCGAGGTCACACGTCGCACGGATTTCATAGAAAAAAAAAGCCCGTCGCCTTTCACAGAAGCACGGCCGGCCCCTTTATCCTCCCCTTGTCGTCGACATGAGTGGCTATTTTATTCAAGATCCCCCCGCCCCCTCTTACTGTCAGCCACATCAAAAAAACAAAACAAAACAAAAAAACCCTCCATGCCGGGCCAAGCTGCCTGCTGATGCACTGGATAAGAATGCTAATGAAACATTAGAACAGCGGGCAGGCCCGCTCAGGCTTTTGTGTCTGCGTGTTGTTGTCGCCGTTGTATCATTAACAGCAAGAGGTTCTTCTTCTCCTACCTACCTACCGGGCGGCTTCGCTAATGTTCACCTACGGTTTCCTGGGGGTAGTTTTTTTTTTTTTTTGTTGCTAACCTAACCTGTGCTCCCCGGGTCTTTCTCTTCCCCACAGGATTACTGCGCCAGTAAGTTTGGTGCCATCGGCTTCCACGAGTCGCTGAGCCACGAGATCAAGGCGTCGGAGAAGGACGGCATCAACATGACCCTGGTGTGCCCCTATCTGGTCGACACGGGGATGTTCAAAGGCTGCAGAATAAGGTGAGCCATCCTCACCCCTTTGTCACTACGTCATGTGCAGTATTTAGGAGTGTAGCCTTAGCTATGCGCCGTTTGCACCTTGTTATGTGTTTTTCAAGACTCTTGTTATCTTCACACTGACCCAGGGAAACGCACAAGAACTCCAATGTACCTGTTTTAACCTGTTTTTAGCTTCTACAAATGGCAATAAATCCCTAATTTAATCTAACCTACTTGTAGTAGTAGTTGGTAGTGGGCACTGCACCTAAACAAATAAGGCGACTTTCCCAGGGGAAACCCTCGCCACCATCGTGCACCTGGGCCTCCCCTCCACCCCCTTTCCGCACTAATAGACCCCACTTTGTCCGGTGGTTTCAGTCAGCAGGTGGGCAAAAGGCAAATGAATCCAAAGGGTCTTTCAGTGAAAGGCACTTGGAGAAGTTTCTGTTTTGGCTGGCAGAACAGCGGCTATCACAGGGGTGGGCAAACTTTTTGACTGGTGGGGCCACAATGGGTTCTAAAAATTTAACAGAGGGGGCCGGAGCAGCAGCAGCAGCAGCAGATGGATGGAGTGTTTTGGTGGCCCACCTCATAGGAGAAAAAATATATCAGGGGATATGTAATAAAACAAAACATGTGCTTTAGTGTCAATTGAAAATGAACCAAAGCAAAGTTACAACAAAATGATTTATTTAAATTAAAAAGCTAAACGGGTCGCATATGGTCCCCGGGCCGTAGTTTGCCCATGCCTGAGCTATCGGCACGATTTGAACGGCAATTTTATTTGGTGTGTGTTTCCAGGAAGGAGATTGAGCCGTTCCTGCCTCCCCTGAAGCCCGAGTTCTGCGTCAAACAGGCCATGAGAGCCATCCTCACTGACCAGCCCATGATCTGCACGCCTCGCATCGTCTACATGGTCAACTTCATGAAAAGGTAAGCCCACCGCTGGCTGAGCTCTGCTGGCCCAAACCGCACACAAGGCGTCGCTTGTCACTAATCTTAAAACGTCTGCCGCCTTCCACGCAGCATCTTGCCCTTCGAGGCCATCGTGTGCATGTACCGGTTCCTGGGCGCAGACAAGTGCATGTACCCCTTCCTGGCCCAGAGAAAGGAGGCGATGAACAACAACGAGGCCAAGAACGGGATGTAGCGGAGGGGAGCGCAGTCTGCGACCCCCCCCCCCCTCCCACCCCGGACAGAGGCACATAAACCCGCGAGCATGAGGAAGCAACCACTGAGGATGACTATGGGGACGGAAAGAGTGACTCTAGACTGGTGCACTTGCATTGAGCAAATGCAAAGGTTTACCATATTGTTCCTCTGGAACAAAGAAAGCTGTGTACTACACAAAGGATTTATTTGACTTTGTTTTGACTTGTTTTTCTCTCTCTCTCTTTTTTTTTTTTAATTTGTTTTCAAGTTTTTGTGTAAGAAATCTACATCTATATCCTGTGTCACTAGTTTTGAAATCATACAGAAAAAGGTATCCAATAATTAACTATTTACGTAATGTAGTCACCAGCCTTATCTAGTGTCGTCGTGGAAATATACAGTATGTTACTGTACAAACAGTAAAAAAAAAAAAAATTCACTTTTATTTTTGTAGACATGCACTGTAATTTCTGTTATTTTTTCTACACTGCCAGCATTTTCTGTGTAGTATGACTCAATACAGCAGTTAAACTACCAAAACGTCTCCCAGTTCTTTCCCTCCCCCTTAAACCAGGAAAAAAAAAAAAATCCATGAGTATTTTTGAAATAAAACCTCAACAGATTCCATTTTAAACCCGGCCTAACAGACATGAAGCCTCAATGCTGGCAATGAAGCCGTTCCGCGAGGGATAATTGAATTGAAGGCCGCATGGTGACTGATGTGATTTAATTTCTGTCATCTTTTCGGAAGCTTCTGGTGTAAATGACTCTTCCCCGCAGTTCCTGGTTCTCCAGGAAACCTCTCGTTTCGAAGGGCGAGTCTGAGGTTTTGACATGTTGGGAGACCGAGAGAGGAAGCACATTTTCGTTGTTTCTGTCATTTGTGTTTATTTGTGAGGCCTATAGTGTTTCAAAAATGTAAATTATCCCTGTCCAAAGTCAAAGCTTCCCAGTGAGCTGCTTTCCCGGCATATTGAGTGCATTTGTTAGGAAAATACATTAAGATGATAGTTTCCAATTTTCCGTCCCAAAGTAGCATTTTTTTTTGTTATCTCTTGTACCTTGTCCAGCCTGTCCAGTTAAAGTAAAATGTAAATGTATTAATGTTGTGAATACCCTCGTATTCCAGAAAAGACTGTGTCTTGCCACATTAGATGTTTGAACCTTTTCTGTTTCACTGTGGGACGACAAGAGATTTTTAATTTCAGCTACATTCCAGCAGGCCTCATTCATTCAGTCACAGTGATGAGCCGAAATTCTCTACCTCTTAATTTCTGCCATTTTTTTTTGACAGTATGACATAAGCCTCTTTTTTTTTTTTTTTTTGTAATATTCTGAAGACAGCTCTGTCGCCGAGCAAATGTGGTTCCAATGTTTAGTGTCTCTACCTAACTTAAATTAATAAAAGTGATTTAGATTATTAAACGCTGTGTCTTTATTTTCTTCCAAGTTCCAAACATTTACATTTGTCTCACGTTTACCGACCTGGTGGAGAGCTCAAAGGAACCATGTGACGAGGGGAGGCATGTCTGGTGATTGTGACCTGACCTTGTGTAACATTCAAGCTGACCAACCAGTTACTACTGCTAGTAAGTCACAAGTGCATGCAATACAGTTATTGACTCATTCCCGATTGCTGAGAAATTGCATCGGATCATTGAGATCATCACAGAGCTGCTTGGAACCGTCACATTGTCCTTTGGTCACGACTAAACCTCTCTTGGACCTGCCGTCTCTTTATATGAAAAGGAGTGGCTGGTTGCTTATGGAGCCCAATGCGATATTAAGACCGATGATTAAAAACTTGTGTTTTTGGATGTTAACAAGACGGATGGGCGAAATTCCAGAATTGAAATCCGAGTAGAGCAGCTGCCCAAAGCTGTCAAAAACTAAGATGGAAAAAAAAAAAAAAGACCCATTGTGAAGATCACTCCCACCCTTCTTTCCCTCCCTGGATACACTTCGGGCTACAGTCACTGTTGGCGTCCACCAGGGTCCAAATGTGTCAGCACTACTCAAGAAAACATGTGATGTTTACAAGAAAGTCTGAAGAAACGACAGTGACAAAAAAAAGAAGAAGATTTGGGTCACATTTCCAAAGAGGAAACGTAGGGCCGTCATCTTATTAATGGGTCAACTTTTAATTAGCATGTCATGGGGCTGTCTGGTCCCATGCTCAGTGCACTGTGTTGTTTGTTGACGGCTGAGTTTAATTCAATGTCACACCCTCTGGATTTCTGAAGGTTTTTCTTTTTTTTGTGGGGGAGGGGTTATGGTTCTGTTCTCTGAAACAGAAACGGACAATAAAGGTATTTTATTCTGAAGGCTAGAAAACAAAACAATGATTCTTTAGTGTGTACAGAATGCCGTTGAAAAAGAGTTTCAGCAGCCTCTCTATGAAAAGCGGAGCAGGCAAAAGAACTAAAGGATGGACTTGTTTCTTGTTGTGAGGAGTTTACAGAGACATTACTGTCAGAAAACACTGCTAAAGTGGAGACAGTTAAACACCTACACTGCGGGGTCTCATGCGTCCCTAAGATCAATACAGTTGATTCTGCCTTGGGGCCTAACGCTCATTATGTTCCCATTCCCAAACGGAAGTGTCTAGGCTTGTTTCTGATGTGGAGACGCAATGTTTCCGTTGACAAAAAGCCCATTATTTAGTAAAAATGTGGAAAAAATAGCTTTGCTACCCCCCCCCCCCCACCTCCTCTTGGAACTCAGCTAATTCATCCAACCGAGTCGAAACCTTGTGATCTTTTGGCAGCTGTGCCTGCTTATGTCAGCCGGCAGCTGAGTCTGGCATGGAGGAGGATCCACACCAAAAAAAAAAAACGCCTGCCGCCGGCGTGACGGCAGACAGCGAGCTCTCGGCATGGCGAAGCGATTTCTCGCTGGGCGACGGCAGGATACACCCCGTCCTCCCTCCGGCCGGCGACGGCTCACTGAGAGTTCCTCTCCGAAAACTCCTCGGTGTATTAGACGGAAGCGGCGAGATGTCAGTGCGGTCTGCCGTGACTAATCCGGCCCGGGATAAAGTGGCCCAGCGGCAGATGAACCGTAATGTGAAGGAAAGCCGCCCTGACAGTTTTCCGATGCGTCCGGGTGGAAGACGCTCCAAGGCGGCGTCCGCCCTCGTTGAGGCGCACCTGCTTTCTCCAAAAGGAGAAAAAGATTCCGACTTGTGCTCTGGCATCTGAGCACATCTCCTTCCCGTCACTTCCTCTCCTCTCCTGATGACACTGCTCCAATTTAAAGGACTTCAAAGGGCGTTGATCGCACATAATCAAGGCGGGAAAATCGATGCCGTTTGCTTTTTGCGCGAGATGAACAAGCTCCAAAGGGGCCCATTGATTTTCTTCTATTTTGGGCTTCACTTCCAATACTGGGCCGAGCGCGGGAGGCAATTCATCTGGGGCCGATCGGGGGGGAGGGTGGGGGCCTCGCTGGTCCGCTGCTATACCTGCCCAGGCCTCTAATGCGTGCAAACGGCGTTGGCGCTTCCTCAGAGGCCAGCAGGTGTAGCTGCCAGCCGAGTCCATTACTCAGCAGAGCCGAATCACACCGCCGCTGTCCTGCACCGAGCATTCGTCTCGCTAATGGGGGTGCGGGCTCGAGCGACAGAGAGAGAGAGAGAGAGAGAGAGAGAGAGAGAGAGAGAGAGAGAGAGGGAGAGAGCCAAGGTGATGGAGTGACGCATCGCAACACGGGCCTATCAGAGTCGTAAAGTTAATCATTGAGCCCTCTGATTTGGATGAACACCAATTGTTCATTAACCAAGTGCCAAGTGGCATCCACGGAATGAGGTTAGCTTGGAGTAAAACTGTACAAAGAAGGAAGAAGAAAAGTTGCAATCTGCTTGAGGGACAACATGGAAAGGATGTCTTTGCAGATGACACCATTGTCTTCAGCTGAGGAATTGCGTGTTAAGTACGGTTGATGTTTTCCACAGATTAATAAATACGTTTAAAAGAAAATCCTCTTGCAAGACTGCGCCACTGAAAAACATCGGACCTTTTAATTCTCACTTTGCAACTACTGTAATTTTCTTTTGGCCTGCAAACGTTTTTCTTCTTTTGATGTCCTAAAAAAACGAAAAACGAAAAACGAAAAACGAAAAACGAAAAACAAAAAACAAAAAACGAATTTATCATTTTTGGCTTTCGTTTCTCAGCGATGGGGACGGAAATGAAACAGAGTAATCCTTTAGTGGATGATTGATTTCATATGTTCGTAGTGAGCCAAGCTGGCGGATACACTTTGCGCTTGGAGACGCATCAGATGAGTTAAGAGGCTGATCTGCTAATTGATTAAAGCAGATAAAGCGAGAGATGTGGAGGGATATTATCATGGCATGTTGCCATTGTTCAGCACAACTAGACTCTATTGTTAAATCGGGACCGTTTCTCTTTCAAATGACACAAACTATTTAAATTTGTTGCTATTTTAGTAA